>NC_085046.1:15900308-16500308 GCF_963662255.1 Cinclus cinclus | reverse complement strand
GGGCTCACACTTTGGGTCTTCCCAGGGGCAGTCACCTATTGTGCTGCCTGAGGTTTGTTCATCAATTGCACATGCACACACGCACCATGGAGAGAGCGCTATCACACCAAAGGAGGATTTAATGAGAAAATGTGAGATATGTCAGGGGCAGAGCTCAGTGACAACTCCCTTACATGTCGCTAGCCATTTTATCCCTCTCTTCTTTCCCATGCTTTTTCTCCCCACACCTACCTTATCCCCTATCTGTCCCAGTCCTTGTCTTCTCCCAAAATAAACAACCCACCCTCATTATTTTTTTTCCTATTGGTCACAGTTTTGCTACATCTGTACTCAAATTTAGCATTTGTGATGCCATTAGCTAGGCAATCACAATCTTATCTTCTGTTGCTGATATGGTTACATCAGTGCCACTGACCCTGCAAGTTCTGCTCCCTCAAAGGTCCATCAATTACCTGTGAAGTTTGGCCATCTTTCAAAAGACTCCCTATTAACCACCTGTGAAATCTTGCCATCTGTTACAGCACCGTTTTAACTTGTGTTCACTTTTTGCTCTGTTATTTGTTAGATCCATCAGTTTCTCATGTCATCTTCATCAGTTCAGTTGTGTTGTTTATTAAATCTCAGGCCTAAAACTCCTCATACTCCTGCACACCCAAAGCAACATCTCTCTAGGAATTAATTGGAATATTTTGTTGTGTTCATAAAACATTGCATTTACAAAGTATTAAACAAGTAATTATGACTGTATTATTACAGCATGTAAGACAGTGTTTCATGCCAGACTATTTCTGTTAACAAAGGCTTCTTCAAAATGTGCATCTGTGAACTTGGATAAGTTGCAAATGTCATTTCTATGTGAATGATTTTTGTAACCTTGGAAATGCAAGCCAGCAGTACATCCGTTCATCCGTTGCACTGCTTACTGCTTCTATCTTTGGGAGTTCACCAAAGCAGACAAGCCAAGCATGCTTCAGCTTCAACTGCACTGCTTGTTCTACCACTCCTTTAGAAAGCTCAGCAAGGAACTGTCTGGTTTGAGAAGTTCAGCCACTCATTTCCAAGAATTCACAGGCTCTTGGACCCTGCAGTAGTGAGCTGGGTGGTCCTGTAATAAACACCATTTCTCTGCTCCCTGCTAAAATGCATTTCAGTTCAGTTCTCCCTTGAATGGCTTATCAGCTGTACTCCACAGCTGTGATCTGTGGACATCCTGTGTTTACAAAGTGCACTGCAATTCATCAGAGTACATGTGCTTAAACTAAAACCATCTCTTCAGCTCCTTAATGTATGTAAGCTGCCATAACTCAGGCTAAAGAAGCTGTGACAATATGCACAAAACAAAGACAGCTCAATAGAGTGAGAAAGATGGAATAAGCAGTATAATTTAAGGCCTGTTGTTTCTTTTTATATTTTGGTTTGTTGATTGTTTTTTTTTCAGAGTTGTTTTGAACTTTAGCATATAGGGAAAGTGTATGGATGTAATTTTTAGTCTGTATGAAAGCAGTACAGAACAAAACCAGTTGTGTTTGGCCATTCAGTGAAAAGAAACCTAAGTGATACTAAAGATATTAAATCTAATGCACTGGAGAAATGCAGTGAATTGCAACCCTGAATTCTATTTTCAGATTCATTCTTGCTTCAAGACTTCAGTCTGACTGGATGCTGATGCTGTTTTTTGCACACACACATTTGACTGTGACAGTCACTGTTGGGCTACTTCTGATCCCTAAGGTATTTGCTGTCTCTTTTCTTCTGCCAAGACTGAGGAAGATAAATGTTGTCATGCAGAAGTAATTCTGTGTAAATCTAGCAACAACTGATAGAAAAGGAGGATGTAAAATTTGGCTCTTTTACCTTGAAAGCTGTATTGTTTTTATTTTTAAAATGTATACATTTTCAAAGTTTCTTTCTTTCAGCTTTCAAAATTACAGGAGTTTAAAATACTTAAAATGTTGATGTGATTAATACAAGAAGGAAAGAATCCTTCCTAACTGCGCTCTTTTTTTTAGGTATTTGTGTGACCATGCTGCTTCTACAGTTAGCTGAGATCAGACAAAGAATTTAGGCAATCGGGAATCAGGAGGCTGGACTAGCCATGACATAGGGACGTAGGGATTTAAACCAGGCAGTTTCAGGCTGAAAAAGGAGAACCCTTTGCAAGTCAGAGCATGGGATGCACAGATGCTGCTGACTGGGAGGAGACACGGCCATGACTGGGAGCCAGGAGAGGTGCTGGCTGCCAGGGGGGGTGTGAGGGGGCACAAGTGGATGGGAATGGCAGGAGTCAGGGAGGAGCAGAGAAAACCCCCAGGCTGCAGCGTGGACACCTCCCGTGGGACACAGGGAGCAAAGCCCAAGTATTGTCTCACCTGGGGCAGGAGATCTGCAGGCAGCTCCTCCTGTCCCTAGCAACAGTCCCCAGGAATGGAGTAGGACTTCCTTCTTAGGACAGTACCCCAGCAAAAGGAATGATTTTCTAATGGGTTTTGAAATGACTAATCGTATTCATCAAAAGCTCAAAGTCAAAATAGCAGTAAAGGTGAAATCTACATATGAAGCAAGAGCATTAAGTAGCTCAGGTAGATAGAATTTAGAGGTTAATGAAGCTATTCCTGCCTTTTTCCTGTGAGTCAGAACAGGGTATGATGATGACTATCATATATATGTACATTGAATAGTCATAACAAGGGACTCATTGATGCAGCCTTAGTGCTGCATAATCTTGTTTTATTTTAAATTACTTTTCAGATCCTTAGCAATAATCTTATATTTTCTATTTTATATTAATGTGCTTTATAGCATATCTTCAGAGGTGACTTTCTGAACTAGCCTAGAAAATTTGTTGACCTTTCTCAAGCTGACTCATAACTACTGATCAACATTTTCATTTTTAGCTTATTGTCTGTGTTACACTGCACAGACGTTTCTTCCAACACACCAAAGAATTCAGAGAATTAAGATTCACAAGGTTTGGTTCTATTCATAAAGTCCTGAGGACAGATGACTATGTGGAGTTGAATCAATATGAGCAAAACAATAATGACAACCTCATTCCAACTCCTGATTCAAGGATTTGGTGATCCATAGAAGAAAAATGTTGTCTACTTTTTCATTAGTTTCTTTCTCTCTTTCTTTTTTTTTTGTGATTTTTTTTTTTGGTTGGTTGGTTGGTTTTTTGTTTGTTTATTTTTTCGGGTTTTTTTGTTTTCTTTTTCCACCTTATGTCTTCCTTTGCAGGGTTAGGATCTAAAATAGGAGAACTGCTTTCTGCAGGATTATGTAGATGTATGTTGTACAAAATAGTGTCTTACTGTTTTAGCAGCCTAATTGGAAATAATGTCTGAAAGTCTATTTTCATGCCAGCTTAATTGAAATGCCATTTAAAGAAGTTCAAACAAGTATCAAAATAAGTAAGATTTTTTTTCCTTATGCAAATCTCTAAGATTTTTGAAGTTACGCCATCATTAATAAGGGTTCCTTCCATATAATACTGAGACTCTAGAGGACACTACTTCAGGCAATGAAGTTCAAAGTAATGTTTTGAGTTTGAGAATGACATCAAATCTGTAGAAGGGTCATTGTACCATAAAAACTGTTGTAAGCTCTTACACTGATGTTGAAGTAAACCTTTGCACTCATGTTAACATATTTTTTGTGAATACTTATTGCAGTTTTCACATTCAAGCAATAACCCAAGAGATGATATAGCTACAGAAGCTTATGAAGATGAGCTTGATATGGGTCGGTCTGGATCCTATCTAAACAGCAGTATCAACTCGGCATGGAGTGAACATAGTTTGGATCCTGAAGATATTCGGGTACATATAACTCATTTAAATAGCTTTTGTTTTCAAGAACACTTTTTCCTACAAGAAAACCCCAGCTTGCATGCAACTTGCAGAGCTCAGCTGAAAAATACCAGCTTAGATCTTTTATGACTGTGGTATAAGGTAGTGTAAACTCTCCTGGGAAGTATTTACTAGTGTGAAGAGACGCTGCATTACTAGTTGTAGTAAAGTTATAGTGGTGGCTAAGAAGATGGAATCATCCTCAGCAAGAGCTGTTTCTCAGTTTACATAGATTATTTGAATTATCTTGAAGTGCAAACAGCTTTTGGTTTCAGTTTAATTAGTCATTTGTATGTAACATATACGTAAGCATACATAACCATAAAGATAAAATTTTAAAAACTCGATTAATGGAGATAACTACCGTATTCTTATTTTACATGATTAAAGGCCTTATGTTCTGAGGATAAAAAGCAGCTATAGAGCTCAGCAGGAAAGTATACGCTACAACACTGGGAAATCTGAAACAGCATATAGGAAGTGTGCATGCTGTGGAAAGTAACACGTTTATGCACGAGGGTTGAACTTTTTTGTGAAGTGGAAAAAATGGGATTCAAGCTGATGGAGAAATGGCATATTCAAGAATTAGAAAAGACAATGAAATGAGTTTAATGCCCTGTTTAGAGCAACAGGTCATGCATTCATCAGGCTGCTCATTTGTACTCACTGTGTAAATACTAGTTTTGCCATTCACTGTGCTTTGCAGGATGAATTGAAGAAACTATATGCTCAGCTTGAAATCTATAAAAGGAAGAAGATGATTGCTAATAATCCACATCTCCAGAAAAAAAGGTGCTCTAAAAAGGGCTTGGGGCGCTCAATAATGCGGCGTATTACAGAAATTCCTGAGACTGTCACCAGGCAGTGCTCCAGGGATGAGAAGGACTTGATGGAGCACAGTGCTGTGAAGAACTTGGCCACACTGAAGAAAAACCCACCGGATTCCACAGGTTCTGCAAAGCCAAAAGAAGAGACTTCGAAAAACAGGGTCTTTTCCTTAAAAAAGTCCCACAGCACTTACGATCATGTTAGGGATCAAACAGAAGAACCAAATGGCTTAACTACAGAAAGTGCAAAAGTTATAGCTGCTGAGAAAACTCTTCTGGACTCCTTGAATGGCAACAAATTAACCAAAAATGCTCCTGATAAGGTTGAAGCTGTCTCCACCGAATCGGTCCCTTTGGTGTGCAAATCAGTAAGTGCGCATAATTTAAGTGCTGATAAGAAGCCTCTGCATCCAAGAACATCTGTGTTACAAAAATCCCTCAGTGTTATTGCTAGTGCCAAGGAAAAGACTCTGGGACTAACGGGTAAAACACAAAGTCTAGAAGAAAGCACTAAATCTCATAAATCTCATCAAAAGGGTAAGGAGGCAGGCAAAAAGCACTCAGCCTCCGATAAAGGGGAACATAAGGATTCCCACCGGAAAAACTCTACCCAGTCTGAGGAAACAAAGAAAGCCCATAAATCTGGAATTATTAAACAGCAAAGGGTTAGTCAAACACCTGCAAATCCAGACACAGGCCCAGGTAAGTCTCTGCACAAGGACAATTTCGACATAGGAGAAGTTTGTCCTTGGGAGATATATGACCAAATTCCTGGTCCTGTGCCTTTTGACTCTAAAGCTCAAAAACATGTGTCTATTGCTTCCTCAGAGCCAGAGAAAAACCACCCTTCCCAGCCAAAGGGGAAGACTCATCATAAGCTGAAGACACCTGAGGGGTATCAACAGTCAAATCAAAAGAGCTCAGAGAAGGTGGAAGCAGCCACTCAGGAGAAACAAGAGCAGCAGATCTTTGAAAATGAGAAAAATCAGTCAAATTCCAAGTCCCAGGTCTCTCCTGGGCTGAAGTGTGAGAATGTTAATAGGTATACACCTAATACCCATGCTGGGGATCAGGAGGAGCTGCCCCAGAAAACAGCAGAAAAGGAAAACCTCAATAAATTGGCTGAACAGAAGAAATTTGCCTCTTCTGAGGGAAATGTGCTTTCATCTAACTCCCATAAGCCAAGTAGTTACCTACAGCAACCTTTAGTATCTCGAGCTGAAGTCTGCCCTTGGGAGTATGATACAGCAGATTTACCAAATGCAGAAAGAAGTGTAGCTTTATTGAACACCTCTGCTATAAGTGCAAATAAAACAGCAGCACCTCGAAAATAAGAGGCTTTCGGACTGAGGAGAGTAGCAACATTGAGAAGACAGACAACAGGAAAGACAGAGAGGACTTAGGCCAAAAGGATCTGAAAATTCCTAAGGAGAATCACTCAAATCAAGGGAATCAGAACTACAAATAAGTAGGATTTAAGCAAAGTAAATTATCATTATTGTTGTTATTATTTATATGTTGAGTGCCAACAATGTGATTAGCAGTGCCCAGAATATGGTCCCTGCTCTGAGGATTTTACTGTGTCAATGAAAGAAATCTGCCTTTGTGAAATCAATTCTATTTTAAAAGAAAAAAATAATAAGATGATATCAAACGCACAGTGTAGATCTTAACCAAGTTATTTCTGGATGCCGTAACTGGCTGTAACTTGCCCTTGGGACTTTAAAGATCCAGCAGAAATGGGACACAGAAAATGTCCTGATGGCAAAAAGGAGTATCAATGAGCAGCTTATTAAAGTGACGACTTTTCATTTTACATATTTAATCTGAACAGCACTGCTAACTCAATGCATCCAAAAAATATTTTATAAAATGATTGCTTTCATTTTCTTATTACTGTGTGTTTAAGTACATTGTTGTGTCTCATATTAAAGCATTCCAGATTGTATAATTTTTGCAAATAACTTTGATATTATGTGACACAACAACATATTTATGCAATCTGCAGATACTGTCTTCTAATTGCAAGTTAAAATACCTGCTGTAGACTTTTTTTTTATATACAGAATTGCAGTAATCTTTCACTGGCTATGGAAGCTGTAATTCGTATTGGGAAATTCTTTTGGGCTTTGGAGATCATTTTATTTTCTTTCCTGTGATTTATATAGTGATTTTTTTTGTTTACTCTCTGTTATTTATATTTATAATTTGATACTGTATTGTTCAGGGGTTTTATATGCAGTAAGTTATGCACTTCCCTGTTAATGCTCATAGACTTTGTTAATAGTGGAAATTCAGTCGTCTTAGCTGCGTATACTGGTAAGTCCTAGGAAAATTTATCTGGGTTTTTTGTTACTAATTGGAAAATATAATCTAAGAGATGAAAAATCTTACTTTAAACATCAATGGTGATTATCTTGTTCAGTATTTCATACTGAACCTATCCTGTTAAGTAAGACGAGCAAGAAAGACAATGAATATACTCCAGAAATGATCACATGTTTTTCTAAAACCAGACAGCTCTGGGAGGTATTTTATTTATGAAGCAAGCAACACTGTATTGTTTATCCCTGCTGGCAAACCTCAAAAAATTGGCTCTTGGAGTGAGGACAGAACTCCAAAATATTACTCTTCCCCTGTATATGCAAATGTAAGCGATACTGGGAACAGAAGTGATAGCATCTCTCTCCAGCTCTCCAAAATCCCTTGACTTTTTTAAAATTTATATGTACATTTACAGTAAAAGTTAGTGTTTGATACAGTGCTACTTTTCAGCAATAGCTACAGTCCTCATTGTGCATATGAGCTTAATTCATAGGTGGCCCATTCACAACTATGAGTCTTGGTGACAGTTCACATTCAGGGCCTGAGGACATGTTGAACAGTTCTGAGGAGTATCAGTAGTAATGAAACAGCCCCAGCCATCTCAATGCAGTACCAATAAAGTGCTGTTCACAGGAATTGGCTATACATAGTGTACTCCAAAACAAAGACAGCTCAGTCCTAAAGAACTTGTGCAATTTGAGAGAAGTGATGGGATTCGGTGGAAGAACATGAAATGTGGATGACTGAATAGAATATGTTGTTTAATATATATATAATATATATAAAAATAGATATTTATATATGTTTAATATATATATATAAATGTCATATCTAATACACACATGCACATACACGTATGCAGTATAAACTGATTTTTGTGGCATCATAGAAAAAGTGGCTTAAGATAAAATGCAATGAGCAGAGCGACTCAGACAACCTGGGCATGAGGAGGACTTTTCTGTCCTTTAAACAGGAGAGGAATCTGTGGGCATGTCTAGACTGCCAGATCAAGATGGATCTGATTTTCCTACTGCCGCTGCTAAGCCCAAACCTGAAATGTGCCAGCACCTGAGCCAGCCGGGGACAACCTGACTCAGGTCTTGGTGCTGTCTAAACATGTTACCTCACTTATAAGTTCTGCTCATTAACTCCAGATTAAGTGACTGAACTGCCTCAGCTAACCTAGTTATCCAGGATAGGGCTCAGTTCCACCATGGGGCTGTGCTGACTTAGGTCTTTACTACCTTGGGCTTGTCTGACTCTCCCACCCCTCTTTTGTAGGGCATAATTATGGTCTAGGAGATCTGACTGGGACCCTTCCACCCAGAATCCATGTTCCACCCATGAAAGGGAGTCAGGCATATGAGTCTGGGTTCTCTGGGCATCAGTGCACCCCCTTTGCACACACAGTGCCACCAGCACCCTATGTGCAGCCCAAATCCAGCTCTGTCCTTGGTGTGGAAAAGAGTTGAGATTAGACCTGGTATGCTCAGATTCTCTCTTCCCAGTCCCAGACACTCATGGGATTTGTTTGTAACTTGTCTTGTCTGCTTCAGTGGGACTTGATCAGCTTTTCAGAGAGAAAATAACTCTGTATTTCTATGACAAGAAGTCTATCATAGGAACAGAGCTTTCTGGGAGGCCTCCAGGAGCACACTGACCTTGTGTGAAGAGAAATGCGCAATTTTAAACCTGCTGAAATGGTGACCATGTCACACCTCTCCTATCTTTGAAGGAAAGTTTTGCAGTCTCAGCAGTGGTTTTTGGGGTTGGGATGGGAGGACAGCTTATGGCAGACTGCCCTGGCTCATTTATGAGAGCCCAGCTGTGAGATTAGAAGTGGGCATCCACGGAGGGATCATGGAGGAGATATTTGTATGTACTCACTGCCTCTTGGAGACAGATGGCTGCAAGGAACAGGCACCAGCCCTCATGCCCTTGCTCATCTGGCCCTCCATCCTTTAGCTCGGAGCTGAGCAAGGCCACACTGCCCATGCCCTGCTCTGCAAGAGCCGTGGAGGGGCACATTGTGCACCAAGGATGAGGGATCCATATTGGTAGTGTCTGCACAGTACCACTGCCCCTTGCATTCCTGGCAGGATCAAGCCTTTCATGCATGACAGTGTCTATGCCACCACTATGTATCTGTACTCGCTCAGTTTCTTTTCCCTTTCTTTCTTTTTTAAAAGATAACTGCATTAGAAACACAGAAACAAAGCCCGCTCCTTGGCTGGTATGAAACAGCCCAGCTGCTCAGCAAGCAAAAAGCAATGGCTGGTCAACCAGAGAAGGCATTGGCTTGTATATTCTTGTTTGTTTTAGATTTCTTTTGTCCTGACCCTTTCCCTCACTTCTTAAAAACTGTCTGTTGTGGTTCTTTAGGCTCATTGTAGTCACATCCCCTAAGACTGACACAATTTGGAAACTTTCCTTTAGAAAACAAAAGAGCTTTCCCCAGTGTATTAAGCAACTGTTCTCTGGGGTACAAATTTAACTGGGACATAAATTATTTCACATTTAAGAAAATGAGGGGCCAAACTTCACTCAACTATCCTATTTCACTATGATGCTGCTAGAAGCATTGCTTAATGAAGACATACTAAGTTAGACATAAATAATATTTTGTATTTCATAGATTTTTCTCCACCAGCATATATTGACTAGATTGCTTAGATGTCTTTTTCTGGAATTTCATTGTCATTGTTCAGCCAAGAGAAGTGCAACTCTAGAGTAAAGATGTTATAAAGATGTCTGCTAGCAGATCTGCTAAGAGAAAAGACAATAAACATGAGGATCACAAACATTTGCTAGGTTGTCCTTCTAAATGCATGTGCAAGCTGCATTCCTCCTTTATTTCTAAGCCATGGTTTATAAGTAATTAGATTTATACCAATCTTATTAGACTTGTATAATTTATGCAAGATTATGTGCTTTAAAATATAAATCAGTACACACCTATCATCAGCTTTGGTGGCATCATAGACCTGAAACCAGACAAGACGTTTATATTTGCTCTCCTTAGGCTTTTGCATGCATATGACAACAGGCAGGCCTGACCAAACACTGCCTTTGACTTTTAAAATTTTAGCTACTCCAAGTTGTAGAGTATATAAAGCTGTAAGTCTCTTCACTTTATAATGTGGTTCTTATGACAATGTTATCTGGCAACCAACAGCATCCACCATGAAATACTTGATAGATTTATGTTGTAATGTGTTGCAGCATGTAAATAATGTAACTTCTCTGCAATAAAGCACATTTATATTAAATCTGTCTCCAGGCTTTTGTGTTGTGATTTTTGGAAGTCATTACTGATCCAAACTGAAAGGGTTTCTCATCAAACTTGCAAAGTGACGAAATTTAGGGGTTCTATGATCAGATCATGCCATTATAATTTTCTGGATTTTCCTTATATTTTCATCAGAGCAGATATGTACTGTGTTCAGGATTTCATGTTAGGGAAATAGCTCTGTTTTTTCAGTGGTTGCAATTTTGACTCAAAATTCTAGAGTCCATTCAATATTCTTTTGAATATATTGCTAATCACAGTGTTAGAAAACAAGAGGAAATAAATAGACCACATTTTATGATGTCTTGGTAAAATCCTATAGGCTCATCTGTACTATGTGTTCACATGCCTGGATTCCTCAGCTCAAGTATGTGTCTAACAGGTATAGGAAAGATACAAAGAATGGGAACAAAAAAGATGACAGAGAATGGCAGCTGTGTAAGTGCAACTTGTTTACCTTGGGAGAGAGATGACTCAGAAAGAAGGATGAGACCTATCAAAATTTTGAATGATGCAAAAGTAATTAGGAGTCTGGAATTTGCTGGATTTTGTCATGCAGGAACTACAGAACACCCAGGGTGGCCATCATGCAGCAGCTTAAAATAAATTAAGTTTTCTTCTGCATATATCATAAATAAATTGTGGAGCTCACTTTAACAGATTGCTGTGCATATCAAGGGTTCAAAAAGCATTGGAGAGGTCACGGAAGACAAATCCATCAAGATCCCTGAACATGATGGATAGAAAACTCTTAAACCCCTAACCTCTAGATGGCTGATAAGTAGTATAATTCTCTTTGCATAATCACCCAGTTCTCTCACCTTGATCACCTACTGCTGGATATGGTGCTACATGAACATTTCATCCAGCACAACCTCTATACATTCATATGTCTACATAAATGCAGGTAGTTTAGGCTCACTTAGTTTATTTTCCATTGTCATCCTGGTGTTTTTAATGACTGATTACTGATGTATGAATCCTGATAGATTCCTGCATGGGCATATGTATGTGTTCCCATGTACCTCCCCCAGTGTCTCCTGGGTTGAAAAGCTGCCATTTGGGTACCCAGTGTGAGCCATGCTGTCAGGTGTAATGGAAACATGAGGTGGAAAGAAGGGAAGGGAATTACATACGTTCTTTAAATGAACTGTATACAAGTCTTTTGAAAGCAAGAAGCTCCAGATATCAGAAAAATAAGGCCTGGAGATTTTTCACTGAACCACTTCAGGGCACTCAGCTCAAACTGGGGGCAGCTTTGCTCTTTCAGGTGCTGGGTGCCTTTTGAGCCCCACTTCCAAAGTTTTCACTGGTTTTAAGAAGTAAGGAAATTATTTCCACAGTTTTGTGGCTTTGGAAACCATCGAGAGATGTATTTTCACACACCCTTTTGCTTCTCCTGTTACTTTTCATGAGAAGAAACTGTGGCTGCACCTGCAGAGCCATGAGAGGCTGGGGCAGGGGGTGTCTCAGCATCAGCCTGCTGGCACCCAGGAGCAAGGTATGGAGAAAATAGATGGGTCCTTCACAATGATGCGCGGTGGGAGGAGGAGAGATACAGGCATAGACTCGAACAAGAGAGGCTCAAAATGAATACTCAGAAACCTTTTTCACCATGAAAAGTCAGAGTGGAGAAGGTTACTCAGAGGTTGTGCCATTCCCGTCCTTGGAGCTTTTCTTGGATAAAGCCCTGATCTTGTAGCTTTGCGCAGCAGGTTGGATTGGAGACATCCTGAATGATCCTATCATCCTACAAAGAGTGTTCACTACTAGAACTTACTTTTTCCATCATCCTCTAGAAAGCCTGTAGGCAGATTCCTGGCAGCTGCAACTTCTGCCTAGGAGCACAGGACACAGATTCATTCGTGTCATCCATAACTCTGGGCGAGCCCTCCTAACAAACATCAGCTGCTGAAATAGAAAGGCATTTGGCTTTTCCTCTGACCCCACAGCCCAGAGTCACCATGGCAACAAAGTGACGGGGAAAATAATTTTGTTAGAGCTGGTTGGGAAGAAGTTTTCCTGCCCGTGTTTAATGAGTACTTGAGCTGGTGCACAGTTGAAAGAAACCCTATAAAAATTGTAATGTTTTTCTCTAACAATTTGAGGATTTTTTGTAAAACCAGCGCTGGACTGGATGCTGAAGGAACCATTAAAGAAATTTTAAATTTTGGGGATTTTGTGAATGCAGTTCTTCAGATAGACAGTTGATTTGATTCAGGGTTACAGGTCTGCCTGCCTGTCTGCAGAGAAGTTATTTCAAGCTGAATGTCCTTTTTTACAATAAAATAGGATTTCCGACAGATTGAAGCTGACTTTTTCCAGTTCTGAAGGAGCTTTTTCATCAGCTTGGAAATTAGCTTTAGCAGTGCTTGAAATTTAGGAAAAGATATTGATTATTTCACTGGGTTGGCAGGCTGCCATCATGTTGCAATACTCCATCTTCAGGTTCTTTTAACACCTGGAAGATTAAACATTGTCTCTCCATTTATGCAGATTATTTTTCTTTTTGAACTGTTTCATTTATATATGAGTTAGCTCTTTTAGTCACTGAAAGTGTACAAACAAATCAAACCCTGGACATTTTACCATGAAATTACTGTATTTTAGATTTCTGGTTATATGAATTAGGTTAAATTTTGCATTGTGTCAAAGCATGACGAAACATTACATTGTATCCCAAATAGCCATATGTATTTTTGAAATGTACATTTATGATATTTGGTACAATATAGATATACATATCTTATATAGAAGGCACAAAATCATTCCTGCAGCCTTGTTGCTGCAGAAGGCAAGGTTTTCCAGTAGAAGGGTAGCTGCTTTTAGAAGCAATTAAAAGAGAAAATTGCTATGCCTGCTTAATGGGAGTCTTTTAATGAAATGCAAACTGCTGGGTGTCTTTCAGATCTATGGGTATAAAATGTGTGTGAAATTAGGGCTTGCCTGTGCCTTGGCTTCTTGGCTGTTAGGGAGATGTTCAGAGGAAGAGCAAATGCAGACACCTCTGGTCCCACAGCAGCGGGCGTTGTCATCCCCACGTGTGACCTCTTGCTCTCCTGCTTACATTTCACCTGCTGTGCCCTTATTTAATGCTGCTGAATCATGGAGTAGACTTAAGAACCTGGTTTTGGCTGATCTGCTGGGCAAACACCCATGGTGGTGGCTCCCTGCAGTACCTTTTCCCCTGCTGCTCCGCAGAGGTGACAAGAGCAGTGGCCATGAGGTGGCTTTGGATGCTGCAGGGTTGCCAAAGCAGGGCAGGGTGGAGGCTGCCTGGCTCTGTTTGAACACTATTAGTTGTACTGCTTGACAGATGATGTTGGCAGGGAATTTAGACTGCAGTACTACAGATAAAAGCCAGGTTGATTTGACATATTTCAGTGATAAAAATAGTATCATATAATGATGTCTTTGTCATGAAAGTTTTTTTTAAGCTGCAGGGAGTTAAGAACTGTGCGGTTCCAAAGCAGTCATCTTGGAGACATCATCAAAGGAAAATCACAGCAGCACTGGAGAAGCCACCTGTCCAGCTCTGTTCCCACATCATGTTTTATGATGTCCTTGGCAAATATGCAGGATTTGTGTAAGCCAGCAAAATTGGCTACTGCTACTCTGCATGCAATGTATTTTATGTTTATATTCCCTTTAATGCTTTTAGTTTACAGCGTTTTGGTTTCTCTTTGTTCATAGCAGTTTTGTTATCTCTGTGATGGGTTTTTTATTCTTTTACAGGAACTTGCTACTAAACTTGATTTGTATCTTAGCAGCTCCATTGCAAGGCCAGCATTATCCCCACAAAATTATTTGTTTTTAAAGGCAGAAGGAATAGTTTCACAATTTATGTAATTTTCCTTCTGAAAAAGCTAAATATTTTAAAATACAGATTTAGTGATTTTTATTCTGATTACTTTACTTATTCTGTTCTCATGACCAACAAAATTGCAGTAAGTAAGAATTGGTAACATAAAGTTGCATTCATTACTTTCTAGGTGTCATTTAGATGCATTTTTCCTTCTAGGATTTGTGGTTAATTGTAGATTGCAATTGTACATTGCATGACCTTTCCATGCAACTGTTTGTTGTCTACATTGCAATGAGAATTGCAAAGTCATATTACAAACAATCATTGCCTAGGTAGAGATTGAGTTTTTTAGATTTTCCATCCCATCCATGTCTGACAAGAATTTTTACACACAAGCTAAACTACTTGCTAAACTACTTGCTTTGGTGTTTTATTCATTGCCTTGTAAATGTAGATAGTATTCTTAATTCATTTGGATCAGCATTGTAATTCAGTATGATGGACAAGCAGATGACAATCAAAAGTTGATAAAAAAACCTGCACATTCTTTATTTTGATAAAAATGTGAGGGTGAAAATGTGAAAACCTTACCATCTCTGGGGAAGAAAACAGAACAAAACAATGGGGATTTTATTTATTGCTTTCACATTTGGAACCAATTATTATAGTATTAAGGAGCTTAGAGAAAACTTGTACATTTCTGATGATTGATCAAGTACTGCTCTGTACATTGCATCTGAAATACTTGTGATTTCAGCTGAAACAAATATGCATCTTGTGGTTCTTGCCCCAAACTCAATTTTTACTAAGGATAAAAATTACCCAGTGAGGATGGATTTCAGCAGAAGATGCAGAAACCACATATGTATATCAGAGTTCCATACCAGCTTAAGATTTTTGGGGTTTATGCACCATTTTATGCTGTTCCTGCTTTTGCCTTGCAGGAAATTGCCTTTTTCTGGAAATAAATTATTTGTGTATTGTTTCTTCAAAATCTGTGCATGTTTGAAATGTCAAGCAGGTAGGTTATAAAAGGAAATACATTTACACAAAACAAACACTGCAGCATTTTAGGAGCTGCTTAAGCAGAGCTCCCACTTTCCTCTGCTCATTTGTTGCCTCCTCACATGGAAAACATATTTTTTTATGCTACTTAATATGACCCAAAAGAAGACCTAGGGGACAAAGAGACAATCAGTTGCTGAATGAGAGGTAAACTATAAGTTAATTCTTAGCACAGGAATTACTGATTTTTATAGCCACCAGAGATCAGTTCTGAATTCAATAACTTCTTTGAAAACTCCAGTCTGACAGACTGGATTATTGGTTTTGATGCCATGCTGAATCTTTACAAATGGCAATAACAAATCTGCAAAGTCAGCAATAGGGTCCACGTCCTTGTACAACCCCTTGGAGAAACAAGCTCGTGGGAAGCCAGGTGGACTCTTGGCATGGGAAACTCTTGGTAACAACACACATGACCACACATTGACTATATCCAGAATTAATTTTGCACTACCAGAAATGAGCTATTAGAGCCAAACAGGAAAGAAAATTTTTGACAGCATAAACACTTTTTCAGCCAGACCGGGATGGAAAGTCCACAGGCTCATACAAACTAGGCCAGTGAATAAGTCAGGATCTGGTTCATATTCATGCTAGGGAAACAGAAACCTGCTGTCAGCAATCCACCTGATACGAAACTCTTAAGGAACAAAAAAAGCATTGATCATTCCAAGAGCTGCCGCTGCCCATTCACTTCCCTGCTTTCCAGCTGGTGGTCCCACCAGGTGCTTACTGCCCTTTGTCACCCTGCAGGTAGTACAAAAGGGTTGTCTTTTCATTGGAAATGTCAAAGTGCCTTATGCTTGCTTCTGCTCTCTTTTCAGACAGAGGCCAGAAGCATTGTGCTGCAAACTAAAGCTCTTTTCAGCTTTTTCTCCTGGCTGTTCGGCTCCCTTCAGTTCCCTTTAATCACTTTCCCCAGCTCAAGTCCTGGGCAGATGGCAGCACTATAATCCTCATCTCCTTCAAACATTCCACTTTATTTTTTAAAAAACATGCTGCCATACAGACTAAGGCCATCCTTGTGAAATAGCTTCACCTCTGTCCCAAACCAGGACAAAGCAAACTCATCCACTTTTCTGCCTAGCTGTAAATTCTCAATGTAGTATTTGGCAAATATTTAAGGGGCACATTTTTTACATAAGGTACTGATCTGGCTCCCAGGCTCCCTGTGCCTTGATCTTCTATCATAGTGTGAGGAAGACCTGACTGTTTCCTACTGATGGGAAAAGGGATGCAGATAAAATTTTACAGTCTTCAGGTACTTTTGATAGCATTAAGAAACCCATGTATGATACTGCTCCTCACCTTCTACACGACAAAGGATTATATAGTGTCGAATGACAGTAAAAGGTGATTCATGAAGCAAGTTATTATCAATTTTCAGGTTATGGAAGCTTGGTTATTGAAAGCCATTTTACGCTGTGTGAAATTTCCTCTTGGCTCTTTTAAAAATTGTGGTTTTTTCCTTAGAAAAATAGATAAAATCCAGACAAACTCAAAGCTGAAGTGACTTGACCTTTTCCTATATGAAAATTAATGCAGTCTCCTAAGTTGTTTAGATGTGGGAAATGAATACTAGTTGGTGTTTAGCACCAATGCAGGAGTTGTCCAGAATTTCCCCTCCCCACCTGCACAGCTTGCTGGTGCTACTGCAGCATTCTTGTGTACACATGAAGAGCAAATTAAAAATCCTCCTTGTTTCTTCAAATACTATCCAAATGTCACGGGGAGGGTCTTGGGTATTTATGTCTCTGGTACATCTGGTACTGTTTTATATGTCTGTTTAATTTCAGCAGGTCTTTGCCTCTGTTCAGTTCCATGGAGCCAGGTAAACTCAAATAAATTATATTAAAGGCTGTTCCTCTTTACATCCTTAACTAAAATATCCGGGCTGTGTTAAACTGAGATGACTCTGCTCAGAAGAAAAGTTGTGGCACAGTATGGAGATCAAATCTGTTGTAAGCATCCAGTTTGTTTGTGTTTAATGTCACTGTCACAGCTTTCATGCATAGTAAACTCAGATCTTGAAGAAAGTATTAGATGCATTTCCTGATCCTCCTTTCCAGTGTTCTCTACTGATCTCCTTCAAGAGTAGGGGCATTTTCTTCCCCTCTTCTCTTTCAAAGAGTGACCACAACGAGCTCATGTACCCACACTAGCTCAGATGTGCAGATAGCTCCTGGACTTGCATATTTCTTTTATAAACTCTTTTGCATGCCTGATGTCTGGCTCTTGCTTGGACTGACTGAAGTTCTTCTCTTCCAGGGGGATTTGTCAGCTCAAGCTGTTGCTTCCAAGTAGGACACTAAAAGCAAGAGAACGCTTAGAAGCCCTAAGAATTTAGGTGTTCTCAGAAATCTTATTTACCCCATCTCTTCCTCGTGCTGCCTTGTCTTTGATTCTCAGCTTCTCCATCAGACACAGAAACTCTGTGTTACAGTTGTCCTCTGTCTTTTCCACTAGGTCTATGCTTGTGCCTTTGCTAATACCCTCTGTTTTTTCCTATTTTTCCAGCTTCAGAATAATTTCTGCCAGCAAAAACCATGTGCTCCCTTCTGACATCCCAAACATTCATCACCTCTCACCCTGACATTTGCTCTGAATTCTCTTCTCCTCATGAACACATGTTTTGCTCAAGACACTGCTGCCCACTTGAGCAAACCCTCCTCTGCCTCATCCTCTACAGTCTTTCTGAATTCTCTGAGCTGCACAGGCAGGAGTGACAGCATCGTTGCATCAATTTAGGTTGTGCTGGGAACTGTACAAAAATGCACATGCAAAATTAAGTGCCAATATTCTTCTTTTTTTAGTCTTTACAGCCTACGATTATGGGAAGACAAAAGCAAAAGAGGAAGAGAGATGACTATCACGTGAGTATAATGAACACATCACTGACACACAAAAAAAAAAATTCTCGGTTTTCCAGCTATATTTGTCTATTAAGATATTGCTAAAGATCCATAAAGGGTATTTTTCAGGGAAAAGTAGAGTACAAAAGAGATAAAAATAATTTTAAATTATTAAAATAATTCTGTTGATGAATCTAAATTCTCCATGTGTCTATACCGATTCATGAACCAGGAACCCTACAATAATGTAGGAAGGCTCCATTCTTGTTTACTTACATAAACTACAGATTCTTAAGAGAATTTTTTATGGATTCATTGCTGTATTAATTTTGGATTGAATTCCTTTTTCTAAATGCTTTCCTGACAGCAATGTAGCCATGTGCACAGACTGCTGCTTCTTTCAGGTCCAGCTCCCAAAAACATGATTTTTCTTTCTTCAGACCATGCTGGATTAGGATTTACTTTGTTTAGAAGAAGCTGTTTCAGTGGCATATGGCTGTAGCAAGGGCTGTGGTTCTGATAAATGAATCACACTGAAGGAGGAAGTCTCTGCTGCTGTTCAGCTGTAGCTTCCAGATCCATGCTTTGAGTGTCTTGGATTTTGCATTGAATGCTCCTTTGTTGTTATTATTCACAGGAGAAGGAATCCTTTGACCTTGCTGCTGTTGTCCCTCTGCTGTGTGAGGTTCTGAGGTATTGTTCATACACTCTGCTTTTCCAAGCTCTGTGCAATGCTGGACTTCTCTGGCTTGTTGCTCCGAACCTGATCAGCTTTCTGGATGAGGTACAGCCTGTCTCCTGCTACTTTGCAGTGAGTTTAATGCCTTGCTCTTTGGAGTCAGTAGACACCTTTTATACATGTCATGTGAGTGTGGTTGTGGTTAGCAAGCTGTCCATTTAACTGGACATTTTCTCTTGCATGCAGCCCTACAGGGGCTTCGGCATGGGACTGCAGTGTAGTCCAGTCATTGAAGGGTCTTATGCTCCCTCAGTGTCTGTGGCAGACTCAGCTTCCTTGGGGTGTATGCAGTGGTTTGGCTTTGCCAAGGAGGGATTCTGCCCTTTTTGGTGGTATTGTATATTTGCAACTTGGTGTTTCTCTTGCCTTGTGGTACCCTGCAGCAGATGGTTTGGGGTGTTTTGCACTGCCTTGAATGAATCTCCCCATGTAGAAACTTACATGTAGGGGATTCTACTTTGATTATACTTGTATGGTCAGTGGAGACTTGCTCAGTATATTCCCTGGATTCAGTGGGATAATTCCTTTCACATTAAAGACCATGCCTACCAGAAGTAGGTGCCATCTATCCATTTTCTGAGGGAAATTAGGATGACTATCTCGGATTTAGAGGTATCCAAGATGTCTCATACTAGGTGAGATGTGGGATCCCACATAGGACATGATTCATCCTGTATTGTACATATTGGCACTGCCAATGCCTTAGACTTCTTTCCTGCCTCCCAACTTTTCATCAGGCAAGCACAATTCAAATGTTTGATCTTACATCACTGGTGACTGTCTGAGTAAGGCAGAATAGACACAGACCAGAAAAAATCCTTCACCTTTCAACAGAATCTGATACCTGGTATCTGGTACCTGATAGTATTCAGTACAGAGCGGTCAGGTACACAGAAATAATGCACTTCTTATCATAAAAAGGGCACTCTATCTTTTGTGATCTCTCCCAGGAGCTGAAGAGGGTTTTCATTAAATTGAAGTGTGTCCATTTGGATACTGCTCACTCTGTTTATTGCACACTTTGGTAAGGCTGCATGTTGTATGTATACTCTCATTTGGTGCCTTGCACCCAGCAAATGGGCACCAGCCTACCATTGTTTGAACTAACAAGTTCAAACAATAATTATTCCACTCTTCCTGCAGCAGGGAAAATGTTGTGATTTCTGCAGTAAGAGGTGTCTGAAGGAATAAAATGTAATTACAGTTCCACCTAGAGCTTGGTCAAGCTCCATCTGTCTTGCTGAGATGAACGTTACAGCTGAAGACTGTGCCAGGAGCTGATGTGTAGGAATCTGCCTGAGTTACCAGCCTGTTGTCTGCTCCTTTCATGAGTGTGCTTCTGTTATTTAGTGGCTGTCTGATAGGAAGCCCAGCAAAGCCACAGGCAGTTTTTCCACTGACTTAAATAGGTTTAAATTAGGCCCCACAATAAAAATTCTCTCTTTAGAAAACAGGATACAACAGAATGGTGAGGAGCTGTGAGTGGCTTAATCATTACATTTACTCAGCTTTATGACTAATGCCTGTGTCAGTTAACAAGTTTTATTAACAATATAGTGACCTTGAAAACTCTGTACATCTGACTAACTCATTCTCTTTTATGACTAAATGCTCTCTATATTGATCAAGGATGTAATTGAAATGATGTCATGTAAAATGACTGGAAGCTTAAACTTACTTAAATATTGTATGAATTGCAATTTAACTTGAAACTGATACAGTTTTTAAACATTGGAATAACACTGAATTACTGAAATTAAGGGAGTCAGCATACTATCAGTATCAGGTAAAATGTATGTGTATAGTGAGATGAATATTAAGGCTATTAATCATAGGTATGAAGCATTAGGTAGTACAGTATTATTCCAGCTCTGGAAACCATTAAATATGGGTATGATGGATTTGGGGTCTATGATTTGCCAAAATTGAAAATCTGTATGACAGTGAGAATGGATATCCATGAAGTGTGTGGACTATAATGCTAATGTTGTGGCAGGTCATGCTTAATGTTAGGTGAGGCTTTAAAGATGCTCCATGCACAAACAAGTGCAGAAGATGGACAGTTACTGTGAACTTATGAGGAGCAGCTGAGATTCGCTGTATCAATGGTGAGGGTAAAAATTGTACATCATACTCTAACCCACTCAGAGATCCAACCACCCCTTTGTTCTGCCCCTGAAATGTCACTTGTCACTGAGGTAAATCAGCACATTTACTTAGCCATTTCAGTTCTTTCTCTTCCTCTGAAACTTATATGAAATAGCACAAGTGTGATATATGGGGTGTGATCACACCTCCCAAGATACATAGCTGGTCTACTTGTTGTTGAAGCCAACCTTCTACACCACTTAACAAAATAACATTCTTTCTTGGAGAAATGAATATCCATACGTTTCTCTGTGCATGAATGTTGTGGTTTGCCCTGCAAACTACATTATAGCTGCAGTTCATAGCAACCATCAGTGCAGTAAATTAATGCACCGTGATTGAGCACCAGGACTCCATATTCTCCCAGTGGCCTCAACGACTCAAGAAACAGACACCAGAGCCACACACAGATGAGGCCTGACCTCCTTCCAAACATTTTCTTACTTAAACCCTCTGTTTAACCCTGCTTAAATGTGTAAGGACAGCTCTACCAGGTCAATGTCTTCATTCAGGAATACAATAATGGCACTGAATGTTTCTGATTGGCAGCAGGACTCTGCAGCTTGGGGTGTGTGCTGTCATCACTCTGCACAGAGAGGCTCCTCTCAGCTCTTTACCTCTTTAGCACATCTAATGTAGGGGGGTTGGCTTCATGACTTGGAGAAGGAGCTGAGCCCAGTGCAGGCAGGTGAAATGGAGCTTTCTGTCAAACCTGCTGTACAGATCACAATGGGTCACCGAGAGAACCACCCTTCACACCCCATTCCAGCCAAATCTGTGCTGGGAACCAAGAGGAGCCATGATTTTCATGTGCTGCAGGGGCTGGGGAAAAAAGCAGCAAGACAGAGAACACCATGAAAGATGTGTGGGATGGATGAGGGAGGGAACTGTGGAAAACTGGGAAGTATCATCAACTTACTTTGCAAAGACTCCAAAATAGTATCAATCTGAGTAAGAGTCAGCATCTCTGTGAGTCTCCCTGGGTCCCCTTTACAGATATAGAATTGATAAAGTACATCAAGTCTGGGACACAATTAGTCTCTTCTTAAACTCTGTATCTAAGATATCAAATAAAACACCCCCTAAAATTTCTTGCAAAACCTTGAATCAGGCTGCCCATGGAAGTGATTGAGTTACTGTTCCTGGAGGTATTTAAAAGATGTGTAGATGTGGTGCTTAGGGACAGGGTCTACTGGTGGCCTTAACAGTGCTGGATCAAGAGCTGGACTTGATCCTAAGGATGTTTTCCAACCTAAATGATTCTGTGATGGTATTAATTTCTCTCTTTTGCATGTGAAGGATGTCAGGGTTCCAGTTCAAGCAACAATGCTGACCATGTACAAGTCTAAAGGTTAATTGAGGTAAAAGCCCCAATGTTGTGTTTACTGAGAAAGACACATTTTCTTCCCAGAATGCTGTTAAGCAGAATTACTACTTAATTATGAGTAAAAACACCTTTGTATGCCAGGTTTGTCAAAAACTGTACTTACTAAGTTTCAATGAACTTTAGTGGGTATGCTGCAATTTTTCCCCAATATTCCAGAATGGTAATTACCCATTTTTAATCTTATTTTGAATATGCTCAAGTTTGCACCAATGTAGTTAATTTGCTGTCAGTAAGTGAGTGAAGTCCTTATTCTTTGTGCTGTCCCTGTGCCTGCAGTCCTTCAGCACCTGCCTCCTGGCCACCCTGGGCTATTCACTGTGCTGTGCTCTCCTGCCCCACGAAGGCTGCTTTGACTTCAGCCAGAATCCATCTGGGAGAATTGACAGTAGGCGGCCAGCAGTGGATCACAACTCTCTACCAACAGTCTTCAAGCTCTCTCTTGTGCCATACTTTCATGAATAGCCAACCAAAATGCACAGAAATGTATGTGGAAAATAGTTTGTGCATGTGTTTTTATATATAATGTATATACGTGTATGTATATATATGTGTGTGGTGTGTGGTGTGTGTGTGTGTGTATATATATATATATATATATATATATATATGTGTGTGTGTGTGTGTGTGTGTGTGAATTTAAATACACACATCGGCAGACATAGAATCATACACAACTATATCCAGCTATCCATGGTTTATCTCCTAGGTGCTGCCTAAAGACCCTGACATGTAACAGCAGTTATTTTTTAAAAAGTCCAACCAAAAGCTCTAAAAGCAGAAGGCTGATACTGTCTAGTAACTTTCTTGTTATGCAGATGTATCCCATCACCACTGTAGCTGCAAATCCATCAGGCTGCACTTTTCTTCAGTGATGTTTATGCAATGCTCCAGAATTTAATTGATCAAGTAAGATGACAGCCCATGTACATTGAATAGATGCTACTTTGGAAAACTGTGACTCAGAATGAAGCACTGTTGGGGAGATTTTCTATCTTCTATCCACTAAAGTGAGTCACTATGGAGTGAACTGCTGCTTTTTGCAGGCAGACCTTTAGACAAGAGACTGAAATATCAAGAAGCTCTGAAACATGAGCCTTGCTCTAGAAATCCTTTAATGTAAAAAGAAGCCTATCTACTCCAGTGTACTCTGGCATGAGATGCTAATCCAAGTCAGCTTCTGTCTCGGTTTATTTGGTCATATCTGGCAGTGTTTTTTTCCAGAGTCGAGGAAGGTTCTGATGCTGTTAACTTTCCCATTTAGGGGTTACCAATGTACAAAATTCATGTACATGTGTTGATGAGTGTTACAGATGACTGTGGTATTGCAGCTCTGATTGATGCTGGCAATATACTGTGTTCTTATGATTGTATGGAACATGGTTAAAGTTCATCATACAGGGCAGCAGCCTAAAGAGAGCTAAAATGTTTAAGTTACAAGAAAACCTGTAGCAACTTATGAATTGAGCCTCTTTTTAAAATCAAAAACAAAAGAATTTTTGAAAATAAAGCAATGCATAGCTAAAATACCTTGGAAAACCCAGCTCTGCCCCTCTAGCAACAGAAATCCAACTTTCTTCTTCCTGACAGACCTTCTCCAAAATACCTGTACTTTGAGTCGACATGCAGTGTGTTGCCATTAGGACTAGACTAAGAAGAGTTGCAGAAATAACAACCCTGTTCTGTGGAGAGTATCATCACTGCTTATGTGGGGTTTTTTCAAGCTTAATTTAAAAAATCTGGGAAGACTGACTGCAGCTCGGAAATCATGGCAGCACCCTGGAGCATTGCTGCCTCTTGTTTGACCACGTGTACATTATGAATTCAAGAAGCTCCTGCTGAGAAAAGGTACATCAGTACATTGTCATCAAAACATTCAATGGCTGGCATTTTCTGGCAACAGTATGAAAGGCTTCATGAAAAATAAACCTTAACCATCTCAAGTGAGGGTGTCTGTGCTATTGTCCTGGCACAATAAGCATCCTCTGTAGCTTAGCTTTTACCCTTTGATATGCTGCTTTCAGAAAGCCATAAAAAAAGCTTCCTGTAGCTATTGCTGCTGTCTCTCACTAAGCCAGATCTCTGTGTGGCATTCCTTCTCTTCCTCAAACTTAGTGCTGAGCAAGTCAACAATGCTGAGAAAGTCAACAATAAGATGAAAAAGTGGTCTTAAAGCTGTGTCCAAGGACCATTGTTTGCTAGGAAGGGAGCTGGAGGGGCAGCTTAACTTAGGCTTTGCACCTCTGTGGTTGAATCAGAAATGCATTCCTTCCGTCTCCTCCTCCTCCTCCACACTTAAGTAATAATGCAGGAAGACATCTGAAATTAACAGCTCCTTGATAGAAATGTGTATCTTTAGTTTCCTTGCTTAAATGAAGGGACTTTATTAATTGGAAAAAGACCAGCTTTTGTTTACATGGATTTGTGTGAAATAAATAGCTGCAAAGAGGACCATAAACCATGAACCCTAAAGGCTGAAACATCAGAGGCAATTAAAACTTTAGGCTTTGCACATACTGAGAGAAATAGTGGCTATACAAAAATAACTTTGAGGAGGATATTTCCATGGCAGAGAAGCAGCTAACTCCTACATGCAGCAACACATACATGCAGCCTACTTTTTGTCAGGAATGGATTCCAGGGTCCCAGGGGTCCTGTGTGAATATTGTCACTCTGCATTCACAGCTTCACACACAAGAAAATCCACTGCAACGTGCACTTAATCCTTCACAGGAGCCTGGGAATCTCAGCCTGGACTTAACTACATTTTAGAAATCTTCTTACAAACCCATGCCCACCCCCCTGCAGGCTTTATAAGGACCACTTCACTGCACAGGTGAGTTAATTCTCATCTCCTCCAACTCTTCTAGTGGCACTGGCCTCTGGGAAGTGAAAATTCAGGCAATCATCAAAATCTTTCTTTCATGCAGAAGTAGATATACCTGGGTGAGTATTTAGGCTGCCTAAGAATATGAAACTGCACTGTTCCAGCCCTTTCTCATACAACTGGGGCATCACTGATGTTAGCTGCTGAATTTTCAGCATCTCTAAAATTCTCTTTTTACAACATCCTTTCAGAAAAAAAACACAATAAACACTTCAGATTCCTAGTCTGATTAAAGTATTCATTGAACTCTATTTAAATCAGGTGCAAAACAACAACATCTCCAACACCAATGACTGCACCAATTAGTAAAAGATGATATTTTAAGCAGAATTCTCTGTGGGAGGCTCCATTTTCCCATTAGAAACTTCCTGATCCTTGATTATTTCTCCGTCATCACTGGTGTTTATAATTGTCCTCATTTGCTGAGAACATCACTAATATTATGCACCAGATAGGTGACAAAGTGACTTTTTAAAAAGGGTAAGCTAATTCACAGTAGGAAGCTAGAAGTCTACCAGGCTGTGGATAAATCAGTAAAAAGGATCTCCAATTATGAGGCCAGAACCTCACAGTTATGTATGTGGATATGTATTTACATCTGTCTCTTATTTATTTTTTATTTATTTATTTATTTATTTATTAATTCTTTCTCTGAGCCTCAACTAATGTTACCCCCCTGTGAGGCTGTGAACACATTCATATGTGAATGCATTAACAGTGGGCATAAACTAGGGAAAAAAAATTGTCCCAGCATGTTTCCATCCAAAGGTGTGAAAAACTTTGATTATCCATTAGGCATGAAAAAGCAATAATAAAATCCCTTTACTTGTATTAAAATTAAATCAGAAATGCAGGAAAGAGCAGCTTGCCACCAGCCTGATTGTCCCAATGATGCCATTTAGACCAACACTGAGACAAATGTATTGTTTAATAATTTATAATTTTAAAAATAATATAATTATATACCCAATTCTGATGGGAGACTGTCAGTCCCCCAGAGCTTGAGAAGTCAACCCTCTCTCCACTGTTTTCTTTATTTCTCTGTTTAAAGTTTTTTACATCCAAGTTTGAATCTGGAAGTTTTATCTGTATGGAGTTTGTGTATATTTCAGATGATTTTGTTAAATGAATCTTCCTGGAGTACCATGATACTTGCCACGTTACAAAGAAGCCCTTGATTCTCCAAGAAATTTGGAGAAGAACCAGATCTTTCTTATCCTTGGGATTTCCACTTGGGTGTTATTGCTTCCTTCCTCCCCTTCAGTAGGGAGCACCAAAATCCTATGAATACCATGTTTGGCTCATTTGCTGGAGAAAGACAACCTGGAAACACAATGCCTCTCTTTACTATGGTAATTTCTGTAAGTCAAAACATGACTGGCAAAATATGTGAGACCATTGTCTCACTTGAGACAAATGCAATTCTTAATAAAGAAATAGTTTTCGCAAACAGGAATAAAAATATAATGCATCACTAATCTGCAGTTTTCTCTTTTTAGTCCTCCTAAATAAACCACCTGTATAGACAAATTATATTGTGCACACGAGGTCAGTGAAAACATTAAAAAATAGGTTGATGAAATTCCTTCTATTTTGTGACTCCCAGAGTTAACATGAGTATTATCTTCAGAAAATAAAACATAAGATATACCATTCACAACTATCATAGTGGTGGGAATAATGATGCTTAACGTGAGTGAACCTTAATATAGGAATATAAATACACTTCTGACCCAGCAGACTAACTCAAAAAGGAACCAAGTGGAGAATCCTAGAGGGAGAACACAAATAGGTTGTAAGTCATTATAGAATGAGCAGCCTGTCAGGAGGTAGCTCCCACTCACAATATCTGTATCCTGACATCCACTCTCCTGTTGTTAAATCCTGCTTTGTTGTGGTGACCAGAATTTAATTCCTTTTCTGGTCACAGATTGACAATCTGTAATCTGCAAAAAACAAACTCAGTGCAATCTCTTATGCCATTTTATTTTCCATTCTCTGATTTTTCCTAATCTAATTCTCCCTGTGCCCTTCCCTGATGCCACTGCATGTTGAACCCTAGGAAAGCCACTGCCAAGCTTGGGGCCCTGCCTGTCCTGGGAGGCTGTGGAGCCTGGAGGCCCCTTAGGGACTGTAATAGAGAAGCTACCACAGGCCACCCATGATCCCCTTCAAGCACTGAACTTCAAACCTAGTTTTTAACTGGCAGAACTAATTCAGATTAACATAAACTCCAATTATTCCTGCCAAGCACCACTCTCTGAATGGCATGTCCCACCTCATTGCTTACACAATTTTGCTGCAGTAAGGCTTCCTGAACTGTTCTCCGTTTCTTATATTTTAATGTAAATATTTTTGGAGGGCAGTGTTATCTGAAAATGATCTCATTTTATTGTACTTTTCCCACAGTAGTTAGGAACCAGATTACGTACCATTCCTGTGGACAATATTGTAGGTTTACCTTGTACCTGGCTGAAAATATATGCTTTCTGATTGTTTCATTAATTGCAGTTTACTCTGGTAAAAAACAAACAAACAAAACAAAACAAACAAACAAAAAAAACCCCCAAAAAAACAACAACAAAAAAACCCAAACAAAAATCCCCAACAAACTTACATAAGAGAGACACCATTTTTCTGTATCAAAGTTCTGGCAAGAACCGCCTGATACCATGATTATGTAACAGTTTTACCATTTCACATTTAAAATGATTGTTATAGTGAGTTATATACCTCTGAAGATAACCCTGGGTGATGTACGTTTTTCCTGAGTTATCCCTATTTGTTAATGATAAGGACAGACACCTGTGGCTTTCTGTTTACCTATTACAGCCATTGCATTTTAGGAGCTGACAAAACCAAACTGCGAAGTGGGAGATCCCAACAGCATGGAGGTGTTTAAGCCCACTGCAACTGGGCCATGTCCAAACTGAGACTGTGAGCAGACGTGGTGCACAAGTTGCAGACAATGATTCAGATCCTGGTGATGTAGGACACAGTACTGAGCATAACATAAGGCTACAAAGGAAACGGGTAATGCCCTACCCCAACTAAATACAGCATGAGGTATCCAAAATTTAACCATAAGTGTATAGTGGTGACACTTGATTAAAAACATGGTAAGAGATACAAACCAGGACTTTTTTGTCAGTCTATTTGTTCTGCATATTTTGTTATCTGAATAAAGTAAGCCTGAGGGGGTATCCTGTATAAAAAAACACTGCTTGTCTTGAAAGTTCAGTTCATTAAATCAAATTCTGACCTTTTAGAGTTTCTGCTAGCTGAGCCTTTCTAGTCCCTGGATAGCAAAACTATTGGTCCACAGATCTGACTTTTTCATTAAAACATTCCTCACCTTCCTGACTGTTAAATAACCCTCCTTGTTCTTGAAGTGTTTTCTGATGCATCAAAATGCAAACAGCTAAAGGGCAACTGTAGAAACAACATGGCTTCAGTTCTAAAGGAAATGTTTGGAAAATAAAATAATTCCTACAATCACAAATTTCCAAATCAGCACGAATGTGTAATGATAAGACCATCTGCACACATTTATAGGCACACATGTACTACATAAAAATATATGTGAACACTCAAGCAGATAAGACAGACTTTAGCTGGCTGTGCTGGGGCCCTCACCTGAATGTATCATGTACCTTTAACTCCAGCCTGAGATGAACAGATTGCTGGCTGAATGGAGTCTTTTTATAGCACTAGTCCATGGGGAAATTCTTCAACAAAAATGCTTTTCTGATCACATTTGCAATTCATAAATGTTATGAACAGGTTTCTATTAATTGAACACTGAAAAACATTCCTAATTACTGCATATATTATTAATGACCTTCATGCCTCTACAATAAGCAAACCAGCAATGTTCAGTAAGAATGTACATTCTGAGTTTTCTCACTGTGAATTCTGTGCAACTGTTCTTCAAATAGTTATTTTTTTTCTAAGGATTTCTGCATTTAGATGACAAATCAAGCTTCTCTAATTGCCAAATTGTATCTGCTCCTTCACCAAGAGGCACCTTACAGAGTTTCTGAGTCAGAGTAACCAAGCAACCCTAAGCCTCTAGACTAGGAGGCAAAGGAGAATGTGTACTCCTACAGCAAGAAGAAAAATTATCATTTCAATCTCTATTCAAAAATTTGTCATAATAGAAATAATGTTTGCTGTGACTCAAACATTTCAAAGGGTGATATAAATCCTCAAGCTCAAGATGTCCCAGCCAGAAGATGAGGAGTTTCTTGACAGTTCTTCCAATGCTGCTGGGCAAACTGGAATCCTGGCAAGAGCTGGTCAGACAGCTCTTGGCCTTTGAGCTCCAGCATGGTAATTTCTTTTGATTCCTGTTACCTGTGTAAAGTCATACCAGGGAGATACCAAGTGCCAATCTATTGTTTTTCCTGGGCAGAAATCCCCTGATGGTCCAGTCAAAACCAAGTCTTTACAGTGCAAATTTCTGCAAATCCCAATGATGACCTTCAACCAAGGGTAACTGTGTAGCCCAGCTTTGCTTTGATTCCCTGAGGTTTATCCAATGACATGACAGAAACCACAAAATCGTATTTATTACAAAAAAAAAACTTTAAATTTTTTTATGTATATATTTATATATTTATATATTTATATATTTATATATTTATATATTTATATATTTATATATTTATATATGTATATATGTATATATGTATCTTGGAAAAAGCCAGAGGAAAGGACCATCAGCGTTGGTCGTGGTTCAAAAGGTGGCTAAACTGAGAAGCCAGGGCATTTCTTGTGGTGCTCCCCCTTCCTGGGGAGTGCTGTCTCTGTTACGGTAAGTACAAAGAACAGTGCTGCCATGGCTTCAGCAAGGAAAGCAGCAGTCTGAAGGGCCAAATATTCCAAGGTGATTTGTGTGCATGTCCCTCTCTCAGAGCATCTCCCACAGCCAGGCAGTTGGGAGACCTGAATGAAATCTCATTTCCACAGAAGCAGCAGTTTAGGCCATCAAACCCCTGTCCTGATTGCTTCTGATCAGCTTGGCTGCTGGATGCAGAGTGCTAAAATAGCAGCAAAGGGACAGATACTCCTTCCCCCAGCTCTCCAACCTTCCCTTCTCTAAAAGGATATGTGTGCTTGCTGATGCCCAGACTCCTCCCTGCTCCATCTGGAGCTTTTCCCCCACCTGTGGCTGTCAGTGAGGTCTAGTGAATCTCTTTTGCATCAGTGGCTGTTGTTTAAAGCCTTTCATCACTGCCTAAAGAAATGCTCTTCTGCCATTAAAAAGCTGACACGACACCCCCATATTATTCAACAGCACTTCGGCACCACAGGGTGCCTCAGGTTCAATGACACAAGACTTGGAAATGTCTTAGCTACACTGCAGGTACACAATTCCCAGGGGAGTAATGATTTCTGGCAAGTGAACATCAGACTTCTTTTACCTAAAAAGGAAAATGAAAATGGAATTATCTTTGCATATATGTGTTGCATTTAATCTCCTGTTTCCAATGCTGGGGAGATACCTTATGGCAAAGACTTATAACAAAATCCTCTGTGACCATTACTCCTTGCACCTGTTTGTAGGTCTGTTCTCTCCCTGAGGGTGCAGAAGGGAGCAACAGACTTCGGTGATCCCTCTGGTATCATCTGACAAGGCTCTTGAAGATATTCACAGGTCTTGGAAGAGTCTCTTCTCTTCTCTTCTCTTCTCTTCTCTTCTCTTCTCTTCTCTTCTCTTCTCTTCTCTTCTCTTCTCTTCTCTTCTCTTCTCTTCTCTTCTCTTCTCTTCTCTTCTCTTCTCTTCTCTTCTCTCTTCCCCTTCCCCCCTTCACTCCTCACCTTGCATCTCCTCTCTTTTTTCTTTCTCAAGCAGATCCATTAGTTTCTTCCAGTTACTTGCATGCTGGACACTGCCTCAAGGACTGACACTGGTGCCTCTGCCACAGAATTCAGCATCCTTAGGAAGAAAAATTCTGCTCAGAGCATTTCCCCTCATGACCCCAATGAGGTAAGGAAGAGGACAGGGCCCCAATCCTGAGTAGCAACCAGCTGCATGCTTAACGTCAGTTCTGGACCAAGCGCTGCTGGTTTCACTGGAACATACATAGATATTGCCATGATTTGCCACAGGTAAAGGTACTCAGATATTTGTAAAGATGCCTAAATTAAGGTCTTAATTGACCATTTGTTTTAAGTAAGGTTTAGATGTAGTTTGGATTTAGATGGATTTAGATGTAGTTTGAGGCACAAAGGGATGTGACTGGGCCTCATACTGAGTAATTTTGTATTCCTGCCGTTGTTGGAAGCATATTGGATTACTGTGTTGGTGTGCTGGGAAAAAAATCAGAGCATGAGAAATGCTGGGATCCTGGTACCCAAGAAATGTTGGGATCCTTGTAGGCAAGAAATGCTGAGGTCCTGGTACCCAAGAAATGCTGGGATCCTGGTACCCGACTGTGGGCAGCCTGGCCGGGCAAGGCTGCACACGGCAGCAGGGCGGGCAGGAGAGAGGAGAACACTGGAGGGGCAGAACTGAACGATGGACAAAGGCATGGGGGTAGCGCAGGGCTCCTGCAGCCGGGCTGGAAACCGGGAGCGCGGAAAGCGGGAGTGAATGGCAGAGAAAGGGCCGCCAATGACGGGCACGGCGGCACCTTGCAGCGCCCCGGTGCCATTTAGCAGCGAGCTCGGAGTTCGCTCCCGGAGCCGCGGCCGCAGGAGCTCCGCGCTCTGTGGGAGCGGCTGAGGGCCGGCCGCGGGGCAGGGCGCCCCCTGGCGGCGCCGCGCTCCTCCTGCCCGCGCTCCTCCTTCCGCGCTTCCCCACCCTTTGTGCCGAGCAATTTATACGATGGCATTACTCTAACTGCTTACAGAAGCACCGAGTCCTATTTAGCAACCAAATAATATTTCCCCATTTGTGTAGGTCATGATACAGCTCAAGACTTTGAAAGAGGTCTTTCAGTGCCAGCTAAATGCTTAATTAGGCACTCACTCAAACTCAAACTTTCCCAAACTACACGATCAGAGTAATTAATCTAAAGAATATTTTATCTGAAAATTTCCTAAGTATTTGAGGTTTCTCAGTGAAATCTGCAGGACTTCTGTGATATGCAGTGCTCATAAAAGCAGCTGAGTCAGATCAGTGGGTATTTGTGACAATACAGTCTTTTGCCTGTAATTAACTGCAATGGGAAAAGTTCCCCCAAGTGGTTTCCAAGTCTATTGCAACGTAAAATAAAAGATGTGGATGGCAGCGGAAGGAAAAATTCCTTTATTTATATAATGGTTACAAAATAATAGAAAATAGAGATGCAAGGTAAGTAAGTGAACGTATAAGGATGCTACGCAGTATTTATGCCTCTCCTCTTTACTGTATTGCCCAGTTATTTCCAGGAGACATTTTGGTAATCAGAATAAAAGGAACTGGCTCTGCTTTCAGGACAGGTGTTTTACACCTTGGTTTTAGGCGATGAAAGTGGAGCACCCTCCCCGAGGCTGCCCTTAGCCCAGGCTGCAGAGGGCGAGCACAGGCACTGAGAGAAGCGTGGTGCAGAGAACTGTGTGGGCAGCACTTTGTCACACTCATGGGCCAGCCCCTCTGAGCAGGTGTGGGGTGGGAAGAGCAAGTTACCACAGCATGTTTCTGGACAGCAAAGGATAAAGAACGGGGCAAAAAATGAAGGTGGGGGCTTAAAATACTCTTCTTTTTCTCCTGTGGGCGACTCCATGGACTCCTTGGGGTCTGCTTGGGCATGAGGCATATGAGGCTCAAGGGACTTCATCATACAAAACAAAACCACAGCATCTATAGCTCATGTTCTGGTGCTTTCTGAAACCCTGCAAGTAAAGAATGACAGCAGAAAAGGTTTAACATTCAGGATAATGTGTCTGCAAACAGACATAAAGCCACTTTGGTTGTAGGATGTGGGAGGATGGGATTATTTAACCAAGTCTGTCTAAGGTATGGGCTAATAAGCATCACACTTTCCAGACCCATATAATCATCCTCTCAAACAAGTGTGGATGCAGAGTGAAAAGGAACAATATCTACCTGAGCATTAGGTGCAGCTCTGGGGGCTCTCATCATAAAAGCAGAAGCTGGTCAGTGGAGACAGTGGAGATGTAACAGCTGGGACACATCAGCTCCTTATTACTTCCATACTTATCCTCTTAATCCAAGACGGCATTTAGCCTACGAGTTAGTGAGCACAAATTTAGGATTGAAAAATGGGGGGGTTTAATTTTAAACAAATAGCCAAAGTTTTGATATCAGGATGCTGATGGCATTGAGGTGCCAGACCTTGCTGGGGCCCCCATAATCCTCTCAGGTCATGCAGGTTGCCAAACCTTACCCTTGCTGCAGGAATGGCAGCGGGAGACAAAATACAAGCCACAAGGGGAAAACTGCTCCTGAATAAGTGAGAAAAACTTCTCAGAGTCCTAGAAAACTTCAGCCCTAATCCTGATAGCAGCCGAAGAGGAAAATTAAATATTCAGGAAATAACAGTGGGAGAGTAGGAACTAAAAGAGGCAATGCCACAATGTAAATACTGTAAAATTTGGAGCTACCTTCTTTCCCCACACTATAAAAGCATAAAGTAGGCCGAAAAAGGTACTCTGAGAGGTTAAGAGTATGTAGTAACTACAGTTTGAAGACAGTATCACTGAAAACATTATGATCAAAGGGAGAATCACTAGAACAATTTGTGATACCTTTTACAAGGTGAGCAGTTATTCAGCAAGGACTCCACCTACAACAGCTGGGAGTCACTCTGCAAAATTTGAACACAAAAGACTTAAAGCAAAATGGAGGCTTTATTTTTTTTTTTTTTTTAATGCACCTACTGTGGGAATCACAGCACAGGAAAATGGAGCCTTTACTTCTTCCCATGGCCAAAACCCTCAGTGTCACACATATTTTCTTCATATTTGAAATTGAACCTGTGGGTTTGGTACTGTGCTTTTCACAGTGGCAGCTGTTTCTCTCACAGCTATTATATCCACTTTCTGCCTCAGTTTCAAAACATGCACTTACTATGAAATTAGCAAAAGGAGAATTTTTTTAACTCTATACAAAATGGAGACGGGCAGGTTTGGGTGGCAGAGGCTGCCCTGGCAGAGGTGCTGGAGTGCTGTCAGCTGAGCTGTGCAAAAGGGGGAACTAAAACTCCTTGTGAGTGGGGATGGCATGTGAGGTGACAGGGAAGACCACAGCCTCTGAAGTGTGAGTTTTGGCCCCTCCAGGAAGGCAAAAGGAGCCAGAGAGTTCAGTGAGGTTCCAGATGATCCGATGGTATTTCTTTGAGCTTCAATTTTCATCTTTGAGCAAAGAGCATGTGACATTGTGCATTTCAGTCATGCTTTGAGGGAGAGAAGTGGGCTTAGGACAAGTTCATCCAGTCACTTCTGAAGCTGGGTTTCCACAGAAAATTTATGAGGAATATTCATTTTCCTTCAGTCTGCCCTCGTAGTCATACTCCAAATCTGCTTTGTTGCAAAGTAAATTGTTCTAAGCATAGCAATTCTGCCTCCTTTGATGGAAGTAACTCCCTACAAAAAGTTGCCCACTGACCTTGAGTTGTTTTAAACTATGTAACGAAAAAGAGGCACCAAAATGTGGTTAAAATTGCTTAGTTATTTCTTGTAGTGGGGAAGGAAGGAAGGAAGGAAGGAAGGAAGGAAGGAAGGAAGGAAGGAAGGAAGGAAGGAAGGAAGGAAGGAAGGGAGGGAGGGAGGGAGGGAGGAAGGAAGGAACCCAAGAGTGGCCAAGGTCTCTAAATTTTCCATGCGCATGTCATTTAGAAGGCAATATAGTAATAAAATAAATACAAAATAATTATTAGATTTCATTTCAATATGCAAAACTGGAAACATATTAAGCATCACTAGCCCTTTTTCATAAAGAATGCTTCTCTTTACTCATCTCAGAAAAAGAGGTGCATAAATCTTTTATGTGTCTAGAATAAAGATTGTGAGATGTTTTATTCAAGGAAAGGTCTATGGAAAGAAACCTGTAAGCATTGACATACCCTAAAAGGACATGTTTAACAAATGCCCTCATTACGAGTAATTCAATTCAAGCTGCAGAGCTGTGTATGGAAGTCTGTGCTTGAGCAGCCATAAAATCAGAGCCTCATTTAGGCTGGAAGGGACCTTCAGAAGTCCAATGTGTGATGGCAGGAGGGCTGGAGTGAGCAAATGTCATACACTTACAGCACAGGAATGGAAATCACAGCACAGCTGCTGATCTTGTTCTTGGCATTCTAATAAGATGTTGCCAAGGCAGATCACAGCATCTTTCAACGAGTTGAAAGAAAGCTTTCACTAAGAGACATTCAGCTGAGAGTTCAGTAAGAGGCCAGACTGAGATTAGTCCAAAACCCAATTTAACTTCATATTTCACCCTTATAAATTTGGATTCCAAACAATTTTAAAAGACCACTAAACCTCTGCAACATGACAGCTACAGAGACAAGCTGTTATGTGACAGGGCAAGCACAGTAGAAGTATGTGACTGTCCAGGAGGGTGTGAGGTGTTCCCTAAAACCAGTCTCCATCGGTCCATGGGGCAAGAAGTGAATAAAAATAATTATGCTTTAACACATGTGCTGGCTGGGTAGCAAAGACCAGCTGGGGGGTGCCCAGTGCAGGCTTTCTCTCTGTTCTGACATGGGAGAGCATCACAGAGCATCTGCCAGGGGAAGGGATGGGGATGCCAGGGCTGCCTCTGCTTTGGCAGCTGCAGCATTTCTCTGATACCCCTTTAGTTTACATTTGTAATGTGAAATATCTCTACTCCGGATCTGGTAAAAATCGTGACACTCAACAGAGTTACGTGCCATCTTCTGCTCCTTCCCATTTCAGTAGTGGGAAGAAGATAGGATTCAAATAGCAAAAAAATTCTAGTTTAGAAGGTAAAGTCTGGCCAAATATGACATGCTTTTGTCATAATAACATGTGAACTTGCCTCATTCATTCTTATCATCACAGGGGGACATCACTCTCATAAGGTGAGGGCAATGTGTTTTCGTAGCACATCTTCCACCTTCTTCCTCCCTGAGGGGATGTTACTTTGCCTCCTGCTGCTGTGATTGAAACATTTAAAATGACAAACAGCCTGTCAGGTCCCCAGACATGCTGTGACTCTGGGCTCACACCCCAGAGGTGGCATTGCAGCCATGGGGCTGCCAGTAGTCAAGAGGGAGCACTGGGCAGCCCTGCCTCCCTCCTGTCCTCCCCAGAGCCATTCTTAAGGAACTTTAGAAATGACTTAAGAAATGACTTTAAAAGACACAAACAAGTAGATTACAATGTGTTCACAAGCCACTGTGCAAACGTCATTTGGCATTGCTGCTTGAGCTCGCTCATACCCCAGCACAGAAATCCATCCAGCACCCACACTGTTGTCAGCAGGGTTAAAGAGCTCAAGCTTCTGTGCATTTTCTGACAATCTTTTTGAGGAATCTTTTTGAGGTGTAGATGTGGATGGTGATGAAAACTTTGAGTTGTTTGAAAAACAGACCCTTTTGAGTGCATTCTTTTGAGATACAGAGCACATCTTTTTCTATCAGACCAGCAATTCCTGCACCTGATACCTAGATTCCCCCAAAAAAATCCCATAGTCAGAATTTCTCATTTCCAGGAAAGCGGGGCTCCATCACACATAACAGTTATTTGGGAAGGCAAGCACCAAATGTCCCCCCCTTCCTTCTTTTTTACCTCCAGAGGACCACATATATGAGGACCACATAATTCAGTATGAACTATCCCTCTGGTCAGTTAGGGTCAGCTGTCCCAGCTCTGTCCCTGCCCAGAATCTTGCCAGCATACTTGCTGAGGGAGGAATATGACAAAAAGAACAGATCTAGAAGGTATGCATTCTTGCAAGCACTATTAAGAAACAACCAAAACACTGGTGTATTATCAACACTGTGTTTGGGTCAAAAATCCAAAGCACAGCACCATTTGGACTGCTACACAGGAAATAAACTCCATCCCAGCCAAAATGAGTGCTCATGGAAAGGACATTTGTGATACCTACAGTCCCTATTTATAGACCGTCATTCGCACTTCTATTACCATCACTCAGCACAAATTACAATTTGCAGGTTGCCCTCCTGTGGCATTCTGTAATAGACAAGCAATGAAATTGCTCCATTGGTTGCTCCCCTAATCCAAAACCAGAATTTAGTCAATTACAACATAATATAGGCATTTTTCTTCCTTTGAAAAGTTATCATGGTCCCTGAGAAATTAACACCACCACATCTTCCTACATTGACTGTTCTGAACAGTCACAAACTGAGGGGTAGTATATGGATCTACATTTGTCATGCAGAAAGCCAGTCTGGCCAGCTCAGTATTACTTCCTCAGGAATGTAGGCAACTTTACTGATAGAATAAACCAAATTAGCTAGGAGGCATTTAGCCTAATCTGGTAGTAAATATAAATTTCCCTGAAAGCTGATATTCATCCCAGGTATAAGGTCATACATATTGGAAACTGCCCGCCATCAGGCACAATTCAAAAAGCCTTTTTGGAGAAAGCATTCCTGCTTTACATGTCTTGTCAGAGCCAGACAGGTATTTATGCCATCACAGCACACCAGTACTAATAGGTCACTGGTGGAAGGGATGGCTGATGTTCCTGGGGTGAGCAGCATCAGGCCCATGGTGGCTCAGCAAATGCACAGCCAGTCCAGCTGTGTGCACGCTGGGAGCCCTTTGCTGGTGAGTAAGCACCACTGTTCTGTGACATGTGGACAGTGCACTGCAGGCTTCCTTGGGGGCTGGGTGGAGTCTTAAACTGGTAGCAGTGGATGGCTTTCTGTTGGAGCACTTAAAAATTGAGTCCAGACCACTTCACTGCCAGTTGGTTACTGACGAAATAGCTAAACAAATGTCAGGGAAACAGAAAACAGTGTTAATTATACAGTTCTTGAAGGCTCCTAAAAATATAGTATTCTATAAAAGCCAAGAGGCAGAGGGGTGACTCCCTGTGAAAGCACCACAGTAGATAGCAAAGTTCAGTTAAAGACTGAAAAATATATAATTTTATTTAAGCAGCTTTCTCTGCTTAGTTTTCTAATGTTTAAATCATTCTATTAACCAGTTATATTTAGCATAAGATTCTGCCTGCTAAATGCTAAAGCTACTCAGCTAATCATGCACATGCTGAGTTCAAAGATAACTGCACTTGAGGTTCAGATGCAGCCTCAGGCAAGCACAAAGCCTTCATTTAACGAGGGAAGTGCCAGAAGCCCCCACTGAGCTGGGGGAGTTAGCAGGGATGTCCAGGAGTGTCTTGGTGCTCAGGGGCGCTGGTCAGTTACAGCCACAGGTGGAGGCACAATACTACAGTGTTTGTGAAATCCAGGCACTGCAAGGTTTCCAGAGGAGAGAGAACTCTCCACGTCATCCAGAGTGGCATTCTGCTTATGTCTGAGACATGGAAATGTAGATGTAGCCACTGAGATCTGAATTCCACTAATTTTAGCAGCATCAGAATGAGTAGGTAGTCAAAGACAATCAAGCAACTGGCTTCCAGCTTAATTATTGAGCTACATGTAATTTTAGGAGAGGATAACTGGAACAGCTTAATGTAACATCATAATAAAAGATGGGGAAACTCTTCTTAGAGCTGTAAGGCTTCTTTATTTTCCCTCAAACTAAGAATAAATAAAACAGTTTCTTTCTGCATTGAGGAAATCTAGAGGACTATGCCATGTGTTTTCACCCTTGCACAGTGTAAATCAGATCACGATTGCTTCACCTGACATTGGGATACCATACATACCGTGCATAGTAACCTACTTCCAGATGGTGTGTGATTGTCAGAAGACAACAGGATGAGCCCTTCTCCTTGCCTGACATTCTCCTTCATGCTCCTGCACCCACAACCCAAACTGCAATTGGTTTCCTCATCAAAAGGCTGCTGAAAAAAAATTGAAATTAAGGCAGGCTGCTACACTGAGAAGATGCCACCATGGCTATAACACTGTTGCCAAGTGAGTGTAAGTGATCCCAGCTGCAAAATAGACTAGATGGCTGTTAGATCATCTTTTTAAAGTAGCCCTCCAAGATATTAAATCCTATCTTATATCTTAAATATGTTTTGTGCTACCGCTGTGGTGGAGTCAGCCTTGTTAGCTTTCCATTTTGACAGGTTGTGTCAAAGCCCCAAACAGAAGTACTGTCTGCTGTGCGGTGCCTCATTTAAAAATAATAATTGAAAAAGCTCCACCTTAAATGTTTATTCCTAAAATTGATGCATCTCTGTATAAATGCAAAGTAGGTGACTAAATGTTCTAGGACATGTGGCTTGGTGACAGTCTAAATCAGGTGCTGTAATTTGCTTGTCCTTACGGGTATCCAGTCTGAGCGAGTCAACATCCTGAACTGTGCCAGCTGTGAGCATGGGTACCTTGCAACTCTACAATACAAATTTATGATGCATTTTGGTTTCCTTCTTGTACTCTACCAGCAGGTGTGTAAGCACTGCCCTTGCTGGCATGTTGTCACTGTTCTGCTAGCACGTAGCTGTTTTACTCTTTAGCTGAAGGTGTATCACAGCAAATCTGTCCGAGCTCGATTGCATTATACACGTACTTTAGGATTCCTGAGTGGTGAAACTGGTAATAATCACACAAAGCTCAACAAACTTCCTCTTCTTACACTGGGCAGCATCTACTGCCAATTTTAAGCACTGATATTTAAGGAGCATCTACCTGTCCACCATATCCAGTGCATTTTGATTCAGGCATATTGATAAAAAGGGAGGAAAGCAGAGCCAGCTGCAGTTATAACCACTCCTGAAGGTGCAAATTCTCCTTCCCCTCTGGCTGGGGAAGAGATGTGAAGTGTGAGGTTTGAAGGACTACTTGCACCTGCTGCAGCACCTAGCAGAGCTGTCAGAGTGACACTGCCCCATGAGCCATGGACACCTCCCCTGGGGGAAGGGCAGCACCACCTCTGAGCAGCTGTGAGACCATCCAGCCAGCACAGGGGCACTCAGAGTACAGGATAACTCACAGTTACCTAATAATACAGGTTTTAAAAGTTGTGGATTCCCACTCAGATAATTCTACAGGCTGGTCATGATTTACTGAAAACTTCGTTTCATTCTGAGTAAAAAATAAAAATTGTAAATCATTGGTATACTTGAGGGTAGTCTCAGGCTTATCATCTTCATTTGAATGCTGACTGGACTTAAAGAATGCTTTCCAAATGAACAGAACTTTAGGATAATTAAAAACTTTAAAGGAGGGAAAGTTACCAGTGGTATTGTAGTTACTTAGTACAGATTAGTTAGAGATGGAATAACACTTGCACAAGGCTGTATATGCCATCCAGAACATAAAACTTATACTTGGCATGTAAGTCACAACATCTGAGCATTTCGGTCCTTTCTGTAGCATCAACAAATATTTTGAAAGTTAAGTAACGAAACATATGGTCTCATCCTCCAAATTATGAGAATGGAGTTCAGATATTGCAGTTGAGGATTTTAAAAATTATTTTTGGCTAAAGTTTATAAAATAAAGTAGAAACTGAAATGCTGAGGCTGCCCCTTATCTCCAGAAACTGAGATTTTAGAAGAACACAAAATATTAAAGGAAAGCAGAAAAACATGTGAGAGTTGGCACAGGTAGAACACTACATAAACAGACACATAAAATTGTGCTAACTCTGCCAGACTGAGCAAAATGCTGTTTTGACTCAATAAGAAGTTAAAATAAATAGCACAAAGCAGTTGAAATTCTTCCCTTTAGGGCTGCCATATCCATCTCCTGTAAATGTGAAAATGAGGTAATCTATTAGCTCACTACTCACTGTGACATCAGTTCCCAGTTCCTGCCACCAGCTCCAGCATCCCACACATCTCCCTGTCAGCATTTTACTGACCTCAGACACTTAACAACCTTTCTTGTTAAGACTTAATTTATTACATAGCTGACATGGAAATCTGTGGTGAAATATCTGTTTCTGCTCAAAGAGACTGGGGCTTCAGTTTGCTCCCCTGCTCTGCAATGGTCTGGTTGCTTCCACAGGGACCTTCCAGGATCATGCACTGCCAAAGCCAAGGACTTTGTGGAGGTAAAGCTGCCTGGGTAACACGGCATTTCCTTCTGGGGAACTTCCTTTGGTCAGCAGTTTAAAGGGAAGTCCTCTCTGTTCATTCCACCTGGCATGTCATTTGGGCATCAGTTGAACAAATTCATAAAGTCACAAGAGCATTTTCTGTGTGACTGGAGATAGGCAGCCAGGGAAGAGGAGCTCCCACCCTGGGGGCTTGAATCTGTAAGCAGTAATAGCAGCACATCCCCTCTGTTGTATGTCTGGGTGAGGGGAGTGCTGATATCTCACACTAATTAAAATCTAAGTCCCAGAAGACTTAAGCTGCAAGGTCTGACCCACTTTTCTTCTGACAACACAAAGGACTGCTTTGAAGGCTCACTTGCACTGGGCCTGCCCTGTGCCTACAGACATAGCTCTGTGAGGAAGTCTTCCAACCACTCTATTTACCCCAGCAGGTAAATTGTAAAGTGAATATCAGAGGTGGGGCACACAGAGGCAGTGTCCTCAAAAAGCTATGTCTCTTTAGAAGTAGAGAGGCCACTCATGTGGTCTCTGATGAAGCTCTGCTGATGAATCCCCACATTCCCAAGGCTGGATCTCCCATCAGGGGCCATTCCTGGAAGCGTTCAGGTGATGGTGGAGAAAACATGTGCAGGGATGGAAAAAACCTGAACTAGGATGTGACCTTGGTGTCAGGGTGTGCACTGCCCAGCCACTCACCTGCTTGTGATTTCCTGTTCCACACCAGATATGGTGGCCTGGGTGAGTACACAGTGAAGCTTGGAGCACCCTCCCAACCCAAACCTGCTATGCATAGTGGTTGAACTGATTTTGGCTGGAAGGAGTTGAATGAAATTGTTGTTTTCTACTGATAATATTGACATGAGTTTGGAGGGAACTGCCTTTCAATCATCTCTTTGAAATGTTTGGGAGAGGTGTGATCCATGAAGTACCACATCCTTAAGACTATGTGTCCTGGCAGGATCAGTCCTATAGCTGTGTGGCCTGTCTTTTCCATGACAGGCAGAGTGCTTCTATCAGCTCTTAGATATGTAGGATAGACAAGTATCTCAGCTTACACATTTTAAAAAATAACTGTAGTTGTAAAGACAGGCATGAAAACACAATGCAAGAGCAGTCTGTAGGTACAAAATTGAAAATACCCATCATGCTTCCACTGTAAAGGGAGTCAGTTCATTTTCATCTTTGTCTGTTAATGAGATGGTTCAGAAACTTTGCAATGTTTTCAGGCTCAGAATGACTGGGAGAGGACTCTGTTCCAGAAAACCTGGGCTGCTGAAATAAAGCCAGTGAAGTCAATGATACTAATGAAAGTGAAGGTTTGCAAAATCAAACTTTTCAAATGCACATAAGCAAAACAAATGACATTTGTCATCCTTTCACAGTCTCTCTAAGTAGTTGCTTTTTCTGCAGTGAATGTCATCCATCCTGCAATGAGGCAGTGCTGCCAATTAGTGCTGTATCCACTATGACTCCAACTCCAGATTCTCAGAAATTTCACCTGTAGGAAATAGTGGTGTCAGTTTTGGGAGCACAGCCTGCCCTGGGACTGCACATCACAACAATCCCAGCATTGCTGTTCTCTGGTTGAGTGCAGAAATGCACTTTCTAGGTACTTTATGGCACCAAATGTTGTTTTGACTGCATTGAGATGAAGATTATGCATTACTCCTATTAATAGACTGGTCATACAGAGACTTGTGAAGCAGAGCAGCAGACATGTGTCTGGCATATGGAAGCATGGAGCTCCTATTTTCACCAGGAGTGTCCACCCTGTCCATTCAGCACTGCCCACCCCCATGACAGGAGCCCAGATCCCCACCCACCCACTGAGGCCAATGGCTCACCCTGTATTTACAGGCTCTTACTTAAAGAAGATTGTTTTGCCTTTTTAGCGACTGATTTTGAGGTAAGTCTTTTACATTTCCATGATATTATCAACTCTCTGTTGTTTCTAGTGCAGAACCCATTTATATCTACGAAAACGAATGTGTCAGAAAGTACCAGCAAATTATACCAAGGAAATCTCAAGATGGTTTCACAAGTCATTATTATCATCCTGTGAGGCCAGGAGGAAACTGGTTTGTTTAGTGACACATTGTTTGATTTAGCAGCTGAGTGACTCACACCAAATTGAAGATTTGTTGCTACATTGAATGCTTAATTGCAAAGATAAGCTGTGCTGTTAGTTCGAAGATAGTGTGTAGGCTGAGATGAGCAGATGCCAAAATTGTGAAGACAATTGCTGAAGTTTAAATTACAAAGTCTGAATTGAAAACTGTGGTTAAATAAGGACTGTTCTTTATTAATCACAATTTAGGTTTTCCCCTCTTTGTTTCATTCTTCATTTTGACAGAAGCAACACTGTAGAGAGGACCTGAAGCCGAGCTACATACCAGTGACTGACTTGAATCTTGCTTACGTGGATCCTCCATTTGCACTATGTAATTAACACCAGCGAAACTACCCAGTTGCAAAAGTAATCAGAATTTTGGCTTTATTCATTAATTTATTCTGAGATGGGTTGACAGCATGCAGACCCCTCCCATCACCTCTGTGTCCTGTGCTTATCCCAAAAGGCATGTACATGAGCATCATATAAACTGTTCGGTGTAATCAGTGAAGCTCGCTCCTCCCTCACTTGCTGTCTCTGCTGCAAACAGGAGCAGCTCAGCTGAGCACCCAATAGGATCGCTGGCCTACTGGTGTCAGGGAGTCGGCAAGGTCATGGAAAAACTGGGATGCTGATTTGAGTGCAGCTAGAGCCCTCCGTCTGGGGCTGCCCGGGGCTGGGCAGGAGGACAACAGGAGGAGAAAGAGCCACTTCTCTTGAGAGTTAGTTTTAAAAGTGCTGGCAGAGGCAAACCTATTTCTTACCTAAGAGCTGAAAGTCTTGTCTCTGTTTCCTGATGTCCTTGGGAATTTAGAAGGGAGATGAAGCTCTCTCTCTGGAGAATCAACTATATATGTTTCATCTTAACTTTTCATCTGGTAAATCCAGGAAGGACATAAGCTTTGGGGGCAGGAAAAGTGTGTTTGGTCTCGAGAGCAGATGTAGGCAGAGGGATTCGCTACAGTGGGCTGGCAGAACGAAGGGCTCTCAGCTACCATTGGGAAGCCTTGGGCACCAGAAATGGCCCAGACACCCCTGTCCACGGGAGGAGGGACAAGATGCAGAAACTCCCTCTCGTTGCTGCGAGCTTCTCGCTTTGCTCACCAGCAGATGGGGTAATGTCTGACAGCAGCAGCAGCTCTAGATATGAAACAGGAAAAGCTTAACAATTCATGAAGGAGAAGCCGGGTGCTCCCCGCTTCCCCTCCGCCCCCAGTCTGAGCGCTTGCTGCTGGCGGCTGCCCGCTCGGGTACAGACGAGCGCATTCGCTGTCTGCATCAGGCGCTGTAATGTCGCTGCAGCTGACAGAAGCAAAGACAAAAATGCGCGGTGCAATGATGCCGTGACACCAGCGCCGTGTTAGCAGGGACACTGCTTGTGCTCATTTCTGGAGTCCAGCACGGGGCGGCAGCTCCGCATCCTGGTGCCTCGGTCACGCCAGCGTCCTTGGGTGACGGGGCGGGATCACCCCGTCCTGCGCGTCGGGAAACGGGTCTGCACAGCACTGCCCGCTTGTTTCTCTAAGACGACACCGGCTTAAAAATGCCCTGTGAATTTCCCGCAGCCCAGAGAAGACGGAACACGCTGGTAATTGCCGTGGCATTGCCAGGAAGCTGCAGCAGGGCCGCCTGGCCGCTGGCGGCGTGACTCGGCTCGGCTCGGCTCGGCTGCTAACCCTGCAGCACGAGTTTGGCTCGGGGAAAAGTAGAGGTGGTATTTGAACAGAGTAAGCACGCAGTGAAAGCTAAGAACAGAAATCATCGATAAATAAACCCCAAAGCTATTGGCTGAAATCCCATGAAATGGGCGCCAGAAAAGGAGCAGGCGTAGGTTTGTGATGCTGTCGGCACGACGCTGCGTGGTTCGTGCCATAGACCGGGACAGCACCCGGAGGGGAGGCGACACGGCTCTCAGTGTGCCTGTGGTGACAGTCCCTGGCTGTCACCGCAAACCCAAACCTGAGCGGAGATGGCAGAGCCCTTCATCTGCAGAGGGCACCCCAAGCATACCCCCTTGCTCTCATCACACCCCCACGTCAGAACTCGACAGCTATTGTAGTTTTATGGAAGTTACCGAAAATCGTGTTTATTATCAACCCAAAGCCAACAGTTTCCCATTACCTTGGGGAAGATTAAATAAAGACCCATGAGTGGGATGTAAAGAAGCAAAGTGATTATTTGACTCAGACATCATGGGGTTTTGGGGGCAAATTTCAAAGCAAAGCTTTTCCTTTTTCTAAGAAGGGGTACAACAGCGCCGAGTGAATCATCTCTCCCAGGGGAAAATCAGGAGGGTGAAAACCCTCCTACCACTCCTGTGAAAGCGCTGTCTGTGCCCAGTTGTCCCCGTGAAAAAACAATATTGGCTGCAGGGCTTGCTCTCCCTTGCAAATAGATTAGGCTGCTGCGGTTTAAGCTTATTGGAAATATTGCCCTCAACTCCGAGGATTACCTTATCAGCAGCAACCAGATGGAGCGTATCAGTCGTTCCACACCTGTTGATCCTACATGGGAGCCAAAAAATTAATTGCTTGGAAATGTAAAAGTAAAAACCTAAAATCACAGAAAAAGAAAATTAAAAAAATAAAAAAAAAAAAAAAAAGAAAGAAAAGAAAGAAAAGAAAAAGTGGGGAGGGATGGAAACTCCTTGCCTGATACTGGTATGAGTGCCAGCACATTTTGGAGGATGTCTTATGCGGCATCTGATGCAGTTTGTGAGCGCGGGAGGGTGGAGACCCCAGAGAGCAGATATTTTTGGCAAGAAATACCTATTTAGCGGCTACCAGGCGTGTTTAATTTGCATACATATGACTCGTTGAGATAACAGCAAATGCAAAAAGCTTTCTAAAAGGATGCTGCACAGCGATGCTGTCAGCTTGCCGCTCCCGGGGTGCCTCCTCCCCGCCTCGAAGCGCTCCCAGCTGGAAGGGGTCTCCCCATTCGGAGCCGCGAGGAGGAGCTCCCGCATCGGCTGAGTCCCTGCGCAGGGCTCAGCCACGGTCCCGGGGCTGCTCCCAGTCCCCCCGTGCTGCGGAGCAACAGCGGCTCGCAGCCCCTGACAATCTCCGAGTGCCCGAGCCACGAAGCAGATCAGATCTCCACGGCTGCCACCGGAACGTGTACCATGAAATAGCTTGGGAAGCAAACGCATGAGGGAAGGATCACGCTTGTTCCATTTTCTGCAAATCGTTAGTCAGATTTTGAGTGACGGGAACAATTGCATCAAATTAGGTGAAAATTCATACAATGACAAATACAGAAAACCTGTTATTTTTTTTTTTGGTGTTGCCCTCTGTCGTGGGGAGCCCAGAGCCGGGGACGAAGTGAGGGCACAGGGATTTTACTGAGCTCCCTGCACCCGTGGGGCATCGTGCAACCACAGCACTGGGGTGAATCTCACCCTGCCCCACACGTCTCTCTGGGCACTCTGTAGCCTGCTTCATTTTATACACTTTATATATATGCTTCACTGCATAATGTCATCGCACTCTGCCTGTCGGGTACGCGGGTCGTGGCCAGACACAGCAGCCTGGGCTCCCCGGCAGCCTCCGATGGCGAGCAGGGTGCGCTGGCAGCCCGGCTCGCCCGCGGCTGTGGGGAGCATGGGCTGGAGCCCCTGAGCACTGTGCACCTCCCGGGAGTGCCCGAAGCTGCCTGGCAGGTACAAACATCCAGGTGGCCATCAAGATAAGACCTAGAAGATGCAGCTAGTGTGCGTGTGCACCCACTGGGAGACAAGTTTCCTGCCTTTGGCTCTAGGTAGCAATAGGCCAAAGATGCGGGTGGTGGCAGAAGTTTGTGCCTTGGAGGAATGGAGGAATTGCCTATCACACCCCAGAGGAGCCCCACTCCGAGCAGTTACTGTATAAAGCCTTATTTTTAGACATGTCTTATAATTTTGATTCCCCAAAACTAACTTTGCATGATTCAGACATTTTGATCTGTTATATTAAATGACAGTAGTCTTTCCACACTCCTTTATTTATGGATACAAAATTAAAAGGGTGCTGCTAGAAATAGTTGGTACTTAAGAGTCTCCTGTTCAACTTGCACAGCACACATTATTCCTCCTTGTTACTTTAGCATAATTTTTAATTAAAATTTGCAAATCTCTTAGGCCGGTCTGCGTTCATGACCTTTAGCCCCAAATATGTTAACTCCTCACTGGAATAATTAGGCATTTATTTTCAGTCTTTGTCTCTTCTTTTAATTTTCTCCCTTTAAGTGATACAGGCAACAGTCAGAAATTTCTTATTTTCCTTATTTACCCTACTCAGACTTGCCTGACCTCTTAAGAGCTCCTTAAGAGGAGCTGGACTCTTATACTCTGCTTCTGTACAGCTGCTTTCTCATTGCATGGACCACTGACACTGGGGAAGGTGGGTGATGTCTTAAAAGAAATCTATAACACTGTTGCTTGGAATGGGTGTGAGAGGGAGAACAGTTTACAGAGCTGAACTAGAGGACCACTTTCTTAGCATTGCATTTCATGTCCTGTCATAGGTAACAACAGTTTTGTTGTCCTTAGTGTACCAGATAAACTTTTGGGAGTTAGGTACTCAAACAGAAATCTATGTAGCTGCCACCCACAGAATTTTTTTTTTTCCCCCCTAAACTGCAGCACTGATTATGAAATGGCACCAGAAACCTTGTTGTGAACAGCAGTGCCCTGTCCACCATACTGCCAAATTGGGTCAGCTCCTGGTGTGTTTCAGCAGGGCTATTGAGGGCTCTCTTGATTCATTCTCAGTCCCTGGATGGAGCTAGCAGAGCTCCTGATGGGCAGTTTGGGGTGAGTCACTGGGCATCATGTGCCTTTTCTGGCATGTTCAGGATTAGGGAAATATGGAGAAGGTTGCCTCGAAGATGATTAATAATGGAGTGGAGTTTATGTAGAGAATGTCTGCCTACTGGTTCACAAAAAAACCTGCTGTAGAAGTGCCTATACCAGGAAAAATGGGTAGAAATCTTCTTGTGTGACTGGTCACTGAAGGTTTCTGCAGTGTTACTTGGCAGAAATAGATGCCTGAAAGCCTTTACCTACCTCACCTGTCTGTTGCAAGTGTTCTTTCAGATGGGATGAATCACTTTCCTGGAATTGCCTGTTCCTCTTCACTGACTTCAAAGAGAATTATTTGTCTTCATTCGGCCAGCTAAATACAACCCCAGGCAACCAATGGGGAAGAAAAAAGAGCTTTTTCCTCGGTAAGGAATAGGCTCTGAATTCTCACTGACTCTCAGTACAGGAGGCACAGGTGATTTAGGGTTAGTCTCATCACACTTTGCAACAGTGGAGGTCAGATGCCTCCAGGGTAATCCTGATTTATGGGCAGCTCTACCCTGGCAGTGCTCAGCTCTCTGGGCTCCACACCAACAGCACCAGATGCTGCTGCTGCTCCACAGGCAGCTCACCCCCCAACACAGCTGCAATCAGTCCAGCTGAGGTGAGTTGAAATAATTCCCTGGAAATAAAACAAATGGAAGAAAGGAAACCCCAAAGCAACTGAAATCTATTGTGGCAGCTCTGCCAAACTCTACATCTATCGCAGCAGAAAACAATTCTTTCTGGAAGAGATGCCTCCTGGAGTGTCACAAAAGGACCCATAAACACAATCTCTGTAAAAATGGTCATAAAAGTGTGAGTGAGAGCAAGGAGGCTGCACAGAATTTCTATAATTTCAATTCTTATGCAGAAAATGTGTGGGAAAGAGAATATAAATGTATATATTTATGTACTGAACATTATCTCTCAAAAAGATCACAGTAAGATTTTTGTCTTTTATGAAACAACAGTGACATCCAGTGGTACTGTAGGTATAGCCAAGGAAAGGTAAAGCTTTTCACCCTGGGACAGGCTCCCTGTGCCCTGCCCCTCATGGAAAGCTGGCAGGACACAGGCAGCTCCAGCTGCCCACAGCCCTGAGCAGCTCCTCTGTAAGGGATGAACCTGTAAAAGAAAAGAGAGAGAGAAAAAAACCCAGTGCTTTTCAGAGCATGGAGTGAGGACACATGCATTTCAGAGGCTTTGTAATGGCACACACGGGTAAAAAAAAAGCAGCCAGTTTTCAGAAAAACAACATTTTCATGTCAATTAAAGTCTACTTCCATGTAAACAAATGCATCCTATAAAAAAACTACTCCTAGGCACTTAATTTCACTTAAAGACATAATTAAAATTGCCATTTTCCTTTCCTTAATTTCCTTCCCATTTTCTGTTTTGTGTACTGATTTATAACCTCCTTAAAAATATTTTCCTTGTGCTTTCTCTCTAATCTCTTCCAATTTCCCCTTATTTTTCTACCATTTAGATTTGGATTGGCTCAATTAAATTTTCTTTTCTACTTCTGACTGGTTCTCTTGAATAAGCTCTCAGGGAGCGTCTGCCTCTTTCTGCTGTCATTTTGACTTGCCTGCTTATCGCTTTCCATCGATTTTCCCGTAGGATTTAATTTTAATCCAATTTACAGCATCAGTAATCTGGGTAGTTTCTTTTAGTTAGATCTAGATTCCAACTAATTTCCTTTCCACTGACAACTGTCCAACTCGCTCCACTTAAATCATTGTACTCACTCTGTCTCGGCCACGCTGTTCCCTTTCCAGCTGGGGTTTGCCGGCTCTCGCCTGCGGCTGGCTGGGAAGCGGAGGGAAGGACTGGATGCTTGGGAGATCAGGTGGCAGGAGGCAGGGCGTCGGAGGCAGACACCATCCCCACCCTGGGCTTCGGTGATTTACTTGTGGCCAGAGAGAGTGGTGGGAGTGCAAATCTTTCCTCTGTGCCAGCGTCCCCGGCAGTGTCCACGCCGAGCCCCGCTGGGTGCAGGGGCAGTGTCGGAGACATCGGTGCGGCAGCATCCCGAGGGACACCAGCTCCAGCTTCCCATGGACACTGATGGGAGCCAGGCTCCGTCTGCATGGGTGCACCTCCTCGGTTTGTCGAGGAAGTTATTTGCCGGGGCACATCTAAAGAGCCATTGACTAGTGGTGTGGAGCCAATACTCGGTAGCAACAGCATTTAAAATCCTCCCTCTCATCCCTGCACCATAATGTGTGCTCTTGTTCCCAGAGTAAAATGGGCAAAATTTATTTGTCAAGCATGAAACTATAGTGAGCTGTGAACACTTTTCTTTCCAGGGTAACTCCAGGAGCTATTTGTAGCTGCATGATGCTCCTCTCACTTTGATTTCTTTCTTCTGTCTTATTTTCTTTTCTTTCATAATTCACCCATCCAGTTCCTTATTTGAAATGTAAATGAAGAAGCTGTTTCATCAGATCTACATAGAAAATAATAAATGCTCTTATCTCTAACAGCCTAACCACACATTTTGGAAAAAAAAAAAAAACCAAAAAAACCTCAAACCCTAAACTAAAAAAAAAAAAAAAAACCACCCATAAAAACTATAATATGAGTATATTCTTTTTCCTCAGAAGTGAAATTCTTTATAATATTTAATTAAAGATATAAAAATAGTCTCTCCAGCTATTTTCCAATAGAGCTGTCTTGGATTTCTTCTGTAGAAGTATTAGGGAAATTCTTAAAAAGGGATTTAAATGTAGCTATGATTGGAAGCAAAGCTGCAGTTTTTAGCACAGCTTACACTGAATATCACGACCACAAACCTCAGCTGAATCTATTAGAAAACATTATGTGCTCTTTCCCTGCCATATACCCATCTTTTGTCCAGTTGCCAACTGGCTAAATCTTTCATCAGCAAATAATTTTCACTTAATGAGAATTTACCCTTAAGTGCCTTTTCCCTCAGGAATACACATTTCCCCTTCATCCAGCATGAGTCTTCCTAGGCAGATTGGAGCAGTTATTGGAGCATGATGAGCCTTATTACAGTTATTGATTTGTCTTAGGCTGCTGCCTGGACAACTATTTGCACTGAAACACCACACCATCACGCACAAGGATCTGCCTTCATTTTTCAGCGGCTGCTTGTTTTCCTGGTGGGGGCTTAGGCAGGCTCACCCTGGTCAGCTCCAGCGATCCCCCTCAGCCACGCTGCTCTCTTTGGTGAGGGCACACTCGGCAAAAACAAGGTGAAGGCTGTAATGGGCTGTCACCTCTCACAGATTGTGCAGGGTTATTTTTAGACCTGCACATCAGACACAGATTTGACTGATGGGAGCTTGCTTTCAGCTGCTCCATCTCTAAGTGACTTTTTGAAGTAGCTCCGTGCTGCTCCCCACAATGACTCCTCTGGGTTTCCACTCCTTAGAGCCAGGAGAGCAATGGCTGCTGAGCACTGCAGGAGGAAACTAGAGAGAGGTAAGAGGACAGCAAGGGTAACACCTGGTTGTAAACATGGGCAAGGTGAAACTCACTATAAATATCTTCAAGGTGTCCTGTAATAGTCTTATTATGACATGGGGCCACTTCTTGCTATAATCCATGCGATTGTTCAACTTTTATCAAATGAAAAGTCCCACCAGAGTCTAATAACATTCAAAAACACTTGAAGGAAGTTCCATGAGCAATATCCTATTATTGTTCTGCCCCTCTGCATTAATACTTGCTGCATTGCATATTAAATGTGTAAACACTTGCTCTCAACCTATGCCTCACTTGTGAGGAAACTGCTGCCATATCACCCTGAGCAGTGTGCAGCTCTGGGCAAAACTTTCTAAGGAGCATTTTGCAAATGAAAAGAAAGTAATTTCCTTCCAAAAAGAAAAAAAAAATTGTCACCAAAAATATCTTGCAAAAAAAGAATCTCACAGAAAGAGATGAATCCTGTTTCTTAACTGTCTCTAACATCACACTGGGTCTGGTATATATGTACCTGGAGGCCTCTACTGAAGTGCTGTTCAGTACATCTGTTCAGTGTTTGTGCCTTCATTTTTTTTCTAAGGGCCACGGTGCTATTTGCAATCTCCATTTTTCTTCTTTTAAAGGGGAAAAATGAGCACTGTTATCTTGTCTGGTAAAAGATGAAAGCATGCTTACTCTAGAACAATTTTAAAATCATGAGGCTGTTTCTATTTAACAAGGTGTGTTATAGCTGTGCTTTATCCCCTTCTCACCTCTGCTGGAGCTCTGGTCTCAGCTTCCCAGGCTCCATGGTCCCATGAATGAAGGAGAAGAATGCCAGGCTGGGAACAAGACCTCAGATGTCTCCTCTGCAGGTTCCTTGGGCTGCACCGTGGTCCCTCAGGCCTCCCCAGGCTGTCAGTGCAGGGGGGGAGGCTCTCACAAGGGGTGGGATAGTCTTTATCTACAGCACCTTTCTCCGTGGGATACAGAAGCTGGGAGAGCCAACAATCCCTGCCTTAATGCTCTGGGGACACAGCAGCCAAATTAAACTCCTAAACTGAGGATAGGTCTACTTCACACATAGAAACACAAAGCTGCCAGATAGCCTTCCCTTCTCTGCTGTGACCAATTTACCAAGTCAGGACATCAGGCAGAATTAGTTTTACTGCTGCATTTGCAATCAATTTAAAATTAGCAACTTCAGTCTGTTTGTTTGTTTGTTATCAATAAAACTATGCAAGGATCGGAAAGGAAGTGCAATTTAACTGCCGAGGTTTAGAGTTCAGGTCAGGCAATCTCCTTTGGCATTTGGGGGCTGTTTAAAAGGTACCTGTTTCCAACCACCACTGGACCCTGATCCCACCAGCACTTCTATGCACATAGTCAGCAGCTTGGAAACAACCACTGGTCATTGAAGTTTAATATGAAGGAAATGCTGTCTGTCTGCACACACCTACTACGGTACCTGAAATCAGAGCTCAAAAATGCAGACTTGCAAGGTCACTGGCTGCTTGGTAAATACAAAGTATGTCTATTGTTTTCAGTATGTTTATTGTACTCTTTGGCATATACATTTAGTTCCTTGTATTTCATGGACAACTTGCAAGGTAGGGTAATGGAACCATGAGTAAATCTAAGATGCAGAAGTAGGTATCTGGGTGTTCAACCCTGAGTAAAGGAGGTGTTTTCAAAGAAATTTTCAATTTTAACTGACATCATTTGGATGCATGCTTCTTTAAAAATCTTACCTTGAAGGGAAATTATCTGGAGAAAGACTATGCTGCATTGACACAGAAAGAGAAGGAGTGATTTCATGACGCTTGAAATGACAGTGTCTCTTCCAGTGGAACTTGGTGGGAGCGAAGCTGGTGTTTGATGGTTCCCACTTCAGTGCAGCTCACACGGGCATGCAGCTCTGTTACCATAGCACCAGGCTCTCCTGCAGCACATTTTCCATCAAATGGTGGTTAAGACATTTTTTCTTAAATCAAAGAATCCAAAGCAAGTGACATGTTAATGCAATGTCTTCAAAAGAAAATATATACTCTGATATTATTATATTGTAATAAAAATGCTGAATCTGCAAGTTTCCCTTTGATTTTTCTGTCTCCTCTCTCTCAAGATTTTGAATCATCTTCCATCAATATACTATAATTTCTACTAGCTGGAGTGGAAATTTGCCATGAACAATGGAAAATGGATAAGAGAATAAATATAGGTGCTCCATCCTAGCACAGCACTCTGGATTTTGTTTCTTATCATGGTTTGTACTACAGATACTGAACAAACTGATGGATAGTAAGGGCAAATCCCTATTCAGTCTTGGTTCACAACCAAAATCAACATATAAAATAACAAAGGAATGGCAGCATGGCAGTAATGCTTCCTTATATTGCCAGCCTATGGCCTGGATTTAGGAGATTCAGGTACTTTTGTGCATTGTAAAGAATAGAAGCCTGATCAGCCCAGATCACTCAGTCCTGAGTAAAGAAATAGTCACCTTCAGAGCACTTTTGACCCCACCACACCAAGAGATAGCCCATGATGTTGATGGTCAGCCAGGTATTATAATTAAACAGAATAGCATCAGCCCCATGTACACAGCTTTTAAGTAGGGAGAGATTTTTAAGTGCTCAGTTTCTGTCTGTAAGCCCAGGAAGCAGTTCATCATTTATAAATATCTAAAAGCATCTTTTTTAGCTCCACCACAAAGGTTTTGACTCAATTTATACATTTTTATTAGATTCTCTGCTCTCATAAATCAGTTTGCTCTCAATAAGCGTCAAGAAGGTGTATCACTGTTATCTTCCCATAAATTTAGTACCTTTTAATCAAAGAAGGAAGCTTTGTATTGTAGCAGGCAGCTTATAAAGTGGCTTTTACCATGCTGAGCCACTTATTTGTAAGCCTCTCTATTAGGGAGCTACAGATAAGCCATTTGAGAACTGAGCAAGGTCTGATGGCTGGACACAGGGGCTGTTTCCAGAGATACTGATGCAGATTTGGAGCAACTGCCCTGGAGTTAATAGCTGGATGGATAAAAGCTGAAAAGCCCTCCAGCCACATGCTCATCCACCTCAGCATGCAGGTGTTTGCTCTCTAGAGCTTCCTGTTGTCATGAAATGAAATATTTTGTTCAGAGGGAAACAGGAACACCACTTTGTTTTTCAGTACACTTTTAATCTTGCAGCAGGATTAAAATGCTTTTTGGTTTAATGCTAATCATATGTCCCCTGATTTTAGAGTGGCCTGGAGTTCCTCTAAATGGTTTGTGTGGCGTGACGAGGCTGCTTCTGAGAGGATTAGGGAATTGTGCATGTCATTTAAGGTCAAACAGTCCTCCCACTCATTTTCAAAATAACAAAACTTCTTTTCCTAAAAATTCAATCTCCCTGCAAATAAATAAACAAATAAATAAATAAATATTAATAATAATAATAATAATAATAATAACAACAACAATGACAACAATACTGAAAGGCCATATTTTGTCCATTTCAGAGGCCTTGCTGGTAAGGGAAGCACCCCACATGTGATCAGCAGTGATTACTGTGTGCTCTCACTGACAGAGGGGATGCCCTGAGCTACCTCAGCCTTTCTTCCTGGGTTATAACCCCCTTTGGCACCCTGGTGTCACCAGCAGGGCATATCCCAGGCATGGGGCTCGTTTCTTATGAGACTTCTCTTTCACTGTGTTGGGATAGTAGTATTTCTTTCATGTATTCCTATTTCCTCTACCTTGTTTTTCCCCTCAGGGAAGGCCACCTGAAAACTTGGGTTCAGAGTTGTGCAAACATGGATTAAAATCTCCTTAAGGACCAAAACATCTGTCTGCAGATGTACTGCACATTTAGAAAAGAGCTATTTTGCTTACCTAGCCTGCTAGTTACTTAGATACAGTCATGAACGATAGAATAAATCATCTTGGAGAATGAAATTATTTCCTTATAAATTAGCCCTTGCCACTTTTATAGTTGATAAATTTAGCAAAAAATTTTCAATATCTATTCTTAACCCTCTGTTGTATTTTATTTTAGCTCATGCAATATAGCTTGATGCAAGATATTTGAAGGTTTGGAGTCAGCAGAAATGATTGGCAGCCTGAAGCAAAAATAACTCATTATAATGGGAAATAAATAGAATAGATTAAATTATTTTTGCATTCAAATTATTTTGGGGAGGAAATTTTTTGTGCTAGGTTAAACTCCTACTCCCTTTCCTCCTGCCTCCTCTCAATTCTCCCACACATACTTAGGTGGTTCCTGCTGATATTTTTACTGCTTCTTTATTGCAATTTATATTTTCAAATATTTGAGTGTTTTAATTTGTCCCAAGAGCAAAGAACTGAACAGTGAAAATAATCTTACCTATCTCAGTGCGATCTGAACTGATTTCCATCTTAAAATAGGTATTCTTCTGAGGCGTATTAGCTTTATTTAAAAACATTTCATTAAGCTACTTGATTTGCAAATTAGTCATTTAACATTCAAATCTTGTCTATGGGAATATGTTCCATATAAGATCAGATTAAAACTCCTGACTTGGGAAAGAGATGTATAGAGAAGGTGAAAAGGTAGTGACTGTTTCTCACCAGCAGCAACTAAAGGATGTTAAATGACATTTCCAGCAAGTCTCAAAAGATGAAGTAATTTGCTACAGAACCCATAATGAAACTGCGGAATCAGTTGCTGCCACAAAATACTAAATGTGGATACTCATGCAATGCTGGGCACTGGAGATATGGTAATGAGCTCACTTGAGTTTTTGTCCATCTCAGCCTGTTGGGTCTTACACTCTCAGGTTTCTGTTGTTTCTCACCCTATATCTAGAAAATTAGTCTAGTTTCAGAATAATGGATAACAAGTAAGTTCATGTTAATCCATGGATGTAGTGGGAATTCTTCCTGTAGATGCTGAAAGCAAAACTCCCTCACTCCATTGGGGCAGGACACACAAGGCTCAAGACAACCTCCTAGTCCTATCCTCATGGCCTATTCAGAATGTGAAACAGATTCAACCTTTTCTTTCTTAGCCCTCTAGGGGGTCTGATTACACTCAGATAGTAGATGGCTTTTTGAAAATAAGAAAACAGAAGTACCAACACTTTGGCAGGGAAAAACGTTTCCTTTCTGTGCCAGTCCTTCATTGTCTTATGAGGTAAATACACTGCCTGCCAAGGAGATCTACTCTTTGCACGTAGACAGAAATATGTAAATCTTCACCACTGGGTTCCAGAGCAGGCAATATGAATGAAGCAACTCAGACTTGAAAAACCTAATCATGGTCAGACTTCAGATTCATGTCCTTCCCGTCCATTAAAAAAAAAGAATACATCTGCATTTCTTGGGAAGTTGTGCCTGAAAGCTGCTGGCATTAAGTGTTTTGCATCATCCACTGTCACAAGCAAGCCCAAACCCTGGTGAAGGGAGCATTTCACAGCCTCAGGATGTGGCTCAGCAGAGAAGCCCAGCTCAGGGCTTCTCCTCCCTGAGCTCTCTGCTCCAGTGCTCTGGGGGTAGGAGCATTCATGATGCTACCAGATGGAACTCTTTGGAAAAATTTGGATGCATTAAAGTAACCACTGCCCATTCTTGGGGGTCAGCTATGAAAGGCACCTCAGGAAGCTCTGTGCCCTCTTTTTCTTTTGCAAACTGTACATCTGTGGATTAGCTAATCTGAGGACTTGACCTGAACTCCATGGCCACGAACTCCAGTGATCTGACCTGAGCTCATGGTCAAGCTGACCTCCATGGTCCAGACCTGAACTCCATGGTCAAGCTAGGTTTCAAAGATGAATGGAATTTTCTTTACTTCAAGGGAAATCATGTGGCTTGGTAGCCTGTTGTAAGACAAAGAAAAGTCTGATGTCTCTGAATCCTTGTGCCCTAATGATTTAAGACTTTCCAAGTGGAACACACTTCCTTAGGAGTCAGAGTGTGCTGTGATTCTCTCCTCCCTCCTAATTACAGCAGAGCTTAAAAATAGTATTGATAGCTTTTTATATGTATAGTTTATTTGTGCAATTTTTTTTTTTTGCAAGGACAGCTCGCAGGAGGAATGACAGGAGGAAGTACCTCTGTCATTCTGTGGCTGCTCATGTTGCCAGTGACCATTTATTCACCAAACAGACAGGAATTGCCTCTTGTAGAAAAGAAAGTCAGACTGTGCAGTGCAGAAAGAAGCTCCACAGCATTTCCCCAACACTTTGGCCTTTAGGACTCCCTGAAGGATCAGTACACATCCATTTGTTGTAACACTGGGGGAGACACAATCCTCCTTTATGGTCACCCTGATGCTGTTCCTCCAGGCTGACACACTATTTCAAAGTCAGGCAGCTTCACATGGCTGCACTTTGTCTCCTTCTGATTGAGATTTTGGCTCCTCCATCTTGGCAGCTCAAAAAATCAGCTCCATTTAATTTGAAATAAAGACAATGGATGTCAACACAGAAAATTTCCAGTCTTTGAGAGGAGAGGAAGGAGTCAAGCAGCTGCCACGTGAACAAGCCTTTTGTGAGGGTTTTTCTCAGACTCAGCAGGGAAAATGAGATTCGGGCAGACTGTGTAATCAGTGATTCTTTCCAGCTCCTAAAAAAGGGCAAATAGATTTAAACATCCAAATTAAAAAATGCAGCTGAACAGGCTGTGAAATACAGTAGCTAGAAAACTAGCCTGGTTTGAATTGTGCTCTTTGCACACAATGAGGCTCCTGTGCATGAAAAGCTGTGAGGAGAAAATAAAGAAAATAGAAGACAGCTGTGCAAAATAAATATTACTTTTCTTCTCCTTTAAGAATAAGGTATCTGTAGGCTCATCTAGATCTCATCTCTAGAGTTTGTAATAGAGGGGTATTATTTTTTATAAATGAAAATGTCAGAAGTCGAATGTACAGGTTTGTGAATTTAATAGAAATGGTTTCTGTTGTGATGATAAGCTTTATATTCTAGTCACGATGCATCAGCAGTTTATTCTGGAGTTCATTCTGAGGAGGTAATGACTAGGAAAATGACAAAGAAAACTGTTACTGACCATTAGTGAGCAATCACTCTGTCATATTACCAAGATAATTTAGATAAATATGGGGTTTAGCTGTCTCCAAGGGAGACGGGATGCTGAAATCTTAGATAGTGCTGCTTTTTAAAGCTTTTCCATTTGATGAATATATATTTTTGCCTCAAAGACACAGACTAGCTCCCCATATCTTCCTGATGGAAATAGTAATAGCTCATTTCAGTGCTGTCATCTTTGCTCAGTTGTGTAAAGCATGAAGCTACAGAGTTTTGCAGCAAATATGGAAAGCTCTGTTTGGAAACATAAGGTATTTGATAAATGAATGTAGAGTATACCATGTTTTTCTTCAATTGGCTTCCATTATTTTAGCAGCTGCTAATTATGCAGTGTTGATATTTAGAGAAAGAGTAACAGATTTATCTGTTCCATCTGGATAATCAGGCTTTTAGAGCATGTACTTCTACCAACATTGGACTTAACCCTTCCTGGTTTTTTTTTTTGGTTTTTTTTTTTTTTTTTTGGTCCTGAGGCCATATCAAGTTAAATTAAAAGGTGAAAATTTCAATTGAAACAACTAGATAATTTTGTTCTAGTTTTTAAAAGTAGTTTCAGTGAAGTCATCACTGGCATAAGTTGGCTTAGGAGGAGCTGCATTGGATCAGCTGGATATTAAGATTTGGATTCATAACACACAGTCCAAAGACTTCCAAGATCCATCTGCCAACACTAGGTTTAGGTACCCCATATAATATGTGCTTTTCCATGTTGTACATCAAATATCACACTTCTCCCCTAAAGCATACAGCTTTGCAGGAAGGCTTTGCAGCAGCCAGATGATTGCTCAGGTCTAAAATCAGATATTCAGGCAGAGGACACAGAAAAGCAGCATTTGAACTTCGTACACGCAGTTGCTCTGTACGTGTGCGAGACAATCCTGCCCAGCATGTGGAAATGCTGTAAAGCCACTGCTGTAAAGAATTCAGTCACCATTGTACCCACAATCTCCCTATGTCCATGAACAGCCCCAAAATGGATGTGCTACACATCATGCTTGGCACAACTCCCGTTCCATAATTTGAACTTTCATCTTTAAGTTGACTCCACATTCTTGAGCATTGTCAAACAGATGAGATCTACCTGTAGTGGAAAATATCCAGAGCCAGGGCCAGAAGGAAATGCAAATCATCCTGATTCACCACTAAGGACATTAACTCTCCAGGCACAAATGACAATTTGTGTCTTCAACTTCAGTAATCTTTTAACTAGGGATCAAACTAAAGAAAATAAGAGCTCGAGTCTCAATAATTGATGTTGTAATAGACCTGGGATCAGACCCTGCTACTCCTGAACTTGCGGTCAATTTTTTTCCTTTCAGAGTGATCCTTTTGCATCAATTTAAATGGCACAGTTGTTGAATATTAGAAGGTCAAAATTAAGTCAGTGGATAGGATGTGGTGGAGCTGAAAGGACAGAACTGACACAGGGGGGCTGTCAGATGGGTGAGCTGGAGATGCATACCATGTCTTGGAGTTGGATGGGACAGAAATGATATCTGTACAGTGCACCTGGTTTAATTTGGGATGTAGAATAAACTGCTATGGGCTTTCTTATGGGACCCTGCCAATCCATGAGAAGAATCAGTAGCCCTGATTGCAGTCCCCATTCGCACAGTCCCCCAGAGCAGGGAGTCATTCCTCTCCAAAAACTACATTATATTTGCAGACTTAAGTGATGATTTCTCAACCCTTAGTCAGCACTGCTGAGTGAGAGTAGATACAACCACTCCAACTAAACATACACTTTGTAAAATAGTGAACTCATTTTGGGCACTTGGGGCAAGTAATTCCTCTCTGTTGCACTCACCCTGCCTGGTGGGAGGCAGTTCCTCTGCCTGCAGCAAAAATGAGCCAATGAAAGCATAATTAATAAAGGCTAAATTTTCACCATTAATGTATCATTGATGTAATCCACTCAATTTGCTTACTCTGTTGTTTTATTTTATTCAGGCCAGACTTCCCTGTTTTTTCAACCTATTTTTAGCACAGCAGAAGTCATATTGGATGCCTTGGCTATTTCCATAGCAACAGGCTGTTCTAAATGTTGATTAGGATTTCTTGGTAGTGCTGTTTTCTCAATGTCTGTTTTTTGAAGAAGGAAGCTTTAGACAAGGGCAAACCTTTAAAGAAGACATACACCAAGAAAACAACTGTAAGTGGATATAATTATTTTCTGGAAAAGAACACCAGAATTTAGTAGGATATATTTTTATAGGATTTTTTGAACACAGAACTGTGAGATAACATATATACTAAATATTCTACACAGTATCTGGTTCCAGAAGATGAGTAAAAACATCAGCCTCATACTTGTTTCTTCATATTTAATCCATGCACTTTTCCCCCAACTGGTGTGTCACAATGCTTTGTGTCTTTCTGTACCAATGGACTTTTCCTGTGTTCAGGTTCGTCTTTTGAGTCAGATGTGTTTTCACCAAGGCTGTCTGGCCTTTAACTAGGGACCAAAAGGAGATTTTATACTTCTGAAGTCACTGAGCAGGCCTCATTTGGTTTGTTTTCTTTTCCCCACCCCTCTCTTTTTTGACTCTTTCAGCCTCTATGTGTTTAATTCCCTGGAAGTACAGCTCTCAAAGGGGTTAGGGGAAGGATATGTACTTGTTATGCATTCAGAAAACTTGTGACTAAAGTTGCTGATGAAATGGCATGATCTCTGTAATAATGTGTAAAGGTTTCAGGAGCTTTCAGATTAATCTGATTTAATCCTAAGAAAGAAGAATAACAAAGCCCCAGTGAACTTCCTGCAAACAGTAGCATAAAGGCCAGAAATTATTTAATTTGGTTATCTTATATAAGCAAAAATTTTTCATTTATCCTAGCTGGTAAATTAATATGAGCATGATGGTCCTCCAGGTTCAAATCTGTTCTGTGCAGGCAGGGCAGAGCTGCAGAGCTGGGTCAGTTATAAAATACCAATTTTGACCTCTTTGTCAGGCTGAACACTGCAGGTTAACTTCACAGAAAGTCCCTGTTTGGTCAGTCTGAGCATTGGTCAGAATGTTCAAGCCTACCACAGGTGGACAAAACATACAGGTATATATCTCCCAGACAGACCCTAGTGGGACAGCAACTACCACAGGATCCACTTTTGCATGGTAAGACACTTCTCACTTTACTACTTTTCAATTATTTTCTTACATTTGTATTTAAATAATTACTGTAAAATGTGGGAAAGTGTATTTATTGTTCAACACTTTTCTGACAAGAGTGGTAGCAGTGGCCAGATCACAACCACAGGCAGCCCAGAGCCTTGCCCTGAGCAGTACCCAGCAGCTAGAGAGCAGTAAAAACACAGGGCAAGCTTGGAATAAGGCCTTCCAGCTCTACCATTCCAGCCTCTGAAAAAATTACAGCTCTGAAATTTTTGAGAGAGAAATAAATATATATTTCATTTTTGTCAGTGGATTTTTCTTTGTGGAATTTGTCTCATTAGTTCTGTGGAAATGACACATAGAAGTCATAAATCTGCAGCAAGGAAGAGTAGTTTAACTCTACATCATGGGGGAGAAAAAGCCCTTATTTTATTTGCTTTGGCCCTATGAATTTTTGATCTGAAGTCCATCTACTCTTTCCTCACTGTTATGATGTTCACCTTGTCCCGGACACTTGTTCTCTTAGAGAGTAACTCTTTCCTTTACTGTTAAGCAAATGCATTCTAGTGTAATTAATGGAAGTTGCATTACATCCATAACCATCCTATTTCCCTTCCTCTAAACTTCTTCCAGTTCCATTATGTTCCCTGTGGGCAGAAATCTGTGGACCAGAACTAGCTAAACAAGTGAAATTCAAATACATCATGCATTGCTACCGAGGAACAACCACGTTTGCTGGTTTGTTCTCTGTTCCTTTCTTGTAATTCCTCATCTTTGGCACATTTCTTTGACTGCTGAACTTTGAGCTTGCTATTTTAATGTGATATTTATTGCCAAAGTTTTTTCCTTGTTAGGTCAAACAAGTTTTCATTGTGCTTTATATTTATAGGAATTCAACTTAATTTCCTATTTTTTTCCTGCCCAGGTTCTTCTGCTGCTCTTAACAACCAGCACTAGATTTTTTTTCTATCTGAATCACTATGAATAACTCTGTGTCATCAGCAGACCACATCACCTCCCTGCTCATTCCATTTCTAGGCTGTCTATAATTATGCTGCACCACTCAGACCCCAGTTGTAATCACCTCTACTGTTAAAAGTGGTCACTTATTCTCTTTTTTGCACCTTGAAACCAATGAAGATGTTCAGGCCAGAGCCAGCTTTCTTCCTCCCTTGCAGCTGAACTACTCTGACAAGCCCATTGTCCAGTAGTCATCCAGGAGCATTTGGGTGTGTGTTGTGTGTTCAACCATGTGTGTTGATGTCTAGATCTATTGATGCTGGTTGGAAATTATCTGATCTTATCAAGTTGTTTCAGTTGGCTTTGTCCATATTTGCTCCCTAGCTTTGCACACTGGCCCTTCATTATGTTTTTGCACATGTATTTGTATCTAAGTGTCACTAGTACAGTCTGATGTCTCACAACTTGGACCTGGAGCGCAGGTGGGTTGGGGTACATGCTGTGCAAGGTCACTGAAATGAGCACCTCATTTCACACCTTTCTAATTTTTTGAAGTGCTTCTAACACTTGTGCTTTCATGAACAATATGGATACAACTCCTAACACACACTTGTTCATTGTTGACAACTAGATAAGTTATTTAATTAGTACAGTAACTACCATGTTGAAAAAAGGAAAAAGGTGTCATGTTTATAGACACCCCCACAGCCACCATCACAGCCACCCCTGCAGATACCCTTACAGACAGCCCTGAAGCCTTGTGTGCCCCAGCCTCCCCACAGCCACGCACAGCTGAACAGACAGTGTGTTTTAATCTGGGAGGAGGGAAAACACAGACTGAAACAGAACAGCCACTGCCCGTCAAATCATCCTTCAAGCTGTTATGCTTCCCTGAGATGGTGATGCTCTTACACAGCCTAGGGAGATTTTTAAATTGGTGTTTCTCACAAAACCTTTATTCAGGTTGTGGATGCCTGATAGCAGAGAGGGACAGACTGTGCTGATGGCAAAATGTGGACTGTCCACCAGTAGCTGTGGAGAGACATGACACTGAGTTGCAAGTTAAAAAGCACAGCCTTTATTTTCTTCTCTTTTTAATGGTGAAAACAATTTGATGTCATATGTAGTAAATGACATTACAACATTACTTTCATTTTCTGTCAACACACATTTTCCCCACAAAGTCTGTATTTTACAAAAATAGGAGGAAAAAAATCAGCCTTCTGTCACAGTTTTCTAACATTTTGCATTTTGTAGTCAGTCACTTGAGGACACAATTACATGCCAGCCCTTTTGTGAGCAGGGATTTTGGTATATCACAGCCAGTGTTTATATTCTTCTGTTAGTCTATTTGGGGACAGAAAATCTATGCAGGATATATGAAGGGAAAAGGATCTGTGGGAAGTAAATGAGTTCCAATTCTTGTTGAGTCATGCACAAGATAAGGTCACAACAAGACAAAATAGGGTCACTTTCAGACAAAATATATGTAATAATATCAGCAGAGATTTTCTGTGATTAAAGATGTCTTCTAGAGGAATTAAGTGATGTTATGAAAGTGATTTCCAAATATAGTTGCAAGATAACCTTTACTGCACTGCTTTTATAGCTATCAATTAAAATACATATCCCCATGAAATTTAATACGTCAGTTGTAATAGCTTTGTAAATCTTAATGTTCTTCCATCTGTAGTTCAAGAGGTAAATTCATGGCCAAAAAGAGGACATACTCTTTCCTGCAAGGGAGTATCTGGTACTCCACAGGCATGCCAGGTGTAAATAAACATAAGCTTTTATACATACTATGAATATATGCATGCAAATACATGAAAATAAGTTAATCAAAACCTTGCTTTTCTTTTAAATGTGCTGCTTCCATGGTGCTCTTGTTGAATTAGGAGAGTAATTCTGTTGTTTGGGGGAATATGGTTTCAACACTGTTCACATCTTCCTTCAGTCATAAGTTCAGCATAAACTATAGACATGGACTCTTGATAGCTAGTGCACTTTAAACAGGAGAGAGAAATGAATAAAGAAATGTGTCATTATCTGCTTAGGTTTATATTCAAAAGACAGAGTTCTGAGCAAACCAAGCTTTTGTTTTTGGCAGCTCAGTGCCCAGTGTGGTTTTGATGGTTTTGCCTACCCTGGCATTTCAGCCCCTAGGAGTTAAGTGTGGCCTCCTAGCCCCACATATTTCTGATGGGGCTGGCCTGCATCTGCCGTGCCAGAGCTGCTTTTGTCACTGTGTTCACTGATAGGAGAGTCAGGTGACATGGTGGTGTGCTTCTGTGCTGCCTTAGTAAGTCCCCCTGTCTCAAGCTACCCAAGGAAATCTCCATCAATTTTCCCAAGCTGTCAAAAGGTAATCCTAAAAAGGATCTCTGCGACCAAAATTTAGGAAAATTCAGCATACACCAGAAAATAAACTTTGTGAGGCAGACACAAGGTAGTGAGTCTTGTTATATTGCTTAACTCTCCAGTAAACTTTTATTACTGTGTTATAGTAACCTGGTGTGCTGGTTTGGGATAGGGTGGAGTTCATTTTCTTCACAGCAGCTGGTACTCTTCACTCAGCAGGGTGTGTTTTAGATTTGTGCTGAACACAGGGTTGATAATAGATATTTATTTCTTCTTGCTGAGCAGGGTTTACACAGGCTTACACACTCCTGCTTTTCCTATGGGCACACTGGCAAAGAAGTTGGGGGTGAATGGGAAGATGGAAGAGCACACAGCTGGGACAGGTGACCCAAACTGACCAAAGGGATATTCCATACCCTATGACATCATGCTCAGTATATCAAGCTGTCAGGAAGGAGGAGGAAGAGGAGTACGTTTGAGATCATGGCATTTTTCTTCCCAGGTAACCATTGCGCATGATGGAGCCCTGCTCTCCTGGAGATGACTGAACACCTGCCTGCCCATGGGAATAAGTGAATTAATTCCTTGTTTTCTCTGTGTGCACATCTTTTGCTTTTCCTATTAAACTGTCTTTATGCCAATCCCTGAGTTTTGTTGGTTTTACTCGCCCAGTTCTCTCCCTGACCCCTGGTGGGGGAGTGAGTGAGTGGCTGTGTGTGTGTGGTTGCTGACTGGGGTTAAACCACAACACGTGGATGGGACAATACAGCCTCTTTATGATCAGCGATCCCACGCATTTAACTAATTTTGCTTTCAGAATGTTGGTGGGGACATTTGTTCTCCAAGATTTGTCATGGATATGCCATAGCCTCATTGAAAGCAATATACAATATTCAACCGTTATCAAACTTGTTTTAAGTTTGGTGAGTTGCTGAACATCACCACCATAAATTTTATGGGAACATTTCTCCAGAATAATGCAGATATCTCAGGTAAATGCTGCCACAGTTATGACAGAATCTTTTATGCTCCTTGAACCTTAGCAGATTTATTATTAAGCTTTCTTCCCTCAAATCTTCACAGTTTACTGAATGCAACAAATATAAACCCAGAAGACTGACCCTTCATAAGTGCCAAGCAAATAGAAAAACACTGCAACGCCCTTTGTGAAAGCATCAGTCACTCATCTCCCAAGGCTGCAAGATTTTGATTTAAGTTATTCCTACTTCTTGTTCTCTTTCTCTTTTGCCAGGTTTAGGATTGTGTCAAGCCCCAAGTGAGTGTACTCTGCTTGCCCTACTCCTCCAAAAAAATCAACTGATTCACTTCAATGGGAAAAGACTATTTGGCTTTCATGCAGTTATCCTGCTTCCTCCAGAAGATGTCCTGGCACATCATAATATACCTTCACTAAGCAATACTCAACTAAGAGGATGTGACTTCTTTAATTTTGCATGCTATCTTTAGACCCCAGGTACCTTTTTTGGATGTATGGTTTTCAGAGTTTATCTTCAATTGTAAGAAATTACTTTCTACTAAACCAAAATCTCAGCAAATTATGTCCAGCCTTTGGTTTTATAGTATACCCCAATTCAACAAAAAGTTCACACCAAATTTAGTCCTAAAGTTGGTCCCCTTCAATCTGATGGAAATGTAAAGAGCTGATGGCACATGTTTTATAATAAAACATGAGACAAATCAATCTGTTCAGTGTCATGTTTGACTTCTGGATTCTGATCTCCCAGATGGCATTGATTACTCTGCATCCAGCAATTTAGTATCAATCTTTCTGACATTCTGGGGTCTCCATAGATAGAGATATCAATGCTCTAATTTATCAGACTGACATTTTCTTCTGCTATGAAACAAAAAGAAAAGGAAGAATTGAATGCCAGTGTTCATCAGAATAGTTATTTCTGATTCAGTCATTGACTATCCAGACCATAAATATAGTTGCTTCATGTAGGAGCAAGATGTATTGCTTTTAGCTTTGAATTTAGGGAACAGATAATTCAATTCGCATTGCATTTAATTTTACCATAGGGAAAAACTTTATATGACTTATGAATAAAATCATTATAATCATGATTATTGAGCAAGATGGGAATAAAGTTTGCCAGGAACTGAGCAATTTCTATTCCTTGGCTTCATATTCTATTTACTGAATAATAATGTCATTTGGAAAACAAATGAAGACTAAAAATAGTCTTGCTAAAGGAAGACAAGAACTGCTATTTAACAACATTTTCTTTCAAGTTGTTAGAAATAATATTCCATATGTTTCAGCATTTTTAGTGTTGTAAATATTTTTCTTTTACATAACTGACTTAAACCATATGTCCTAGAGATTAGCCAGATCCTGCTATCATCTCAAAACTGATTAAGTCAAAGTCCATATCAAAGTGTCACACTATTGGCCACAGGAAACACAAGATGCAATTTTTCCTGCTTCTTGAGGACCCAGTGCTGACTACTATCAGACTCAAGGCTTCTCCTGGACTTGGGCATTCTGTACCATGCTAGTGGTTGCATGTCCATATCACCACCGTGGTTTGACCATGAGACTGCAGTTTAAGCAAACCATCACCACCTACCATGCAGGATAATCTGAGAGGCTGCAAAGGTGTCTCCCTTTTGGGTGAAACAGAGAAGAAGCTGGGCACTGTAGAAACGTCAGGTACTTTGATCAGCCCTGCATATTTGGAGACTGCCCAAAGTGGCCACCAACGGTGGGCAGCATGGAAATCGGCACACACTGCTTCTGTTGTGCCACTTTTCCTGCCAACATAAAAGAGAAGTTATCTACTCATTCCTCATGTCAGGAAAATTATGTTAGATTAGAAACTGAAGGTATTTTGAGATGAAACTGGTAGGAGTCACAGGACTAACAGACCAGTCTATGGTAAGGGCAGAAAGAGACTGCTGTGTTCACTATTCTTTAGTGCAAAGGACAAGGATCCCTCCTATCATTAACACCTGAACTACCCAGTCATAATACCTGCAAAAGTGGGAGGAAACAGAGTAAATATTCCAAAAAGAAACCCAAGATTTTATATTTTCAAGTGGTGGCAGCAAGGACACTTTATATGTAAAGATTTGCTGTATAACTTATTACCCTCCCTACTTAAAAACAGATTTGATTTAAAAACTGCTCAGTTTGCTGAGCTTCAGCTGCTCACCTTTGCATCTGTGTAGCAGTCAGCTCATCCTGGATTTCTGCAGGGCTGTCTTGTTGAGGCTGCCCCATCTGTGCCCAACCAATGCCTCATCCAACTCCTCTCCATGGTCTCCAGCCACATATTACCTGGGTTGTTGCTGCATTCCTGGTCTTTGCTGTCATGCAACACATGAAGTTTTTGAGGAGAAAGGAAGTAGTCTGAGGATTAAGGTCCTTTCCCTGAGCATCACAGCAAGAGCAAAGATAATGTGTGATCTCTGCAGGTGACTAGACAAGATCACAGCTGGTTCAACACTGGGTATATGTGAGGCATCGTTGGTCTAGATATCCAGAGCAAAGCAATGAATGTAGTAAAGAAATTTGTTTTCCAGGTGCTACCACCAAGTTCTGAGACATGGGTATAGACTCAGACCCATCTCAGCTTTGGAACTGAGGACTGCCTCTGTGAGGAGCTGCTGCCTAAAGTGAATAATCCCTCTGGACCTTAGCATCAGTATCCACAGGTATTTGCAATGTAAAGTAAAGGCCAGCTCTGTGTCAAAGAGATCCAAAAAACCCCGAAAATAAGTCAGACAATTGTGTGTTATACTGGTTTAAAAAAATTGTGTCTTACTTGACATTTTCTCTCTTAAAGTGGTATTTGAATGAGGAAGGGTGTTGCTCTTATGCCCTGTCTTTCAAAACTTGTATCCAAATAAGGTTAAATTTCATAATCCCACCCAAGACAATTGCTTGGATTCTAATAAAATATGTAAACATGTTAAAGATTAAGATCCTCTTGACAATAAAGAATTTGAATCTTTAAAAGTTCACATTAAACCAGGGGGAATATCTCCTGACAAAGGCATTTCAGGTTGGCAAGATGCTATTACTGTGGCTTTGCAGTGGAAATCTGGTGAAGAAACAAACTGTTGTCCTGCTGTTCCACCTGCATCCTCCTGTACACATAATAATGTCAATTAGCTGAAGGGCTTGCAAGGCTTTCACTGCTACTGTGCGCTCATTTCAGTCCTGCAGGCACATCTGGCAGGGTCACACTTCACTAACATCAAGCACTAGCATATAAATAGGTGAGAAACAAATGGAGGAATATTATTAGCTAATATGAAAGTGCATCAGTCATGTTAAGACAGTTTTAAATTAAGAGCTATTATAATTTTAATTAGAAAAATGCAACCATTATAAGTATCTAGCAAAAAATGTAAATGGTTCATCACCAGGAATATGCTGTGCCTGTTGATTTTGTATAATATCACTTATAATATAAGTCATAACTCTGACCTGCTTTAACAAGAAGTAGCCCCATTTTTGTAAAATATTTGTATCTCAAGAGGTGTTTTTAATCCTTTTTGTGTGTTTGGGAGAATGTGGGATATTTTACTTTTTTCTGTTCATTTGTATGTTACAAATTACCAATATATTTGTCTTTTTAAAAACAGGATTATGCCAGTGCTGGAAACCACTTGGTATATGGCAACTATTTTAGCTCTGTTGTGAAAACTTTAAAAAAAACAGAGCTCATGGGTCTCTACATCCAGTAGATGCTGCTGAATTTCCACAGACTACAGACTGTAACTGAGCAATGAGCTCTTTCATGCAAATAAATTGCTTCCTAAATTCAGTATAACATTAGTGCCACGTAGCTGCTAGCAAGGCTGAAACTCCTCAGTGTCACTGGGATCAGTGAACTGACTCTTTGTGAATGGTTGTATTTTAGTAAATGATAAAGAAACAATTTAAGGATAAGTTTGTCAGGAAAATTAATCAGAATTTTATTGTGATGATGCCTGGCTTTGGGGGAGTCCCATAGTTAAATCAGCAGATGAATAAACAAATCTCAGCTGACTGTAAATGCAAAGCAGCAGAGTGCAATTGCTAGCAATTAGTCCAGTGGTGCTCCCTTTACTTTCTCAGCTGTAACTGAAGTGCCAGTATCTCTACTGAAATGAATAACATAAGGGTGTATTTATTGCTACTAATAACATGTAATTGACACTTTTGATCTTTAAAGTGTTTGCAAAGATTAACTAAGTAATCTTCAACACTTTCCATCATGCATACCTGAAGTAATTTAAAGTGATTTCTAGACCGTTAAGACAGAATTTGCATGTATTTGTAAAAATTTAAGGGTCTGCAAGCAGCTCAGATTGATTTTTAGAGAAAACTGTACTAAGTAGGGTGTTATCTCCACACACACAAGTTCCAGTTTCATTTTGTGAACCTTCTGTGTCCTTAGGGGCAGCTTTCAGGACCCACAAAGACAAGGTAAGGAATTGTCTGCATTGGTGTGAGGCTGTCACCCAGCCATGGCCCTGCTGCCTGCTCTGACTGCACCAAGCTCTACAGCCCAGCATGGCACCTGCTGGCATTGAGGAAGGAAATGTGAAGACTGCAGAGAAGTAGCTACTTCCCAAAGATTGGTGATATATTTTCCTAGAAGCACTTGCTGCCCTCTTTCACATAGCAGCAGCAGCAGAGCAGTTGTGGTAAGGACCTTTCGCTGCTCATCTATCCTCATTCTCAAACCTAGCCTTACCTTTATCCTCATTCTGTTGCTTCTCCAATATCTTCATAGCCCCTCTCCCTTAAAGGAGGATTAAATAATTAAATTTGCCTGCACTGAGATTGTCAGCTATGTTGTACTTCATTCTAGATGCACCCTGTGCTTATGTTAGCGAGACAGAGAAATTGCATTCCACAAATAGATCTTGTTTGGGAAGGAAAAGGACACAGGCAGGGCAGCAGAAGGAACAGAGTTCAGAAAAAGTTCAGAGTAGAAATTGAATTTTGGTGTAGGTTCAGAGTCCCCATGTCATACACCAGAGTAAAGAGGGCAGTGAGACACGGATCACAAAATTGTGTCTTACCTCTTTGGTAGAACTAATGAAATTTTCTAAGAAAATACAAAGTGGAGAAAGGGATTTTTGCAAACGGTGAGGCCATTCATTTCCCAAAGTGATCCCGAATTACTCAGCTGTATCCCATAGCTGAGTTCGGAGATACAAGGAGGGCTGCCCATAAGAAATTCCCATCTATGTAAAGTACATGTGCTGGAGCATTCCATTACCCAGGCAATGAGAAAGGGCAACCAGGAGGGATGCTAAGAGAGATAGAAACATGAGATAATTCTGGTACATTTCCCCAGAATCTGGTGGTATTTCAAAGCAAACAGCCAGCTGCCTTGTGTACTGGCTGTGATACCTTGATTGCAAGCATCTGTCACTCCTGCATAGCACAGCCGTGACACCAAGGGAAGGACTTCTTCACTCGAGTGTGTATCTATTTAACATCAAAACTGAGGTAGTCAGATTTCTGCAGTGTGAAGCCAAACTCACAGAGAAGGGGAAGAAGCCCTGCACCAGCCCTGTTGAATTCAACATCAGACAGCCAGTGCCCTGGACCAGTACTCTTGCAGTAAGGCATTGGTAATTACTGTTGTAATTAGAGAGTCCTGAAAGCCCCATGCCTGCTTTGCTGCAGGATGTTCCCTTTGGTTCAGAGTGAAACCATCTTGTTTGGTACATAGAAGAAAAAAGGAGTCTCATGAGGGAGCAGGAGCACAGAGCAGCTGAGGGAAGAGGTGTGACACTTGCTGGGTCATTAGGAGAGTGGACATGTAGTGGAAGTGAGCAAGGTTTAGTGCCATTCTCTGCATGGATCCAAGACCATAACTTTCAGGAGGATACTCTCTAAAGTATTTATCACTAGCAGAGTGATAGCAGGAAACCTATTTCTTGCTTTTTTTTTTTCTTAAAAAGCATTTACATTTCCTCCACCCACACAAAAGTGGAGTGAGAATGATGCTCTCATTTACTGAGCCATATGCCATTTTCAGTCATTTGGGGTTTTTGTCTAAGTGAATCTTCAAGTATTTTAAAGAGCAAGGAAGACAAAAGCACCTTTCACAAGGATAATTTCCTAATGCACCTGCATCAGAAGAGGGCCTTGTATTTGATTACTTTAAAGAAGAGAAAGAATCCAGTGGCAAACAATGGAATTATAAATCTGTTATTTGGGAACACCCTATGGCAATAAATCAATGGCTGTATCCCTCATTCCATTTTCAGCCTCTGTAAACGTCTCAGTACCCCTTAATTGGTTGGATTCTCTTATTGATTTTTACAGCTTGCAGGGGTCACTAAGGTTATAGAGAAGCTGTCTCTCTCCTATGCCACTCTGTGTTGCCACCCACTGTGTAATAGGCCTCCTGCTACCTTTTAGAATCCTAACTCGCTCTCTTTCAATGTTCAAAATAAATTGTCAAAAAAATAGCATTAAGTATATGAGGAGCTAATTGTCTGTAAAATGCTTGATTTTAAAATAATTTTGAATGCAGCAAAATACTGCAGAATCTTTCTACTGGAATTTTAGGATGACTGAGTTTATTTACACATTTCAATATTTATGTCTGGAAAAGAAACAAATAAAAGATTAAAAAACCCAGACAAATGAGAAAAAATGAGTAATTATTCAGAACTCAGCAGCTGAATTACTGCTCACAGTAGATGTAGGATGATGTACCTCCCCTCCATCATTGTCATCACCTGCAAGGGTTGCTAATAGACATTATGAGGGTCTTTCATCTATAGAAGTGCTAATAGATGCCATTCTAATGCTGTCCATCATTAGAAATTATAATAATTTGCAACATGTCCATCAAGAGATGGAAAGAATTAAAAAATTAGTAGTTGAAATAGTGCAGTGGCAATTAAAACACTTGTGGTTAGCAGCTGCTTCCAAATTACTAGAAAGGGGTATTTAAATAAACAAGGGCTTTCCTTTACCAGAAGGGGCTTGTGTGTCAAGTAGGGTTTGTGGTTCCCTTCTCTATTTTCTGGGTATCCAGCAGCAAATGGAAGAGTTCAGCTGCATGATAATATTTATGCCTTCCCCCTGCAAAGAGCTGCTTTGGGGCATTTGTATGACTGGATGTCCCCTAGTAACAAAGCAATTAAATTACAGTGAATAATAAACTGTGTTCTTAACCTGTAATCCAAATACAGATATTTTCCTTCTAATACATTGTTTGAAAGGTCTTCCTTTTGTATTCTGAGATTCATTCTGAGTCTGTCTTCTAAATAAATCTGTTTAGTATTTAGACCTTCAAGGTGAATCCTGTTTGAGGGATAAAATTTTTCTGAACTCCCCCTCACGGAATTGCCTTCAATCCCTGAGGATATGCAGAGGAATAGCCTTGCCAGCAAAGCACATATCACTGGCAGGTTTTCCTTTCTGATTGGTCTAGGTATTTTTCAAATATAAATAAGACAGAATTAATAGGAATAAGATATTACTTCAGTCCACTTAGTTATGTAGGTAGTATTATTCTTCGACTAAATTTCTCTTTGGTTCCAGAGCCTGTAATTTCAAGAGGAATTTCAGTGGCAAGGGACTGAGGTATGAAGGGGATGAGGCCAGAGTTAGCTGAGGTGCAGGGCAGAGGGAGATGAGGGAGAGAGAGGGAAGGGGAAAGGTGATGCTGGCTGTGAAGGAAGGTGTGTTTCAGCATTTAGGTACCAGTGGGAGGGTGTGATGGCAAGGCAGGTGTGTTTGAGAGGCACATCACTTGTGCCCTGTACAAGACAGGGCAGGCAGAGAAGGTGAGTACAGAGGTACAGTACAGTATAGTACAGTACAGTATAGTACAGTATAGTATAACATAGTATATTTCTGTGGTTAATGTTTCTAAAGGGTCAGAGAAGATAATCAGTGAGCAAAGATGTTTGCTGACTTGTTTGCTTGTGACTCTAGTAGACGCAACAAACTGGGGAGAAGATGTTTCCAGAAAAAATGAAAAGAGTAGTATTAGAGATCGAGAAACTTAGTTTACTTCACTTTAGACATCCCTCTCTTCACCCTCTCTGCATAGAAAATGTACTCATAACATGCATCCTAGGTAGGAAGGTTTTGCTGGTGCACTGTTACGGATGGAGAGAGAAATGTCACCCAGAAACATGCTGACAAAACACAATTTTCATCATATATTGACAAAATGATGCATTAATAAACTAGTTTTGGTCTGTTCTTTTCTGTTTTTTTTTCCTATAAGGAAAGTCTGGATAGGAGGACAAGAGAGAACATATGTAAAAGAAAAAGTAAGAGAGAAAAGTTATTTTATCTCCAGGAACTGAACACTGTCAACTGAGTTATCAGATACAATAATATGGAATATTAATATTTTAGAAATACTTTTCTTAACTTTTATATACCACTGAATATGATTTGCCTCCTGTCAGAAAGCATCTGGAAGGGATGAGCACAGGTTCATTTTTTTCAGGACATAAAAGTATTTAGTCAAAATGTCATATTACACACACACAGAGTACAACCTATTAGTGAGAAATTAGAACTGGACAATGCAAACTTGATAAGAATCATAGAACGGTTTGTGTTGGAAAAGATCTCATAGATAGTCTAACTCAACTCCCCAGCAATGATCAGAGACGCTTCCCACTAGCCCAGGTTGTCAAAGCCTCATCCAACCTGGCCTTGAACACTTCCAGAGATGGAGCATCCACAGCTCCTAGCATTCACCACCATTACAGTACAGAATTTCTTCCTCATATCTAATCTAAACCTACTGTCCTTCAGTTTAAAGCCATTCCTGTTATCCTGCCACTACATGCCCTTGTAAGAAGTCCCTCTCCAGCCTCCTTATAGGCCCCCCTAGGTTCTTGCAGGCTGCTAGATGAAATCCTGGGACCCTTCACTTCTTCAGGCTCAACATCCCCAACTCTCTCAGCCTGTCCTCATAGAAGAGTTGCTCCCAGCCTCTGATCACCTTTGTGGCCCTTCTCTAGACTTGTTCCAGTAGATCCATGTCTTTCTTATGTTGTATGTGTCCTTCATGGTACAGTTAATAATTCAAGTTAACAGAAAAGAAAGGTAGTGGTTTCTCAATTATTTGAAATCTTAAGACTACTAGCTTTTCTAAAAGAGTTATGTTGATTGAAAGTCTGCAGCTACATCATTCCACCAAAGGAAGATAGTGGTCTCTTTCTACCTTTAAAACATATAATTTCATTTGCAATCTGCTATCTGGGCAGAAATACCAATCTACTGGAAGCTTCTTCACAGGTGTAGGAGAATTCTAACACACGCATGTTGTTCATTTTATTTCTCTTGCACTTTTCAAAGCCTTGACTAATATTTTTTCTTGAAATACCAATTTTTTGAGCCGTACATAATTTCAGTTTCATCTCTAGGCTGGCAACAATTACCCTATAGAAACTACAGAACAACACTTACTCTTATGGCTGTCTGTATCTCTGTCTTTCTTGGCTATTACATCACTGATGAAATCTGCACATGCTGAGAGCTTTCCACTGTTGCCCCCCTAGTCACCAGTACAAGGCCCATTTTCTGTTGCAGGAATAGTTATTTTATTCCTCACAGTATATGACAGGAGTCAACTGTGCTAATATGAACCTTTAATTGTTTTTTTTTCTTTTTTCCCTTTTTTTTTGTTTATTATTAAATAATATACCAGTCTTATTTGATAAAGTGTCAAAGTCATTATTCTGTGCTTTTTCATTTGTCTTGTATCCTTCCATTCCTTATCATTGATTAATGAATCTCATAGACTTTTGCCTTTGACTTATTTTTTCACCATTTTTCATATTTTATGATTCTATTCAGATGTGTGTGATAAAGACTTATCAATGTCAGCATCCTTCTACATCTGCTTCTTTCAAAAAAATTACTCTATTTGTCTGGATCTCTGCTTACCCTTTTCAGAAAAGGGGTATTCAAGCTGTGTCTCAATGATGACCTGCTTTATGTTGGCTGCAATTACCATAGCTAAAAAATAAATTGAAGATCTAATACCTGGAGTTAGGGATTTTAGAGGATCATTTGCTTTGTTGGTAGGATATGTCTCAATCTGAAGGTGAAGTGATGTCCCATTGCAGCTGACACAGCATTAAGGTTTTGAAAATTTCAAAGGAAAAATGTTCTTAATAACCATTTTTGTTTTTTACCGAGTGCACAAATCCTGCTGATCTACTGGTCCTTGTGGGTTCCTCAACAGTGCCAGAGAGGCTGACTGGACATCTCAAAGCTCACAGTGACTGGTACCTGTACATCAGTCACTGGTAACTGATGGCAGCTGCTTTTAACTCACTTTACGTGCCGCATCTTCCAGCTCCACAGTTTTCTTTTCCCATTTCCCTCCTTCTCTGGATGGCAGCTAAAGTTTTCCTCTCCTCAGTGACAGTCTCCTCTGCTGTGTCACTATCCCTCTTTCATATCTTCACAACAGTAACAGCTTTTACTGTGCCTGCTGTGCTGGGGTTACCTGGCACTTGGAAGATGTGCATCACCACATCACACAAACTTCTTAGAGGAACCAGCCAAGAACCAGGGCACAGGCTTCCACATGTCAGTTCCAGCATCTGGACAGTTTGTATTGCCTTGGCGTGTTCCCCAAAAATATTAAAGAAACGACTGGAGTGGAGGCCCTCTTAAAGATTGAAAGCTGAATAAGGAACAAGAAGCAAGTGCTAGTGTTTCCTTTTTAAGATGAGAAGTGTGGACCAGTTCTGGGACTAGTTTTGTTCAGTATCTTCATCAATCACAGTGAAATTTCCAGGTTTGCAAGTGGACAAGGATTCCACCTAATTCCACTGAATTCTCCACTGTACACCCCCAAGTCTCAAGTTGTTAATTAATAATTCATATTAGGAATTAGCAGTTTAAAAAAATAAATTATGAGGCTGATGTTCCATGATGTTTCAATGCCTGTGAGCCTAAGATGTCTTTTATGCCACCATTGATATGTGGCTAATTCTGTTGAAAAGAAAAATAAAAAACAGTGAAGGATTTTGTATAGTTTTATCACTTTAAAAGACGAGGAACATTCAAGACTAGGAAAGTAAATCCCAAGGTCAAAAGCACTGTTGTCATCATACAGTCAATGCTATTTTCATCCACAGTATTTCTGTTAAGAATGTACTTCATGTGATGCTGCAGTAGTGATGTAGGTGTTCTCCATACCCTTGAAAATTCTCCTCTGCGCTGCTTGGAAGAGGATCAGGTACCTTACTGAATGGATGGAATCAGGAACCACATCAGAGTCAGGATGTATTTCAGGAAAGAGACAAATTTTATCCAGCAGCAATGTGCCAAAGTCCTGCAGAGGCTACAATGGATGACTGATAAAAGATTTCTTCCTCTTTTTTAATAGTGTGGGGAAAATGTTATGGTCCAGATATCTAAAGGGAAAAAAAAATTAACTTCCTTAACAAAACCCGTGGCTTTACTGTTTGAAAACTGGTGGCTTCAGTAAGGAAGATCTCAATTCTGATTTAACCCACAAATGTTCCAGATTTTCTCTTAAATCTCCAAACATACACTTAAAAACCTGCCACCAAAAACTTATGTTCTAACATGGAGTGAGAACCTGAAGGACAGCCCAAATGTGAGATGGACACATCTGACCTGTGTCTGCCACCTCTGTGCAGAAGGAAGCAGAGCACAACATCTAATCAGCACAGATACCTTGAATCTTGTATGCAATGTCCCAGGGATCAGCTGTGATCCTTGGAAATATCTGTTCATCATGCCACAACAGATTGCTGTGATATATAGCTGTCATTGTTGTTTTTCCCAAATGCCAATCAAAGAAATCATGTGATTCATAGGAATCTGGGGAATAGCTGCATCTGTCTGTGAGACAGACTGGACTGACTGTAACTTGTTTTCTTCCCTGTATTTGTCATTGCAATTGCATATCAGTAGGGAGATCCGAAATTCAGGATAGAGCAGTGCCCTAAAAATAAAAAAAAACAAAAACAAAACAAACAAACAAAAACAACAACAAAAAACCAAAACAAACAAAAAAAAACAAAAAACAACCAAACAAAAAACAAAACAAAACAACAACAAAAAAGAACCACCCAAAAACAGACAAGCAAAAGAAAAGAAAAACCATACACACAAAAATGCAAAAGCATTGCCTGAGCTTCTGCTTAAAGCCAGGCAGGCTGCCAGTTCCTACAGAAAAGGAGATTAAGAGATAAGAGAATTACCAAGTTCAAAGGTAGAATGCAATTGCAAAACACTGAGCCAGATTCACTGCCTGTGGGTAAGCCCTGTGTGAAAACCAGGGAGTCAACCAGCTTCTAGTAGAGACTTTAAGTATTTGACTGTATAAAACTAACAGAGGTTTCTGCCTAAGTATTTCCATGCTTGTTCCAGTGTACTACAGGCTGTTCTCAAGCTTAGTGGCAGTATGAAATACACAGTGTTTCCTTCCAATGAAAACAGTGGTTCATAACAAGACTGACATCATCACCTAATTCAAAACATTAGAACCTCTTACTCTGTACAAAGTTGCTTCCCAGATTATTTTTTAAATTAATACTTCTAACTTTTATCTGGATCAGCCAGCACATTTCTATACTCCATGGGAAAGTCAGTGTTTTCTTCACTTATGCCATTTCACTTACCTTTTTTGCCCTTCCTTTCTCCCCACAGCGGTCCAAACTCACCATTCCGATGTTGTTCACATTGTCCCTTCTGAGCAGTCATCCTCATCAGGTTTGGACCTTTTCTTCTTGACTCTGGGTATCCTCCTGGTACAGTACAGACACCTGAGCTGTGTCATGAGGCTGTTGTCCATCTGGTAACTGCCCTGAGGGCAGAGGAGGTGCTCACAATCCCCACTGAATGTGTCCCCAGCTGAACAGGGGTGGAGGATCTGATTTGCTGGGATTCTGAGGAGACATGCACCTACCAGAGCAGGTCATAGCTGGAAATTAAAGTTTAATGATCACCCTCTCAGTACCAGTAAGAACTCCAATAAACATTACATGAAGAAGTGCAAAGCCTTAAAATGGACCACAGGGTGACGAGAAAGGAGGATGGAAATGCTGGGACCGACATGTTCTGCCCTAGACATAAGGGACTGAATTTTCCTGAGCTGAATCCCTTGGAGGAACTTCTGTTAATGTTTCTTTGTTTAAAGGCAATTTGACACATCAGAGGAAGAGGGCAAAATAGAGGGTAATGACCAAAGTTTGTGGAAGGAAAGGACACTCAAGAGTGCAAAGAGAAAAGCTCCCGTAATTAATTTAATTAATTTAAATTGCAAATGCCACGAGCAGAGATATTCTTAGTAGCGGATTACTACCACAGCCCATACATTAACTTTGTTCTTTGATCTGCCACATCTTACACACTTTGCCAACACTGTGGGTTATTGCTGCGGGGCCTGTCTGCTCAGGACATACTGAGTGGCAAATAGAGAAATCAAAGGCAGGCATAAGAGCAGATTCAATCTTTCTTTTTCTTCTAAAGCATATTTTGTACGATAACACAAAGCACTTCAGGGCCAGCCCCTCAGTCTCAGATGCCCATGTGCATTAAAGCTGCTGACCTCCACCAGCACAGCCTCACACACAGCATGTCTCCACAGCTCAGCACATCCAGCACACCTCTGTATTGCACAAGACATACAGGACTTGATGGCAAGGAGTTTCTTCTGGCCTGGCATGATAAGAACAACTGTCACATGCTCCACTGTGTTTAAGATGAAGGAGCTGGGAGCACATCAGATAAAAACCTTCTTGTCATCACACTTTCAATAATCTGCCTCTTACTGGTCTGTTCTGGCCTGTTCTTTCCATCCCTTTCCTTCAAATGAGAAAATGACAGTATTTGCCTTCCCTGTTCTTTCAGTAGAGAATTATAGAAACTACCAAAATGTAAGTATGTATTTCCATGCCTATATATGTGGCCAAAATATTTTCTTGCTGAGTTCAAAGTCCTCAGCAAAAGTCACTGCACTCAGCAAAATGGCATACACAGGGCCTAAGTAAAATGGTTTGAAAGGGCACGCTTGTATTATATTAATATTACAAAATGTTGCAGTCATTTCACTATATTATTGACAGCATTAGATTCTTTGTGTTTCCTAATGACACACTGTGACATGGAGCAAAAATATTTGTTCAATTGCTTGAAAAAATATTTTGAAGAAGGTTTCAAATAAAACAGTGCAGGAGTTTATAAAACCAAGCTTCCTTTTATGATCAATGCATTAGTGATATTATTGATTTCTGTAGAAATTATTTCTAGAAGAAATTTTATGTTCATCTTTCTTGTTCTACTAATTAATTCAATAGTCAGCTGATATCAAATTGGTTCTCTAGAGATTTTTTTCCTTCTCTGAAAGGTTTATGAGATGAGGCTGATGATTTGATATGATTTTCTAACTCACATTAGGCTGACTATGAAATGAAGGAGTATTGGTGAATGAGTCAGACAAGTTTTAAACAATTCTTAAATCTCATTAACATTTGAATTGATGAACAATCATTTGCATTGATGAACATAGACAAGACATAGTGCATCAGGTTGCTTAAGGAAGTGGTATGGAATACATACATTATAGATATATTTTTTCTAAATGTATAATTTATATGTTTATGTCTATATATATATGCATACATAATATAAATATATATTTTTAGGAGGGCTGGGGTAAATAATTACTTGAAGACTTGCATTTTAGTAGATTTTCTCCAAAGATGGGGTGAAGAGATGAGTTCAGCAATTGTATTCCTTTGTTGAGGGCTTTTGTGGACCTTATCTTGTGACTAAAAGTCAGAGATAAAATATCAGATGTACCTCAAAGGCCATTGAATATTCCCTCCTGAACCCATTGGAGTATGGGATAAATGACAGCCTGTATGAAAATCACAAGACAGCCCAGGCAATTTCTTCTTCCTCACATGGAATGAGAGGTATCCCTAGAAGAGACCCCTCTCCAAATGCTACAGATCTCCACTTCATGGTGCTTCCTGGAATTCTCTCTTCCCTGTCCAGCCTGCTTTCCTGCATCAGCTTTTAAGGAGCTGTGCTGCTGTTAATCACCTTTGGTTGGCCAAGAGACTGCAGACCTTACAGCATTCATCCACGACTCTGTCTCTGCCAGGTTTGTCTACTGTAGTGCAACTGTTTTGGTTCGTTCACTGAGCAGTGCTGCTGATGGAGGGAACGTCACAAACCTTGCAGCATTACCTCAAATAGGTATGTGTTTTTTTCTGTGATCTCTCATGTGCATTTATACTGCTAAGAACAATTATGTTCCCTTCTACATAGAAAATGGTATAGTGACTCTTGGTATTGCATGATTTCTGTGGTATCTCTGGCTTTCAGTGCTAATCAACTGCCTAGAATAACAAATAAGTATGTAGATGAGCAAGGGTTTGCAGACATTGCATCAAATTATAGGCAAAAAAGCTTATGACTACCTAATACGCTTTACAGTAAAAATATTTGCTGATGTCAGTGCATAGGAAAGTAACTCAGTTACTTGGAGGCTTAGAAGTGAGTCACTTCATTTATTAGCAGAAATAAGCACCCAGAAACTGTCTGACTACTAAGCTGCTCCGATTTTCTTTTACTTGCAAATATTCTTCCAGGCAGGCTTAGAAAAATTTTCATGTTGTACAAGTGAGGTGTACAAAAAAAAAAAAAAAAAAAAAAAAGAGAGGCATAAACAGGTGTAACACTGTTCTTCCTGGATCTTTCCATATACCTATGTCTGCAGAATTTTTCTTTCCAGCAGAGCTTGATTCCATCAAATCTTTGAAAGGGGCAAAGTTGCTGAGGTCACAAGCTGACTCCAAATTGGCAGAAATGGGGCCATTCCATCACATTCCATGCTCCCAGCTACTACCTCACACTCACTCACAGGCTGAGTGGCAGGAGTCATGGGAGGCACAAAGCAGCTGGGTAGCTGTGGCTCTATTACTTTTTCAATGTTTCTCTTTTGCAGGGAAATTGAATCCCAGCAACATCACTGATTCCTATTTGTTGGGATTGCCCTCTGCTGGGCCAGGGCAAACTGGGCTCCCTGCACAGTGCTGCAGGCACCAAGGAGCCAGAAACATCATTGCTCCCTGCTCACCACTGCCCATCAACTCCTTTGCCATCTTGATGGTCCTTTTCTGAAAATGATTCCTGATGGCACCAGGGATTTCTAAAGCAGGACTGCCTTGCATTGTAGGAAAGGCTCTTTAGGTCTTGACTCTGTTCTTCCTCTCACTGGAAAAAAAGCAGAGAGGGTTTGATAGAGAAAGCCCAGGCACTTTGCAGCCTGTCATGTCCCCAGAGAATCAAAAAAACATAAAGGTTGGAAAAGATCTCCAGGATCATCAAATCAAATCCAATCTTTGACCAAACATAACCATGTCAACTAAACCAAAGCACTGAGAGCCACATCCAGTTTTTTCTTGGACACTTCCAGTGATGGTGATTCTGTCACCTCCCAGAAGATCCCATTCCAATGCTTTTCTTTATTAATTCTGGTTGCATCCAACCACTCTTTCAGTGAAAAAATTCTTCCTGATGTCCAGCATGAACCTCCCCTGGCACAGCTTGAGGCCATGTCCTCTTGTCCTGTCATTGACTGTCTAGGAGATGAGACTGTCCCCACATGGCTACACCCTCCTTTCAGGCAGTTGTAGAGAGCAACAAGGTTCCTTGAGCCTCCCTTTCACCAGACTAAACACTCCCAGCTCCCTCAGGTTCTCTTCATATAGCTTACTCTCTAGACCCTCTTCCAGCTTCACTGCCCATCTCTGGACACACTCCAGCACTTCAATGTTTTCTTGTGAAGAGGGGCCCAGAACTGGACCCAGGACTTGAGCTGCAGCCCCAGAAGTACTGAGTGAAGAGGGACAAACATTTCCTTAATCCTGCTGGCCACACTATTTTTTATATTGTGTTAGATGCCACTGGTCTTGGCCCTTTGGGCAGACCTCTGGCTGAACATGAGCAGAAGCTTTGCTTGTTTCATTTTAAAGTCTGCAGGGCCAAAACTTCACCCATGTCTCATGGGTCTGGAAATACTACTGATTCAGTAGATAATGTCTTCTGGTAGCCAGCTGTCACCACAGCCCTTTCAGCACACTTCACTCTGCCCAGGGCAGACTCCATCTAGGAAACTCTGGTTTAAAGGAGTGAATGGGTGGCACAGCTGTTTAAAATGCTTTCTTGCATATTGTGTGTTAACATGTTTATGTGAAAAGGCCCAAGAGAAAGGGCAGCAGGGTGGAAGGCTGCTCTTCATCCTGATGGCTCCCCTCCTGGTCTGAGGAAACCTGTAGAGGAAGAGGAGACCGTGCCATTCCTTGGGGCCATGCAGCCAGCTAGGGGATAGGCGTGTTTCTCAAACACCTGCAGGCAGGCCATGGGGGCATAAAGGCTGAGGAGAATGCAAAAGTCCTGCAAGGAAGGCAAATATTGAGAAAAGTAGGATTCTGCACTACAAGAAACCACTGAAAAGTTGTTAAGAGTATTTCCTCCAGAAAGGAGAATTAAGTCAAATGCTGTCTGTCACTTTTATTTTAGGCACTCAAATGTTCAGGCTATAACTCCTGTCCTGGATGGATAAAGGTCTTCCTTCCTTTCACTGTGGGTGGACACAAAGGGAAATAACACGCAGGAAACAAGAAGTGAAAAGTGACCTGAGACCAGCGTATAAAAAATAAGTTTGAAATTATAGAAATGATAGTCTGATCAGTAAGTACCTCATGGTTCTGGAGAATAATACAGCTATAAAAGGAAACAGGAAACACATAAATAAAATTATATGTCCCTGATGATGACAACACCTATGTAGTCACTAAATGGTCATAGCCAATTTTTAGCTTCAGGTGACTTCAGAGACTTTATATAATAATAGTTTTAAATTTGTGATCTGTGACCTTATCTCCAGCTGCCCTGGCTGATTCTCTAGACTTGCCTGCATTGCTTGTGACTGTATCAGTTCTAATATAAATATGGCCAGCCTGGATTAGTGACTGAGTGAAGGATACCTGGATCTTTCAAAAAAGCAGCAGGTAGCATTCTTTCTTCTCTGTCTGTCTTATGTGGCACCCTAGAAGGGTTTAGGAACATCATGTTACTGTCCCTTTAGTTATACAAAACAAGGAGAGATACCTCAGGCACTGAAGAAATTTGGGGTTGTCTGTCTGTGATTTCTTACCACATATACCTTTGGCATATGAACAGATCATTAGGCTCAACTTTCCATTTTGTATTTGCATGATTGTGTCCTATTGTAGTAAATGCCCCCTGTAATTTCACCTGGACACGGTAATCCACTGTGTTTCTGAGTATGAACTGTAATTGGCCTCCAGGAGTTACACTAGCAAACTCTATTTTAGAAGTGGCTAAAGTGATTTTTCTTGCACATGTGTACATTGCAGCTTGCTATTAGCCTTGCCTCATCTGGAACATTTTGACTGTTAAAATATTTCACACAGACCTATTGAACTATGGACCCATTTAGTACTTCACTTAAAACAATATTGCGGGTGAACAGAAGTAATTTCTTGAAATGTAAGACACATGCTACTGTATGATCATAACATTTTCCAGCCTGTTTCACACCATTTGCCAGGTGTTAGCTGTAACCTGCCCCTAATGCAGAGCATTTTACTGGACCTGTTTACTGCACAGAGCAACACAATTGAGCCTCTTAACATACCCTTTGCAAATATTGGTGCTGATAGAGTGGATGAGAGCATTTGCAGTTCTGCTTTACTGTATTATCGACTGAAATTTCAAGGTGAACCTTAATAGGGAAAAATTAATCACTCACTGAACAAGTGTTTACTCTGTCCCAGGCATGAACCACAAGGCTCCAGGTAGTCAAACAATGTCCAAACCAATCCAATCACTGATCTGAAGGACAATCTGCCTATATAGCTGTAGTGCTTTGACCCTGACTGGAGGCCAGGGCTTCACTAAAGCCATTCTATCACTCCCTTCCACAACTGAACAGAGAAGAGAAAATAAACCCAAAGGGCTCATAAGTTGAGATAAGAACAAGAAGAGATCACTCACCAGTTGCCATCAGGGTAGAACAGACTTGGAAAAGTCAGTTGAATTCATTGCTAATCAAAATCAGAGTGTGGTAATCAGAAGTAAAACTTCTCCCCCCACCTCTCTTCTTCCTGAGCTTAAGTTTTATCCCTGATACTCTCCGTCTCTCCTCCAGCAGTGCAGGGAGATAAGGAATGGAGTTTACAGTCAGCTCATCACATTGATTTCATCTCTTCTTCCTTCTCTGGGAGAGCAGTTCTTCCCCTCTTCCAGTCTGGGGAAGGGGGTGCTTACCACAGGACAGTGTTCTATGAAATTTTCCAGCATGTGTTCTACCCACATGCACCAGTTCCTCTTGATCTGTTTCATTTTGGGTCCATTCCATGGGCTGCAGTCCTCTAGGAACAGGCTGCTCCAGCATGGGTCATCCATGGGGCCACAAGTCCTGCCAGCAACCCTTCTCCAGCATGGGCTTCCCACAGGGTCACAGCCCTTTGGGCATCCACCTGGTCCAGTGTGGAGCTCCTCCATGGGATATAGGGGCACAGCTGCTTCACCATGTCCTTCAGCACATGTCATAATGTAAGCTCAGCTCTGATGCCTAGGACACTTTCTTCTTCTCCTTCTCCACAGACCTTGGCATCTGCAAAATGAATTGTGTCCCATATTCTCACTCCTCTCTTCTCTGGCTACAATTGCTTCTGTGCCAAGACTTGTTTTCCTTCTTAAACACATTATGGAAGAGGCTCTGCCACCATGGCTGACAGGCTCAGCCTTGGCCAGCGTTGTGTCTGTCCTGGAGCCAGCTGGAATTGGCTCTGTCAGACATGCAGAAAGCTTTTAGAAGACTCCAAAGAAGCCACCCTTGCAGTCTGTCTCCCTCTTCCCCCACCACTATCAAAACCTGGCCACACAAATCCAATACAGTATCAGAAAACATCTATATATACATATACAGATATAATTTGGAAAACTAAATCCCTTGCTCTTAGGAAAATTACTATTTTCTTTACAAGCAGTAGTTAAAGTTTTGATGACCTTACAACAGTTGCTTAGAGTCATAAAAGTTTTGATTCCAGAAAGGAGCAGACTAAAGACAAAGTTTAGCTGAACATGTAGAGAAAAGGCAGAGCTAACAGACCACATGGACTTCTTCATATCCTAACACTTCAGCAAGTAATTACAAGACAAGTATGAGAGGCATCAAGAGACATATTGGTCCCCTGTATATGATCTTTCATTCTTATACAAAATTATATCTTTTCATATAGCCTCTCTTCATTAATTATTTCTGTAAGACTTGCAGGACAAGGTCCATTGGAATTTATTCCCAGAGTGGAGGAATTACGATCCAGTGACAGAGGTGCTGTGTGTGCTGAATGCAGACTTCTTGCTGATGTACTTAGCTTGATTTTTCAAGCCTGAAAACCTGAATAAGTGCTTGAAGAGTGTGTTAACAACTCTCATTTATCTTGGTTCATAAAAATGCAGCCAGAACTAATACAGAAAACCCCTTTCTTTTAAGGAAGAGAGACATTTACAGAAGGTTTAGATTAGTTCAGTAGATATTTAATGTAGGCAGAAAAGATGAATCAGTGCTCATGAAGTGAGATAAAAGCTGCTGAGGTTTCTCTTCTGTACAAAGACACGTTACCAGTGGTCAGACCTTTGACAACATACTAATTCATTGATGAAAAGCTGATGCTTGGCTTTTCTGTCCTTTGGTGTTCTAGAGAGGTTTGCTCAAAGCACTCTGTGGTACTGTATTGCTTTTGAATATTTCTTCCTATGGTTCATTATGTATGATTTTTCCTGGACAGAAGGTACTGCTTTGGTTAATGCCATCCTGAGTTACAAAACACCTCCTATCCACCTGCAGTACATGTGCACATCTCTACATTTAAATACAAAGTTTGGTTTAAAAACCCTCTTTTATGCTTGAGATGCTGAAATAAATAATACTTGACTCCTTCCTGCAGAGACAGCACAATGTACACAGTAGTGCTGATAAACCCCTGTTTTGTTTGCCAGCTGAGGGAATGTGGGCATGGACACTATAGGTAATGGTTTTATCCTTTGTAGAGGGACTGCCCTATATTTTCATTAAACGTTCATTAGTAGACTGGCAACTCATTGACTTGTGACTCTTTAACACAGCAATTAAAATATGGGGTTTTTTTAATTTGGTAAAAGTAATTTGCTTGAAATAAATTATTTAATTGTCTGAGAATCCAACAACATGGAGTAAAGGGGGAATACTGTGCAGAGCTACTGTAAAAGGGGGGACACTGAGCATATTAGGTACTAACACTGGGTGTCATGATCAATTTTAAATGCTTGTTCTTATTCACAAAACAGAAAGACTAAAGAGCTCATTCTTTCTCACAGAGCCTGTTACTCTGGTGGCTATTTCACAGTCCTAGCCCAGCTGGGTGAGCCTGCACTGATCCTGTAAAGGTGGAAGAATTGCCAGATAGAAGTCCAAAAGGTGCTTTCTGTTTTTCCTGCATGCTCAGCACTCACTCCTATTTGTAGCATTGGTGAAGTTTTCTATCTTGTCTCCACAGCCCAATTTTCCTTCTTGGTGGCAGCAGGATGTCTGTTAGGCAGTCTCATTGCAGTTTCTGCTATCTTAGTTTCCTAACAAATCATGGCTCTTTTAACTACTCCAGGGTCTATTGTTTCTCACCCAACTAGCATGTGAAAGTGTGGCCCATTGCCTCTGATGATTTGCATCAAAAGTTGCCATGCATATTTCTCACATTGCTCAATACATGGATCTCATATCTGTTTGGCTGCCTTGGCTGTCAAATACAGTTTGGTCTGGACTTCCTGCCATCCTGTGTGACTGCACACAGGCAGGTGTAGATATATGTTGTCGGCTGATGCAGCAAGAGAAATTGTAGTAATGACTGGAGCCATAGCCCTGGCTGTCCTATGTTTTTCAGTGATCTGGAAAGTCATGCTGAGTGAGCACACTGCAGCTCAAGCTCCATCACAGCACTGCTGGTCTGTGGTGTCTGACTGTCTAAGCCCACATGATTAGTTAGTCTCCACTCAAGAGAAGTTTCTGGTAAGACAAACAGAAATGTAGGTATGCTTGGACAATCCTTATACAACTCTGTATTTCCTCTGATTTCATTCATGGATATCTCAGTCTCTGGGAGCTGATGACATTTCTTACTTGATGACAAACACACACCATGAATGTTCCAGACTCGTTCCCTAGACAAGGTCTCAGGCTGTAAAATGGTGCTGTCTTTGGATTCCTAAGCACGTTTTTCGCCTAGAATATCACCATTTCCATTAATTTTGTTTTGGTATTCTTAGGGGGATAAGTTACTATTTCTTTTTAATCCAGTGTTGAGTAGAGAACCTCACAGGTCTTTGTCAAAGATGGTTATGGCCATGGGCCCTGTCAAGACATAGGCTGAGCTTCAGCTAAGTGTAGCCTCCAATGCTTTGCTGTTACTTGACTTACCTGGCTCACTTCATACTCAAGACAGACTGCCAAAACTGGGGCAGCAGGAAAAATTGTGAGGTTGGCCTCAAATGCAAATATAAGCCCATAGCTAATGTGACAACATAGATCTGAGATGACTACAAAGTCATCTTCCCACTCCTGCAGTTTGAAAGAAATTATCTTAGCAGCTCATAGTGACAGAGTGCAGCTCCAAGACAGAAGCAAGAAAGTGAAGATTCTAGACCTTCTATAGGACATAGATTAAAAGGGAAGAAAATAAATTACTGAACTACCAGCCAGAGTGCCAGATGAAGCACTTTGCAGCAGCCTCCTCCCTCCTTCCTGGAGTCCCTGATCGTGCCAGAAGTCTGCAATGCTGGTGGGGAGATCAATGCCACCAAGAAAGCATGCCACAGCAGCCTCCAGCTAGTTGGAAATGACTGTCTCTTCTGTACACATGAGATTAGCTGAGACAAAGGTCTCAGGGGAGTTAGTTAGGCTAACAAGAACGATACAGCTAACTCGCAGATTCAGTATTGAATCCACATGCATGACCACTTATTTTCTTATAGTAAAAAAACTGTCTGTGGAGCATCAGATCGCATCCAGAAAGACAGGTGGGAGCTTACAGGTAAATTTATGTAGCCAAAATCTAGAAATTCCATTTTGTTGTTTTAAACCAAGAAGCTAGTCTGTGAATTTAGCCTTAGAAGCTGCCCTGCTCTTGGTTCTAGAATGGACAAGAACATAGGGTTATGGTAAGCCACAAAACTCCCAGAGTCTTGAGATTTTACCTTGCCAGAAAGATTCATGTCCAGCCTAAGAACTGCATGATGGATGCTGCTCAAATTGCAGGCCAGAAGACAAATTAGGGGAGCCAGACAAAAAGTTCAGTATCAATCACAAGAAAATATATTTTACAGGTTTGAAAACTATAGTAAATGAACTTGATGTAGGTGAAAGATGAACTGTCATTTTGAAACTATTTTTTGGGAAGAGTTCACAAGTTTTCATACTTCCTCTAGTGGGGCCAGAGTAGATTTTTGATAAATTAAGCTACTTCTGTGCCCTGCCTCTCTCGCCCCAACCCCTCCCTACCAAGAACCATGGTAGGTGTAACACCAACACAGGTATGTATGTTAAAATATATAAACAGAAGTAAATTTCATGCAGCTGTAGCAGTGACAAGTAATGTATGATGGCCACTTTATTTTAGTTCCTGAAGAGCTTCTTCAAGTGTGGTTGGCCAGGTCCTCCCTTATGAGTTACCTCTCCTTTCATTTCCTCAAGAAATGCCTTGTTTTAGTTGTCTGGGATCCTCAGCTTCTTGGAAGACCTCCAAGTCATCCATAGGGCACATAAGGTAGGTCTTCAAACATCCAGGAGACACTCTGAACTTCATCCCCACTGACAATATTCTCAGTTCAGACAGCAGGACAGAGTTCTTCAGATGTGCCTCTTGAGACAACACCAGCCAGCAGCAAAGCAGCCCACCACTGCTTTGCACAGGGGTAACTTTTATTCCAGTGCACCAGAGGAGATTTGTCTTTGTAGTGTCCTACAAAGTGTCCTTGTAGTGTCCTCTTGATTGGCTTTGAATTAGGCTACAGCAGTAAGTTATATTTTATACATTTAGCAAATGTTTTTGCAATCAGCACAGTGTGGCATTCAAATGTATGCAGAAAAACTGGCTGAGCTGGTTGGCTCCCCATTCCCAGTAAGAACTGCTGCCAGTGAGACACTCAGGCAAGGCTGCATGTCCTGTGGAAGGAAAGAGGGCCCTTGAAGGGCCTTCCCAAGTCTTCCTGTTCAGTCTGTAGGATGCCTCTGGGATGTTTAAAAAGTGCTTCCACCACACTGGTAGGGAGAAGCCTGAGGAGCAGCTGGTCCTTGCAGTGCCCCCAGCCAGTCTGACTCCCCTGAGAGCCTGTTCAACTCCATGTCTTACCCATAAACAGCAAGGCGTTTCTAGGGACACTCCTGGCAAAACATCCTAGCCCCCTTCGCTGGGCAGATACATCCAGGAGAGGATGACATTCTCAAGCCACCCAATGAGCCTCTGAGAGGTTTGTGCTGGCTCACAAGTTGCACAAGACATGTTCTCATATTATGGCAGTTTACTCCTGAATATGCGAGTGGCAGAATAGGACAAAAAACATTTGTCTCTTACAGGCACATATAAAACATTTAAACATCCCAGAATTTCATCTATCCTTGCAGCATCTTCAGATGTCTCCCAACATTTGATTTTACTCTCTTTTTTTCTGGATCTCCACTAACCAGTTAATAGGTTTGAATATTCCCCACAGTTGTCCCTATAATGTTCCCTTTTAGAGTTACCATTTTTAAACAGTGGAGCTAGAAATTTAAAAGATATACTGGAAACACTGGTTCCGAGATAAAAGTAAAGATGCAGGATTTCAGAAGAATCTTTGCTTTATTTGGATTATGGTTGAACCCCCATAGAAAAATAATATTTATTGGGAAGAAGGTATAAAATCACACTATAAAAACAGAAAATAGATGAAGAGTAACTTGCTTATTACTACAGATAAGCACAAATGAATATAGGATGGAAATACCCATTTAAACACGTGAATGCAAGATTCATTTGTTTTACCAAAACAAAGGTAATCAAGACCTATTTTGTTTTACCTCGGGGATTTTTGGGTTTTTTTCATTGTCTCCTCTTCAGTTCTGCCCCTACAATGGGCTAAATATTTGTATTATGCATTCTCAAGTTTTCCTAGAAGATGGAATAATTCTGTTGCAATTTCACAGTATGACAGAACAACAACAACAACAAATCCCAGCAGAGATAGAAGAGTGGAGGAACACACTGCATTATCTTTGTACCTGTACTGATTTGTACTGTACTGCATGGTACTAACTAGCCAAAAGTATTGTTCTGTTGATTGCTGTTAAATGGTTCAGGTTTCTACAGTTCCTCAAACACTAACAGTATTTTTATTCTGAAACTGAATGGATTTGTTCTCTCCTCTACACATGAGAGATTAATGTGTCACATTCCTAATAGCATTAATAGGAGGTGCTTGCAAAAATCTTTTGATGATGCTGTGCCAGGTCATTCAGTAGCAATGCAGACCTAATTCTGCTCTGGAGAAAGCTGGATGCTGTCTACAGAACTGTGTGAAATGAATAAAAAAAGTGCTGCAGACTCAGTGTGCTGTGTTGGACTCTTTGCAACTCACCCTGTTGAAGAATTTAGAGTGAAGCTGTATCGGCACTGAGGAGCATTCTCTTAAATAAAAAGCCTTGAATTTTGTCCTCCCCACTTTTGTCTTTGTCTCTTTAAAAAACAACAAAACAAGCAACACCTCAACCCAGAGATCCAGAGGTATGGAGAAATAGCAAATACAGAGAATGGTATATAGTAAACATGGAAAAAAACAGTAAACATGAAGAAAATAGTAAATAAAAACATTCCATTATCACTTTTCTATTTGAGAAAGATTTCATGGAACATAACAAGATAGAAACATTTTAAAAATCTCAGTGTTACCTATAACTGGACAAAGATTTCTACTGTGTATCTAATGTAACTTTCTTGTTTCTCTACTTGAACAGGAATCTGCTCAAGTTAAGTGGTAGAGGCAAAGTTATAAACAATAATGAAAGTGACTGATCATCCTGCTTTACCTAGTTAGATTTAGAAACTGCAGAATATATAATACATGAGAAGAAAAATGATTTAAAGCTATCTAGAGAGCAAAAGCAGAGACCCTTATCCTCCCAGCAGTCCTTGAGATGCTGGCAAGTAAATCCAAGACCAACCTGGATGACAACAAACCTGACCCAGGGTGACCAACATAATGAAGACTCAAAGAAGCCTAAAAGAAGCTGAAATTAGTTTTTTGAGCAGCTCCAGTCAGAATTGTAAGAAAGGCGCTGGTAGTGAGGTTTGCCTGGAAGCCAATGAATCACCTTGGCTTCTCAGAAGCTCTCTGAAAGCTGGAGGTTGGACATTAACCTCCGTGTCTTTCTCTTCAAACTTTTCTGTGCTGGGGGACTTCACCACCAGGTGCTTCAGTGCAGATGTTTTTTACAGACTGCGACCTCAGCTACTTTGCAAACTCCACAGGTTTTGTTTAATTCTCAGTTTTCTGTATGATGAATCTCATGTGTGACACATCTCACATCTCAGCAGATACAGTCTCCTGTCTGTGGAAGAAAGCACAACTATTTTAACTAAAAAACTGATGTGTCTGCAGTTTGGTTTGAAGCTTTCAGTCATGATTCTCATGATAAAACTGAGCCTGAACCTCACTACATCGTGAAACAAAATTTACAGACTGAGGATATGTCCTCAAAACAACTGAAGACGGAGATATCTATTTTGAAAAGAGAGAAAAAGATATAATGTATTTACTAAGAAGAGGTAAGGCAGTGGTTCATTGGTCTATCTGATCATAACTCCACTGGTACCTTGATAAAACTTACCATAACTGTGCAAGAAGACCACAAATCAGGAGATGCATAAACATCCGAGATTTGGTACAGGTCCTCCAGAAGAAGCTTAGTAAATGTGGTGCAAACTAGAACTAGTTAAAAAAAAAACCAAAAAACACCCAAACAAACAAACAAAAAACACAAAAAACCCCCAATTCTTTGAAGAATATTAACTCAACATTCATTTTTAATGGCCTTTTGCAGAAAAATGTTACACTTTTAGAGCAGCTGGTGACCTCAATAAGCCCTCTGTCCCCAAGTGATAAACAAAAAGGCCCTATGTTTTAGTTAAACTGAACTGGGCATCAGAGCAAGCATTGTAAGATGGTACTGCCATCTTCATGAATAAGGAACATTTGATTTATTTATTAGTTTGAAAGTGAGAAGATTCTGGGAATTTGTTGTCAAGCCAAAAGACTTTCTATTGTATTACTTGTTCTTCCAATTTGTATAATGAAGCTGCAGAAAATCAGAAACTAGCAACTGAATTAGTCTTTTATGAGTTATTTTCAATTATTTCCTAAGTAAATACAGAGTCCTCTGTATTCATATTCCCTCAGTCATAGCTTAGTACCTAAGACACTTGAGCTTGTCACCTAGGTCCTAGGATGCAATCCCATGTAACAAATGCCTAGGAAATTAAAGTCTCCTGTCAACTACGTGCCAGAAAAAAAAGTGGAAGATGGAAAGGCTATTTTCTACGTTGTTTTCTCATGGCTGGTCAAGAAAGAGTGGTAAGAAAATGAGGAAATGCTCACCCACGTACCTTGTTGTTTATCATTTTGCCCATCAGGGAGTACAGTTTGAAGGTAAGGTAGAACATTTATTGAAATAGTCCACCAGAAATGCTCTTTATGCAAAGTCTGCATCTGTTAATGATACTTTGCCATTCTGAGAGCTGGTATTTTTCTATTATATTAGAAACCATAGACCTCCTGCAGGTGGATGAAATACTTTTTATTAGTCCCAAGGGCTTAGCTGTTCAATAAATTAAGAGCAGGAAATCCGAGACATGTTATCTCTTCTACCTGAATTAATTGGCAAATTGTTCTTTGTTGCATAACAGGTGCAAAACACATCATATCCTGCACCTTACTCCTTCTGAGACAGCCATCTGAGATGCTCTGATGCTTTCAGTGCAGTGGGTCTTCTGTATCAGATTTCAAAGTGAAATCTTGCCTGCTCTCTGTGAGCATGGAGATCTCTACTGCCTACAGCAACACCTTTGGCAATGGGCTGATGATGTGCATGTGGACTGCAGCATATTCATAAATCCTAGGAATAAACAGTGCCAGAAAGTGTAAAGTATTGCTCCTTATTGTTGTCTTATATCTAAAAAGGCAATAAGGGAAATAACTAATTTTTTTTTTAAAAGTATTACTTGTCAAGAGTAAGTCCCCAGCCCATTCCAAACCAAGACAAGTTTTACTGTTACCTTGAATGACACTGGAGTTAGGAATGCAAATTGTAATAGGTGCACCTGATAATCAGAAACCCACGTGCTCCCCCGATCAGAAAACAGTGCCATAGTGAACTCCCTCATATAACCGTAGTAATTCGCTATTCGATACTTGCATGCAGTTGCATTCTGAACACTAAACTAGAGGACATAACTTTCACATAACAAATTTGGGAGTCTCTTCTCAAGTCAGACAGGCCCAGTGAGCATAGAGTCAGGCTCACTGTCCTTTCAGCACTCCCAAACAGAGCAGTCGGGGAGGTTTGCATTGCCTGGGAAACGTGTACAAAGCTCTCCTAGGTGAGATTTGGAATTTCTCCTAAGATGAAGTCCATTTTTAACAAAAAAATTGTATTTGAAGAAAGTTTTTATTCAATTTTCTGCTACACATGCCTCCTTTCTTTGGATTCAAGCAGACCTGAAGGTAAAAATTCAAGCTGAATTGTCAGCTGGCAGCAGGGGAGCAGTGGGTGGCCCTGCTCTCCACTGTGCTCCAGCACAGAGCACCAACATCCCCCCATTGCTCTGATTTGCTTTCCCTCGATGTCCTGCCGTGCCTGCTAAGTAAGGCAGCTGCCACAATTAAAGTCAGAACCTCAGGACACAAAACCATCTCTGAGAACAAACTTTCTGTACTAGAAAGGCTGATTGAGGATGGCAGAGTACACAGGATATCAGCAGCAGCCCTAACCTCTACATGGCTTATCAAAAGTCAAAAATCACATTGTTGTCTCAATTGTGTGCGAAAACAATGACTAACTAGTATGTTTTAGCTAAAAGGGATAAAACAGACAGTCTTGGCTTGTGCTGAGGATGCTCTCCACAGGAGACTGTCAGGCAACAACAGGGTAGGAAAACACCCTAATCCTGAGGCCAAGAGGCTGCGTCTGGAACACCAAATTTTCATAGCTGTGAACCAAACCTGCGGGATACCCAGCCTAGGGTCGGGCTTCCAACAGTGAGCAATTTCAGCTCCATCAAAGAAAGGTGGATGAAGCACTGCAACAGGCAGAGAGGGGATGGGATAAAACAATCCCATATGAAATGCCTCATCCTAATTTTTCATTTGGGACTGATTTGACATCTGGAATAACAGTTTATGGTCTGGTCTTTCCAAATAGTGTGCTGTGGATTCACAGCTGACAGGTCAAGAAGGTGAAAAGAGCACCAATTATTATAAATTATTATATATCTTATATCTATCTTATATCTTATCTTACTATGGTCACGGAGTCAAGAAGAGGCTGTGCTTCAGACTGCCTGCGAGTGAGGCCAGATCATATTTAAAACCAGCTGCTCTTCTCAGTGCTACCTTTGTAATGGGGGTGAAACAGCCCTACCTCTACTTCCAGCAATGCACTTTCAGTCCCACCCTCTCACCCCTTGAGATACTGTACTCTGGTGTGAAAATCAGTTTGAAGCCCAGTTCATACAGGACTCTGTAAGGGAAAACCCATCACCTACGTGATAATCATAGTTTAGAGTGGATTGAAATTAAATTTAACTTTGCATGATCCATTCCCCTGAGACTTCCCAGCATTAGCAGCTGCAAAGGCAGCTGAGTTTGAGGAACAGAGTTTATGCTACTCAGCCTGTACCTTACAGCACTTTCATAAAGACCATTTTCACCTTCAGTGAAAACTTCCATAGGGTTAGATCCATTCCAACTCCTTTTCAGGTTTCCTTAACAATCCCTTTTAAAAAGACATTTTAAAAGGCAAACTGAAGATCTAACTCTGGCACTGGAAGGCAGCTAGACACAGAAACTGATGGACCATTATACTAATTGCAACTTAAATGTTTTAAAGAACAGCCAGATAAGTTTACCTCAGCTTTGCATAGGTGTATTACTTAACAAACACACAGAGAACAGTCTTCTTTCCTATCTAGAAAATGTGAAGGAGAAAACTTTTTACTTGACTTTTACTGACTGTTGGCTTTGAGGTTATGAATGTTGGCTTTTTCATTTAGTTTAGATCTTTTTTATTGAAACCTTCAGAGATAATTGGACTATTTATGCTGCCATATTGTTGTGACTAACATTTCATATTAAATTATGTCAGTTACCATTTGAGGTATAAGTGTACAGCAGGAAAATTAATACTACCTAATGTAAAAATTATACATAAACTTAGAAAATGCATGACTTTTTAAAAAATTTCAATGCAAATAATAACACAGTATAGATAAGGTACATTTGAAAACTAGGCCTCTAGTCAGAAAAACATGAGAGGTTATTAAGTTTATCTTGGTTATCTTATGAGTGTTTTTGACAGAATATATTATCAGGTATTTTCTTAAATGTGAACCCTTGCTACCTATAACGACTTACATGAAATATCAAAGCCAGTCACTTTAAATATCTTACATTGTTCCTAAGAATCTGTAAAGTCAGTCTATCACCATTTGACAGACTTGAATCTGGCTACATGTAGGCTTCAAAATCTAAAGAGATTAAAAACCATTCAAAACCATGTCTGTTTTTAATGAAAGTCTGAATCAATCTGTCTTTCTTCTAAAGAATTTTCTTCCTGACAATACCCAGGAAGCAAAATTGTTTTCTGATACAAATTGCAGCTAATGGCAGAAATCGAGGGAGTTACAAATAATGGAGAGAGATGATCATGGATAGAGCAATTGGGACCATTTAGCACACCAGCTGCCATGATCAATATGCAGTTATTAATGCCAGGAACACAGAATTATTGATGCTTTAACAGATTTTCATTGTTTTAAATTCTTTGCCTTGATTTGAAGGTAATCTGAAATGGACAATATTCTTGTACCTTCTGTATTACATTTCAGTGTTTCAAGTTACCCTCAGTGTTTAAAAACCCATGTTTGTATTTCAAAAAGTGCTTGTTACCTACAAAATCCTAATGACAATTTGCTTCTAAGAATCCATCACCACAGAAATGTTGGAAGTACTCTGTGGGAGCAAAGGACATTTGGTTCTGCTCTGCTACCAGATGAGATTACAAGGCTGTCGCATCATTCAGGAGAACAGAGTGCTGGAAATGCACATCCAGCTAACATTAGAGCACTGGGACACAAGCATGGTAACAAAGACAGATAAGTTTAAAATCAGGATGGCACACAGCTTCTCTCCTCCTCCTTTATTTCTTCTTTTTTTTTTTTAAATCTGATTTTTTTTCCAAATAAATGTTTTTTTCAAATGTGTTTGCAATCAACAATAAAAGAAAAGGAGGAGCAGCTGGGAAGACAGCAAACTGCAGAGCAGGAAAGCAGAGCTCAGCATGTCTGTCTGTGTGCCACTCACATAACCAGGCACAGAACCCTTCCAAACGTAATCCTGTTTGTGTCACTGTTTGCTATACTCCCTAACTGGATTAAAAAGAAAAAGAAGACAAATCCAAATCCTCCAAGGGCTATCTTTGGAATTAATGACAGGCTCACAAATAGGAAACTGTTTATAAAACTCATTTGTGGCATGCCTCTGGCTTAGTAGGCTGAGGAATTCAAAACAGTATGGGTAGAAAAATGGAGAAAAACTCCACAACAAGATTTCCAGGTTATTCTCAGATTATGTTGTCATTCTCTTTTTGCATCTGTCTCTTCTTTTGCTTGAAAGAAAAAGAATTTTTGAGGTTTGTTGGTTTTTTTTTGGTTTGTTGGGTTTTTTTTTTTTTTTTTTTTTTTTTTTTTTTGTTTGTTTTATTTTTTTTTTTTTGCAACTGTTTGGGTTTTATGAAGTGTGTCTTTGTGAAATGTGAAGTCTGGCAATGTGATTGTTACCTCTGGCTCCAAGGGAAGGAACAGACTGACAGCAAGCTCCTGGTATGTCTGAAACAGGGGGAAAAAATGTATAAAACAAAGAATGTTGGACACATTCTGTTTATCCAGTGGAAGTATTCTGGACATTATGTGATATTCCAAACTTCAAATTGTTTAAGAATAGTATTTTGAGCCTCAAATTTGCAAACCACACAAGTAATTTCCATTCAAAATCAAGGTAGTTGTTTTTGAAAAAAGTCATTTAAAAAAGGTATAGCCAAATAAAATTTAGGAAATTGCTTTAGGTTACCATTCTTTTCTATCTTCTTGATGAATACTTAAATTACATTTTACAGTTTGTTACATATTATGAGGATTAGTAGTATAATTTTTCCAAATGGTAACCTCAACATCCAGTTAATCCACAGATTAACGATCTGATGCCTTGCGACTCTTGCCAGAACTACTGGAACTGATACAATCTTAAGTTGTTCTTAGATGAACCACAATGTCTTTAGTGCCTGTACAGAAATGTGTGTGCTCTGACTACTGAACAAGCAAAACTGTCTCTCCATCTCATTTGTACAAAATAACATCTATCACTGCTAACTGACACTTCCACTTGTGCACTGTTACCCCTTCAGAGGCAGAAGAAAAATACACTTGTTCAACACTGAGTCTTCTTTTATCACCTGATATGAAAAGACCTCTATTTGTCCCATTAAAAAACATGGTTAAATAGCCAGACCTGGAATACAATGAAGAAGAGACTGAATACTAGATGCTAATTAGATGTACATATCAAAAATCAATTTAACTGCTTCAATAATCAGGACTCCAATGCTGCTTATACTTCACTAGTTCACAGCCCTATTTATATACCAAAATACACCTGCTTTCATTAATGTCAATTGTGGTTCTTGTTTAATAGGTATTTTACTTAATGTCAGACTGCTGACCACCTAAACCTTCAAGGGCTGGGAAGAATGACAACTTTAAAGAAATGCACATACACCTCATAAGACAGCCACTGCTACTCCAGGATAAAAGTGAGACCCTCTGTACAACTGATTCAAAAAGATGTTGCAAAAAACTCTTAAGTACCCATCCTGAAATCTTTAAGCTGTTAGTCTGGGAACTGCTGTATTAACAAGATGACCCATGTGACCAATATTATGATGTGACTGGTGTTGTTTATTGCTTTTTTAGATTTTAAATCCCACAACTTTTAAGACAGTTTCATGACTGAGGGATATGTTGTGCACACTTGGAAATGGCAGTACCATAACCCTAGATCTTTCCCTGCACATTTCCAAGATTGGCAATTTCCATTAACCCCAGATATGCAGAAAGTAGCAACCCTCAGATGTCCCAACACCTTCTTACTGGTTGACATCACAGCACGTAAGCAAAATCCTTTAATGTTATTTTAGTGATCAGTGTATTCCAAGAAAAGGATAAGGGTACTCTAAGTAAGTGCTGACACCAGGCCAGGACACATTTTGCAACATAGTTCTCTGCAGTTATCACTTGGTCCCTGAGCTTCTCTACTGCACTTTTTTAAAATTGTAGAAAGTTTTATATCCCAAATTTTCCAACACAACTTTTCCCAATATTTTGTTTGAAAAAATTTAGTGCACCTTTTTAAAAACTGAATTTGAGACATGAGTTCAAACTGTGTCTAACTTGGGACTTTCTTAGATGGAAAACAACACCTGCAAACCTCTAAAACTTTGCTACCACAAACCCAGTGAAATAGAAACAGATGTGAAATTTCAATAGAATGCATTGCACATTTTACTTGTAATATTTTTTCCCTACTGGATATGTATCAATAAACATGAGTTAGGTGATCACCATTCAAAGGTAATACTTCTGTGCTAGATGTACAGCTCCTGGGTGTAATGAGAAGGACCTACAGAGGCACATTTTAGTGAAGAACTGTCAGCTTCCTAAACTGCTCTTACTTTCTGGCAATTTCTGTGCTTACAGGCTTGTTGAGATTCTGGAGACAGTTTTGGAATGGGAAATTTCAAAATTATTTTGATTGCAGATTTAATTGAATTCATTAGTTACCACTGAGCCTTTAAAATATTTTCCTGTTTGTCAAGTGTTCTGTATTACATGTGCAGTTTAAAAAGAATTCTATAAATTTAAAGGAATACAAACATTTCTCCTTTAAGAACTAAGTTGGGTCATGGGATATAAAAAAGTTGTTAATAGTCGCAGCTTTTCATCTGCAATGATCTTGGTTGGATGTTAAAGGTTTTGTATCCTATTAACAATCTCCTGAGCTAACCAGCCCCTTAAATGTGATTACAAGGATCACGAATCTGAGACCTTCAAAAGGGGTTACAGAGTTTTTTTGATCAACTAAAGAAAGTATCTGGCAAAGCTCAGGGTTGCTTTAGAGAAAACTATGCATTCAATAAATAACTTATGCTTTTGGACATCCTTGATAATTCATTATGGTAGATGGTACTTATAATCAAAAGAATGCTGAACTAGACATAGACAAACTCTGTGGCGGTTTTCCTAGAGGATACTTAGGTGTTGCAGGAAGTACTGCTTCTCTGTAATAAACACCAAAGGGGAGGAGTTCCATATATTTGCTACAGGCTGCGCTCAGTCAAGCAGCCAGAAAGGTCAAAAAACACTTCCCCGAAGAGGTAAGTTCTTTGACTCTTATAGTGGTGGTCTTCTCCTGGTTAAGCATGCTTGTTTATTTTCTTAAGTTATCATTTATATATCTCCTGATCTTCTTGTGTGTCACTTGTTATTTGCATATGCATCTTTTTAACCATCAAAACAAGAGTAGAATTGTATTATACTATTAAAAGACCAATTATAAAGAGCAAAATAGATGAAAAGCAGGAACATATGCCTTAGGTCCCACAAACTCTCTATGGCTGAGCTCTCACCAGGATTTGGAGCCTGGCAGCCAAGGACCTGCTTTTATAGGGAGGGTCCACCGTATCCTGCTTATCTTGGATACAGCATGATCTTTCACAGTATAGCAAATATTATTTTTAGTAAATTATAGCCTTAATTTGGTGCCTTAATCACAAGGGCATCTTCCCCAAACTCCCACCCTCGCCCCCCCCCTTTTTGTTATTAGAAGCTTCTAAGAATGTAGATGTCTGAATGTATAAATTATTGAGTAAAAGAGCTCTGTTCTACTTATGTATGTTTTGGGTCCATTACATTTTAATAATGAAGAGTAAGACATTCTAAAAGCAACTCCCTAATTTGACCTAATGTTGAAGATGTTTTGAAAAGTTAGCTGTTCATATTTGTCACATAGTAATTTAAAAACAGTTTTCAGACTTGCACCCACAATGCTTCTTTAGAAGGTAAAAACTGTGTTGAAAGCCAAGGAGAAAGTCTGAAACTAATCTAATCACAATCTGTTAAAAAGATAGAGTTGTATAGATGCTATCATGTGGCATTAAGCACAACCGTCTCATACCAGATGTAGATGGAGATGATCACACCCTATTTATTTTTTAAGATATATATCTGTATATTGTCAATACATAATATTTGTCCTTAATTTTTTCAAATTTATTTTGGGGCAGAGAAAGCATACACCCATATTTACTATAGAACTTTCAAATCTCATCTGCAAAGCTTTCTAGATTAAAGCAAAGCAGTAATTTTTTGGGAAAATGAGGGGCAACAGCCAAGGCAGGTTGAGATGGAAAAAGAACATGAAGGAGTGAAAATAAAGAAAGGCAAAGAAGGCATGTGACTAGGCAGCATGACACTGAATGTCATGCAATCATTTCATGTCTAAATTTTCCAGCAAAGTCAGTGTCCATTTGACACATAGATTGTCATTCCCTAAGGGCATAAATTCCCTGTTTGTTTGAACAATACCTAGCTCTATAGGCCTTAGACATTGGTTATTACTTTAATTGGTTTAAACTAAGACCCTTTCTGCAGCAACAGGCTGCCATTACTTATCATCAGGATAATATGTCCTTCAGGATTTCCTAAATGAAACAGATATGAGTTTTTTTGGAGTTCCACAGAGCATGTTAAATGAAAAATTAATTAATGCAGAAGAAGTAAGGGTGTTCAATACTCCAAGTGGTTTATCTGAGCCATATCATGGGGTTTTGCCTTTGAGGCTCCTTCGACAGAGGGAGCGCTCATAAAGAATTTTAGAATTTCAGAGCTAAGAGATGGCAACGTTGGTACACAATGAGAGTTAGAGGAGGTAGGCAGCAGTGGTTTTAAGACAGCACTGCTAGAAGTGGAAAGGGACATACCAACCAATCACTGATGTTACTGTCTTTTCCCATGATTGTGTCTAAACACTTCTCAGCTCCTTGCTCCAGGTCTCGGATGCATCCAAGCTCTCCCTGGGAGAAGAGCTATGAGTACCTACCACTCATTTTACACCTGAATTTCCTCTGAGAGGCTTCTAGCCTTTTTCTGATGGTGCACCCTGGTCAAGCTTCTGCATGATCAGAGGATTAGACTGTCATGATTCTGCATGTGACTTGCCATGCACTAGACACTCAGCCGAAGGGCAGTGGGGTGCCAGGCATTCCCAAGCACAACTGAAAGCAATGAGAGCTTTGCTCAGGGAGGGGGAAGCGTTCACTGAGTGTTGCTCCCATAGTGATTTGAGACTAAAAGATACTGATATTTTTACAACTGAGGCCCTATTATGCTAGTGCTTCCAACTCTATTTAGTAAAATGGGATCAATAAAACTAGGAAGCTCATTTTGTATTTTTATAAGGGTCTCACCTGGGGAAAGAGGGACCGTTACGAAGGGACAGAGCAGCCAGCAACAAAAGGAGTTAATAAAGTCTATATGGGATATTAAACTATCCCTCATAAATTTCTACATGCACAATGCAGTGCACAGTTTAAAACTGTCAACAACCTTTACACAATAGAGTAGTAGTACTTGGATGAAGGAAATCAAAGAGGCCTCTTGTCCTTATACATATTTGTCTCATGGCTATTTAGCTTTGGGATTTCAGAGGTTTCTGTTGATGATTTTCCCACAGGGAGGAATTTAATAAGATTTGTTGCCTGTGTGATTACTTTGATGGCTGGGATGGCATAAGCAGCCATACCTGCTATAGATATATTCACATGGAGAGGCCATCCATGAACTACCTGGTGTCTACTCTGCTTGTGAGAAAGATGTAGAACATAGATAGCTCTGAAACCGTTCCCCTCCCGTCAGACCCATCTGAAAACCAAACCCAGGTTCAAATATTATCACAAATATGAAAGGAGACAAACTCAACACAACAAAGTCTCTGATGGAGGCACATGGTCTCCAGTGATGATAAAGAGTTTGCTTCTTTGCAGTGAATTTGTCAGGGATCTAGCAAAGAAAACCTAACCAGCATAATTAAAGCCTGCTTCATGTACCTCATAGCAGCTGCACTTATAATCAATTTCCAACTTTTGAGTACTTTATCTTGCAACTTCACTCTGCTATTACATTATTACACTTATGCTGCTGCGGTGTAGTCACCTCTCTGGAAGAGGTGAGCTCGGGGCGTGCACGAGATGTGAATTATCTTTAGAGGACCAGTAGGTCCATCAGGTTCCCTCAGGGCAGCGCAGCCACGGGCAGCCCCAGGACCACGGGCCGCATCTCTCCCGTGCCAGGCCAGCAGCCTCGGCGGGCGCCCGGCGCCGTGTAATCCCCGCGGGGAGGATCAGGGTGCGGGGGCTGTAACCCGGCTCTGGGGGCGCCCGGCCCGGGATCCCCAGCGGCCGCGGCCGGCCCGGCTTTGCCCCCGGCGCGCCCTGCCCGGGGCGGGCCGAGCCCTCCCGGCTTTGCCGGCGCCGGGGGAGATTAGCGGGGCAAAGCTCTCATCCGCCGCTGACCCCGAGGCGGGCCCGTGGCCGGGCCGGGGCCGTCCGCAGGAGGAGGAGGAGGACGCCGAAGCCGAGGCACGGCGGCCGGAGGCGGCGCGGCCCCTGCCCCCTCGGCGGGGCTGGCTCTGCCGGGACCGGAGGTTTCGCTGCGGGTAATCCCCGGCCGGGAGCTGCGGGCAGGGAACCAGGGCGAGTCCCCGGCACAGCTGGCTGAGCGGGGGCTCGCCAGGGAGCTGCGCTGCCCGGCGGCCACGCCTTGCCGAGGGGCTTCGGGGCGTCCCCCGCGGGACGGCGGCCCGGCCCCCGGGGGTGGCGCGGGCCGGGCCTGGCCGGTGCTTCCCGCCGCAGCCCCGGGCGGGCCGGGTCGGGCCGGGCGCGCTCGGTGGCAGCTGGCGGCAGGGGCTGGTCGAGCCGGGAGCTCCGGACAGCGCGGCACGTGCGGGTTGGCTCTTGCGGTCTCTCGTTGAGATGAATCCTGCTTGTTTCCTTCTTTTTTTTTTTTTTTTTTTTTTTTTTTTTTTTTTTTTTTTTTTTTTTTTTTTTGTGAGTGAGTTTCTGGATAAGAAAGGCGTGCGGAGTAGCGGAGTAGTCGGGAGAGGTGCCGTGCCCGCGGTGGGGCAGCCGGGCGCTCCCGGAGCAGGGCAAGGCGCTGCCCGCCCGAGCTACACGCGGGGCTGCGGCGTGACCCTCGGCAGGACGCGTGTGCAGCCTGACCGTGCCCCCTGCACACTCACACCCGCAACTTCTTGACGGCTAATGCTAAGTGCTAGCAAGTTTGCTTCTTGTCTGCAGTGCCTTCCTTAACTATCTAACTTCCTAACTATCGAGTTACTGTATCGCCTTAATTTCAAGCCCCGACAAAGCTCGTTGATACAGCAGCTAAATTAATTTTGAGTTGCCCCTTTTCTGTTGTTAGAAATTCTGAGAAATATAGAGTGAGCAAGGTCACACCATATTGGTTTTTATGGCTTTATGAAGTTTTACTGTGTTAAAATAGGAAAGTTAAGTGATGCTTTAGCTTTGAAAACCAAGTTATTTGCTAATATATTGATCTAGTGTTTAGTCATTGAAAAATTACTCTCATCACTCACAGTGCCTCTCTTCTGTGAGCCACAAAATTAGCTGGGTATAATTCAGTTAATGGATTGCTAATGTCAGTTCATTATTTCTGGTGGCATGAAGTCCAAATACAATTTGATAATGAATCATTCCCCCTTCCATTATTAATCTTGTTTCATGATTGTAATACCCCTGCAAAAATATTGTCTGTTGGACAGCAATTGCCACAAAAATCTTTACCTATCACTTGTTTTCAAAACTTCAGACTTTTAAAATTTATGACAGTAATTAAATGTAGCATTTGTTTCTTGTTCTTTTCATACACTTTTTAAACTAAAGATTTGCCTTAAAAAAGGTTTGGGTTCTGTACTGGTATGTTTAAACTCTGAAGGATTGCAGTCTAAGTGGGTAGCCCCTATGCATGAGAATAGATTGAATGCTTACAGCCCTCAAGGGGATTAAAAATCCCCTCCAATAAAGTTACCTCAGAACTGTAAACCTCAGCATGCTGGATGATTTCGGCTGTTGTGGGGCATGGCAGGAAATGGATGGAAACCAAGGTGGAACTTAGCACTGAAGAAGATCCCTTGCATTTGTACCCTCTGAGAGCATTCAGAGAGTGAAGAGCTGGAGCCTGCCATGAGCAGTGTTGGCCAGTTCAGTCTGCAGCAAGTCGAAGTGTCAAGATCAGCTGAATAATAATTCTCAGATGAAATGTCAGTGTGAACACCCAATATCCATTTATCAATAGAAGGAGATCAGATACTGATACCACACAGTACTGCTTCTCTACTGCGTGTAGGAGTTTTACAAAGGTCGAGGAGTCCAGAGGCATCAAATGTCTCTGAAAGCTGTCTTGCTTTGTTGGGAAAGTTGTCACTGGATAACAGTCACCAAAGAAAAAAAAGTGATTTTAGGAAGAGAAGAAGCAGTTACTAGCCTTTCAGAGAGTAAACATTAAAAAGTGACCTCAAAACCAGATCAGTTTCTTCTGTCAACAGTCCTATGATTCGTGTATGTATTTTGAATTGTGCCCAGGAGATATGTTGTCTGATACTTGCCTAAATTGATCACCACTCCTCGCCTCCAAATGCTTTGCATAACCATTTATTCCTGCATTTACATCAATTTAGGGTCTGTTCTCTGGGTTCAAAGTTTGCTTGGCAATGTCATTGCATGGTGCTTGCCTTGTTTGTGCATCATCAGACAACGTCCAAGTTGCCTGGCAGCTTTCAGGTGATGAGATGTGGCTAGCTTGCAGTTTTCCTGGCTGTAGGATGGAAGCTGATACTCATTATGTCAGTTGTCAAGCTAAAACTCTTGATTCCACCTTTTAAATAGATAGAATTAATTTACCTTAGCATGTCTGCATCTGAAGCAGTGTAACTGGGCTCCTGTTGTAGGCAATGGAAACTTAGGCAGTAGAATCAACAGTGTCTGGAGACACTGTCTCCAGCATAAACTTGTCAGCTTATGTCATATGACAGCATAAGATGTTTTATGCTAAGATAGATGCTAACCAGGTGAGGAATCATTTTTTTAATTGCTTCAACTGAAATGGAATTACAGCATCTAACTTAGGTTCCAATAGGTGTATTCTACACATCATCTTAGGTGAAACCTATCTAAATTGATGTTTTGTGTCTTTCTTACTCATGTAAGCACACAACAGTGAAAGACATGGACTGACTATTAGAGAAGGTTGTTCATTTTTATTCTTCATCTGCCATAGCTGGGACTAAAGAGATCTTTGTTCCCTCTGGAAGGCTTCTTGCAGACAGGAAGGACAATTGAAAACAATGGGGATTATATAGAGTAGGAAGTAGTAAGCAAACTGATGTGCAGTTGAAGAGGGTAATTCATCTAGATGTATGGAGAGAACAAAAATTATGTAATTATGCAAATTTGTTGTTGCTTTAGAGAGAAATTATAATGCTAAGTGCATTCAGCTTTTACAAATGAAGTAAAAAAAAAAAAAACAAAACAAAAAAACCATCCTACAAACCTTCAAACACTTGTCTCTAACTAATGGCCAAACTAGATAATCTGTTCACACCGAGCTTAGATTTGAGTATAGTTCCCATTCAGATATAGGTTGCATCAGCATTGAAATCAGAGGCCAAATATTCCCCCAGAATTGAATGGGGGTGATATTTGAATTTCCAGAGCAAAACTTACTGTTTGAATGATGGCTAAGATAATATACTGCATAAATGAGTCATTATAGGTCTAGCTGAGAATCTGAGCTGCAGTCCATGCTTTTAGTTGAATAATCAAATTATTTGGACATTTATCCAGAATTTGCTAGGTGCTAGTATGATGAAGGGCATATTGTAGCCTCCTGCTTTTTGGCTTGTTTTGGGAGTTCCATGTGGCAGCCTTTAACTTTCTTGTTAAGTACTTGTCAGTGTGGCATAACTTGTGAAATAAGAAGAAATGTGGTTTGGGATTTGATTGTGCCATTGCATTAAGTATTTGAAGGCCCCACTGTGCCTTGTGATCAGTGTCAGACCAAAGAACTTCCAGATTAGATATTGAATAAAGCAATAAAGGTGGTGAAAAAGTGATGAGACGTGAGATGGAGTTTATTTGATATAACAAGCTGTCTAGTTTTGTTTGTTCTGTTTTTGTTTGGGTGATTACTTTTTTCTGGCACCCTTTAGGCAAGAGGTTTAAGTTTCACAATCTGAAGGAATGTGTTGTGTCACCTTCAGAGAGGTAACAGACCTGATATGCCATGTGTGCCAGTGCTCTTGGCACCTGACGTCTGCCTATTGTGTCATATGGGAAGATGTCTTGCACATTTCAGGGTAGGATGTGTGCAGGAGCTGTCTGGTGAAACATTAGTAATGTTTGCAATGTGAAGGAGAGAGTGATATGCACAAACTAAACAGAAAACAACCTCATTAGGGGTGTTTTGAACTGAACTGATGAGGTCTTGAGTCCAGTTTTCAAGATCAGAAAGTTGTGGTAGCCAGGAGACAAGATGCTGATGGGAACCTAAAGGCTGCATTTATTGTAGTTAAATGTGAATAGATGTCTGCTTTGCTGATCCTGTATGCTCCCTGTGTGGAGGAAGATGAGTGACATGAGGCAAAGGGCTCTCATTTGTTATCTCTTTATGGAGGAAATGGGTGTGTTTTCATCCAAGTAAGATGAAGGTCCATTCAGAAACTGTTGGGGGGGGGATTTATAAGAAAGTTGCTCAATTAAGTGGCATGAAATGGTGAAAATATTTGATTAATATATAATATTCTATGTGAAATTCAGGCTCCATTGTGCTTTCAACCCAGCTGTCAGAAGCAAAACCAATTGCTTATTCCCACATGACTGTGTTGTCTCTAATGCTCTGTAGCCTTGAATAAAAAGCCCTCCACAGGGCAGTTGGTTTGTGTCTGAAGCTTTGGGTGTGATAAATGTACTTCAGTGACTTGCCTTGGCAGCAGTAAGATAGTCCAGAGGAGATATACTGTGTTCTTCAGCAGGCTTCCTCTTCCCTTTCCAAACTGACTAGATACTTAAAATGATGGAGAATGCAGTAGTCTGCTGGCACAGCTGCTGAACAGGGCATCTCTGGGTGTCTCTAATATTTCGCCTGAGGTCTGCTGTATAAGCTGCATATGTTTGATGGGAAGCAAAATGTCCCATAGGAATAGCTCATTAAGATTCTCACCCAGTTTGTTCTTATAACCAGCACCAAATCCTTCTCTCAAGTAAAAAAAAACCAACCAACCAACCAAAAGAACCCCAAATCTTGTTTTCTCAGAACTCCAAATCTACTTTTTCTTTGCCTTTAATATCCTGAATTTAATTGCTGTGTCAGTCTGTTTGGCTCTCTCAAACTTAAAGGACTATGTACTCTGTGATTTAAAATTTGTTTCATGAGGTCATTAAGAACTCTAACAAACATGAGAGAGAGGAGCTCAATCCCCTTTCGCCTAGGTCAGTCTATCACGTGAATTCATTTATTCACCATTCAAGCCATAAGGTTTCATAATTTATAACCTATTACTCTTAATTTGTAGACCCCCAAGCAAAACCAAAAAAATAATAAAACCTAGCAGGCGGTAAGAGACAGCTTATCCCTTCTCTGTCATGGTACAAGTGTTCCTTTTATCTCACCAAGCACCAGGAAGGCTTCAGCAGTCCAGCTCCTGTTGGATTTGCTTCTAAAGGCTTTTGGGAAATTTGGGAAATTTTATACCTTCCAGCTTGGAGGTTTGGCCTATATAACTTTTTATAAGTGAGCAGATTGTGGGGAAACTGCAGCAGGAAAGATGACAGGAGACAGAGATTTGCTGGTGGTAATGGTGAGCAATGGTCATAATGGCTCCTGAGCTCTTCCAGGCCACCTGCTTGGTGCCCTTGCTTTGACTTACTGGCACTGTGCCCAGCAAACATCAGGACTCACCAGCAGGTTAGACAAAATCTGAGCAGAAGCTGAGTACTGAACACACCAGAAGTATTTTAAAAAGTTCTTTTTTTTTCCTAGTGTTTCAAGGGTTCCAGCTTAGAGGTTTGGATCAAGTTAGAAGTTGTGGCTTTTAAGTAAATGTTTAATGGTGAAGGGTATGATAAGTTATCCAGTTGGTTGGGCATCCAGACATATTCCAGGAGCAATCCAATTTATTGCTGAAATATGAGGTTAAATCATTATCAGATTTCACAACTTCACTGAGATGTAATAAAACATTATCCATCATTCTGAATAGAACACTTGAAATAATTCTGTTTAATATATTTTTAATAATAGAAGTGGAAACTAAACAATTTATCTGCAGGGACTTGTTCTTAAACTTGGTAAAAGTGAGGGAACATGATATTCAGTATAATTTATTCAAGTTATGATTTTGAAGCTGTAAATAAAAAAAGAACTAGAGTGAAAATTTTTTTTCTGTAATAACACTTTAAAATTATTGAACTAAGAATGACAGATACTGAATGCACATTTTTTAACTATGTGGTGAATTTTCTTAAGACTAGATGATGTACAACTGGTGTGATTTTCAAAGGAAAACAAAAGCACATGGCAATTTCTCTAGTACTTTTTCTCTGGTAGCCAAATAGCACCTGCAGGATCATGTTTCCTTAGTTCTTTAACAGTTCTCATTGTACCAGTGTCTGCAGATAAATAAGCAATTGATACTGGGAGTCAGTGAATTTCAGCTTCATTCTGTCCATGTATAGGGAGTTAATGAAGCCTGGGAGGCTGTCTGAAGCATCAGGATGGAATGTTACTTCTCTGAGTGTTCTGCTTCATTTAAAACATCCCTGCAGCAGGGTGGACCTTTGCTTATTCAGAGATTCGAGGTGTCAGTTCCCCACTTGTCTCTGGCACAGTCTAAACATGTGAAGCTGTTCTTTGAATTCCTGTGTCAGAAGTGCTCATATTTGAAAGGGAGGGAGTAAATCTTCCTTTCTTCAGTGCTGCATATTTCCTACTGCCTGGGTCAGAAGCTCCTGTGTTTTTTTGAGACATAGTAGACTCTAGATTTTGATGGAAAATTACATATTCTGTAGAAATGGCGTGTATGTAGACAGGCTTCAATATGGTTTGGATGCCTCAGTTCTTATGAAGGTAACCATTGGTATATTTTTTTTTCCTCTTATTAAGAAAAAAATTCACTAGTTACAGGTTTAGCATCCAGTAAGACCTTAAACAAATAGTTAAGCTCAATTAAAAAAAAAAAACTAAAGCTTAAGATAGAGAAATTTTGAAATTCTATCATTATTGCAACCCTCCAAGCAAGGGTTTGAGACTATGAATCCTCATCCCTTTATCATCCCAAATTTAATTATTGTTTCATGTAGTCCCCTAACTACAACAGAGTGCAGAAGCAAATTAGAAAGCATTTATATATGAAATGTTTAAAAAACCCCAACAGAATGATTATATTTGAGCACTGCTTTAAAGGCAAAGAAAAAGAAAGTTGTGACTCATTTTTGTTCTTTTTTGGGGGAAGAAATGGCTTTGCCTGAATGTGGTGAAGTTCCCAAGGCATGGAAGAAGACTAGGCATAAGGTGATGCTTTAGGAAGAGACTACAGTCAGTGTCCTGACTGAGCTGAGTCTTTGTGAATCCTGTGGGACAGAAGAAAGAAGCAAATTTTGAATCTGGAGTGGAAAACTGGGGATATACTTATTACTTATTTATTACTAGCTGTATGTTTCTGGATCTTGATCTTTACTTTGAACTTAACCTGCAATAGTGTTAAGGGAGATTTCATGGCATCAGGTAAAATTGGTCATTTCGTTCCCACAGTATTTGGAATCAAGGAGCTGGGCTGGTACTGGCTGCAGTACCAAGTACACAACAGACTGCTGCAGCTTTCCTGAATTTTATCTGTCATGGACCAGGGTGTTGGTGTAGCCTGGTCAGTGATGGATACAATTCAATCATTGTAAAAGGTGTTTCTTTTACAGTGTGTAAACCAGTTGTTAAAGATGTACACTGGTAAGCACATTTTCCATGACTGAGTGCTTGACTGTCAGAAGACCATAGCATTGTGAAAAGATCTGTCACTTTGATCTGCTTGGCCCTTTTGAGAACTGTCATAATTCAAATCCTAAGAGTAGGCCTGTAAAAACAGTTGTTCACTGTAAGAGTTTGAATGATCGTAAGACTACTATTTAAGATGTTTTGTGTGGGTTTCTTTCCACTTCTTGCCTGATTCTTAGTAATGGACATAAATTCTTTGGGATGAACTTGACTCCCATTCCCTTGTCCCTCGAAAGATCCCAGAGAGAAAATATATATTCATTGAAGTGCGTAGGAAAGCTTCCACTGGCTTCACTCAAAGATGAATTTGGTTCAAACTATAATTTGAATTTCCCTTCATTTGATACTGAGTTGACTGCCCATACCTTCATTTGAAATTGTGCAGTCAACGCGATACCACATGAAGGGAAATTCAAGTGCAGCAGTTGTTGCTCATTATGCTATCTGTGCATGCACACTATATGCAAAAACATTTCTAGTGTTTGAGGCTGGGATGTGTATTTCTCTTTGCATTTCTAGGAAGCAAATTGCTATTAACCATTTGTTGAGTGACCATCTCTTTTTTCCTAGGAACCATCATTTGAGATGCTTCCGTTGACTGGGAAAACAATAATATTTGATAGCTTTCCTGATCCTTCAGATACCTGGGAAATAATTGAGACTATTGGCAAAGGAACTTATGGAAAAGTTTTCAAGGTGTTAAATAAGAAAAATGGCAGCAAAGCAGCAGTCAAAATTTTGGATCCTGTTCATGTAAGTTACTTAAATTACTTGGTTAATTGTGAGTTTATGTTGTCTTTTTCTTTTCTCTTAATCTTTTTAGATCATTTGTATTAGAAGTGACAGTGAAATAAACTATTTCAGACTGCTACATATCAGGCTAGCTATCAATGCATTTTTCTTATCATAAGTGATCTTGGAAGTGGGTGTTTATAGTAAAAGTCAGAAATATACCTAAACTTTGTTACCTATACTTTCTTGCCCCTTTTCTCTTGTTTTCAGAAGCAGAGCTGATTATTTTCCTTTTCATTACTAGGAGACCTCACTTATTCTATTTTTACTGTTGTCCCCTTTCTTTTTTAAAGTTTTTGACATATTGGCCAGTGAGGGAGTTATGTACTTCTAAATACTTAAGCTGTAGTTTCAAGTATCTAAGTACACTCCTGTAGCTGAGTTACATGCTATGAATGATACTTCAAAAATAAAATAGCATATTTTATTGTTATTGTTTTTGTTCATTCTGTGTTTTCAGAATGTGCCAAAATATGTAGGTCTCAGAGGGGAATCCATCTTTTCAAATGGAAAATGCAAAGGCATTAGCTCTACACACAAAGCACCAGGCACCTGGGAGGTGGAAATATGAAGTTGTAGATCATGGTTTTGTTCTCAATAGCTGCCGTTTGTTGGGTGGCAGATTAATGCTCAAAGAGTAACGAAGTACACTAGTCTGGTTTGTAAAGGCACACCCCACTGACTTCAGTGGTGCTGCTTTGGATTGGAGCTTTTCTAGAGAGCAAAACACGGGGAAGCAGCTGTTCCTGCCCTTTTGAATTCATCTTCTGCACTCCCAGTATAGGTTTGTGAGCTGTGTGCTTCTGTGGCATCACCTGTGGGCAGGAGTGGGTGGTCATACCATGCTGTGTGGACCCTACAGGTCTGGAGCTGCACAGCCACACAGGGCTCTTCTACCACTGCACATCACACTGTCAGATTATGATCCCATAGACACAAAAGTCTTTGAAATATGTCGGTGAAAATGTAGTTTCTTCCATCATCTTTGCTGTTTCTTGCTGATCTGCTTTTTATTTAAGCATGCTTTCAAATGAACAAAAGGGTGCTCATCTCAATTCAATACCACAACTTCTTCCAAAGTAAACATAACTTGCCAAGTGATAAGCATCTTGATGAGTTCAAATGTGTTGGAAACTATTTCTGACTCTATTGCTTTCTGTAAATAAGGTTCTTGTGCTTACAATAAATAGTCATGACTTCCTTGCTATTGATGTTCATCTAAATGCCTGTTTGGCAGGAAATGCTTTTGCTTTCCTATGCTTCAGAAATTTTCAGGAGTGATTCTTAAGTGGCAGCTGGCAATGGAAGGAATTCCTGAAGGAATCATTGAAACTTTCAATGTTCTGTACTCTTTGGAGATTGCAGAAAAAGATTAAAGAATGATGATAGCAAGAAAATAGAAATAGTAAAGATGATGATAGAGGAACAAGAAATAGAAAAAGTAGGGAAAAGGAATAGTATATAAAGGAGATGTAAGAAATAGAATGGATAAAGATGCAATATAAGAAACTGAATATGGGGAAATGTATAACTGATGAAAACAGATTCCTTATTTTAATGAAAAAACAGCAGTAGTGCAGTCAACATCACTCTTCCAAGACTTGTCTCTTAACTAAAATTTTACCCTTTTTATTCTAAGAACACTATTCTTCTTTGCCCTCTTCTGTTTACAGGGTGTCTAGGGTAGCTGCTGTACCTCCATGTTATTGCTTAAATAACAATCCTGTACTGGAAATAAAGTGAAAGCAATAAATTAGTTATTTTTATTTAAACTGAAAGTATTATTAATGGCTGCAGAGGGAGCCATTGCAATGAAGAAAAAGATACTTTATGTATTTTCTTCTTTACATTTTGCAATTCTTTTTCTTTGGAGATCATTTCAGAATTGTGCCTCTTGAGAGGTAGACTGGAAACAAAGCAGAAGAAATGTGGTTTGGTTTAACTGATATTTCAAAATTAATCTGGGAACCTACATTATCATGGGTGATATTAGACTGAAATAAGCATTTAATGTTTAATCCTTTAGAGCACAGACTCTTTTTTTGCAGGATAAAAGCTCAGCTTTTTGAAACTGAAACAGGAAAGCAAAGTTGTTGAAATGAGAAGGCTTAGTATTGTCCTCAGGTCTATTAGTAAATGCCATTGTATTTTAGAACTTTAAGCAAAATTATCCTATAGATATGATGAAAATTTTCAGTCTGCCATTTCTAATACAGTTATTTTATGAAGGTAAATATGCTAAATTCAACCAAATATTTAAAGGGTTTTTTTCCTTCATAAAATACCAAGGATTTTTTTTTCTTTTTAGTAGGCACAGAATGAATATCCTATTCATTTAATTTCTCCTTATAATTGTAAAAATCTCTTGAAATCTGAATACCCCTCAGGAGACAGAAACCTCTATTAAGTCACAGTAGGACAGTGGGCTAATTCTCTTCCAGTTTCCCCAAGGCAATCAAAACTATTGTATGCTTTGTTTTTAATTTCTTGGCTTTTGTATTTTTTTTCCTTTCTTTTATTTTTACCAAATGCATTTTCTGTCTTCATCTCTGCTTTCACTCTTTCTCTTGCAATTTTCTGCCACCTTCAGTATTTTGGTTCTTTCTTCTTTCCTTTTTTTTTCTGTATTTTCTGTTGTGCTTATGGGAAAATTACCTTAAAGTGAGTTCCTCCTTTTTTAGAAAAAGGAAAATTCCTGCTTTTTTTTCAGTTGTTCCAATAACGAGATCTCCAAAATCCTTCCTGGAGAGAAGACTTATCCTGGTATTCTTAATATGAAGGTTTAATGGCCTGATTAATGAAGATTGGGGTGACAGAGGAAATTCTTGGAGACCAGTCAAGCTGGTCTCAAGACAAAAGGCTCGTGTGAGGAGCTTGAATAGGATATTGGAGAGACCTATACAAGAAACAAGTGAGCAAAGTGCTCTTGAGGCAGGTGTGATGAACAGAATGAGGAGCATCATTCACTGGCTGTACAAAGCATCCCCTTTCTCTGCTGCGGTCACTCCTCTTTGGCTTTGCTGAGATAGGTTTTTGGCACAGAGTAGATGCTTTTCACTGATATGAAATCCATTCATATGGAAGGTGCAGTTCATAAGGGACCCTTCTTCTAGAATGGATTTTTCTCTTTGTGTAGTTGCAAATAACAAATCATATTAAAAATGTTTTAAATCTGAAATATGTTGACTTTTTTTTGAGATCTAAACAATGAGGGGTAAACGCAGATATTTGCAGATATTTTGCCCTTATCTGTTCTCAGGAGGGATTGAATATTTTGTCAGCATGACTCAAATGCATGCATCATCCTTCAATGAGCAATTCCAGTGCACAGGTGGGAAAGGTTTGCCTGAGTCATCCAATGCATGCTAAAGCCTACCAATGCCTGCATCCATTTTTGGTCTGAAGGGATTTGCACAGCTCCCAGTGCATCTGTTGGCAAAACTGGTCCTCATATCTCACCTCCAAAAGGGTTTCCCTCACTGTCTTAAGAAACCCAAGGTCTGTAATTAGAGTGTGACAAAAAGCCATGATTATTATAGTTTGGTAGCAGAACCCAGAGATACCATGGATGTCACCATCTTCTGTGACAGTAGAAAATGAGAAGAATTCCCAGATAATTCTAGAAAGTGGGATGGCAAATGAATATGATGTGGCTGTAGTCATATTTGGTTATGCACAGAGAGATAGAGAGGTAGTTCCAACTGCACCATTTCTAGCTGGGGTTACCATTAAGACTAAAGAAGTAACACAATTTCCCAAGGCTTCTGCATGCATACCTACCTACCTGCTTGTGGACTACACTGCCTTTGCCTTGACATCACTGAATAGTTAAGGTTAGAAGGGACCAGTGGTAGGGTTGTATGATCTAACCTTCCTGCTCAAGCAGGGTCTTTCTAGAGCACATGGCACAGGATTATATCTGGAGAGTTCTTGGATCTCTCCAGAGAGGGATACTCCACAACTTCTCTGGGCAACCTGTTCCAGTGTTCTGGAACAGACCATGCAGTCACCCATGCAGTAAAGAATTTCTTCCTCATGTTCAGATGGAACTTCCTGTGCATCAGTCTCTGCCTGTTGCCTGTCGCCTGTTTCTTTGTCATACCCCATGTGTTCATTAGTCAAAATTGATAAAGACAAAATAAAATTTAAAAAAATAACTGTTTTGTATTCACTAAACAGAACCAGGGTTTGTAGTTCTCTAAATGGCTTATTCATGCTCTATTTGTTGTTTGTTTTTTTTTTTTTTTAATTTGTATCACTTCAAACTACATTTGAATTTACAGAAAATACTTTGTGGGTTTTTTTTTAATGGCTATCATTATTTATTTGTTAACTGCTATGTATTTCTTATTTGTGACACTAGGATATTGATGAAGAAATTGAAGCTGAGTACAACATTTTGAAAGCTCTCTCTGATCATCCCAATGTAGTCAAATTCTACGGCATGTACTATAAGAAAGATGTGAAAAATGGAGACCAGCTTTGGCTAGTTCTTGAGGTAAACAAAACAGAAAAATAGGAGGTTTATTCCAAGTTCATATATTCCCTTGTTGAGTATAAACTCAATGAATGAGATGCAAGTCATTTGTGTAATTCTTTTTTAAGAGTGGTTGCATGTAAAGTGATAAATGCTGTTGTTTAGTCTTTTTACTGGTCTGATTAAATTGTTTAGTATTCTTATCTTGATATTACATAGATAGTTCTGTGCCTTCAGAATTAGGATATAAATTCTAATAAACCCATAGGATTTGCTACCTAAAATCTTTCTTTGATGAAAGGCTTGTCATGGGAATCTTCTTGTAGTAGCATTTCTTTAAATATCACTAACATATGACATAGCAGTTAAAGAACACAGTATGGAGATTTTTTTCCAAATGAAAGTATAGAAATTATTCAACTGAATTCCCTTTTTTCTGTGGGATGTAAATGCACAAAGAGATAAATAAGCCAATAAAAGCAGCTACTGCCCAAATGCTGTTGACAGCAGCAGGATTTCCTCAAATTAAGTTCAGAGCAAGGTGTGTTCATCTTTAGTTTTGAGTAATCTGTGAACTAAGAGCTTGATCATTGCAGTTTCTATAGATTCAGCCTGGTCTGTAAAATCTTCCTCTTCTATCCAGAGGAAAATTAAGAGTATCTCTGACAGGAATACTGTGCTTTTCCTAAGGATCAGGACTTTTGCTGTCATTTGATCAGGGTTTGATAAGGTTGAGATTGAAAAATTGGTTGTATTTTATGATTTGTGAGCTAAGGAAATACAAATCTCCTCCCAAATATCTCAGTTGTACAGTAGTATCAAATTCTAGAAACAAGCTATCAGTAATGCCTAAGTTCGAAAAAAATCTATTCCAAATTCTTACTGTTCCACTGGGAGATGTTTTTACAAATGGTTTGCATGGCAAATCATAACAAATTATTAGGTTACACTGACATCAAAAGGTATCAGGTCTTTGTGCAGTGAGCATCTTGGAAAATCCAGCATCTTCTGTTGCATCTGCTGGGCATTGGAAGCTTCCCATCTGTCAGACTTCTGGCCTGTAAAGGATAGATGCCAAGCAACTAGGCTGAAACAGGCTGAGAGGAAACAGTCAAGTGTTAATATTTTAACTTTTATATTTCACATGGAATGATGTTCTTTATGTGAAAAACATGAGCCTATATGTGGAGTATGTTTTATATGTACTCTTTTTTATGCCAAGCTGTACATGTGCAAGTATGAAGTGTGTGGAGCAATCTTAGATGTTTTTTGTCGCTGCACATGTAAATCTATGAATGCAATGGATTTCAGCTGGTGTGTGCAGATATGCATAAATAGGAAAATAAGTTTCAGTATTGATTTTGGTGAAGCTCTCCTATTAATAAGAGTGTATGTGGGAGAAAAAACTGTCATAAAACAGATTTCTCAGTTCAAGTGGCACCTTTTCATCAGCTTGTGTGCAGCTTTACAGGGCTGTTTCAGTTTGCTTTTCACAGCTATTAAGGTGTCCTGCAGCTTAAAAGAATTAATATCTTTTCATCATCTCCATTTTGTGGTCCTTGTTGGGATCCATGGGCAGGATGATTTGGAGAGAAAGTTTCTCAAATTCCACTAGGAATGGGTTGTGATACATGGTAAAACTCAGCATTTAGTAATGCCTTTAGAATCACCACTGCAGGTTACCAACACATTTATTCATGGGAGTATTTGAATCCATATATTTAGCTGTTTGTGTTTGGGGATTTTTTTCCTAGAAGAAAAAATCTTCAGCTTTTTAAGATGAGTCCCATGCAATGTATTTTTAAAACTACCTATGGAAATGAAATTGAAATGAGAAAAGATCTGTACAGAATGACAGTACTCTTAACTCTCTGTTCAGAAATTCCTTTCTCTCTGTAGGCTGCACTCAGATAAGCTGAACATCTGCTCCTCCTTGGATGTTCTAACCATGTTTATAATACAGAATATTGCAGGAGGGAGGATTCCTGCCAGCTGCATTAAGCTTTGCTCTATGTGTCCAGAGATGCAGGCAGGAGGAACTGTCCTACTGAGTCTGTGTTGGAAAGAGATCCCATATTTGGGATGAATCAGCAGTTTGATGTCAGCAGACAGCAGCATGATGACACAGCTGAGGCAGAGTCTGCTGTAGCCCATTTTGTTCTGCTCTGGATATAAGTTCAGAAGGGAAAACATCTGAGATAATTGGAAATCATCTGATGGAAGATAGAGCAGAGAGGAATCATATCAGGCCCCTACAGGTGAGCATGTACATCCAGGACAGGTGGGGAGAACAAATGGCACAGGCCTTGCCTGGTGCAAAGAACAACCTAGGCAAGAAAGGGTTCAGGCTAAAAAGCCATAGGAAGGTGGATGGTGGGTATTACACAGCTTTTACTTGCTGCTGTAAACCAGAATCATAATGCAACATATTTCTGTAGTTCACTTCCTACAGAGTTCTACAGGTAGAACTTTAAGAAGCATCTCAGCCCATTTTCAAAAGATGCAAAGTTATGCATACCCTATTTGAGATGAAATTGGGTTTGTGAGTCAGTAAGTATGCTAGTGTATTTTATAGTCATCAATATATTTTTTTTTTAGGAAATAGAGAGAACACGCATTATTTTTACAGTAAAAAAACTTTTTTAATGGGTTGGAACTTATCTTGTTAGGGGACAAATTTTGGAAGGAATGACTTTATGACTTTCCACCCAGAAATACACTTTTGTAATATCAAAGCATATTGTAGAAACTTGTCATTTCTGGAGAGGTAGAGGGAATTGCCAAGACGTGGTACAGAAATACATCCCTTTCACTCTGCTGAATGTCAGGAAGACTGACAAATATTCTTTATAGGTATCTGATTTTTCCCCCAAAGTGTGTACATGAACATTTCAAGAACATTTGCAGTGTCCTGCTGAGTTAGGCCAATGGTCCATGTAGCTCAACTTTCTGTGTACAGTGGTGGCACCAGAAGATGCTGTTTAGGAAGAATCTGTTGTCCAGGTTTTGCAGTCCATTTCCTTCATATTTTCCAGAACCATGATTGCTGTATTACAGTTGTCCCCTTTTAGTGTCCATTTATGGACACACTGAACCTGATGATGATGCAGGTATGCTCTACAGTCTGCCCTTGTGAGCATGCAAGTTGAATTTTTGCATCATTATTATATGCTGATTCCTATTTGTATAATATTCCACATAGTAGAATGTAGTGTTTTCAACACTGTGAAAATGTTTCTAAATCTAATTATATTTCAGTGTGAAGAAATTTAGACTCCAGCTCATTTGAGGAGAAATATGTTACAGTTTCCAGTGAATTTCAGGCTCTATTTTCTGACCAGCTCTGTTAAAAAGTACCTGCAGGGTAATTGATGCAATTTGTACAAATACTGGTTATGCACAGTCCAGACTGGGTGAACCTGATTCATCTTTGTTCTCATGTAGAACCTTTTCTTGATCTAGTGTAACTTTCACCAGAGAAATCATGTGGGAGTATAGAGTAGCTTGTTCTTGGAATCTGCTTCTCTGAAGAGGTGTCCTTTTAGCCTTTTCCTTTCCCTCAGCCTTTTAACATGAGAAAAATAATTAAATAAATTGCTAATTTGTGTCATTCTGGATTTTTGTAGGCAGAGTGGTAGACTTTGAGTTTCATCTTCTAAATGTTTTTCGTGATGTTAATTGAACCTGCTAACCAGGGTGATGGTTTTGAGTGGTAACTCAGAAGAATTACAGAAATATTGTCTTGATGGATTATTGTGATTAATTTGGCAGCTATGTTTGCTGATTTAAAATTTTCCTGAAGTGATTACCTTTGATCATTTAAAGTTAACATTAAGAGGAAAAAAAGTGGAATGTACAAATGTCTAAATTATCTTTTTAAGTCCTTGGGATGCTTTTATTTATGATGGGGGTTTTTTCAGAAAGAAGAAAAAAATCTTAAACCCAGTAAGTAGAAGCTGTCAGGAGTTTGAGTTAAACTAGGATACAGAAAACTAGTGCACCAGTTCACTTGCCACTCTTTCTGCAAACATAGACAAGGTGAAAACCCATGGTTAATCAGAGTACAGATATTATAACAATTGTAAAGGTAGCACCATATGGAAAAAAGGAATAAAATGCCAGTATATCAAACTGCCAGCCTGCTATAACAGGGTTATTGTCAGTCCATTACTACTAGTTTACTACCAGTGGCTTTCCAAAATGCTTCTAGCAGCATAAGAGCTGAGAGAGAGCCAGTCAACAGACTGTTGCTGTATTAGGGGTGCAGAGTAGCCCACCAGTGCAGCTCCTGCCCAGTTACCAATCACAAGGGCAGTTGCCTTTGGTGAGAATTTAAATTAAATGAGAATTATAACAAACTGAGGTCCCTGATAGAACTCCTTTCTGGTTTTATGGAGATCATTTAGAAGAACTACTATTCTCAAGTTTTCCTAGAGATGGAGAACCAGCACAATGTGTAGAGTATCAATTATTCACTCCTTTCCTGCCAGAAAAGTGACTCTTCATAGCAGAGAGCTTTCTTCGAAGGTTTAAGCCAATAGAACAAGTGGCTTTGGAAAAGGAGAACTGATGGATAGCAGGAGTCAGTTGGGATCCAAATCAGCAGTAACCATTTGTCAGCACTGTAGTAGTAGAGGAGAGTTATTAAGGAGGATTTGAAGGAGGATGGTGCAATGGTTTTCTGGTTTGTTTTAGCTTCTCCTTCAAAACAGAATGGAAAACATGTTATGCCTACAGATACCCAGTAATGGATGCGAGCACGGTGAGCTGATCAAGGATAGAAGTAGATCTCTTGTTGCATGAGAAATGGTATTAGAACTGCTGTGGGCTTTGACAGTAAAAGCATCCAGCTCATGTTTGATATGATTGAGAAAGGACAGCCAGTGTGAGGGTTCAAAGGAATAATGGCATGGTTGGAGATGACTGGTTAGGGATAAGTACTCACTAAAGCTAAGAGAAGAAGGTGTTGCAAGAGCTCCTATGTAAAATTAATAATGCTGAATAATACATGTACACTGCTGCATCTGGCCTGGAGTGAGTCTGCTATGCTGTTGCACTGTTGTATCTGCTCTTTAGAGAGAGAAATTTAGCAAATCAGATGCTTCCAGATGTTTTAAAATCTAACTGGTCACAAAGAGAGCCTTAAAATTTATGGAATATTTATAAACTTTCTTCACAGATTCTTAAATGAACAGTGACAGCACAATTTACATGTGTGTCAGAGAAAAATTAATATAATTAATATACAAATTTTGTGTGGTTAATAGTCTTGGATCCTTCACTGACCTATTATATATGAAAGAGTTTCTGTTCATGTTGCCTTTTAAACATTGCATGTAATTCTAATAGATGGGGAAACTCACAGAAGTGCATCCTTCTTATTTAAATAACAACAACAGCAACAAAAATCCTCTGCTTTGTTATATAATGTCCTATCTACGGAGTATGTTCATGTGAAGAAATAACAGTCTCAGCAAGTCCAGTTGCTGAGAGAATGGGAGAAAATAAAAAAACTAATACCACCCTGCTCCCCGCCCTCTCCAAAAAAACCCAATGTACCACAACAAACCCAAACTAGCCTTGATAGATTTTTTGACTTTTACAATCATCTCAATTTTTGCAGTAGATGACAATATACTTACTCATTTAATTTTGGCACATTAATTTTGATTTTCTAAGCTGTATAGGGAGACTGATAATTTCTGTAAGCTAGGTAAATAGATAAATATTTTTTTAAAATCTGTTTTCTAGATAATCTTCCTTGACTGAGCTTGCGATGCTTTCACTCCATTCCCATATCCCAGTCTAAAAGGGCAAAGAGTCCTGTAACACGTGTGGAATAGTGGCTTGTGAAGGGTCTTATTGTGTGGCCCATGTGGGGGTGACAGCACACTCTCCCTGCCAGAACCATATCCATCCCCTGCTCCTTTTCCAGGCACAGACTACCTCTTCATGGGGCTGTTTATGCCCAAGCAGGCTGGGCACAAAAAAGCAGAACTCAGAGCAGGATGAGTAGTTCTGCCCTTCTGTCTTGCAGAGATTTTCAGTGCTGTGTAAGAGTCCTGATGGCAGGCAGTAAAGCATTTTCTCTCCATTAGCTTGATCTTTTTCCGTTCTCAGCTAATGGTGTTGTCACTCTTCATGGCACATCTCTGTGCATGGAAGAGGGAGTGCCTGTCAGTGTTGTAAAGCAACTAATTCTTGTTCTAGATGGGCAAAGATATTTGGCTGAAAATATCTGCAGCCTCAGGTTCTGCAGCCTGCAAGGAAAGAGCCTGGGAAGTCGCTGATCATGCAGAAGTTCAGCAAACAAATTCATGTTGTTGAAGCTGTTGGGACATCAATTGTTGAATTCCATTTGAATGAAGAGTTTGTATTTAAAAAAATCCTACCATTCTAATGAATCAAGAAGCATTTGAGCAACACTCTTAGACACATGGTGTGAGTCTTGGGGTTGTCCTGTGCAGGGCCAGGAGCTGGTCTCAATGATCCTTGTGGGTCTCTTCCTACTCAGAATATTCTGTGATTCTATAAGGAATGGGTAGAAGTATGGAATCTGGAATTGTTTTTATTGCTGTGACTGTTCTGGCGAGAGTGGGAAAATCCAAATTCAGTCAGATGATTCTTTTTGTGAGGCCTCTCTGAGTAATGAGCACTGGCTGGAGTGAGCCCCACAAGAATTTGTGGGAGTGCCTTGAACAGTCTCACTTTGACTTTTAAAAAGATGAGCCTACCTGAGATAAACTACAGACATCACTGTATCAGTTACTTCTCTTTTGCATGAAATAGAGAACCCTGTAGTATGGACAGTTTAATAATTTATTTAGGATTTTCCTTTGGCATGTTTACAGTATGCTTTTGTTAGATACAGGAGTTACTATATGCAGATGTGTTTTCATCTACAGGAATAAAGGCAACTTTATGGAGTTCAAAAAAAGCTTTGAATGGAAGTTGTGCTGTTTAATGGAATATATAATAAGAGTTATAGTAAGAAAACAGATATACAGCTTTTTCTGGTGTGTGATATTTGCTGTAAAATAGTAATGTTTCAGGAAATTAATATAGTGGAAAATAACAAGTCCATTTAGGTTTCATAAAAGGCTGAGTGAGGGGCAGGAAGCTGGGGCTTAGTCATTTGCCTAAATATTAGCTATTTTCAAATGGCATATATAGCAGAAAAATTAAACAATTAAAAATTACTTTTTCATATTTCTTAACACAGGTAATTTTTCAGAAATGTCTTTGGTTATAATTGCTCCATTCAGATCAACACTGAATGTTTTGATCCATTACATGCCTGAATTAGGCTTGATTTCTCCATTTCTAATGTGTCCCTCTTTGCTTCCCAATTATAGCATTTTTCATTCTTGAATCATATCCTGTTTTCTCAAGACCAAAGATGTGTGGCTACAACTATCATTTTATGCATCAAACTTTTACTAAATACTCATAATTTCTCTGCATGATGAATATTTCATATTACATTGTGGTTTGCACAGTTTGCATCTTTTAAACAACTGTTTGTGGCCCACCTTGCAAAAACCTCAGTAACCTCTAACAGTTCTCAGTAACCTCTAACAATTTTTCCACCATGCAGTGAAGCAGAAGCCCAGGAAATAGTTTTACCATACTACGATTTAATTAAGTATTATGAATAATATGCCTCTCACATTCTAATATTTAACATCACTTTGCTTTCTGTGCATTTTATTTTTGATCACAATTTTACTAAAGATGTTAAGTAGTTTAAAAACAAAATTAAGCAAATGGCCAAAACCCACATTTGTGTAGTTTTTTATTCGATCTAAGAAAACCAGACCTCCTTTAGCTGTAATGGGAAATCACATCATTCATTGAAAGAATGCATGGACTAAGACTTGTTTGCTCTTTGCTGAAGGGTTTGCTCTCTGACACCTGAGGGTTAAGCGCTTAAATTCAAGATAGACAGTACAATTTTGCTGCTTTTGTACTCAGTTTACATGCTGGGTCTCTATAAAGGGAGTGACTGAAGGCACTCCAGTGGTAGGGAAAGAGGTCTCCTCCTCATTCTTTGTTGTGCAGAAGTGGCTGAAAGCTGCTGACTAAAGGAGAAAAGTACTGTTGCAAGGAGCAAGGAGCCAGGAGGTACAGAAACAGGACAGGTGTCAGTGGTGATGAAAGGTTTCCTGGGCTCCAGAAATAATGCCAGCATTTGTTGCAATTCAGAAAGCTGTTGACTTTGCTGAAATCAAACCCTGGAATCAGGGAACTGTCTTATACACACACAGTGAGCAGAGAGAGATTGGTTTACAAAACACTTTAGTTTCACTTCTGTCCTATCTAGTCTCTCCAAGTTAATAATTCCAGTAGTTCATTAAAATAAGGGGAAAAAAGGAGAAGAAAATTACGGCTTTTAAGTTTAGCATCATTTTGTTCTTGTAAAATTTTCTTTAAGAAAGTCCTTCTGAATGTTCTTGCTTAGTAGGGTCCTGTGACAGTTGCAGAGTCCTGTAGCTCCTTTCATGTCCCACACAGTCCTGTGAGGAGACAAATTGCCTTAGGGATGAGTGGGTTTCTGCTCCATTCCTTTTGTAAAAGTGGCCTTTAGACAAGCCCCATTGTTTGGATCTGTGCTTCCCCAGACATGATTTCAAACTCAATATGGAAGATTTCTATTGCAGTAATTTAAATTACAATGAATTAGACTAAATTACTGTCCTTGTGTAGAAACACACACATAAAATGGATTATGGGTAGTGTGGACATGGCAGTACTTGGAACTACTGTCTGAACCCTGAATATATAATATAGAAATGATGCTACAGAAAAGGAAGGTGCTTTGAAATGTTTCTTAACTGGTGAAGAGTGAGCAAAAGTAATGCAGCTCTGAGCAGGAAATAAAAGCTGTGAAGTGCCTGATGTTACCACAGGCTGCCCTATTTGCTTGGGGGTTTCTCTGTGTTTTCTAGAGCCTCAGCTAAGTTTTGCAGTAGTCAGTAGAAATACTTCTGTCATTGTGGATCCCAAAGTTAGTCCCTGATTTTTCTCCCTAGGCAAGGGAATGGTTCTGTCCTCTAAGTGTTACTTTTACCACTGCTCCTTGTGTATGATAAAATTATGAATTGCACTAAGTTTGCTCTATCAAAATCTTTTCTTGGTAAGCTGTCTCTGTATTTGCTGAGAAAGTCCTGGCTTATTACTGACCAATGCCTCTGAGTTTTGTAGTTAGGTCAGTTCTTATATTGCAAAATGAGCCCTCCCTTTATTTGATTATTAAAAAATTACTGCTGTGCTATAATGTTGCCAGGCCATGAAGCTATAGTTGAAGCTCCTTTAGAATTTCTGTTTTAAATATATTTCACTCCCAGTAGCTTTACAGAGAATTATTTGAAATAATAACTTTCTATACCACTTCAGGTGTATAATCTTTTGAGAAGATGAGGACAGGTGATACATTGATTTCTTCATTAGAAACTTGATGGGGATGTAAATACATTATAACATAAAGATTGTGAAATATAGGATGGTGCAATGTAAAGTTTGTGTTGGGATGAGCTAGAAGGGGAATTGAGCAGAACTTTGTCCATTAAACCTTTTTAACAGCACTGTCACCTTCCTGCTTTTTCTTCACAATATTACCAATGTTTCACAATAGAAATATCCTCCTTTTGGGGGTTAGAGTTTGTTGTTTTCTTCTTGTTTAGTAAAGCCTGCTTGGCTTTGTTCAATTATGCCAAGTTTGAAAGAAGAATAGACAATAATTGCATACTTGTGGCTTTTCCATTTTGTCTATGATGTGAACTATGATCTGACTGAGAAATATAAGAGTTTCTGAAGGCCAGCATTGCATAAGATGAAACAGGCAAACTTTTCCTCTGGCTGGCTGTCTTGTCAGTGCATGTGCATGGCAAAGAAAATGAGAAGTTAAAAAGCAAACTGAAAGGAAAGAAATCAGCAGCAACAAACAAACACCCGTGAGGCTGTGACTAACACAGTCCCGGAGGTGCTAGATGATATAAAATAGCAAAATCATAAATATCCCATGGTTTTTGACCACTAAAGCAAAATAATTCAGGGAAGATGCCTGTTTCAGTGATACATTTTGTTCACGCTGAATTGAAAGCAATCAACTTCATCTAAAAGCATAGAGAAACCATTTCTGTAGTTTCTTTTGGTTATAGGTTGTCTTGTTCAGTTGTTAGGAAAAATAGGAGCTACAGTGCACATCTTCCTTCCATTTGAGATGAAATTAAAACTGTGCTGTACCGACAGGAGCTGTGTACTGAACCACTTGGCCCATTGAAGAAACTGATTTAGTTCCCTCTAAGTTTTCCCAAGAACCTTCAAGTATGGGTGGTAGGTGTTAAGTGCTGTCAGTGGAATGTGCTCTTTGGCAGTAATAACTATGAAAACATGTCACACTGTAGGCAGAGAATTATAATTATTTGGTCACAGCTGAACTGTGAGATGGACGGCCCATGGAGTTCTTCTTTGGAGAGGTAAGGCATAGAAAGTGACTCTGGAAATGGCTGTATCGGGTAGATTCTGTTCTATTCTAACAGAGAAGATCTCTTTCAAAAAGAGATGGAAGTAAATTTGAGTAAAAAAGGCCCCCAAATAGTTGCTGGCACTCATATAAGTAAAGAAAGGATGGTAAAGATGGCAGCAGGGTAAAAATAATGGGTTTAGGGAGAGTATGCTTTAGCTGGCTTGAGGATCTGGTGGGTACTGTACTTAGGAAAAATAATGTAAAAATACAGGAAAGTACCAGGGTAGCTGGCAGTTTTTAAAACACATTAAAAACAAAATAACAAATTAGCCGGTGGAGAGAAAAACTGCTGAAGCACAGTAAGAGGCTAGTAAGAATGCAATTTCAGAATGCCATTTCAGAATGCCTTCAAATAGGAGAAACAAAAATGCTCAGCTAAAGCATTTAAAGACAAGTTCAGAGGGTCTGATGTGGAGAGTGATAAAGAAAAGGTTACTAGAGAAATGAGATACAGGAATACTTAGTATTTGTCTTTACAAAGTGAGAAAAAATAATGTCCTAGGGAAATACAGACCGATCTTCTTAACTTGGATACCCACAATCGTTCCAGAACAAATTAACAGAAACCACTGTAGAACATGCAGAACCCGGTAACATTAAAGTTGTCAGCTTGGACTGGACCAGAATAACTCATATTAATACAATATCATCCTTTAACAGGATAACTGGTTTAGCAGGATGTGTCTTTTGTAGGGATTTTATATGGTCCCATGTGACATGGCTTGTGATGAAAATATGGAAATACAGAAATTTCTCAGAAACAATAAAGCAAATTACCTCATTTTCACAAAACTGGATTTAGTTCACTTTTAGGCTGGGAGAATCTCAAGTGGGCATCTGCTTTTGGTCTGTTTCTGTTCAGTAAAAACTTGAGTGATGAACAAAAGTCTACATAAAAAGTTGAAGGTAGATACCTAGCTTAATTACAGGGACATTGAGGAATAGCATCAGATTCACAGTTGTGAATAGCTGAGAATTTTTCTTTGAATCACAGAAGAGAGATGAATGCAAAATACTGCTATCCATAGGATGGAGAAATGGGACATACCTGACCAGGCTGTGGTTCTGTGATTCTCTTTAAAGTGGAGATGATTATGTTCTGTTCAGCTTTTCTCAGCGAAGATTTACAATAGAATTCTGTATGCAGTTTGGGACAAATGTGAGACAAACATCAGTGACAAACTGAAGGCAGTCCAAGTTAAGAAAATATGGAGAATTTCAAAAGGTTACAACAATTAACATTGCACAGCCTAAAAAACAAAAAAAGGGAAAAAAGGCATGTCGTGACAGTAGTCTGACAGAGATGGAAATAGAAAATAATGATAATTTATTATCAGATACTGCTGAAGAAGAAAGGGCTAAAGTAATCCAGTCTTGTTGGAAACAAAAAGGATTCAGGTCGGATGGCAAGAAAAATGCTCTATCAGGCTAGAGAAACACAGAAATAAGCTACTTTGAAAGACTGGAATCTTCCTCAATGGGAGATTTTTAGGAGAGGGCTAGACATATATCTGTCATATCTGAAAGTACCAGGTCTCTACACAGTGCATATGCAGTGGGCTAAGTGATTTCTTGAGATCCCTTTTACTCCTCCATTTCTGTAATTTTATGATTACAAAACAGCAACAGCTAAAAATCTTCTGTTTTTAGAGCAGTCAGTCTTGAAAGGAAGGTGCAGTCAGCTCAGAGACTGGCAGTCCTGCTTAGGAGAGCAGGTCAGATTACTGATCTATTTTAAGAACAGGGGAAAAAAAATAGAGATTAGTGACTGTGATGTTTTTAGCATTCCTATGTGTGGTAACATTAAAGTAAGGTTGGACTGTTTCATAACTATAATTCATGCGTGCCATAAATTGTGAGTATGTGATGTGCTGCTCAGTCGTTTATGTCTGAGCATCCTGTAAAGACAGGGAAGGAAGTAATTGTAGTTGTCCCATTGTTTGTGTCCAAGCTACTGAAGTAAGATTAAAGCACCTTGAGAACTGAAGGATGCAAGCAAACAGTACCTGACAGCTTAGTAGAGATGCATAAGTCAGGAGCAATTGGTTGATTAAAGTCTCTAATTGCCCTAGCAAAAGTGCAACTGATAGTTTTCTTAAAAGGGGAGCTGATACTGAGTCTTCAATGGGCATCAGAATTGAGAAGAGTTGAAGAGGAGAAATATCTAACTGGGTCAGGTGGAGAGTGACTAAGACCTAAAAAGAACATCTGCATGACTCTGATGTGATGGCAATTTTAAGTGACATTTCATGTGTTAGGATCATACTTACCTATATTTTCTTGCTGAAGATAGCTTAGCATACTAATAGCTCAATTACAGTAGCACATGGTTGTGGCAGATGGGTGGGTGGAGAACTGCATGTCATCCCAGTATGAGTCTTTGCCTTTTTGAGTGCCAGAAAATCATAAGGGAGGAGTCCTTTTCTACCATTGTAGAAGATTCCTAAGCACCTCTTTTGATACAACTATGCATGGCCATCAGAGCTACAGCTCTTTAAGGCAGATTTTTATATGAATCAAGCTTTCTATTAAATTTTTCTTTCCATTGGTTTAGGTATGCGAGATTTCCTTTGTTCTTTCCCTCTCTTTCTGCTGTCTGAAAATCCAGACTACAACTGAATATTGTAACATTTATATATTCTGAATCATATAAAAGTACAGCATGGAGGGGACCTTTGGAAGTAATTTGGTCTAGCCTCTTGCTCAAAGACTATTAACTGAAATGTTACAGATTTATCTTTTCAATTCAAGTTTGAATATCTCCAAGACTCACAGACTCGCTGTGTAATCTCTCAGTGATTAACTGAGTGGGAAAATTTTTCATTTACATCCAGTAGGAATCTCCTGTCTTGCAGTGGGGAGGTTTTGCCTGTCATCCTTTACTGTGTGACAGTAGGAAGATTGTCTCTGTCTTCTCCACCTCATTTTAGGTGAGGCCTCAAGGCTTCAGTTTTTGTAGATAAAATTTGCATTCTATCAATGCAGGCGCTGAAAAAACTGCCAGTAAGGAAAATACCTCTAAATCACAAGGGGACAATAGAAGAACTGACTAATATTAATTTGATGAAAAACACCCATGTGTAAAGTTCTGACATTTCTTAATTACTTCCCTGTGGGACGATCATGAATATCTTCCCTTCCTGTGTTTCACAGGCTGGACATTCCAAGAGCCTATCCCTTTAAGCTGAGTATATTCATAGCTAAACATCTGATACCACCCACAAGAAATGCTTCTGTGTATGCGAGAGACTGTGTGTGAATGTGTGGGGGTCTAGTGTGGGATAGAAAAATCCTCTCCTCCCAGAAGAGGTCATGTCTCATGACAGGTGAAAGGTCATTTGATTTGGTGAGTTGCTTTGACCTTCAGGGTAGGGAACGGAGCTGGGGCAGAGCTCAGAAAGACACATAGCTCCTGCTGTATGGCTGTCCCAAGTTCTCTGTGCATTTCTTGTTCTCTGCTTATAGAGACCTTATATAGGTCATCAAGGTGCTCTGAGGAGATTTTAACAAATGCTGTAGAGCAAATGACACTGACTGATCAGCTATTTGTTCACCTGAGTTCACAGTGTTTGCAGCAAAGTAATAGCTACCAGCACCTCCCTCCTCTAGATGCTTCACTGAAAACAAGAAAGAGCTTTTTAAAAAATTATCTCTGTTGCCTTCATGATTTCTTGTCATCCAAGCATTACAGTTGGCTGAAGTTGAACTGAGCAGCTTTGCTAAGAGGCTACACCGTGTTTTTACTGTGGACAGCATGCTACTAAGTAGCAGCAGATATCATAATTATAAGCTGCAATATTTAACAACACCCGGGAAATTTTCTAGCAGTACTGCTAAATAACGCTTATCCCATAATCTCTCATCATAGGGTTGTATAAATCAAAGTTATGTGTTTTTCAAAAAATTATTTAGGGTTTTTTACTCCTGTAAGTTTCTATGGAATAGCTCTGTTCAACATCCCCAAGGATAATTTATGTCTATTCAAATTCCCAAGCAAGCATGGTTCAGCACTGTATTGGGCTGGAGTATTCTAACTTTCTATAGCTTCTTGTTTTGAGATGGAAGAGAAGAGCCTGACTTGTTAGGAGAGGGATTTCTTGAGGTGTGTATGATACCTGTGGGTTGGTACATGCAGCTTGATAACCTGAGTCAGGAGAAAGAATCACCATTTCAGCTTTAGTTATGTGCAGGTTTCAGAACTGTAGCAGCTTCACCTCCAAAAAACACACAGTAGAGATAGGAATTTAGAGCAGCTACAACATTTTACACATGATGGTAAAAATAGAACAAGGTTTATACTAACCTGTCATCTTTGTCGTCATCATTCCCCCTCCCACCCACACAGTGTAGGGCACACACATCCAGTGTCTGCCATAATCTCCTTTTCTAATTGTGGTTGTATTCCAATAATCCCTTTTCCTCCTTATAGCTGCTTGCATTCTAATACCCAGCCATTTCCCCCCTCTTCTTCCTATGCTGGTGGTCTCAGAAAAATATTTATGGTCTATTGTACTTTTACACAGCTCTTTGACACAGAAGTAGCAAAAGAAAAGTTGTCCTGTGTGTGTGCAAGAACCTATGTCTGTGACATCCTCAGCAGAACTCTAAGCAGCCCCCCTGCCTTGGGAGTTGGTGGAGGGTTTCTGTGGTGGTAGGGCAGACTTCTGGGTTCTTTATTTCAAGACCTGTTTAGCTGACCTTTTACATGTCCAAGTTCAGTTTTTGTTTGGTCTAAAATAATCACGGTTTAAGTATCTTACATTACCTGCTATTTTAAGTAAGTTTTATCTTGCAATGCAGAAATATTATTTATTTAATAATAAGGATTTATATCTTATGAGACTACTAGAAAAATTAGTTAGAGCAACATGCTAAAGAAAGTGAAAATTAACATTGCTGACCCAGGCAAATAAGTTCAGTATTGGCTTTACTGCCTAAACATTAAAGAGGATGATTTCTGAGGTGTAGTTTCTCCCTTCTTCCACCTACAAAAAGAATATATTCCTTTCTGCATTGGTTTTCTTTACATTGAATGGGTATAGAGCTCTGTAAAGAAAGAAGATCCATCTGTAAGAAGCAAAATAGAATATGAGATAATGAAGAAAAATAGTTTGAAGAATATAAAATGTGTAATGTATTTCACAATTGGTTTGTTACTTGTCAGACAGTTTCAGTGCTCTGAATTCAAGAGCATTAAATTAACCAGAATTGTCATAATCCATTTGGTTTGATTGAATATGTCAATGATGTGCCAAAGTTAAAGTTATAGAAACCCTGAAAAGAAAATGTCATTGTAAAAAAGTAACTAGCTCAAAAAAGTCAGTGTAGAAGGCAGACCAACATGGCTAATAACAGTGAATGAAATCCTGCTTGGGAATCTGATCCTTATCCAGCAAAGCATTTAATCCCATCTTTTAAGCATATGAGTTCTTCCTTCTCTAAGCATGCACATTGTCCCACTTAGGTAAGGGTGAGGTTAAGTGAGTTCCAAGACTGTTGCCATAGAGCTCAGCTCCTGTCAGACCAGAGCCCTTGCTGACCTGACGAGGGACACATCTTGCAACAAGGGTTATGTATTGAATGACATTTCTGTAGGCATTCATATGGTGCCAGTTCAGTGCAGCCTAGGGGTTTCAGAGGTAGTCAGAGAACTATTGTTATGTTTGGGTACAAAGGGATAGAAAATGCTTTTTACTGTAAGATGCAAGTCTTTTTGTAATTGTGGCATGGAAAAAAAACTGTAGGGATATAGAAGAACAGATGAAAAATGTGCATGTACAAAATAATCTGATGTCTAGAATTCTGCAGTTGAAAGGTTTTACTGGTAAATGATATCCTTGATTTGAATATACTTCAAATGTAATGCAAAGGAATTACTGTTTAGTGCTGCATTGTTAATACCTTACATGGATATTTAGTTTCATGTGTAAAGTATCATCTGGATGATGATACTGTATAAGAATTCTAAGTTTCTTTCACTGTCTTATTGGAAGCAGCTACTCCTTTACAGAGGCAAATGGCTCTTCAATTAATGAGTATTGTCAGGTGCATTTCCTTTCTATTCAAATTCCCAGGCAAGCTTGGTCCAGCACTGTTTTGGGCCGGAGTATTCTAACTTTCTATAGCTGCTTGTTTTGAGATGGAAAAGAAGAGCCTAACTCGTTAGGAGAGGGATTTTTGAGGTGTGTATGATACCTCTGGGTTGAGTACACATGCAGCTTGATAGCCTTAGTCAGGAGAAAGAATCACCATTTCAGCTTTAGTTATGTGATAAACTATTATGGATACTTTAAGGGTTTAAGTGCCAGTTTCATCCTTGCAGATGTATAACTCCGACAGTAGTAGGTACTCACTAAAGTTACATTGTTGCTTCTTCCAGCAGAAAAATTGTAAATTATAAAAATGAACATATGAAGTACTGCAGTCTAAACTAATCTGCTAGTACTGTGTGCTCACTGTCCTTATAGAGAGCAAGGCCAGGTCTCTTCTTCCCACATATATGGGAGAGGACAGGGTTTGCAGGAGTCTGGCTGGCCTCTCTCCTCTGGAGAGTGGGAGGGGATTGTCCAGAGCAGCCTGTGGCTCTGCATCTGGAACAAGGAGCTGACAGGGTTGATGCAGCAAGGGCTGTGATTATATATAGCCTATATATAGTCTATAATTAATCTTACACCCACAGCACACCTTGTTTCATTGGGAGACCTTTGTTTCCACAGTGCTTTCATCATATTCCACGATGCCCATGCCTTGTGTATCACATATCCATATGCTAGGAATTCAGTGCTGCTTGGCAAAAAGGGCAGCTTTACATTGGTAGATTTCATGTTGGAGGAATTTCTCTATTGTCTGTCTTCTGATGTCTTAAATCCATTTTTTTTACTGTGCAGAGCTCTTGTACCTGAAAATTGATGTTGTAATAATCTGCATTGGTGGTGAGTTCCACATGATGTATATAAGAAGCAATTAGTATGCTCCACAAAACATGCCTTCACAGCTAATTCATTGCACTGTAATCTACTACTGTTTCAGTGAATAGCAATCATGGATGTAGGAACACAAAAAGATACACTACTATAGTTGTGTTTGGACAAGAAGAATTAAATGCTGGAAGTAGTGAAAAATAATTGGCAAAGATTGCTGTGTATGTTGTTTGTATAAATGGTAGATTTAAGGACAAATTTTTGGTTTGTCAGTTTAGTAGAATCTCCTTTGGCTGCAGATACAAAAAAATGCTGAAAATGAAAACCAGGTGGCTATTCCAACACTCCTTAATTCCTTTTTATATTCCTGTTGTGTTTTGTAGCTGTGCAATGGTGGATCTGTGACTGATCTTGTGAAAGGATTTCTGAAGAGAGGTGAAAGGATGAATGAACTTATAATTGCTTACATTTTACGTGAAGCTCTGATGGTAAGATAAGCTTTCAAGGACAATCAATATTCAGTTCATACTTTTTTCTTTAAATAAATGATCATGTATCATGCAACGTAGCTCACTATCTCATAGCAGTGTTTAATGAAATCAAGGCAATGTGTAATTAGGATGGTTCTTTTTAAGCAATCAAAGTAAATAGCAGTTAATCTGTTTGTTTCACTACTAAGAGAATGAAAATTGATTTCTGACCATTGATCAATTTTCTTAGTAAATACAGTTTAGCATCAAAATTGCTTTTCGTTTGAGAAATAGCAGAAATGTCATCAAAATACTGTTCAGCTTCCTATGTCTGGATCCAAACTTCTTTTATAGCAAAATAATCTACATATCTAGCAGATTCAAACCCTGCTACAAGAATTTGGTTTTGCTCATTAAGATCAAGTGTCTTTATTTATCATTTTCTTATAACTGAAATTTTACTTTCTCCAGTGGAATTTAGGTCTTAGTAGTTTTCTTTGAGTTTATGTTCTAAATGTATTATATGTAGGTTTATAGAGATATTTTTCTGCTTTTCATCTTAAAATTTCTATTTGTCATAAAGTAGGGCAGTTAAAGAATTTTTTTCCCCCTGTCATGTGGCAAGTGATTTTGCTGTAAGAATGGCATCCCTGTGGTTTTGGATTTTAAAAAATTATTTTTTGTATTTTCCACTACCTTGTTATTTCTACAAATGTAATACAGAGTACAGAGCAGTTGTTAAAAGTTTATGTTTACGTCTCACCTTCCAGGGACTTCAGCACTTGCATGAAAACAAAACTATCCACCGTGATATTAAGGGAAATAATATCCTTTTGACCACTGAAGGAGGAGTCAAGCTTGTGGATTTTGGTATGTCATGTTTACTTACATATACAACGTTTTACACCTGAAGTATGGAATATAGACTAGAGTAAATAAACCAGAAAGTATTAACTGTGTAAATTTTTTATTAAGTTTTTGTGTTCTTCATTAAAAATCACTTGAATAGCCAAAGCTATTTCTTTTAACTTGATAGAAATTTTAGTAATTTTTGTAATGTTGTTTAAATAGCATGGCTGAAAAGCAGGATTTATAATATGGTGGTGGTAAGTGCCAAATACTTTGAGACACAGAGTAAATGAAATGGCAAAGTGAGTAAATAGGGTTCAAAATAAGGTTGGTGTTCAGTCCCTCCAGCAGGTGTGCACTGGTCCACTGAAATTAGGAGCTGATAGGAAAAAGTTTCATGTTTTATACGAGAGCATTTAAAACTTGCTTGATATTACAAAAAATGGGAGAACTCCACCTCAGACACATATACTTCCTTTATTTGATTTAAAACAAGAGATACTTGAAGGCAGTAGAGAGGGAAATATTATATAGGTGATCCCCACTTTCTAAAGTCTAGGAAGACAGATTCTAAGAATTGACATTAAAAGGATCAGTTGAAGCCTGTTAGGTCTAAAAGCATTCTTGAATACTCGTATCTTTGGTGTCACCAAAAAAGGAGAGAGACATGGGTAAGTGGATGCAACCTGTTATTTATCAGCCATACCACATTCATTGCCTAAAAGGTTATTGACTCTTGTTTCATATGAGGGGTATAAAAATTTGAAGTGCTTGTTGTTATGAGCTATTATTTTCAGGTAGAACACTGCCTTCTTATCTTAAAAGTAAATTTACTGGTCACTATTTCACAGCACGGCGGACAACTGTAAATATACTTAATTCAGCAGATGGAAAAATCTTCATTTTTCCTTTGCCCTTCTGTATTGTTAATGATATTGATTCAATTGACATATAACAATTGTTTAAACTAATAAAGGGATTTTAACTTTCTTTAGTATAGTATCTTCTGGCCAGTAGATTGTATTTTTGGAACTCTCATGACTCCACAGACAAATTCCCCGCAGCTGTTATGGTTAGTAATTCTTCTGAAATGTCATGTATTTCTTTTATATTCCTAAGATAAAATCTTCAACTGCAAATCTTCATATTTCCTAAATCATCTGCTATATTCTTACTAGTATTTTCTGATAGTCTGGAAGTTCATTGTGAGGTGAAAAACGGTATTTTTGCCCACAGTCTTTTAATTTGTTGTGGAAAAAAAATTTAAGGTGCTGAAGGCAATTAGAGGATCAATGCTTCTGAAAATTAAATCACTTATGCAGATATCAAAACTTAAAAGCTGTAGGGATGAGGACCTGAATTCTTTATTCCCCAGTTACTGCAATCTATTGATAGGGCTGTAATTGAAAAATAATCTTAAATTCTTGTGGGAAAACACAGGTTAGAACATGCACAAGAAACAAATATACATGCACACACATTTATAGGGACCTGTAATAGCTGCAGTCCATCCTCTCAAAGGAAATACAAATGGCACTTTAATTTAGGATTAGATTGATATTTTCCCTGGCTTCCCCCCACCTCCCCAGGAAGAAAAAATAATCTGAAGCCAATGATTAGTAGTTTCAAATGGAATAAATGTATAAACTTCATAAAATCATCATGGAAGATGTACCATTCACCATTCAGGCTGCTGCTTAAGGTATTCAGCTGGGATTTGTGGGATTTGTGTCTTCTACTTAAGGGGATTTAATCCCACATTAATCAGATTCTAAGATCATTTTTTAGCCAGGAATGTGAGTTGATGAAAATCTCTCATGTTGGCATTGCTACAGACTGTTGTACATAAACATTTATTGGATCAGGGACTGAAGCTCAGCCATCTTTTATTATACAAGCTTCTAAAATTGACAGGCTACAGAGTAGGATAGATGTGGAGATAGTGCCCTTTTCACCAATAAATACTCAGAGGAAGCAAAATTTTTGGTTTAGGCTGAACCAGTTATTACATGGGGCCAAACAAACACAAAAAATCCCAACACAAAAAATCCCATCACCCTCTCTAGCATGCACACAGCTTTTCTGTGTGGAGAGGAGAGCAGAGACAGGGAACCAAGGACTCCTTCAACCACTGACCTCATGACCAAGGAAGTGAGCCCTTCCCAAAATAACTTTATCTGCACCATCCTCCTGTATGCTGGATGCTGATGAGATGTTCCTGAAGAAGTGTTTTCTGTCCTCTCCTGATACTATTTATGGTGGTTTTCTTCTAAGCATAAACCTTGTGTCTGAAAGATGGGATTGTGAAGTGCCTTATGGAACATGAAACTAGAAAAAGACCTATTCTCAGACTGTGTGTGTTGTGCAGTCAGTTAACTTGTGGGGTATTTTTCCTTTTTTTAAAGTACATTTAGGAACATTTTAAGAGTCACAAGTGAAAAAAACCAGTTAACTTCTAGTGAATTAAATCACATTTGAAAATGGCTTTTTTATTCCTTCTTTGCTTTTGTACTCTTTGAACAGGGTGTATAGTGTTCTGCCTTGGTGAGTCCTTCCTTGCACAGTGGTACAAACTTTTCAAAAGCTTCATTTTGTGACACAATTTATACACATTTCTTTGTGGTCATTGTATCATAGGTATTTATATATGCTGGGACCATAGCTTCTGAACACTGCATGGTCTTGTAATGGATAACCTTACAACACCCTTATGGAGAAGTAAATTACTTTAATTCCAGGTCAACAGCTGGGTATCTGAAACTTTAAGAGACTGAGTTGCTTTAGGTGACACAGAAAATGTAGGGAAAGCACTTTGAAAATCCAGGCTAATTCTCTGAACTGTTTGCCTTTCTATAGGTACTGACTGTTAAAGAGATAGACTTTGAAAGAATACCACAGCTCCACAGCCATGCTTCACTCAGATTGCTTTGACGAGTGAAGTTTTTGCTTCCCCTTAAAATTCTGCTGTAATATTGCTTAATCACCCCAGTAATGTTCTTGTATCTAAGAAACACCCAATCCCAATATAGATTAATGATTAAATCAATTCAAATACCTAAAGGAGGCCTAGAAGAAAGTTGGAGAGGAACTATTTGCTAGGGCATGTAGGGACAAGACAAGGGGCAATGGCTTCAAACTGAAAAAGGGTAAGTTTAGATTAGATATTAGAAAAAAAAAATCTTTGCAGTGAGGGTGGTGAGGCACTAGAGCAGTTTGCTTAGAGAAGTTGTAGATGCCGCATCGCTGGAAGTGTTCAGGGCCAGGTTGGAGGGGCCTCTGAGAAACCTGTGAACAATGTCCCTGCCCGTGGCAGATGAGTTTGAACTGGATGGTCTTTAAGGTTCCTGAAACCCAGGCCATTCTGTGATTCTGTAACATCCCACAACAATGCTTCTGGAGCTCAGTTGCTTATCAAGGAGCTGTCAGATAAAGTTTTAGTTTAAACTGTTCAAGCCACAAAAATTTTGCAATACTATCACCAGGGGTACATCCTCTGGCCTTGCATCCATCCTGTATGATAATTTAGATCAGTAGAGATAAATAAAAAATCTTTTATTTTCTACAGATAATGAGTAGCAGCCAAGGGGATCTACTGTGAGAATGTCCACTGATCACAGATTCAGTCTATAAAGTCATTAAATTTCTAAATACATTAATAGTCCATATATTCTTTGTAAGAGAAGGAGGCTGACTGAAGGCAGTTATATTCAAGTGTAGCTGCTATGTTTTCAGTATAAGATAGAGATTTGATAGAGAAATAAACATTTACATTAAATTCCCTGCAGCGCTTGAAAGAATGACTGCTATGTAATCTGTAATAAAAAGAACTGGAGGCAGGTAAGGTGTGAATTAAATTCCTTTTTGATAAATGTTCCTAATTATATTCACAGTTTCTTATTACTGTTCTGTGGAGAAAGTCTTGTGCATCTGTTTCAGAACTCTGGTTGTATGCAGCAGATTGATGTTAAAAAGACATCTCAGATGAAATTTTAGCCTCTAAAGGTGCAGGAAATTAATGTAATGAAATTTAAAGAAAATAATTTAATACCAGATACCTTTTGAAAGTCATGTGACAAATTTATCTGCAATCTTTGCTGCCTAAACATCTGTCAGTGTCTGATCTTTCTTCATCAGTTAAAAAACTGGCCTGAAATCACTTGAACTCATCTGTAGTAGGAATGCATATATTCATCTGCATCTTATAATGTGCAACCAATTTCTTGGGATACTGAGGGTGTAACATCTGCTTCTGCTGACAAATACTTGCTTCTTTTAATAGTCTCCCTCAATTCAGTTTATTTTCTTGAAATCAGGATGCTTCACAGGGACTTTCATGTGTTAATGTCAATCTAAGGTATAGTTCAGTAATGTGCTGTTTCAAAATGAGAGAAAATAAATTTAGTTATATTATTATTATTGCTGTTGTTATTACTTTAATTTTGCTCTGAAAAAGTCTGAGTGACATTTCATTTTGAAAAATTTGAAATTACTTCTGAAGTCCTCTACCATTTCAGTCCTTCTGGGAGCCCGAAAGCCAGAGCTTTTCATCCCTTTTTTTTTTTTTTTATCAAAGGGGATCCTAGAGGACACAACTCCCTATCAGCAAACTAGACAAGTTGCTGTTGTCTCAGAAGCCATGGAGGAAAGAACCATTTTTGCACTAAAAGCTTTGAAACACCTATGGTCACATGGCAAAGTGATTATTTTAGTTAAAAAGAGGAGACTGTAATGGTGATGGAAAATTTCTCTTTAGTTATATTTTTTGAGGGTTGACCTTTAGGCTGAAAGAGCACAGGTAGCTCATACTTCTTCAGGACTACTGAAACTTGCTCTCCCAGACTAGAAATATCTCAGGATGAGCAAAGGTTGCCTTGGAAATGTCCAGAAAAAAATCCAAATTATACTCCTCCCCTTAAGAAATGCATATTTTTCCAGCAGCACTGTTTCTTTCTGAAGGCCGTGCCTGTCTATGCATCAAACATACTTTCATACCACATGTAATTAGACTTTAGCTGCTATTATCTGGAAAGGTCATTGGGAAAAAAAGTCAGACATCTAGATGGATATTAGAAATATTCAATACCCATAAGGAAAATAAAATTAGGGAGTACTCATTAAATCTTTAGAATTCAAACCTTCTTCTAGCTACAAGAGATCTCATGATTCCTCATAGTTTGCCCAGTAATGTAATTGTAGGGAAAGGAATATTGAAAAGGGTTGGCACTGTCAGTTTTCAATTTCTCCTAATGCTTTTTGCTCATAGTACCTAAAATTCTACATCAGTAGAGGCTCTGGATAAGCAATATATAGGAAAGATCTATGTTTTTAATATGTAAAGCAGGTTCCAGTGGAAAACATGGAAAAAAGGTAATGCAATCTCACTGCTGCTGGCAGATGGTGGAAAAATACAAGATGTGTTGCTACAGTTAACAGAATAATGTCTTCAAGTGTTCCTTTAGCACTGTGGATAAATAGGTTTCATAATTAAATCATGAGTTGTAATATTAATGGATATATAGTGAAGGTAGGGTGAATTTTTGTAGTTTAAACACACTTAGTTTGCATTTTTCTGCTTTTGTGTCAGTGTTGGGTACAAAAGTTGCGTGCGAATATTGTCTTGGCATTTCAGATGCAGTTTCAGATATCCCACTTTACATGTAGTGTGCACAGTTTTATCATAGACAGTAGCCAGGGTCAGCTAGAGATTTAACCTGAATACAACTCCTTGGGGGAAAAAATGGATTGGGTAAGGGAATGTATATTGCTCTGCTTAGACATACTGATATTGATTTGTTTAATACTTGAATGATTGCTTCTATGTAGTTTGGAAACTGCAGATAGACAGAGGTCAACTTTTGTGTTTGGAATGTAATTGGGTTATTATTTTGCTATAGAGAGCATGATCATTCTTCCTTTAAAGCTATTTGAAATCTTTCAAAGTTAAGAAGGAAAGAAATCTTAATATTGTCATTCCTAGATGGCCTTATTATTATTATTCAAAATTTAAATTTGGTGAAACTAGTCAATGGTAAGACTCTGTTTTGGTAGAGTACTTTAAAATTCATTCTATGTTTACTTTAAAATGTATACATAATTTCATTTTGGCAATACTAAATGCAAGTATTAATTTCATAATTCAATTGAGTTATTAAAATAAATTTATTGGGTTTTTTTCCCTAGAAAGAGTAATTCTGCCAACATACTTTATTGCATCTCAGTAGTGGTATACCACTCTTCCTTACAAATTATAGATTGTTAGTAGTACTTTACCACTATTACTGATCAATAACAATGGATCACCACAAGTTAAAATGCACAGATGTTTCTGTTAAGTATTGTTCCCTGATATTTATGCCTATTTTGATATAGAAATACAGGCCAAAATGTTTAAAATTCTGTGAATGTGCTAAACAGGTTGAGTTTTTGAGTGTATCTGAGCCAGCATCTGCTGTAATGACAAAGCAAGAGAAGTAAAATCAGTTACACTGTACAGCATGCCCAAAACAATGGGGACAGTCTCCTTGGAATAAAGAGTCCGTGGTACAACTGCATCTTGTTAATTCCATCTCTTTAACTGTTCACCTCTCTTGATTTTCTGATGCATGAGGGAGCTTTCTGCTCGTCTTGTGGGGGGAAAGCCATCTGAAATCTCTGGTCAGAGGTTGGGCAGGGAACTATGGCACTGGGTGTCATCCTTTCGCTGTGACACTTCACCAGCTCTCGTGTTGTCTCGCTGTGACACAGTGCTTTGGCCATTCCTAACATAATGTAAATGACCACAAATAGCCTTGTTAGATGCAGTTTCTAGGCTGATCACAGCTGAACCTGGCAAGTCTCTGGGCCATGTGGCATTGCAGAGGCTGAGAAGGCTCCCAAGGACTGTTCTCACATTGCATGTGGCACAGGTTGGGTTGCAACGGAGGGAGTCTAGAGCCACCTTGTGCTCAGAGAATAGGTTGAGAAGTCAGTTGTGAATGATCCAGGTTTGAATGTTGGGGCATTTCAGTCTCTGTCCCTTTTAATATGTATCATCATTCCCAGCTTTGCATGTCCTGCTGACATTGAAGAGGAGCTCAGCATGACCTTGAGCAGTGTTCCAAACTTTTGTAGATTACTTATTCTGGAGTAGTCAGAATATCCTAGTGTGTCCTTTTGTGCTTGCCCTGAATTAGCTATAAACGCTGTCTGAATCATTCTGCAAAAATGAAACAATTAATTAAAATAATTTAATTTGAAAGTATTAAAACATAAAACAATTTTCTTTCTGCCCTTAGCTTACTTTAAGCAATGAGTCATAGCAAGACTTGTATTTGTCTTAGCCATTCTAGCATGCATCCATAATAAAGCTGTGTGCTTCACTGGTTCAGATCAAAACCAGGCTGTGATTGTGTTGTCATTTCTGCATACCATATAGCATGACATTCACATGTTGCTGCTAAAATGCATCCACCAGGAGACATGGCAGAAGCCAATAAAAGTAAAAGGCTTTGAAGAAAGCTTTCTTCATGAGCAGCTTGTCAAACTGCTTTGAACCCAATCGAAGTAATAATTCCAGATTTTTCAACCCAGGGTTAGCAGGGATAAGATGGATTGCATTGGCTTGAGCTGTGGAGCTTTTTCATTGTTGAATGTTTAATTCTTTGTTGAAGGCTTAGTCCTGAAAATTTTTTTTTGGGGGGGCCATGTTTGAATGAAAACCTTTGTGCTGTCCAGTAACAAAAAACAGAAATCATGTGGTCAAATGCTATATCCAGGATAAGCTGTTCACTTGGTCTTTCAAATATTTTCTTCTATTAATTCACATAAGGATGTCACTGGTGACTTAAGCATTAAAGAAGCTTGATGCTGTAAGCTGGTGTCAGATGCCAGTAACACATGAAGTGAGAAAATAGCCCTTCCTGGCCAGAAAAGACTTCGACTTGGTTTTGTCATGGGTCACAAAACTGTCATCTCTTGAGGTTATTAGAAACTCTCTGGTCTCATCTGTGTATACTAAACCCCCTTAATTTTTTACCTGAAAGTTGAACCCAGTGACTTATTTATACTGGAGTATTCCAGTTCTGAGGTATTTTAAATATTCTGTTCCATCACCATAGGTGTTGGTAGCAGACTATAATAACAGGAAAACCATGCTATAGAACATTGAGAAAAATCTCCAGAGTTTTGCCAGTCATACAGGGGGAAAAAAACACCCTTTTTGGGTATCAAAGCAGCAGTCAGATTGAAATCTGAGTTACAAGGAAGGCAGCATCTGAGATGGAGAAATTTCCTCACCAGTATACCACACCAGATTGTGTGTAGCTGTACAAATCCCTGAGGCTATAGAGAGGAGTAGTTCTCCTATCCAAGTACATCTGGACAACTGTGCAACAGGACAACAAATGTTCCTGTGAATCCCTTTTAGGAAACCAGCTGAAGCCCCGAAGCATGAGATTTGATTAGAATCTTTGATGCTGTACTGAACTCCAGGAGCATGTGTACGGAGTCTCTGGTCACCTGCTCTACTGGAGGCCCAGTCTGTGAAATGAAAGATCATGGATTTATATAAGAAAGAAGTTGTATTAAATGCTTATATTAAAAAAAAAATTATCTCACAAATGTAGTGAATGTTCTGCCTTTTTTTTAGGGGACTGTTTGTCATTTTATTATTTGTCATTTTATTATCTACCTTCTAATGATTGTGTATCAGATTTAGGGTTATAATTTTTTCCTTGTACACTTAAAAATATCTTTTATTTGTCTTGAAGTCTCATGGTGAGTTTACCATGAAAGCCATTGAACTTTCATTTCTTTAACATATATTTATATTTATATTTATATTTATATTTATATCTATATCTATATCTATATCTATATATATCTATATTTATATTTATATCTATATTTATTTATATTTATATTTAATACAATCTGTATTTGGTAGTACAGATTAACCTTTTTATCCCCGTTTACTCAATGTATCTTGGTTTTGTATCATGGATTTTTCATCTCCCAAGCAGTTTATATATATATGGTCTTTTTGGATACTAAGCTTTTGATCTTTCTGGGCCTTTTGGTTATCTTTTGGATATGTCTATTTTCCTGAGGGTTTGGGAGATAATAGTTTTCACCAATAAAACACTATGTACATCAGAGTAATACAGAAAGATGGAGAACGTGGACAAAGGACATGGAAGAGGTGGAGGCACTGAATCTCGTCTTTGCCAATTTGTCTTAACTTGTAATCCCAGATCCCTGAGACCAGTGTGGAAGTCTGGAGCAAGGCAAATGTACCTTCAGTAAAGGTTAGGGAGCATTTAAAAGAATTGGATGCACACAAGTCCGTGGGGCCTGTTGGGATAGACACAAGAGTGCTGAGGGAACTGGCTGATGTCATTGCAAGGTCACTACCAATAATCTTTGAAATGTCTTAGAGATTGAAGGAGATTCCTGAAGCAATGAAGAAAATTATTTTCATTCCAATCTTCAAGAAAGGCAGGAAGGAAGTTTCAGAGAACTACAGTCTGGTCAGACCCACATAGAATCTCCATCACAGAAGGTGATGGAGCCAATAATCCTGGAAATAATTTCTTAACATATGACAGACAAGAAGGTGATTTGAAGGAGGTAGCATGGATTTAGGAAAGGCAAGTCATGTTTCCTCATAACACCTTTCAACATGAAATCTTGCTGAAAACTCTTAATATTTTTGACTCATCATTTCAACTTTGTTTCCTATTTCTTTATTTCCATCTTATAGGTCAGGATCTGATTTTTAGTTCTAGAGTTACTTTGAGCCCTTATCACTGAGCAGTTCTCAAGCATGCTTTTCTCACAGCAGCTCACACAAGAAAAACTATATATCCTCTGGGCTCTTTTCATTTAAAAGTTTACTTTTGGGGTCAGTTTATAATCCATAAGGAATTTTGACTATTGGTATTGTTTCAAAAAGGTTCTGAACATGTCTTGTAGAGTCATCAAACCAACTGCTTGTGTCCTTATGGTCTGTTAATAACATTTTCTCATAAATGTCTTTATGCTTTCTATTCTTGATAAACAATTAAACCCAGGTTTAAAACTGGGAGAAGCTCTTTGATATCCTTTTACAGTCTTAGTGGGGATGCCACTATATGTGGTTGCATGTAGTTACATACCTGGTGTGTTGTGATGTTTGCCATTTGGACCACCAGAATTACCTTGGTTTAATATTGTTCTTTCCCTGTTGTCTTTTGTCATTTTGTAGTATGAAGGAATTGCATGACTGTGATTTTTCTTACCATTTTGTATGCATTTTAGCTGACTTGTCTGAAATATTCTGTCTTGGTATGTATCATTACATCAATAAAACCTGAAATAAGCAAACAAAGAGATCAGAGTCAGGAGTATCAGCAATTACAGAGGAATTGAGTTATAACTCCACTACTGTTGTGAGGGAAGTAGCTACTTCCCGGTCTGCATCCTGACAGGAATAATAACTTTTTCTCAGAGTGAAACTTAAGGTGCTAAAGGAAAACCTGGGACCATTAGGACCTGTTGCCTCCAGATCAACTAAAAGATATGGAATTGAGTGACTTGTAAAAGACTGACTTCACACCTTTCGGCAAAGAAATGAGGAAGGAGAGGCCACTTTTTGCATCATACAACATGAAACAAGAATGGCAAAACATACCTGCCAGAGAGCTTAAGGGGAATGCAGTGTGAAACACTTACTGCTGTTTTATGTTTGTTTCCCTAGGAGATTAAAAAAAGATTGGGAAATAATTCAAAGCATTTTGGCCTGTTTAGATCTGCAGGGTTAACAGTGTGAGCCGTTTTTGGTCCAGACACTAACATGAGGAATGATGGAGTTACAAGTTCTTAATCTCCAGAAGGTCACAGTGAGGATGCTTTGGTAGTGAAGTGTACACTGAAGGCACAAATAAAGGAAGATATAGCTAAAGGAGTGTAAGCCCTTGGGGGTAAGGTCAAGGTTGTTATGTATGAATCCAGTCTCCCTGCTGTGTGTCAAATGAGAGAGCAGTACAATTTACTAGGGCTCACCATCCCCCTGTTAGCATCAGCCACTAAAATGGGCATACTTCTGTCACAGGACATCATCATAAAGGGATGTTGTACAGCCTTCCAGTTTAGATCAGAATGTGTCTGCTGAGATTGGGAACTGTGAGACAAGTCTCTCCTAATAATAGGGAACTAATTTCTGCCCTGTTTTTCTTTTACTGAGTGCTAAGGTCAGAAGTAGATGGCTTTACTTGCAAGGTTATTTCAATATGTCTGTTTTCACAATGAAAACCTTGAATAATACTCATAGTGTAAGTGTTCTGATTTTCAGTTTTTATTAGTAAAATGGTGCCTGAAAAAAGAAGAAAAAATGCAGCTATATGCACAATATTTTCTTTCTGGTGTGCTTTGGTACTATTAATGCATATATTTATAAATCTCTTAACTTTCATTTAAAAAAGATAATATGTAATGAAACACCATTTTATGACATATTTTAGATTTTCTTAGGATCATATTTGGTTCATTTTGCAACAAAGCAGTAGTAAATGGGAAGGGGAGGAGCAAGATGGTTTTGTTTGAAAATATGTAGGTTAAAAGAAGTGGCCAGCTATATGCTTGACTGGTTACTGAAATGCTGGAAGAAATGTTACTAAGTGTGGAATTACATCATCTTTCCTCTATACACAGAAAAGGCCCAAGGAAATATCATTTGTCATAAGACCTACGCTCCATGATCTAAAATTCTGCTTCAATGCTGAGAGCAAAATAATTAAAAAAAACCAACCAAACAAAAAGCACACAAAACCACCAAGAGCCTAAAGAAAGTAGTGAACAATTCAAATTAAATCAGTTATTTACTGAAATAATAAAGGGTGAGGAGGAAAAAAATATTCAGTTCATTTAATAATTACAGTTTGAAGAGGGAAAAAACCCAACAGTGCATAGACAGAGAAGATTGAACACATTAATGTACCTTTTATATTTTGTTCCTTATCTCTACAGAAAGTTATGATTATTTATAAAATCTAACACAGGAATCATAAAAAATATAGTCAGTATCTTTCTTTGCCTGCAGATCTGAATCTCATTTCCCTTTCCAAGACTGCAAGAAAAGAGCTTTGTACAGGGGACTCCCACAGCATGGAGAAAGTGAGAGTAGCCTCAGCTCCCTCCAAAATCAAGGATCTCATATAATAATGTCTGTTGGCATCCCTGCAGTGGTTTCAGAGCTGAGGTGATGTGTGACATGATCTTCTGAGACCCAGAACAGCCACAGACCTTGTTAGCCGGAAGCTGGACCTCAGACAACTCCTTGAGATGACAAAAACAAAGCCCTTGCTTGGCTGAGTCAGAGTAGGGTTGATGGACTTTGTGCTAAGACTCACATTGTCCTGCTTTCCATGATGCATAACACTGTGTATTGGAATTTCTGCAGACATAAAGAGAGAAAAAGCTTGAGCTTTCTCAAGGCTGGTTTAGACTAGAGGGAGGCAGCCAAGGTGGTTGTGTTTATCTCAAAGGAACAGGTGGGGTATTCCCTGCAGCCTTTATTTTCAGATGTTGCATACATTTCTGTGAGAGCCAAATGAAGATATTTAGTGAATCAGAGCTGAATACGTAGCTTTAGAGTGAAAAAACAGATCAAACTCTCTATGATTTCTTTCCTACATTGAAAAAAACCCAAAACAATCAAACCCTACCCAGACAGAGGTTTAGTTAATATTCCCATTAATGTGAATTACTCTTGTTATGAACTGTCTGCAGGCTTTTCAGGAAAAGAAGGTCAAACATTTTCAAACCAGACAATACAGAGTTGAAACTGGATGGTGGTGCTCACCAGAGCTTCATGTGTTTCAGAGCAATGAAATGGAACTCACAGAGTGAAATGGAGTCTTTTTACATTTTACAGAAAAAGCAGATATATGTATGAAGGCAAAATAAGTGAGCTCCAGTGTCAGTCAGACTGGGGCTGGAGCATAAATGTAGAGCACAGGACCTTTCTGGCCATCCGTGGCATCAGCTCTTCAGAATATGCCTCTGGTGGACCTCAGTGTTGGCTGTTACTCAAATCCATAATAGTTTAGGACTTGGTAGCTCAAGGGCTGTTTTTCTCCATGTGTGGACTTCACTGTTGTTTGTGACTCATAAATCCATAATAGTTTAGGGCATGCTGGCTGAGGGGCTGGTTTTATTCCATGTGTTGTACTGTCCCCTTTGCATGCACTAGAGCTATTTCCAACTGGTACACTCTTGTTTTTTTAAGGAAGGAAATTGGTGGCAGGCTTCTCAGGATTGTGCTGTAGCCCACTTGAATTTCTAGTATTTCAGTGTCTTTTGACTCAAAGCTGCAAGGAATCTTTGAACTTTCCCACCCTTGGCCTGAAATAGTTAATTCCGTAAACTACAGCTCATGCTGCAAAGCTGATTTACAGGATTGTTGCTTTGAGAATGTACTTTGAGCATGGAGAGACTTCTGCTTTTGTAAGAGTTTTTGGGGTTTCACTGTTTTGCTGTTTCTTTTTTATGGCAGAGCAGTTAAGAAAGTAGAATAGGTATCTTTTATAGTGTTAACATGAAAAATATATATATATGCATACATATATATGCGTATATATAGATATAAAAAATAAAATTAAATAGAGAGTTAGTGTCAGTACTGAGCGTTAGAAGCTGTGGTAGGTACAGTACTTTTCCGCCCTCCCTAAGGTATTTTACTAATCAAATGCACATTTAGGACTAAGTCCTGGTCCTGCTGAAGCTACAGGAAAAAAGGATGTGGCGAACCTTTCAGTACCGGGCCTCTCTTTCCAGAGAGCTGGAAAGATGGATTTGAGATTCAGCCATGCAGGAAGTTGTAGCATGACAAGATGAGGATGCCACCCTTCAGAAGGGGTGTCTTGGATGGAAAGAGCCACTGCTCTGGTGATAGCTTCCCTTCGTTCTTCCAGGTGTGTCTGCTCAGCTGACCAGCACTCGTCTCCGGCGGAATACCTCCGTGGGCACCCCATTCTGGATGGCACCAGAGGTCAGGTTTCAAAACATTTTGTCACTGGTACCCCAGCTGCTGTATTCTGCATTTCTGCTGTTTGTCTTTGTTTCTGGTCCTTTCACCAAATGAAACAAAAATGTCCTTTAAAAAAGTATTTTAAACCTTTCTGTCTTGCATGTTTGCAGGAATTAAGTTAAAACGAGGTTTATTTTTGAAATTACAAGATCAGAGACAGGGAGCAAGATGCTGAAATGCTTACTAAAATGTTGAAGAATACAGAGCACTACTATTGATGCTTTCCAGCCTTTCAAGCTCTGAAACTATAGATACCTCCCCAAGAATGGAAGGAGCCCAGGTTGCTACTGTGGCACATTACAGCTTCTATTTTTTGACTTCTACACTTGGAAAGTTTTTAATACTGTATATCCATACTTGCTGCAAAAAGAAATGGAAAATGTTATTATGAATTAAGAAGATGCACTATGATTCTGTGGAGGTTTTTCCAGACTGAAATTGAAGCATATAAAGATACATTTTAAGTTGAGACAGGAAAAATATTTCCTTATAAATAAATTTCTCTACTTTGAGTATTTATGTGCACACAAACACATGAAAGTACCTCTTTTTATAGCACATGAAACCACTCTGTTTATACATATTTATTTTTATCAACACTCTCGGTTTATACACATAGGTCTAGCCATATAACTAATGGCATAAATGTTGGTTTAGATCTGCAACTAATGGGATGAAAAATTCCAGATTCATCCAGCATTATGGGAGAGCTGGAATATATGTGAAGGTAGACACTTCGCTGTGAGCTAATGAACTTTGTCCAGATCCACTTGATCTGGAAATTGGCTGATTTGGTTGAATAAGGACCCAGTAAAAGATAGCAAATTCAGCTTCTGCTTTCCTGATTGTTTCACTTCATACAGAGAGCAGTATTGTTACAAAAATTACTTAGCAGTACTCCATGCTCTAAAGAGTTGTAGAATTGCTGAGTTTCCTTCTACTTCCTCTGTTGTGTGATGCAGTTTATCACATTCAGTTGAAAAAGCCATGGAACGTCAGGGAACGTCTGGCCAGAGAATGTAGTGTTCATGGACACTTGCTTTCTCTAGTTTAAACATTGGGGGTTTTTCAGCAGTTTGATGTGTGCATGTCTGTTTATTTCACTGAATATTCTGTAAGAGATTCCTCCAGCTGTGGGTGTGCTCTTAAATGTGGACATTTAACCATCCCAGACGTTTACTCCCAGATGTTTACTCCAACAGGTGATTGCCTGTGAGCAGCAGCTAGATAGCTCCTATGATGCCAGATGTGATGCATGGTCACTGGGTATTACTGCAATAGAGTTGGGAGATGGAGATCCACCCCTTGCTGATTTGCACCCCATGAGGGCACTCTTCAAAATACCAAGGTAATATCTTTATGTGTTGTTTATTGATGAGTCAGACTGAACATTTTCCTTAGCTGTTGCTTTTTTCAAACTTAGACTGTGTAAGTTGGTGGACTTTCTTTATATAATTTATTTTTCTATATATTTATATATCTTATACTAGGAGGTATATATTTATACTAGGAGGTAGGTTAAAAATACTTTGCCCAGCTGCATTTTCTGAAGGCTCTGCTTTAACCATGCGTGCACATTGAGAAGTTCAGAGCTGACTTTTGAGAAAAAGTCGTAGGGCCTTCTCCTGAGTGAGCAGCTGCCATATGAGCACAGGACTTACTTCAGTCTCGTGTGTTCTGTTACAAAAAAATGACATATCATGGAAGTACAGAGTATGAATATGCCACTGTAGTGAACAGGTGCCATATTTGTCTTCAGGAGTTATCTTCTGTTCTGTTCTTTGAAGCAAGGTTGTTCCCCCATTCACATACGTTTGGGCTTCAGCTTTTCATTAGCTTGTGCTGCTTCTGGCAGTTCCAGTGTTGCTGTCTTGGGCAGTGCAAATAGCGACTTCTTTTGCGTTTTTTTGCTTTGAAGCTGAAAATATAAGTACCTAAAGTGCCACTTACGGCATTTCAAAGGACATCAATCTCCAAGTCTGTAGGTAATGATCATACAGTAGTAGTTTGTGGATTTCATCCTAAGAACTGAAGGAGTACCAAAACAGCTGAGCCCACGTAGCATGTGTAAGTGCTTAGAGTCTTTTCAGCCAAGACACCCAAATTAGTTTAATTTACCTTTAGGTTTAAGGAATCTTGTCTGATTTGGCACTGAAGCAGAGTATGAATGCTCCTCCTACCTTTGCATGTTATGGAAAAAGCAATTGCAAACTATTGTGGTCAGTCACTACAGCTAGGACTTCGAAAAAGCTTCTGGCCTATACTCTTACAAGTACTGGAAACCCTTCTGTCCTAGAGCAAATATAATGAAATATACTTCCATTAAGCAAAATCTGAGAGCGACAGAGTAAACTTTAAGCAGCACTATAAAAAAAAGGAGTTATGATAGATTGAAAGTCACCTTGTCTATTGGCTGGTGATTCGTTTTGTCTTCACAGCCAAACTCAGTGAAAATGGCATCTCTGAATGGAAGAAGACCGACAATACCATTTCAACTAAATTAACACCTAGAGTAAACAGCTCTAACAATAGAAAATAAAGCAGTATATCCATTTACAATAGATCTGTATTTAAACCTTCACTTATGATTATCTTCTGATGAATGAGGAATAATTAATAAAGAACCAATTCCTTTAGATGTTTTGTTCTGCAAGCTGATTTTCTGAGAAAACTTGAAATAGAATTTATTTTTTAAATTTCTCCTAACAAAGTATATTGTTTCAGGCTTGAACAAAGGAACTTGCCATTACAAGTGAATAATGATTAATGGGTTGTTAGTTTAATTTCCTTTTATTGATTTGATTGAAAAAATCACAGTGATTCTTAGCTACACGTGGTAGATCATCTTGATGCTATTTCTCCTGATTATTTATGTAAAACAGGAGAACCAATAAGGCATTGCATCATCTACCCATGCTTCTTTGAGCAGTGGGAATCAATATCTTTTTTCCAGTGGCCTTCTAAAGCTCATTACTCAGCCTGCCTTCACACATTGTTTTTGTCAAGTGAGTAGCTTATTAACTTATCACGACACTGACCTTTGCAGGAATCCTCCTCCAACCCTACAGCAGCCTGAATTGTGGTCACCTGAATTCAATGACTTCATTAACAAGTGAGTAACAATTGAGACCACTCTGGTTGAATACGGAACATGTGTAAATGTCGTGTGTAAAATAACTTTGGCAGAAATTTGTTGCAACTAATACTCTTCCTTAAAAGGCTAGTTTGTAAATCTGGTTTGACCTGCAAGTGAGGCTCTGTATTTAAAACGTGAAATAGCATTTCAACACCCTTGAGATTTTTTTAAGTTAATGAATATTTAGTTTTAAAATGCAATTGTTTAACTTTTTGGACTCATCAATTCTGTGAAGTCGTATCAGTTTTCAATGTAGAGCCGTTTTGGTTAAGATGGATGTATTTATTATGAAGGCATGAATGAACTCCAGACAAGCATGTCAAAATTTAGCTGCAAACCCTCAATGATCATGTTTTTTTCTGCCAGCACAGGTGCTTGACTAAAGATTATGAGAAGCGTCCAACAGTATCTACTCTTTTGCAGCATGATTTTATTAAGCAAATTGAAGGAAAAGAGAACGTGCTACAAAGGCAGCTCATGGAATTTATTGATGTTCATCAACAAATGGGAGTCACTGAAAAGGCAAGGTAAAAATAGCTGAAGAGTTTGGTCAATTTTGATACTTCACTGCTTCAGAATGACTAGCACTCAGAGAAAGATTCAACCCTTATAACTTCAGCTGGCAAAAAAATTAGAAAACTCAATATTTGGGGTCCACAGTACTGCCGATGGAAAGAGAGAGGCATCGTGATTCACACATAGGATGAAACAATCTTTAAAAGTGCCTCCCCTTTTTTTGTGACTCAAAATATAGTCTTAGACCCCAGCTTTTAGAAAGTTAAGGTTAGGTGAAATTAGTGTTTGGCATTTTCTTACATTTGCATGATCAGCTAATGTTTACTTTAAGCGAGCATGCTAAAAACAGCTAGTCAGGTTCCTACAGGACTTGGATGTTTCTGGCTGAAATAAGGGACAGTCCTAGCAGACTGTGTTTTGCAAATTTCATGTCTTATGCCTTCTTGAATGGATACTTTCTTTCTTCCACTAGTATCTAAGGGATATCAGTTCTGAACAAATCACTTAACACTTGATGGCTTTGATTTAAAATATGTGAAAATGTCTGGACTCAGTTTTACCATTGAAAAAACTCCATACAGTACACTCGTGTATCAGATGTGAAATGCTGTAGGTTAGTATTGAAGTACTGCTGGTGTGACTGCTCCCACTTGAAGGAAAAGCATGATGCTTTGACTTTTTTTTTAATGGAACATTAAATTTAAAAGACATTTTGGCATTATCATCTATGTGGAAAAACTTGTTAAAATCTGCCATATTTCCTTTCACGCATTCATAGTAATATATACAGCAGTCTTCAGTTCTAGTTCTGTAGAATTTTCTATTGACTCAGTGTTTTGAAGATAATAGTAAAATAGTAAATAATTAAATAATAGTAAAAACATATTTCTAAATAATTATGATATAGAAGTTTTTTCAACTTTTACAGGATATGGGAGGTGTAGTGCTTTCCCTTTTCTGACATCTCAGTATAAAAGTATGCATTTGGCTTAAATTTAAGCTTTTAAAGCTTTTGGATTTATATGCTCTATATATTACAGACTTGACATTTGCTTAATCCAGAAAGATTCTTGAATTCAGATGAGCTTATCGGATGTCAGTGCTGAGCACCAAACCAGCAACATAATCCAGACTTTAAATAGCATTTATTTATAAAACACAGAAAAATGGTATGTGGTAAAAGAAGTCCAAAACCCATTAGGTTATATGAATTGAAATCTTATTAACATTTGTGATATTAGTCCTTTTAAAGTCTAAATAATTTAGGAAAATATCAAGCTTCCAGTCAATGAGATATTGTGATTCCCACCCCCCCCTCCCCATTTAAGAGAACTCACTTTTGTTTTCATATTCTTTTTTTCCCCCAAATCCTTTATTTTTTACATGAATGCTGCATAAAGCAAGCTACATGAACTTTATTTGTTTTCTGCACAATACAAACATAAAGAAAGTGGCCCAGTTTGCATGTGCATAGAACAGTCAAGTGACACAAGAACAGGATGATCTGCTGGTATTGTCTCTGTCCTGTTTAGACAGTATTTTATAAGCTGAATTCTCTTAATGAGAACTAGAATTTAAGGGAATATATTACTATGTGATGCAGTTACTTATTCTTTTATAGTTGATCAAGCGTAACTTTTATGTCAAATTTCCCAAAGGAAAACAGAATTTTCTCTTTCAAAATAATAATATAAATTATTATTATTATTATTATTATTATTGTTATTATTACTATTATTTCTTATCTGAATCTGTGCAAAAAATGTACTTATTTAATTCAGAGCGTAATTTAAATGGCATGGTTAAACTGAGCATAGCGCATATTTCAGTTTAGCAATCTAAAATACTAACAGTAATATTTCCAACATAAATGGTTCTGTGTTTGTGCAATTTTGTGAAATATGCTGCAAGACTGACTAGAGAACAGTATTTGTGTTTTTTTTCTGCTGTGAGTGATAAGAGATTATCCAAAGATCTTTAAATTCAGTGGTCATGCTTTTTAAAAAGTCTTTTATTACTAATCATATGTATCTTCTGACCTTTAATCTGCACAAAGCAAATGGTGTTAAAAACAGTGTCTGTACAGAAATACCATGTAAATCTGATTTAGTTAAGACACAGACTGTATAGTGGTGAGTCCCATGGAAGAGCTACTCTTTTCTTGCTTATGCTGTTCTGGCACTGTTTTTACACTGATGTTTTAGGATCCTACTGTGAAATTTCTGAACTTTCACCAGTTGCTGGCAACTTTCCTTGTAAAACTTCTTCCTGATCTCGAGCTCACACTCTCAGTCCCTAATTTGAAGGCATAACTCTCCTCCTTGACTGTGGGAGTCAGGTAGTTCAAGGGATTAAAGATCTTATCCTTTCACTGAGGGAAGAAAACCTGCTACCTGTATTATGTTGTATAAATGGGAATTGGAATATAAAGTCAATATAAATTTGGTAATATTGAGTTAAAGCTGGAAGTTAGAAATCTGGTTATTTTCTCCGTACGTATTTACTCTCCTCGTCCTGTTTTACTTCATTAATTGCAGTTTTGTATTTCAAAAGGAAGAAAAGAAATTAACAGCTGAGGTCCAGCCACTAGGTTTTATTGTGTGCACTCTTTCTATTTTCACTCAAACAAGTCACCATCTTAGCCCACTGGGCTGAGGTGTAATTTGGTTCTGACTGCTGTCTGCAGCAGTAGTCTGTTGATGTGCTTGTGATCTTACCTTGCTGTTTGCTGGATGTGCAGGTGATACAGTTCAAAAAGAAAAGCTCATTACATTATGTCACATTCTCAGGAGTTTTTTGCAGAGGGCCTTACACTCAGATCCAATCTTTGTGCATGGTGTGTGCCCAGGAAGGATGTGCAATCTCTAGGCAGAGTGGAGCCACCCTGAAGTCTCTCCCATTAGCACCATTGTTCCTAAGGTATTTTCTAACACTGAGGAGTCACAAGAGCCCTTGGAACCTTCCCAGTGTTGTTATTCCAGTAGAGAGGAACCAAGGTTTAGGTTCTGCTTGTACTTCATCCTCTCAAGAGAATCAAACAAGAGAAACAAGAGGAAGAGAGCCCACCAACCACCTGACTAACCAGAGAAATCTCAGTTAACACCAATAAAACCTTAAATGGTGCCACAGCTTGGCTCTAGATTTAATCAAAGTGATAGAAGATAATAGTGGTTTTTCAGTAGCCTTTGAGCAGTGTTCTAGCACTGGAATATCTTGTGCTACTCAAGACTCCAAAAAGCATAAATATTAGCAATGAAAATTCCACTTCATTAGAAGTTCCACTTTTTTACTTTGAGCAAATGCAGGACATTTTTCTCTAAAATTGTCTCTTTTTTAAGCTAAAATTACGTATTTGCAACTTAACCTTTCCTAGCTCAGAATTTAGGCTGAAATGACAATGGGAATAGCAGGAGAAAATATCCCTTGATAGATTAATATTTTCCCATAGCTTCCTGATTGTAACATCTTAAAAATCTGCTGCTGGGAATGATACATGAGCTATATATCAAATATGCTATAAGAGATATGTTATATGGGATAAATTGACATTAGAGAAGAGATGAAGCAGGCAAAGTTGCATACTAAGTGCAATTAATTTTGATGGGTTTTTTGTGAGGAGAGTGACTTTCAGGACAGGGGCCCTGAGCTTGACGAAGGCTTTCCGTATAGCAGTATAGCTGTTATAATTAGTGATGAAAATAGTTATTAAAAATGAGCACTGCAGCATATACCCCAAAACAGTTCTAAAAATACACTCCTTGCTATGCCAAAAGAGGGGGAAAAAATCCCTGCATTGTGAAGAATTTTACTCTGCAACAGAATTAGCTGTCTTTGAAACAACCTTCAGAACTGTCGCATCTACACCTGACAGTCAGGCTTGTAAGACTCCTATCTGGAATTGTTTGGCTGTCTTCTTCTTGACTGCCTTTACAATAATCTCTGTAGAAATATGCAATGATTAGTACATTGTGTATTTCCTGGGAATTGTGAGTGATTCCAGAATGAGCTGTACATATGAAGGATATTCAGTAAACCTAGATTTCAGCAAAAGACTCTGTTACCCAGATTAAGTCATCTTTATATACTCTCCAAGTAATTATGGGAAAGAGACCTATTCGACTACAAAATGATGCAAAATTCTGTGTGAGCTGAATTATTTTCTTAGGAGTTTGTCCTCCTGTATTGGTCGTATAGGGTTGGCACTGAAATCAGTAACAGAATGCTAAACAGTTGCTCTATTTAACTGTTTAGAAAGGCCAGGGAGATAATTTTATAGAAGTTCATGTACAACATGCACAAAGGTGGTTGTCAATTTATTGACCCCTATTAAAATCAGGGAGTTTCCTTCTGTGACTTTCCCTGATTGCACAGACTTGTGTCACTGGTTTTCTGGATGTTCACTCTGTCCCAGTTTCTCTGACTCATCCTGCCAGTGGAAAGCAGCTGACAGCAATCCTTCCAGCTCAGCTCTGCAGGGCAGGCTGTAGGAGAGGGTGGGAGATCACCATGCTGGTCTGACAAAGACAGTATGAGGAGCAGTACAAGATTTTACACACAGAGTCCAGTGTTGTCTTGGCCAAGGACTCCAGATGACATCTGGATGAGGGTAGTGGCTTAAATGGGAGGTTTTGGAGTTCCAGTTCAATCTTTGGTCCCTTCAGGTGAGTTCTTCCTCTCCTGGAACTCAGTATGGGCTTTGTTATATCAAGTGTGTGGTTGTGCATTGAGAACACTCCTACGTGGGATGTCTGTGCTGCAAACTTCTCCCAGTAGGGAGAAGCAGTAGGGACATCTGGGAACAAAGGCCTTAGACTAAGCAGATCTCCAGTCCCATAGCTAATGCACACCTGTATACCTGAATAGTGTTTTTCTATATAACACAATGGACAGCAGCAATGCCTGAATGAAGAATAGTTTGCCTTCTGAAGAAAACAGGAGGAAGGTGTTACTCCTGCATTCAGAATTCCTCAGGAGAAATGCTCTGCAAGTGGAACTTTACTTTTGTGCCAGTCCACTTGCTCAGCAACTCATTTCTCCTGAAGTTGGGACACTTCAGCAGCCGTTTCATACCCATGGAGCTTTTCCTTTATCGTATCACTATGGCTGTGAGCGCAGTGCCTGGGCCTGACTCATGAGGAACTAATCCCAAAGAATCATTTTAGAAATCTCCTGTTTGCTCAGTTAAGAACACATGCTTCCCCCTGAAATTTGTCAGGGATGCAGCTGTTTCTTGAGGCTGTTGTGGAGGAATAATAATCACCTTTGCTTACAGGTCATGGAAAAGCAGCACAGGCTTTGTCAAACAGATTGTGCATAGCTGGGCATAGGCCACCTCTGAATCAAAGGCCCCATAGCTCTGCAGGGCAGCAGTGTGCTCTCATAAACATGGAATAAGCTGCAGCACAGCTCCCTGAGACTGCAGTGTGTAGTCTCAGTGCTGTAAATCATTTAAATACAGAGAGAACACAGAACACACTTTGTCTGCAAAGCATTGTGCAGATGCAGATGGAAGCTTATCATGAAGTTTTACACTTTCTAAAGTCAGATACAGATTTTTCATAGATAGCAGACTGTGGTTTTATTTAAGCAGATTTCACAAGATATGTCGGTGAAGAAAATATTTTAAGTGTGAACTAATATTGCCTTGTGCAGCCTCCGGAGAAATAGAATCACCAGCAATGACAGATCCTGTAGAGATTTCTCTGTGTTGCTTGTCATTTTACTGCTCTTTGTAACTGCTAGGAGGTCTACAGATGTTTCCACCTTCACCTTACAAAAACTTGGTTATTTTTAGTTTCTTCTTTACACTCAGACTAAGGCCAGCCCTTTTCCTGTCACTTCTTAGCCTTTAGATGATTCTCCAACCAGTTTAGGCAGAGAGTTTAGCAGGGCATCATGAGTCACACTTTCCTTTTCATGGTATTTTTGGAACAATCAAAAAATCTTCTAAATACATTCTGACAATTTGAAGAAGAAAAGCTGCAGTTACCTCATTTTGATTTAACTGAATCTTGAAAGATAAGTGGGGGGAGGGGAGCATTGGTGTGAAAGAGAATGCACAGAAACAATGTTGCCTTGACTCATTTTCTTGTCCTTACTGCATTGATGTTTCTGGCCTTTAGCTGCCTGAAGTGCTTGTAAAATCCAATGCCTCCAACATATTTTTGAGCAGAACAGAGATACATGGTTATTTCAGTTCACAATGTCTATGTGCATGATCTTAACGAAACTTCAGCACTGATGTCAATAGCAGTGATGTGGGTTTTTTTAAGTGGTTGGAGTGAAGCAGTATAACTGCCCTTAAGGGGTCTGTGCCCTTTGACAGCAAAGTGGAAAAATATTGTATTCTGCAAATCTGCCACTCTTATGTACTCTGGAGAATGGAGAATATAATCTGGTCCAACAAGCGCTAGCGTTCTCATAATGTCAGCTGAAGAGGATTACAGGAGGATCGATTTTATGTAATTAAACTTCCCTGGCATACACAGAGATATGTTTCCTTAAAAGAAAAATAAAATAGAAAAATAAAATTGTCCGTGACTCGAGCATTCTCTTCCCTTCCTGCAAGGCTGTTGTTAGTTTCTTACATTAAAAGAAAAATGGTAATTGAAACTAATCCTGGGAAATACCACTCTCTCACTGATATGCTGTAGCATTTAGGGATCTAACATATTTGGAAAAATGTGTTCAGTTCCATCAGAAATGGAAAGCAAAGCTTGACAGATGCTTTGTTTTGGGTCTTTCTTCAGCAATGAGAAAAATAGAACAGTGGAGCTTGACACAGTCCTGAAACTTCCACGTCTTTCCCTTGTGTACATATTGATAGCTCTCTCTCAAAGTCACACTGATATTAGATGCATCCTTTGAACTTAAGATTACCTTCATACAGGTACAAAGGAGAAATTGTTTCAGCTGTCTAAATTTAATTTTTTTTTTAAATGAAACTTTTAAAAATAGGTATAAATATGAGTGTGAATTATAGAAGGGATGGATTTCTATTGAGAGGGTAGGATATTGTCTGCACCTCTGACTTTGGATTCAGTAATCCTTTAGCTGCTAAGTGCAAATCAAACAGCAGCAGATTATGCAAGGCTGAGGAGTTAATTTAAATCATAGTATTACCACATCCTCTTTAATACAACCTGGGGGTACATGCTACCAAAAATTGTCTCATACTCTTATTGCAAGGATAGTACTATCAGGACAGCTCTCATGGTAAAACTGGATTCCAAAGGAAAGGGAAGAATAGGCCAAACCTGGGATAATGTAGATCCTGTCAATCCTTTGCTTCATTGTGCTTTCTGGTCATTTGGCCTCCACACTGGATACTGTGCTGTGATTTTGACACAGAAACTGTGAAACTATGGTAGCTCTTGCAAGGAAGTCTTATATGTTTGTGTCTTCATATTAAAGTTGCCGGATTAGTCAAAATTGTCTGACACCATGATGGTGGTACCAGGATGAGGACAGGCCATTCTGACATCCTCAGGGAATGATTGTTAGAGACAAGAGAAATTGAAAGAAGTGATAGATGAAGTGCACTGCTGTCTGGATTTCCATCATCCAGATTGTGATTGCACTTACAGTTTGGGAGGGCATCATTTGCCCATTTCTTCTGGTCCCTTTTCAGTCCTGGCAGTTAGTTATTGCACCCAGTTGCTGACTGCTTGAGTTAATCCACCTACATCCCTCATCAGTGCACAGCCAGCATGACCTGAAGCAGCACTCATGAACTAGGTGATTTTCATAGAACAGGTACAGCCTATTAAATATGCAATAAATCAGTGGGTGTTCAGCTTTCCCCATCAGTGTGATGTTCACTCACTCCAACTTTCCATCTTGTGGTAACTACACTCTTTCTTCTGTCATCTGTTCACTGTATAGCAAAATTCTTGCCTGTGTAGACACCTATCTGCTTTTACCTATGCCATATATCCAAATATCAAAATTAAATAAAAAATTTCCCTGGTCTTGTCTGGGATCAAGGTAAAGAGTGAGTGCTTCACACAATAGTTTCCCGGCTGTCTCAGTTTATCAAGGTAAATGTTCCTTGTGTTTGAGAGGTGCCTTCCCACCAGTGGCATCAAAGGGAATGAGGTCATATCAGGAGATCAGATTTACTTCATAATTTTTCTGGGCTTGTGCCTTATTAAACATCTGAGCTTGATTTATTGTGAACTCTGCTGTTACTTATCCATTTTCCCTTTCCCTTATTTTCCCACATCTCATAAAATGAGTATAACTGATTTGAATTGTAAACATTGCATTCTCTCCTGCATTTGCTCTATTTAGCAATGCCTTTACTCTTGGATAAAGAATGATCCAAGTCTCTGGGAATTTTCTTTCTAATTAAAACAAGACTGCATAAAGATGGGTTTATGGTTTGATTGAAGGGAAAAGAAATCTAACTTTAAGACAAATTTACAGTTAAACTTGAAGTTTAACCCTGATAAGAAAGATAATTGAAATTTTGTTTCCTTCTCATGTATGACTTTTTTTCCTAATGAGTCCAAGAAAATTTGGTCAAGATGTATTTCACTTACCCCAGTGGTTCTGTAGCACTTTGCTCTATAGTGTGGTCATCTCAGCCAGACTTTAGAGCACTGTTATTACTAAGCTAGAAATGTTTCCATCCTAAGTGCTTTGTCTGCATCATCTTTGCCATACTATTTCATCATACACCCCTAGTTTTTTCCTGTACGTAACTCTTACCAGGATCTTTTTGCATGTTGGTGCCTGTTTCACTGTTACATGCTTTATAAACATGTTCTTTTTTTTATCTGTATTGCCAAGCTCCAGTCTTGCAGCTGATTATAAGGGTGTGATCTAAGCAGGGATCTATAGAGTGACAAAGTTCTTCATGGTAGAAGTTCTAGGATCAAATATCTTTTTAACTGTCAGGTACAGGTGTGCTGTACCAAGAAGTTGACTCATGCTATTCAAATATTTTGTGTGTTTAAATTCAGAATAATAGAAAGCTAGAGTGTTTTGGCCTTCAAGATGGTTGCAGATGCAAGATCTGTTCTGTTGTTTCCTTACGTCAGGAGATTGTATCTCTTTCTTTTCTAGATTTGAACGTATTCACACAAAAAAAGGGAACTACAGTAAGTCACTAGTTTCAAACCAAGAAGAGGTAGATGATTTAGCAACCTTAGAGGTACTGGATGAGGTAAGGACCTCTTTTTTTATGTTTTCCTGAAGAGGAGGAATTACATATTAAATCACAGTGGTGTGCCGTTGTTTTTCAAGTTCAACTGTATTATTACACTTCAATTGTGTACAATGACATTTCACCACTTTATGCCAGATATTTTGGACAAGATTTACTGTGTCAGAAAGGTTCAAATTCAAAGCTAAAACAATCTCTGGAGTTACAGCTGCAGACCAAACAGTACTGTAACACCATTGACTAAACAGGATTTATAGCACTAGATTTTATTACAGCTAAGTATCCAGTTTGCAATGGTGTATTAACCTGAAATTGGTCTAGGTTCAAGACCTTCCATCCCTGTTGCTTGAACACTGAGAGTTATCTTAAACTAGCTCACCATACTCTCTCAGGCTGGGTTCTTGCTGGCTTACTTTGGTTTGGAAATGCACGAGGGGCAATTTATGTCAACTGAGCCTCTCATCTGTCAATGCCTGCTGGTGAACCTTTGACCAAATTACTGATACAAATGCCTCTGGCTTTTCGAAGTTCAAAAGCTAGTTCACTGTGTGCAGGGAAACATGTTAGTGTTTATTCTTTAAGCTGTGTTTATTCTTTAAGTTTCTACACCAGAAAGAAGAATCAGGCTGTAGCACATTATCTGCAGGTCTTGGAGGCCATCAGTGGTTGCAAACAAGCTGTCATTCTTCATCTGCTGGGCTGTGCATAGACTATAATTCACATTCTCTTATCTGTAAAACTTCTCTGGTATATTGTATCTGTCGGTCCAGAATATTCACTTTGGCACTTGAGCTGGTAAACTGTATAATGCTGACAGCTCACAGAACACCTTCCATCCTCCCAAGTGCTTTGTTATGTTAATTGTAATTGAGCTAACCCAAACTTCTTCTACTGGACAAAGTTCAGGTTTAAGCATTTTTTTGATATTGGGAAGAGTAAGACTGTTGTGGGGTTTTTTTTAATCTTTTACCATAACACATATAAACAATCCAAGCTAAAGAGATTTTATTGCCCAAAAAAGGAGACAAACTGGAATATACCCCATCTCCTCTGAGGTGGAGCATTCTCATGGAAGGCCTCAGGAAGCCTCTATCTAAACGCATTGTTTGACTGTGTAGAGTTACTAAATCAAATCCAATTTAAAACCACTTTCACATATGAATGGCAGCTTCTCGGAACTGTATTCTCTCTTCCACTCAAATTTTTCTTGCAGTTCAGATGGCCCCATCATCAGAGCAAGACAAGAGACCTTCTGTTGGTGCAAGAAATAATTTCAAGAAGGGCAAAAGTTCCCCTAAAATAATTCCATAGCATGAATCTGATTATGGCCTAAAGGAAAACAGAGAGCATTCAAGAGAACAAGAGAACATTCAAAGCCAAAAAGTTTGTCAAGGCAATGGAAAACCAAAATTTTCTCTTTATGTTTTCTCATGAAGGAAATATAATCTCTACAGCTGTTGAGAATTCAGCTTTTAAGTGTGTTAAACAGGACACGGTGTACAACACTGTGAATGGATAGATGAGGAAAGAAAGCAATTCCTTCTCTAGTCCTCTGCTGCCAGTTGGTCTGTTCCAGTGGGTATGGGGTCTAAATATTTTCACATGTACCTCAGATTAGTCTCAAGGCTGGTTTGATTTCTTAGTTCAGCTCTGTGGCCTGTTTTGATTGGAAACCTAACCATGCACTTTATATACCCAGCTCTGTATGCAGAAGAAGCTGAGGGAAATTACATCAAGAAATTTGAATTCTACTAATGGGCCTTTCTTTTTTCTTGGGGAGCTGGCTTTGCAACAGCCAAGAACAATCACAGCAAAGACTGCTTGTTCTTAGGGAAAGATGCCTCACTGTTTATATTAATGGGAACCAAACAGTTGAACATCTGTGTTGCATAACTGAGAGTAGTGCTAGAGCAGCTGTAATGGCAGTTATGGACTCAATCAGATGTCTCTTCCTTGATAAGTTACATGAAAATTTACTAGTAGAAATATAGACAAAACTGTCTCATGGAAACCTCTGATGAGCTGAATGAATGCAGTACTTATTAACTCCTTTTTCTACAGCCACTTGAGGATCTGTAAGTATATATTGTTCAAAGTGAGTTTGGATACAAAAAAACAGAAGTGCTCATGTGTTTGAAAATACTACTCTTAATCCATGATGCACTGTACTTCTAACTATAAATAACTTCCTTCCGCATCCTCACTCATTGAAACCATGTAAGTATTTGATACATTATCCTAATACTCTTTTTTCCTCCGTGCGATTCATTGTTCCTGTTCCTTCTCCATCAGAATACAGTAACGGAGCAGCTGCAGAAGGGTTATGCCAAGGACCAGATCTACACATATGTTGGGGACATTCTGATTGCTGTCAATCCATTTCGGAACATAGATATTTATTCTTCACAGGTGTGAAAATTTAGGTTTCATTATTTTAAACTAGCACCAAATTCCACTGAAATATAAATATTTGTGGCCAATATGAGATTCATTTTAGCTTACTCTGAAAAACAGAATAACCAGTAGAGATGTGCTTTCAAGTGCATATTGACACACATTCTTAATACTTGCTGAAATTCAGCACAGAAATGAGAAACTCTAGTAGAATTAATTTCTAGTGTCTTTATGTCTACAGTGTAGATCATGCACAAAGCAATCTTATAAAATGTTAATTTCTGTGAATCTGTCTCCTCATTATACAGAAGGGAAGTTGTCTCCCTTTTATACAAAAGGGGAAAGATATTAAAGTTGGATCATACAGTAATTTGGGATTATTAATTATCAGATACTACAGGTAAAAAAAAGATCTCAAGTTTTAACATCAGTATCATGCAGAGATACTAATAGGAAGGGAAGCACAAATAAATTTAAATAAGTTGGAACTGTGATGTTTGACAATAAATTTTCTCCTAATGAATTGAGTTTCAAAGTGTAATGAGGGCTAAAATTATAGAAAATTGCGTTTCATTTTTTTTATCAGTTCTTATAGTTCTAAGTACATACAGATTCCTGGTATAGTGAGTGCAGTAACAGCTCCCTCAGAAAAACACTGCTGGAAACCTCAGCATGCTGTACACCAATCTAAAAATGAAACCAAACTTCAATTAAAATTTAAAAAAATAAGTTTTTAAAGGACAATGATATGTTTTTCTTTTTCTTTCATTTAGCATTCCAAACTGTATATTGGAGCCAAACGGACTGCCAACCCTCCTCACATTTTTGCTGTTGCTGACATAGGCTATCAGTCCATGGTGACATACAACTCTGATCAGGTATAGATGAGGTGTCTAATCTACATCCTCTGCCAGGCTGAGAGATATGTGATGAGCTCAGTCTTGCTCTGTTCTCTGCAGTGTATTGTTATTTCTGGAGAAAGTGGAGCTGGCAAGACACAAAGTGCCCATCTTCTGGTTCAGCAGCTCACTGTTCTGGGCAAGGTAAGTGGCAGGGGGATTGTCTCTGTAAGGCTTTGCTATCCTGGGCCTAAAGGGCTGAACCTATGCACAGGGCATGGCTGTGGGGTGAGACTGTTACACATTTTCCAAAGAACATTGGAACCTGGTGCCAATGTATCTGCTCCTTCCTCCCTCCTGAACTAGGGTCACTTGAAAATATGCTTGAAAATAATATAGGGTTTCCACAAGGAGAATTACCCACTGCAGTGAGGGCTGTGACTTAGTCAGATCCCTGTTAAATTGAGTGCCTTCAAGTCACCCAAACAGTACCAAATAAAGTCCTCTTCTAGCTTCTCATCCTTCCACAAGAAGATTGCTGTCAGTGGGACGTAGTCATTCTGGGAAGAGGCCACCATAAATGTCTAAATAAAATGGGTTTTTTGCATGCCCCAGGAGAGATAAAAGCATACTAATAGATTGGTAGGGTGCAGTGGAGCAGTAACCAGATGCTAACAAGGATCCTAAAAGCAGATTGACCATCTCAGAACCACAGAAACCACAGAAATTCATTGGTAGTGTAGTTATCATTATGTTTTATCTCTTCCAGATGGTCTTAGTTCTGAAAATTGCTGTATTCTGACAGATCTCATTGTATATGTGTATATATATATATCTATCTATGTATGTATGTAAATTTTGTTTTATATATATCCCTTTCTCTCCATATAATTCCCATGGGAATGGCTGCCCTGATTATGTCACACTTCACAATACCATTGAGAAGATTAAAGAAACACCTAAAAATGTAGGTATTTGAATAATTACTCATAATTTGAAGCAATATCTTTTTCACATCCAGGCTAATAACAGGACTCTGCAGGAGAAGATTCTCCAGGTGAACAACCTTGTAGAAGCATTTGGGAATGCAGGCACCATCATAAATGATAACTCAAGCAGATTTGGAAAATATTTGGAAATGAAATTCACTTGTGGTGGCACTGTAGTAGGAGCCCAGATTTCGGAGTACCTCCTTGAAAAATCCAGAGTTGTCCACCAGGCAGTGTAAGTATGAAAATTGTATTTGATCTAATTTAGGGGTTACAGAGTAGGCCTATGATGCAGGAAATCACCTTGGTTCAAAACTCAAAAATTAATAAAGTACCTGGAATTTTTTTCTTAAAAGTCATATATGAATATCTTATAAATCTGTAAGCAACCTGAAAACTACTTCAGATTTTCATTGCCCCCTGGGTTATTTAAACAAATCCTATAAAAATGCCCATATGATATATAAAAGAAGAACGTGCAAAGAGTTAAAAACTTTGTAATAGTCCAGGTATACATTTATTTGTGGGACTTTGGAGTACTGTGTTAAACATATCACTTAGATGTAATTTCTCTAAATTTCCTCTAGTAACATAGCTCATTTTCCATTTTGGAACATCTAGTAGGATTTGTTTATAGAGCATTATGGGTCAAAGATCCCTGCCAAGAAGGACTTGGGGGTGGATAAGGGGCTGGACATGACCCAGCCATGGGTACTCCCAGCCCAGAAAGCCAGACATGTCTTGAGCTGCATGCAAAGCAGCATGGGCAGCAGATTAAGGGGGGAAATCTGCCCCTCTACCCTGCTCTGGTGAGACCCCACCTGCAGTGTTGCATCCAGCTCTGGGTCCTCCCTTACAGGAAATACATGGACCTGTTGGAGAAATTCCAAAGAAAACCACTGGTATTATTAGAGGGATGGAGCACCGCTCCTGTAAGGAACAACTAAGAAAATTGGGGTTTTTCAGCCTGGAGAAGTCTTTGGTGTGACCAAATTGCAACTTTCCACCTGAAGGGAGCCTGCAAGAAAGATGGAGAGAGACTTTTTGTAATGTAATGACAGGACAAGGGGCAATGGATTTAAACTGAGAGAGAGTAGCTTTAAATTCGATATTAGAAATAAATTCTTTACTGTGGGGGTGGTGAGGTGTTGGCACAGGTTGCCCAGAGAAGCTGTGGTTGCCCCATCCCTGGAAGTGTTCAAGCCAGGCTGGATGGGTCTCTGAGCAACCCGGTCTAGTGACAGGTGTCCCTGCCCATGACAGGGGAGTTGGAACAGAAATCCTTAAGGTCCCTCCCAACCCAAGACCTTTTGTGGTTCTGTGATCTAATGGTACCCCGGAGATAAACACCTAAGCTCATGCACACAGCAGGGGTTTGAACACAATTCTTTTTTGCCATTTGGTAGTGACTGACTTGGGCATCTCAGGGCTCAGTCGTGGCTGCACATGTTCACCTAGTTCTTTCTCATAAGAACCTTAAATGTGTAATAAACCTCTGTCCTAGGTTTGGGCATCTAGCAAAGCATGCCAAGTCATAAGGCCCTTTTGCTGAATGTGTGCTTCTTGGTTCAGGGCTAAAGGACACAGCACACATACTTCATTCAGTGAACCAGAAGTATATACCTCTCCCACAATCAGAAGGTTTTTTAAAATAACTGGAGTTAAGCAGCCCATTCAATGTGGGTGGGTGAGCAGTGTGGAAGATCTCACACAGCATCTACCAATTGCATCAAAGACACAGCAGCACTGAGCTGCTTTAGCACCAAGCAGCCGCCCTGGCAGTGTCAGGACAAATACACAATGGCATGTAAAGGGTGTTCACAGGAAGTTCTGTATTAAAGCTTCTTTCAGAGTCCTCCGTCAGTTTGTGTGAGTCTTGTTTGTTATTAAAATGACATTTAGTAATAGTATATGTGTCATCGGTAAATGTAGCATGGTTATATTACTAAATCAGTTTGTTGTTTCTGTTGTTTCAGAGGAGAGAAAAATTTCCATATTTTTTATTATATTTATGCTGGTCTCGCTGAAAAGAAAAAACTGGCACATTATAAACTGCCAGAATATAGACCTCCCAGGTAATGTAGTTTATTTTTGAATAAATTGATTACTAAGAAATGCCATGTTGAATTCTCTGCCTCATTTACATTCTAACTCTGTATCCCTGAACTCTTTCAGATATCTGCAAAATGATCATTTCAGAATAGTGCAAGATTTCATGAACAATAGCTTTTATAAGTCTCAGTTTGAATTAATAGAACAGTGCTTCAAAGTCATAGGTTTTACACTGGAGGTGAGTGCTGATAAATCTTTTCCTTTTTGAACTTTACCAGCTACCTCAGGAAAACGTATATAAAGCATTCAAATCTCCCTTGTTATTTTCTTCCTTTAGTATTGTGTTTATGTTTTAGGATCTTGCACAGTCAACTTACTGTTGCATAGTAACATTTAAATTTTTAAAGTTTCAATTCATTGATAAACCAATAAAATGGTATTAGTCAACAAGACTTTGAAATCAGTGAACACAACATGGCTGAGTAATGGGGCGGGGGGAGATTTTAACAAATTTAATGCATAGAAAATTATGTTATAACTGTTTATTAGCCAGTAATTCTAGGCCTGTGAATATGAGCCCCATCTCAGTTTTAAGAGGAAGTCCATGGTGAGAGTTCTAAAAATTCATCTGAGTATTGATGAACTCAATACATTTTCACAACTCCAGGGATAAAGTTGAATGAAGTTCTTAAATCCCTTTGGAGATGAATCTCATCACTAAACATTAACTGAACCCATTCTTTCTTTATGATCTCATATCATTGCTCAGGTAGCTGTTAAACCCCTCTCCTCAGTCTGTCTCTGGTAAAATTAAAATTAAAAAGGACTGGATTTATAAAGGAAAGAAATCCTATCCTATGACCTAGTTTTACCTTAGGAGAAGTGGTGGATCACTGGTGTCATTTGTCTCTGACTTTATTTATAAGCAGTATAAATAGTATGGGCCATACAGTATCCGTGAAATATAGCACTAGTGCTGCAGAATGGATATATGTTTTAATTTCTCTGACAAAACTGTATGTGGTAAGGAGCTTTTCACAAATAATTACCCACTTCAGTTGACTATTTCTGGCTTCCCTCAATGTAAATATTTGAAATACCTATCATAACAGATTTATTCACCTATTTTGTTCCTCCATAGTCACTTTGCATTAGTTTGTAGTGGCAGTGGCATCACAGTCTCTTTCACCTCTACATGTTATTCACAACTGCATTTAGTAATATCACACCTGTACTATCACATCCTTTCACTTGTGCTTTCACTTTTCCAGAAGCAGCATGAAAGAACATTCATGGTTTAGCACTGATAGCAGATTTATCACAGCACCAGAGACCTTGATAAGTCGTAATTTAAAGCATGAAAAGCAGCAAGGCTGTTTTTGTTTCCAGTTCTTTTGTTCACTTGGACAAGTGGAAACAATAATCTTGATCATCCAAAAGAGGCCTTCCATACACCCTGAAGATGCAGTTAGAACCAGGTCACTGGCTGCATTGTGCAGTTCTAGCATGGATCTTCACTTGATTAACTCAGCAAGGCACTGGGAGCTGAATCTGTGAAGAATTATCTACCTGTAGAACCCCACCATTTCAGAAGCAAGCTGAGTGCCATAGGCAATCTGTTCGTGGCTACTTGTGATGTCAGCCTGCCTTGCATCCTCCTCAGCGTGAATTAGTGTGTCTGAGGCTCTGCTTGCAGGAGTGAAGGAAGTCTTCTTCCCATACTGAGGTTCTGATATTGGATACATTGTAAGGACAATTTTTTTCAGGGAAAAAAAAATTCCATAGGAAATTGAATTCCTTTCCTAAGTTTACTTATTTGTAATGCAGCCTTAAGCTTTGACATTCATCCCAGCGCACAGAGGAATTTCTATATAAGCATGTTCAGTGTTTTATTAGCAGAAAGCCATGGACAGAAAAAATCTTTGGCTAAAATTGAGACCTAAACAAAGCTTTATTCCTTTGAAATTTGCTTTCTGACTGACAGATTTTAAAAGTAACTACTGTCAGTACTCCCTGTCTTAAAATCACACTGTTTTATTTCAGGCTGCACAGCAAAACTAGTAAGAAAGGACTGCCTGAGGGGAACAATAATTATGCTGTGTGAGACAGATCCAGCCAGATTTCAAAAACCCTGGAAAAGGGCAGAAAAATGTCAGCAGCTATACATATTGTACAGCATGATGGCAGAAGTTAATCTATCCATTTCTTTGCGTTTCAGCTGTGTCCCTAAGCTTAAAATGAAAATGAGTGCTTAATCCTAAGTAAACTGCGTGCAAATTACCCTCAGCATATTTTTTTAGAGTGAGCTTATCCAGTTTGTCTTGCTGTCACTGGAATCACTATTTATTAACTGCTAGTTTAACTTCTGAAAGTATTAAAAACAAGCTCAAGTGTTCTAGAGCAATTAGAGATTTTATCTGAGTAAATGATGCCTGACGTGGTACCAGCAAACTATTGAATAATATGAATAAAGTTCTGTGCAATTATTAAAAGTTCATCGTTATAAAATACCAATCAGATTTGCAAAACTGCTTCTTATAAAACTATAAAAGTTTTCTACCTACTATTTATAAAACACACTATTACTGTATGCTGCAAAGTATACAGTGTCACAGACTCCTAGTCTGCTTTACAGGTACACCTAGTATTTTCTGAGTAAAAAACACTCTGATAATCAGGTGTAATGAGAAACATTCACCATTCAGGTGAATCTAAGTCCAACCTGCAATGAAAGCATTCTTTTACTAATCCCAAATATTATTTGGAATTTATATATTCATGCATTGGTACTTAATTTAATGTATATATCACTCCACTATCCAGAATAATAGCAGCCTTTTTCAAGACAGAATCCCTTTTCACAAAATCACAGAATGAACTAGGTTGGAAAAGACCTTTGAGTTCATCAAGTCCCACCTATGACCTAACACCACCTTATTAACTAAACCATGGCAGAACCTCCTAAATAATGTGAAATCTAAATTTGTTTAAGCAAAGTCCATTTTAAGATATTTCGGTGAGCTCCTAATTGACATTTTGAAGGCTAAAGTGCTTTGCCAAATCAGAGATGTGAGGCCTCACTCTTCTCCCAGTGAATTTTTTTCTGATGACGTTGGTGGGAGATGATATTGACCTATTATTTAGAGTACCTTTGTTTCCATGATGCAAGAAACATCAGTGCATATTTTCTAAATATTTTTGTTGATCTAGGTATTAAATCTTTAGACATGTTTGCACCTGCAGACACAGTGAAGGGTAGATATAAATAACCTCTGAATTCTTTCTGTGTAAAAGGATATGCACACCACTGTCTTTGCTTTCCCTACTTCGCGTCCATCCTGACCTGTCAACAAGTACTGAAGAGAGGTTAGACTATGGCTTGTTGCCCTCTTTGACTGTCTTACTCTTGAAAGACTTTGCTAAGTACGGAATAGGAATAATTGCTGACAATAGCACTCCTGAAAGTAGTGGAAACGTGGCAGACAGCAGGAAACAACACACACATATGCCCATCACACAAACCACAGAAGCAAATTACCTGGCTATTGTGTATTGTTGTTGTTGTTTTGTTTTTTTTAATATACTTTTCAGGAACTTGGAAGTGTGTACAGTGTCCTGGCTGCAATTTTAAACGTGGGTAACATTGAATTTTCTGCAGTAGTATCTGAACATATGATTGACAAGAGCAACATTTCCAATCCAGTAGCCCTTGAGAACTGTGAGTGGATTTTTCTTGATTTAACATTGTTTTCTTTTGGTGTTCTCATAGCAAATTTATTTTATTGTAGGAGAGGTATCAATGAAAACTGTTTTCACATGGAAATTTTGCAAGAATGATTAAAAACTGAAAGTACATTACTTCTAAGCCCATCTGAATTCAAATGCAAAAAAGAAAAAAATTTCCATGTTATGCATCTTATTTGACTAACCAGTTCACTGGCATACAGGAAACATGACTAATAATGCAGATGCCTGAAAAAATCTTTGGAATTTTTCCAAGGTTATTTGAACATTTGATGGAGAACCTCATTAACACATTGAATATTTTTTTCCCAGTTTCTTTCTCAGCTGCTCATTACTTGTTCCCCACAAGTGCCTGTGGAAATGCGACTCACTAATTCTTTCAAAGGGATGCCTTACATTATAAGCTGCTAGGAGGTAGAGGAGGCAAAGGGGCAAAGATTCTCCAGCAATTTGCTATGCTTTCTCAGTAATTACACCTGGGGAGATAATGAAGCCTTCACACTATCATCTTCACACATTCTCTTGCCATAGAAAAAATATTGTGGAACTGGGAAATAAGCGCCCCTTTTTCGGAGCAAAAGGAGAACAGCGGTGACTTGAATGAGTGGGTTATAACTAAGAGGGATATTCGCACCTCACAACTTGGGTACTTCTTACATAGTCACCTTCCAAAATCTGTCTCTGAGCTATGCCTGTGACATTCCTTCCCAGGTGCATCCCTGCTGTGTATTCAGGCAGATGAACTGCAAGAGGCCCTCACCTCTCACTGTGTAGTGACTCGAGGAGAAACAATTATTCGTCCCAACACTGTGGAAAAAGCTACTGATGTCAGAGATGCCATGGCCAAAGCACTGTATGGGCGCCTCTTCAGCTGGATAGTCAATCGCATCAACACCTTACTCAAACCTGACAAACATTTGAGGTAAAAGGAGATTTTTCAGAATAAAGAGATATTTTTTTCTGTGGGAATAATATCTGTCTTACAGTACAGTGTTTAGTGTAGGCAAGTTCTTTTTCTCTGCTATGTTTTTGTTTATGATCCCACCATGTCACAAATGGTTTGTGCTGTTCATAGTATATAGTGAAGACACAATAGATATGGTTGGGAAAAGCATCTGCTGTTTTCCTGCTGATCTTTACTCATTTAGCCCTTTATTTTTCTTTTGTATTTTTAACCCTTTTAACTTCTAACCCTTTTTCTTTTGTATTTTTTCAGTGTAAACATTTGATATTCATCATGTTGATTACATAGTCAAATTCTACTTTTATTTACACTGATGCTGTTGCTTTTGTCAGTGTTGTTATGAGCATGATTTCATATATGTGTGGGAATAGTTTTCAAACACATTTACTGAAGGTATCAGCCGCTTCACTTACAAGGTGACATTTTAAATGCCATATAAATAACGAATAGCTTTGGTTTGCAGATCTGGATTTCCTGGATTTTCTCTTCTTAAATCAGAGGAGAGCCAAGGTTGCAATCCTAAAATTTGTCTAAACTTTTAAGTATTCCGTTACAGCAGAGCAACAGTAACAGAACTTTAATCAGTAAATGATAGGATAAAATCCACGATAGATAGGGCAGCACTTCTAGCCTGTGGGCCTCTCTCACTTGTCTGTTACAGAGCCCTTTTCAAACTGTATACTTATTTATTGTGCTGGTGAGGAGGGAGAAAATTCATCCTGAAATGCTCACTTTAAAAAAAACCTCAAACAGCTTTTGCTTGATTTTGTGGTAGTAAAATAATTTGCATTTTCTATTTTTATGTAATTAGCTGTGAAAAGGAATGGGGCAGATAAATTTTAGTAGTCTATTCATCAAAAACGTAATTTTGAGACAGATTAAATAGTTCCCAAATTCAGATCACTCCACAAAGAAACACTTCGTTTTTTGAGATGAACTTCACAAAGAGAATTAAGTACTATTCATGAGTGTCTTGAGGATGACTCTTAATTTCTGATTTCCTAGATATTTATTTTAAAAATGGCTGCAGATAGATCTTCAAAGAGGTGTTATAGAAAAATGGGGTTTATATTTTACTTGCCTAGAAAATACACTAACGTCAACCTCAGTTAGTTATAAAACTATATCCCCTTAATTTTTTGCTTCAGCAAATAAATATTAGAGGTTTTTCCAGTTGCAGAAGTGATCACATAGCTTCAGTATGCCCTACTTAAAATATCAAACCAAAGTTTTTCCAGTGCTTCTCTGGAATTTAATTGGTAATTTAAATTCATACCACATCCCAGTGCATAAAGTAGTTATTCAGCTGCATAAAATGTCTAGTTAGTCATTCTTTTTTACTTTAATGTTAAACTAAGCAATTTTAATTGTTATGAATAAATAATATGAAGAAATAATACTTAAAGACAACAGCCTTTAATTTCAGGATGCTGGTGAGTAAAGCCTGTGTTGTTACAAGAGAAACAAGAAAATTTGTTCTTTCTGTACTATAGTCAGCTTCTTAGAATAATTACTTACAAATATTAGTGTAAGAATAAAATTGTAAATCCCTTTTCACCTGTCAGTTCACTTAGTTGTTGTGTGATTCAGTGCATCTGGTCTGCATTGCAGTAATCATTGAATTGATCTGCATTTATGTATTTCAAACTAACAATTGTTGTCATTTTAAGAGATACCTGGTTCAGCAAAACTTATCTTTTTTAACTGGTGTACAGATTTAGCCCATGATTTCCTTTTGTGAAATAGTAATGAAGATGGTTAATGTAAAATAAAGATAGAACAATGAAAAGTATATTTCATCTTTGCAGTGAAAATGATGATGGCTTGAATATTGGAATTCTTGACATCTTTGGCTTTGAGAATTTCAAAAAAAATTCTTTTGAACAACTCTGTATCAACATTGCCAATGAACAAATTCAATTCTACTTCAATCAACATGTCTTTGCCTGGGAACAGGTATCTGTTGGTTATTTTGATGAAGCTTTAGTATTACTGAACGTATAAAACCTCATCTCAAGAAACTGCATTGTTCCTTCTCCATTATAACTTGTAAATAGCAGATTATAAAAAAGGTTTTTTAAGTGTGTTTTCCATGAAGCAGTATTTGCAAGTAAAATGCCAACATAAAATGCATTAAACTTGAAATTTACAGTAACTAAGCAACAGAACACTGTGATAATCTGATTGATGCAAATTCAATGTTGTTTTCTTGAGGAATAATGAGTTTTGTAACCTATGATTCTCTAGTAAAAAAATTAAATGAGTGGTAACAAAATTTTGAAAGTGCAGTGTTCTTAATAGTTTACTAATAAGCTTAATGAACACTGAAATTCCATTATTAAAAACTGCAAATCTCACAATTATTTTGTTCTTCTTGAGAAACTAGATCATCTCAGCTAAGTAATGATGGATTTAATTTAAATAATTTATTTTAAAGCAGAGAAAAGGAATAGCACTATAAATATAAAAGTTTATGATTTTGAAGAGGAGAGGGGAAAAACCTCAAAAAAATAATCTCAACTTTGTAAATAATTCCAGGAGAATTAAATTAACCACCTTTAAATCATTATTCAGTATTTTTATTTGAAGAAATAACATGTCCAGGAAAAAAAATTTTCTTGCTGAGAATTGAAATATTTCAGAATTCTCTATGGCAGAACAGTCAGAATTTAAATCATAGGTGAAATTATATTTCTGCTGTTTTGCTGAAATTATTGGTGTTTATAATACATAGATGAAAATTCTCCTGAATTGCAATTTTAATTGTTAGTAGTATTTTATCAGTGTAAATCATTATTTGTTTTAAGGATGAGACAAATACAAGTTTGGAATGTGTCCATGCATGCAGATGTGTACATGCATGTCCATGCATTTCAGTCTAGAGGTGTATATATTTATGAGTAATATGACAATTTTTTTTTATGGCTCAGTGTTTTATCCTCTTTCTGCTTATTTCAGGAATATTGTCTTGTATCTTGTAGTTGTTTTTATAAATTTATGTGCAAGATTATCGACACAACTATTTCCTTGGTTTTAATATCATCTAAAAGCCAAAGAAAATTTAACTAGACCTACTGTAATTACTTAGGCATCTTCTTTCCAAAGTACACAAGTTCACAAAAGAAGGGCACTTGGCTATTGCTGTTTCCAACAATTGGGAGATGGAAATAGCAGAGACTGCATCAACAATATTTATTCCTGTCAAACCCAGGCGCTGACCAGGTCTCATGGACTTGCATATGTCCACTTTGCTTAAATGTTCACTAACTTGATCCTCCCATGCTAATTTTAAGTCTTTCTTGCTCCAGATTTTTCTCCTGGTCTCAGGGACCTGGGGTTATCAGTCAGGACCGATGCAAAGAAGGCATTGAATATCTCAGCCTTTTCCATGTGATCCACAGACTTGTTCAGCAGCAAGATCACATTCTCTCTAGTTGCCTTTTGTTGGTCAGGGACCAGCCTTGGCTTTCCTAGCCCTATTCCTGTACACCCAAATATTGTCTTAATGTTCCTCCTCTTTTTTTAATTAGAGTCAAGTTCAGAGCTTTTTGGCCAGACCTATATTAATGCAGAGGTTTGTGGAGTCACCATGTAGTAGGAACAGTTTGCTCTCTTGCATATGCCTTGCTGCACCATGGTGAGGGTGATTACTCTGCTACTGAGCAGATGAGGGGGAAAATTAACTTCTTATTTTGGCAATATACAGTCTGCCCATTTCTGTAATAAATCAGTACAACTATGGAAGGGGAAGGTAATCTTTATTTACAGAATCTTGAAGTGCATCAGTTTTACCCATTTCCATTCTCTCTCTCATAGATTTCATTGATTCACAGATATACAGAATTCAACATGGCATGTGTGGGGGTGGTTGTGTGTGTTCAAATAGTCTGGCCAAGAAAATTTGTGAGTGACATATAGAATAATGGACACCTGCTGGCAAGTCTTCATCATGTCTCTTAGGTTCTTCTTTCTGAAGTAGCTTTTGGACATATATTTTACAGCCTCAAACCTTTATTTACTTCAGCATCTTTAGGCATCAGTAATCTTCAGGCAAGGTCATTATCTGGCTTTACTTGTTTGGAATATATATATTTTTTATCCCTACGGTCCATTTCCTTGGTGGGGTCATAAGAAAATTGTGTGTGATGTGCTATAACCTCACAGTCATGCTCCTGCTGTCAGGTTTGGAGGGTGTTCCACTCGCTAACTCTCTGCACTGTGTTTTTAAGTAAGTAAATTAAGTGAAGGCCTCTGTTCTTGATGTAAGAAACTCTTTCCTCAGTTTCATTGTTATAAACAAATGTTCTTCAATCAAATCACAGGCTATTCTTTTTAGACTATTTTTTCTGGTGCTTATATGCGCATTTCCATTCATATTTCATTTATACCAGTCCTAATATTTCTATTACAAGTGTCCACATCCAGCCTGAAATACCAACCAAGTGACTGTCTACCTTAATTTGCATCAAACCACTGTATCAGATTATATCAAACTTCATTATATTATCTTGTAGCAGTCTCTGAAGATATTACTACAGCAGGGAATAAGTAGCTATATAGATTAAGTTCATGTAAGTGTGGGTGTAATTCTCCCCCTTTCAGAGATGGGAAATGAGAAATGTGTTATTCTGCATTGCAACCCAAAGGCATAGAATGATTTGTGGTATGATTCATAGTCATTATAAGACATCACTTTTCACTTATTTATTACATGATTGTCCCAGTTTTGCATCACAAAAACAGCCTTTCAGAAAGCAGGTGGCTTCAGAATAATTTCTGTTCACTGTAAGGACTCTCCTGTGTTGATACCACTAATGTACTTTAATTGTAAATTAAAATAAAAATAATCACTGATGTATAAAACAAATTTTAGGATGACTTCTGCCCTTTGCTGATGTAGCTGCCTGACTGTGCAAATGATTTTATATGCAGGGGTTTGTGGTTTAGGCTCTAAAAGACAGAAGTTATGCTTAGGAGAAGGCTGATGGCAGAAGTCACCAAGACCTTTGTGAGGAGTTTCCATTAGCCCTGACTGTTGTGCTGCTGGAGCTATCCTGTCACTGGGGACCCAGACTAGTGTATCTTCACAGCCCTGTGCAGTGCCAGACAGACATCTCAGATTGCCCTGTGCTACCTCAGAAATCTCTAACACAATGCTGCACTGAACCCTGTAGACCTACCCAAGGAAGACTGAAGAATTTAAATTCTTTTACACTTTTGCAAGATATGTAAAGTGTACAGATACATTGCTTTTTCATCCCTGTTTTGCCCTGTTCACATATCACATGCAATTTGATGAAATTTTACTTATCTAGTGGGAAGTTGAGGCCTAAACCAATTGATTATATTTTAGTTTGTCATTAACCCATGTTCACCTAGTTAGTAGTGATTATGTCATCAGAGAAGGTGAATCATATTTTGGCAACTTGACCAATGAAGCCAAGCAGTAAATACACTCATAAGGTTGAATTGTACTTTCAGTGTTGCAGGTGACATTGTTTTATCATTGTGAGTGTTCTCTTTTCTGTATCTGAATCTGAAAAGTGCTCACGGTTTTGCTTTCCTTGGAAGTGTGGCCCACAAAAAAAAAAGGCCACAGTAGTGACAGGGGTGGAGAAAAGGAACAACATGAGGCTCAGGGTGTCACCCAGAGTGAAGTCTCTGTGGGCCAACATGGAGAACTCAAACCAAATTTAGAATTTATTCTTGATTGTTGACTTAATGTTTGCATTTAAGAATAAAGTTTTTGAGGCCTGAATACAATCTCCTTTCACTAATTTAACAGAAAGACTGAAGTGGGTATATAATTAAGATAAAGGTAGTGTAGATTCCCAGTAGTCAATGGAGATAAATAGATATATCCCTATCTCTACTGACTGGGGAGAGAATGTGGCCTCTCAACTTAGTCACTGCTTTTAGTTTTGCTAGCACAAGGGGTTTTTTGGCTAATATAAAGGCAAAGCAGAACTTTTGGACCTTCAGTCCTGTCCTTCAAGGTTTTCCTCTTACATATTAGATACTGATGAAAGTTAATTTCTGTCAGCTCCGTGGTCTGCAGGTCACATTGTCCAGCAAGACAGTCTTCCCATTCCTTTCTCATTTGTCATTCCCCCATAAGTAAAAGGTATAATGGCAGATAGCTAAAACATTTTGGAAAGTAGCAAGTTTGCTGTCAGTTGGAAGGATGATGCTTTTTGCATTAAATGTATGCAGTGTTTATTTTACATTCTCACGACAATTTAATCTTCTAGTTTCAGCTTGAAACAGTTCCTTCTGAATAAGTCTCTGGTGTCCCCATTTAAACCAAAATGTCATCATGAAATGTACTCAGCAAAATGGCATTACTTTATGAAATGTGAAGACCATTTCCTAATGCATTTAGTAATTCTTTTGTTACCATTGAAACCAGGTGGTATGAGCTAATGTTACATAGTTTTGATCACAGGAAAGATACCATGTAATACTAAGATGAGACAGGAGCCCAATTAATAGTGTAACTCAATTATTCCTTTTGACATCCCATCCACAGGAATACTTTCTAATGGATTATGTTTTAGAATTTCAAGAAGTAGCTATTCTGTGGAGCTTTCTTGTCACAAAACATCACGGGGGATTACAAAATCCTGTAGCTGATTCATTTTATTAATTCAAATAAGACCTATTTCATTACATTTTTATGATGTCCATCATTAAAGCTTTTATACTTGCTGTTTGTATCCTAATGATGCAATTGAAAGCAGCACTGCATCAGAAAATGTAGTACAGTATAATTTCTGAGTCATCTGTCACACTGGTGCTGGCTTGGTCATCAGCTGTCCTTCAGGAGCCCGTGGGAAGTGATGGAGTGAACTCCTTCATATCCTGCTGGGGGATGGCAGTGTTACCAAAACTGTCAAGGCTGGCACTCTTTCATTTGTTGAGATACAAAGGACACAAACTGAGTGGTCACATACATGGCAGGCTTGGAGGTCAGGCCCTGTGTGCTGCCTGGGCAGGGAGGGGAGCAGATGTTGTAGCATTATGATATAGCATAATAGTACAGCTACTAAGAGTTCCTTCTTTTTCAAGGAGAACACTTTTATCAGCTCTCTAAACCAGCCTCTCTCACAAGCATTTGAAGTTGGAAAAAGTTTATGATCAGACAGGTTGGTTGTGAGAGCTTGTTTGAGGATGTCTGACTGTCACAGAACCACTCTCCTCTGGTAGATCCATCCTGAGCAGTCTGTTCCCCTTGCCCCCCCTGATAAGAGTACTCTAGATAATCCTAGGCTGGTTCCATGAACATCTGTGTGTCAGTGCAGCTGTAGCCCTCAGTTAAACTGCCCCTGCTCCCATGTTATCTCTGGGAGATTACACAGGCTTTCTGCATTTCTGCCACCTACTCCTACAGCTCCTACTAACTTCCCGCCTATATCATGGGAACATTTATTACTCTCCTGTCTTGTCCAGCTACTCAGGTCATTGATTAAAATAAAAAAACAAAACTCCACCTGTCCACTGCTTCAGGGGAGACACGAATGAGGTTAATCCTCCTTGTCTCAAATGAGGAGCCCTCATGGGGCTGTAGACAAGATTTGTACTGATTACACCCTTGTGTGGCATATAAACTGAATTATAAGCTATCCATAGCTTGAAGAGTGTCCTGGGAAATTACATCAGTCTGGATACTGGAAGGGTTTAGGTATATATTTTGTGTCCTCTTTCAAATGGATCAGCAGATATTTATTTGTGCCTTCCCAGTCTTATTGATTTTATGCCTTTTGCTGTTTCTCTGAGATTAAGAGGTATGAAACAGGTGTTCTGTTGTATATGAAAGTGAACTTATTTTCTAAATGTTCAATGTGTTGCCTTCTTCACTCATTCAGACTCAAGTAAATGACACATAAGGAGAGGTCTTCCAAGGTTAGAGGTCTGTGAACTCATTAATATTAGCCATCATTCATTTTTGTGACACTCTTCTCACAATGAATTCTAATGGCAAAACTGTCATGTTAGCACCATACATGAATACAACACTTATAAAGTCCTATCCTTTGGCAGAGGGAGGATTTTTAAAGTAGATCAAAAGCTCTGTGTTTCACAGTACAGCCTGCACAGGAGTGAATGCAACCCTGGCACAAACAGGAGCATTGTGTAGTAGATAATTTCTATTGCTTTACCTAATGCAAGCAAAAAAAATGGGGGGTGGCAGTCCCTAGAGCAACCCTCTCTGGGTAAATCTACAGCTGTCCTCTGCCTTGCTAAAGGATTAAGGAAGGTCATTCTTGTGTTCTCTGGCTATAATCTAAATTATAGTCAAGATAAAATCATCACAACACACTGCAGACACTTTTGTTATTTGTTTTTTCTTAGTCTGGGAGGAATCCAGAGATATTTGAAGTCTTCAGAAGAAAATCAGCCAGACCAAACCAAACAAAAAAAGCAAACAAAGAAGTACACCCCACCAGCTTTTCTGTTGTTTTTAAATCTTGGGAAATACCTTTCCCTAGTTCCTTAAAAGGAGTGAAAATGTATTAGATGCAAATCTGAGGCAATTTATTTACTTCTTAGGACGTACACAATTCTTCAATTTTCAGAGAGTATGTGCACCTTTTTTGTTTACGTAAGAGTTTTTCCAGGTGTTTGAGGAGGGTGATCAAACAAGTAAAGCCACTGGAACCTGTAGTCACATTTCTAAATCTTAACCATCAGTTAAATCTGAGCAATGAATTAGGAATGTAAATATAGTTCTGAATGGTTAAGAAATTTTCAACATTTCAGACCAGGGAAATAAATAGACCCTTAGGTCTCTATTTGCAAACAATATACTTAATCTTCTTCAACTATGTTTCTTTAATTCTTGCTATTCCTGTAAAGTATCTTACTTTACCAAATATGCCATAGGAGTATTGAACTTATATTCAAAACCAGTATCCCAGCTGACATTTGTTTCTGCAAAACCTTGATGTCTGTCATGCCTGAGGCATGCTTTTTCAGTGTAGTTTTAATTTGCTACAATTGACAGTTAGTGAATTATTTTCTGAAGTGGTTCTATATGCACAGACAAAGCATGCCTTCTGTTTCTTGCTGCAGAATGAATACCTTTATGAAGGTGTTGATGCCAGAGTTATAGAATATGAGGACAACAGGCCCCTCCTAGATATGTTCCTGCAGAAACCAATGGGTTTATTGTCTCTGCTGGATGAGGAAAGTCGATTCCCACAAGCAACAGATCAGACACTTGTAGGTAAGTATATGGTTCATTTCACAGTTTTACAGCTTGTCTTCTGTCCGATTTCTGTTTGGCATGTAAAGTTCAGGCTATATGCTAGTTATGCTTTTAGTGAGCCCCCATTTCAGTGTCACAGTGTGTTTGAGGGAGACATGCCTGCTGGGATGGCTGTGTCCTTGAGGTTCACAGAGAAACATCAAGAGTACAAATGAATCTAAGCTGCTGATCCAGGTTTCAAGTTCTCCCGCCTTCAGGATTTTTTTGCTGCAGAGCTTGAGAAGTAAAGATCAAACTGAGTTAAAACTCTAGGTTCATAGACCAAGAACACTGTTTGCAAAGTTTAGTCATGTTCAGCACTGAGATTTTTGATGAGCAGTATCTGAGCAAGAAGTTTAATACTTTTTAAGAGTAATGACTGTAAACATGCCTCAGTGCCTTTCAGCAAATTGTGCTTTCTGGGTATTTTTTATTCACAAATTAAAACACCTAACATCATTGTAATTCAGATCCTGAATATTTCAGTGCTGTTGAGTAGCTGCAATTACCATTGACTTCATTATTTCAGTTGCATTTCTATGCAGATAAATCCTGGTTTTATTCATTTTTGTATGTGCAAAGTGTCAGATTAGAGTTTTAACCAACATCCAGTCAGAAAATCTAATAACATCCAGTAACAATGCCCATGTTAAAGCAATTATATGAGCTTATTGTCCTTTTATGCTCATGCTTTTTAGTCTACAGTACAGAAGCACTCAGTCAATGAGTAAATGTTCCCTCACAACTCCTCAAGGAGCCCTTAGAAAAGATTTCTGCATTGTTTCATATTTTTAGATCAAAATCTTGGATAGGCAAGCCCTGGAAGAGTTTAAAACACACGTGGATGTGGCACCTGGGGACCTGCCTTAGTGGTGAACAGAGCGGTGCTGGGTTAAGGGTTGGACTCAATGATACTACACATCTTTTCCCACCTTAATGATTCTATGATTCCCTGAAGTCACATATTAAAAAATTGGAACAAAATAAGTAACTTGTCCAAGAACTCCTATAGTCTCTATGGAGTGTCTTTTGTAAGAAGACCATTATGGTATCTCTGTCCTTGAAAACATCAGTGTCTGTTTTGTGCCTCTGCGTTGGCTGAGAACCCAGGAAATATCCTTGGAGGGATGCAGCTTCAGAAAAGAATAATTGTAGAGTAACGCCAGTAAGATAAGCTATGTGTTTTCTTTCAGAAAAATTTGAAGATAATTTGAAATCAAAATATTTTTGGAGACCCAAAAGAGTAGACCTAACCTTTGGAATTTATCATTATGCAGGAAAGGTAAGACACCTGATGATGTTAGCTGGGGATTGTGGAATGGTAGGAAGTAGAAGAGGTCACCTGGGTTGATTCTCAACAGTCGTCTCTTCAGGCCAGACATGGGGATGTTGGTAGTGCCTTACATGTCAAAAGTAAATTAAAAAGTTATTATCCCTCATTTAAAAAAAAAAGCAATAGCAGGAGTGTATTTTTCTTAAATGTCACCAGGTAAATGAACTGACTGTATTACAGAAGACCCAGAACATAACTGGTATGTAATGCAGCTCAGTGCTCTTCCCTTTAGTTCCTCAAAGTCTTGCACCATGACTGTTCCCACTTTTTCTAACCAGGACGCAGCTCCATTCTTTCTCTTACTTCACACCTTTAGCCTTTCTTAGTTCTGTACTTTGTCATCAGCCAGACAGAGAGTGCAGGCCCTTCTTCCTTCTTCATTCAGTGAGCAGCATCCATACCAGGTGACTTGCTGCACGTGCTGTGCAAACACAGGAGGAGCTGCTCTTACACTGCAGCAGGGTGACACTGGTCACCTGAACCTTGCTTTGGGAAAGCAGGACCTCCCACCTCCTTCTGAGCCCTTTTGAAGGGTACAGAGCAAGCACTGATGTCTCACATGGGAAACCATGCTGGCTCTGTGCAGTGCTGGAGCAGTTGGCCTGGGAAGGGACAAATACTACAGATGGGAAACCATGCTGGCTGTGTGCAGTGCTGGAGCAGTTGGCCTGGGAAGGGACAAATACTACCCATCAGCTGATGGAAAATACTTTACCCCTTATGTAAGACAGCCAGCTACAAAGGCCCTCTTGTAACTCTTCTGAGCCTCATCTCCAACTGAGTTGCATTTCACCAGCATAGCATAATTCACTTCAAGGAGTGGAAAGCCAGATCTCCCTCTACCATTCCTGTTACCAGCCACTGAAGATGAGGAATTACACCACTGCCCCATCAGTGTTCAACAAATTCTTTTATTAGGAAGTTTATTCTGCTGTCTAACTTATGTCTCCATTCTGCCCTGTAAATTCAACACCCCTAATCCAGTTTACTGTGGAACTGGAGAACAATTTCCTCTTTTTTTACAAGTCTTTTTCATCATTTAAGACTGTTGCTGAGTTGTTTTGTGATGGATTTTTTTAAATTATCTATCCCAGTATCTTCTACCCTTCTTGTCAAGTTTTCCTGTGAATCCCTTAGACTATTGAGATAGAACTCTGAAGTTACATTTTGAATTAGGTACACCATTCTTGAAATTTTTTGAAAGATTTCAATTGCCAATATGCAGCTTGTAATTCCACAGGCTTCCTCTACAGTTAATACAGAGAGCCCTAGGAAAAGTGTCAAATCCTGGGTTCAGTACAGCATGATATGAATAGCACAGAAAGATTGTATAGTCATATGGGTAATCCTGTGTGATGTGGTTGAAATCAAGTGCATTGTTAATTGTGCATTAGTACATGTACAGGTGTAAAGGAGGACTGCAATACACTTCTCCTGGTGATAGATCCACACAGGTTAAAACTACTACCTGCTCTAGGAAAAATAAATGTCTCAAGTTACTTTGGAATGATAGATTTTCTTTTAGTGATTTCATCATATCTCAGTATTGAAAAGGTAGAATTTTCAGTGATACAAAAAAAAAAAAAAATACTAGAAGTGAGAGTGAGCCCCATGGCTGAAAAACTATTTGTGTATCTTGATACAGTAAAAGCCCTATTCCAGAAAGCTTAAATTTACCATTACTTTTCAAAACCCAAGAAAATGCATAAATGCACTTTTTAAACAGGTTCTATATAATGCAAGTGGATTCCTAGCCAAAAATAGAGATACTCTACCAGCTGATATTGTGCTGCTGCTGCGATCATCTGAAAACAATCTGACACGACAACTGGTAACTCACCCTCTCACAAAAACAGGTATTGCTGTTGTGGTGATCTTCTTGGTTTTCTCCAGCCTTTGTGATGACCACTGCTAGGTTTCATATGACCACGTATTGATGACATTATATGCTTCGTGGCTTCACTTTCCGACCATGGAATCTATACTGAATGGAGCCACAGCCATCTCAAGCTGCAGGGGAGGGATTGGTCTGGTCAAGTGCCAAGAAAGTAGTAGAGACTTTTTTCAGGGTTCTGTCTTCAGAGTAGGGGATCAAGACAGGGAGCAGAGTTCAGCTGAGGACTGAACAGGAATGATCAGGTAAGTCACTGGCCTGTTTTGGACAGGGCATATATAAATTGCCTCAGGCAATTTATCTCTAAGTGATATAGAGCAAGGGTTGGTGCTCCTAACATCGGCTGCAAACACTGAGAAGACAGTCCCTCTATTTTCAGTCTTAGAGTTCTTTCCAATAGATAAGTGATGGGGTCCTTGTAGTAAGCTCTTCCTCAAGAAATTTGTAAGTAGAGGCGGAGGAATAAAACTGGCTTTACAGAAATTACTCCAAAATTGCACCTTATTCGAACTATGTCCTTGCAAAGTGTCCTGCCTTCCACTGCAGGATGATGGGTAAATCTCCTTACAACCAGTTTGTTATTGTGTTGTAGTACTCCCTGTGTGATGGCATTGATGCCATACAGTAAGTACTTTACAACATTACTTTCTTGTACAACTACATGGGAGACATATTTCTAGCAGAATGGAGAAGCTAAATTGTAAGAGCCTGATGGAAATGAAAATGTTATCATAATTTACAGAAGCTGAGATTTTGGCAAGGCTTTTGTTCTTTACAAAGGGAGCTTTGCTAATAGAATGCAAAATTTGGTCTTGGAATTTTATTTTAAGTGAGTGTTCCTGGGAAAGCACGGAACTCAGTGTCCTTGCCTGAACTTTTTGACTTGATGATAACTGTTAGTATGCTAAACTATAATTTCCATAGAGTCCAAGTAAGCACCCAAATGTTTCCAAGAATTGATCCCAAGTCTTAATGTTTTGCAAGATAACTCCGAAGGGTGCTTTAGTCTTCTCGTTAAATATTGTGAAGCACTGCATGTAGCGTTTCAAAACTGACTCAAGCTATCCAGCTATAGCCAACTAAAAGTTAGGTTTCTCATCTGTGTTATTTATCTAGAATCAGAGTAATTGTAGAGGTTTACCCAAAGTCCAGCCCGTCTTGCCTATCCCGGGTGTTTCTCTTGGGGTGGGAAGAATCTCCTCTGAAGGTGTTTCTCTCCACTGAATACTGCAGGGATCCTGTAGACACTTCATTTTCAGATAGCTAAAGTTAGCTGTTAGCTGTAATTCGCTTTTTTTGCTTTCCACCCTGTGATATTCAGCTGAACTCCAGGGAGATTTAGGCCTTGATATCATCACATAATACCAGATGCATTACCATGACACATATTTGCAGCTGTTATTCCAACTCTTATCCACCTCTTTCTGATAGTAGCTGAGCACAGAGAGATAGGCCCTCCCAGTGGAGAGGGAGATCCCAGAGGTGTTATGTTATTGGCAGAAGCAGTGGCAACATGCAGCAATGGTTAGAGTTTATCAACACAGACAGACATGATGGAATGCTCAGCAGAATTTTCATTTTTCCTTGAATAGACCTATGTAAAGCATGCCAATGCACCTAGCCCTTCAAAGTTATCATAATGAAGGTATTTCTTGACTTAGAATTCCAAAGTTAGAGTTTTAAGATGTTATCTGTGCTAGTAAACCAAACAGAGCCAGTGAACAGTAGCTGAAACATTCCTACAGGGCTGCTCCTTCTGATTAATGGTTAGAATGCTTCCCTGGAACAGTTTTGGTCCATGTCAGCTAGTAGCCTTCCAGGAATACCCAGTCACACTTCAGAGATAGGACAGGCCAGTGATGGTTTCCAGCAAGCTCTGTGGAAAGGTACAAACTTATTTTTACCAGGGGGTTGAAAGAGCAGTGAAGAGTAGAGTCATGCCATGTCACTTTTCCACAGGGCAAGAGGATATTAGCACATTTCTCTTTAACTAATATGTAGCATTAGAACTAGAATAGTACAATAACATGTACATATACAAAAACCACATGAATGGTCTAAGATGTATCTATCTTACTTTCTACAGCAGTCTGTTTATTTTTTTATCTAGTAGATGATGTATGAACTGAAGGAGAAAAAATCATGTTCTGTGTTCATGCAACTTCTTCAGAGCTCCCAAGGGTTAAAAGGGAAAATGAGGACATGCTCTGACAAAATCAATGACCTTTATAATCATGTGGTTACACTGGGGGCATGAGTAAGGTGGTTCAGCATTGTTCTTAGTTTAGATGAGACGTAAGTTACTTTCTTTCATCTTCCCATAGGTAATCTGGCACACACCAAAAGCAAAACTACAATCAGTTATCAAATGTGGACCTCCCAAAAATCAATCAGTCATACAAAGGTAAGAAAACTGATTTTTTGATTCTGCATTGAAGCCTAACTTGAACTAGAAAGGCAGTAGTTGTTTTGGTATTGAAAGTAAGCAAGTAACCCCTTCCTCGGTTTTTCTCCCTCTCCTATTTTCTTTTCTGTTTAGCTGGATATCTTTGTGTTGTGCAATTCATATTCCTTCCGTGAGGTAAAAACCTAACATTTCCCTTCTTTCTTGCTATAGTTTTATAACAACTTCAGGGGGAAAAAAATACTATTTCCCAGCTGTATTGTAGCAAAAAGAGAAATTAAAATATTGGTGTGAAGTATAGCCACGTTTCTTAGAGAACTATCAAATTAACAGTGATAATGAAATAACAGACAGGACCTCAGACATTGTCTGGTTATTTGTGGCAGTTATTAGATGCTCTGTTACCAACCTGTGCCCTTTTTGTGAATGTTTGTGTATTGTGTCATGAAGTATTGGTGTAACTGGTTTGTGCTAGTGATCATGCTGTAACTTCTGCTGTTTAGAATCCTTTCAAAATTATTTATTTTCTCTGAGGGATGCTTTCTTGGGGGACTGGAAAGGGCACTACAGGCTAACTAGAGATAGAAAGTGCATTTTTTTTTCTTCATCTTTATAGAATGAAGCAGGAGATACTGGACATCATCCAAGAGAAACAACCAGCATGAAAACACAGACAGTTGCTTCTTATTTTAGAGTAAGATATCAGATCTTTTAATATTTCTAGAGTACAACAAATGTTTATTCTTTTACTTTTTGAAATGCACCTGTTGAGTCAGTACCGATCTATTTAGAGTTTGTGAACTGCATATATGGTGCAGCAATCTGTGCCGTACAAATATCTCGAGGAGATTGTGATGTTTCATCTTTAACTGTACTTGATTACACAGCCACATTGCTGTCATGATGATGTATGACGATCAATATAAATCTTTCACTTGCTTTTTTTTCCACGAAAGAAGATAAAGGGAGATTGGACATTAGTGGTGTAGCATTTCTTTAAGAGTTTAAGAAAGAGGGCAAAGTTAGTTGGAAGCAGGAGCTCCAGAGAAAGTTCTTGATTGTTACTGCACAGAGGCTGCCCAGAATTCATCCTTGTGGCTCCTTCAGCAGTGCTGTGGACCTTCCCAAGCACTGGCTGTGCTTCTAGTCCTAAAATAGCAAAGCGCAGTGAAGAGCATCCTTTCCTCTGAAGTGGCGCACAGAGTCACAGAGTTGGTTCTGCTCTGAATTTCCAGCTCTTCTTTAGTCATCTCTCCCAGCAAACCATAAAGTGGCTGAGGGCATGTTCGTGATGAATTGGGTACACAGCTCAAAAGGAATACCAAGTTGGCTGATGACACAAAACTGGGAGGAGCTTTTGACTCCCTTGAGGGCAGAGAGGCCCTGCAGAGAGACCTCAACGAATCAGAGGGCTGGGCAATCAGCAACCATTAGACATTTCAGAAAGACAAGTGCCAAATTCTGCACCTGGGATGGGGCAGCCCTGGTTGTCTGTAGAGACTGGACAATGAGAGGCCAGAGAGCAGTGCCACAGAAAGGGAACAGGGGGTGTTGGTCCATGGCAAATTGAACATGAGCAGGCAGTGCCCTGGCAGCCAGGAGGGACAACCCTGTCCTGGGGACATCAGGGACAGCTGGGCAAGGGAGGGGATTGTCCTGCTGTGCTCTGCTCTGGGGCAGCCTCACCTCCAGTGCTGGGGACATTTCTGGGTGCCACAATATAAAAAAAGACATTAAAGCAGAGAAGAGCATCCAAAGGAGGGCCATGATGATGGCGAAGGATCTGGAGGGGAGCTGTATGAGAAGCAGCTGAAGTCACTTGGTCTGTCCAGCGTGGAGAGGAGGAGACTGAGGGGAGACCTCATTGTGACCTTCAACAACCTCATGAGGGCAAGAGGAGGAGCAGGCACTGATCTCTTCACTCTCACAACCAGTGACAGGACATAAAGGAAGGGCACAAAGCTGAGTCAGGGGAGGTTTATGCTGGATATCAGGAAAAGGGTCTTCACCCAGAGGGTGGATGGGCCCTGGAACCAGCTCTCCAGGAAAATGGTCACAGCACCAGATAGTACCAGGAGCATTTGGACAATACTCTCAGGTACATGGTGTGATTCTTGGGGTGTCCTCTGCAGGGCCAGGAGTTGGACTTGGTGATCCTGATGAGTTTCTTCCAAGTCAGTATATTCTGTGATTCTATGACCTGTAAGAGTTCATTTACATCTCTCTCCAAGCAATGAGGAACAGATCTCTCTTTTTTTAGATACAGTTGCATAGCTTTGTGGACTGTGAAGGATAATTTCAGTTTGGGTATCATGGTGGTCCAAAGCTATATGCTGTTTGGATATTCTAGATGGAAAAAAATATAGAAACTCATTCAAACTAATGTCTCTAGTTCAGTGCATTACCAGGACATCTAGCATCAGAGGCTGCAAATGATTTAATTATGTTTACACTTTTCTGATACTATTTCTGTAGTGGAAATCCTTGCTCAGATCATGATAGCTAATGTTCTTAAATGAAAATGCACCTTCAGCCCCACTGGTTTACTCATACACAGAAATCTATGGGTGACTAAAACAAGCATATGCCACCTCAGACTGCATGGAAAAAAAAGATATCCATTAGCATGTCCTACTTGTTTGTGTTCAGTTGGCACACTGGTGATGGAGCTAATTAAGCACTTTGCTGCATGGTGCAGCTTCTGTCCAGAATGGAATTGCACATTTTAATAGGAAACATATGGTTCTTGACGTCCTACACTGGTTTCATGTAACCAACCTACTGCTGAGCTGCATTACCTCCTGGCTGCCTCTTTCTGTTGAGTCAGGTTCAATCTTGAGGAATGAGCCTCTTCATTTTTGTTTTAATAAGATCCTTCTATGAAGTAATTTTTCAAAACACCAGTCAAGGTTGTTTACACTCAGATTCCCCTCAGCTGGCATGGGGAGCTACAGGCTGCATCCCCTCTGCTAGCCTGGTACTCTGGTGAGGTGGGAAAAATGCAACTTTGGAATTGTGATCTTCTAGCTTTGCCCTCCTCAGAAGTTTCCTCTTGGCAGGGCAGTCATGGTATCACCATCAGTCTGTACAATGAACAGGATATACCAAAGTCAGAAAGGTTCAACCAGCCCTTCTTCTGGGGTAGTCTTAGTTTCCTCCAGTCTAATGAAGGAATTGAAATATTTACTGGCTTGTTGCTGTTCCACTTCCCATTCATAGATGGATGATTTACTCTCTGGGGGAACAGGGATTTTCAAATAGGTGACAGTAAAAAGACAAATGGCTGTAATTACCTAACAAAGCTCCAAGATCAGCAAATAAATGTAAGGAGTGTAAGTGTTGTGTCATATGTTGGACATCATGGAAATCTGTGAGAATGTCCTGGATGAAATTTAGTACATTTATTTGAAATCAGTGTTTCTCTCAAGTAGCATACACTAGTAGCTTAGAAAAGCTAGAATTGTTTTTGGGTCATTTACTTCACCTGCTCATAAAGTACCAGCTTAATGAAATTTAAATGGTTTTGACATGATTATGATCATGCGAAATAAAATTTCAACTACACATGGACTTACATACAAGTTTCGTAAGTATCCTGGTGACAGATCTCATTACTTTTTTGCAGTATTCTCTGATGGATTTGTTATCCAAAATGGTTGTTGGCCAGCCTCATTTTGTCAGGTGCATCAAGCCAAACAACGACCGGCAGGCAAACAAGTTTGACAAAGAAAAGGTGTTGGTTCAGCTGCGTTACACGGGAATTCTGGAGACAGCACGGATTCGAAGACAGGGTTATTCACATCGTATACTCTTCGCTAACTTCATAAAACGGTAACGTTGACGTGAAGAAGCTCTTTTCTCTCCTACAACTGCCATTCAGTGCTTGTTAAGCACCAGCAGTGTTTTTGGCATGATCTTTCAAAAAAAATACAAAGACATTTCCTGTGACAAAGAAGGTTATAGACTGGATGACCAAGAGTAGTTCAGGCACAAAATTAGTGACCTGTTTATGACTGGTAGGGAAAGATGATGAATCTCAAAATAATTTTTCAGGCTCTCCGAGCATTTGGGTAAAAATTTACTTGCTTATACTCTGCCAGTTTCCTCAAGGATCTGAGTTTTAGAAGTGTATTCATTCAAATTAAAGCCAAGAATTTTCAGCCATGGTATCCAAGGAACACCACAGTTCCTCTAGCTCCCACCTTTCAGCACTGTGTAGCACCTGCTTGTGCAGGGGAGATAATTTGGGATTCCTAGTCTAGGTGATAATTTGGGACTCCTAGTCTAGGGCTGAAAAGTTCATTGAGTGCACAGTGTTCTTTAAGACATAATTCCAAAGTATTGGTCACTTGTTAAGAAGCAGAGTAATGAACTCAAGTGTGGTTTTATTATTCCTTTAACTACCTTCCTCCTCCCCCCCACTTCTCTCTCACAAATAAAGACCCTGAGTATCTGCCTCAATCAGAACAGAGGTGTGTGAAATGGAGATCAAAACTGGGAAGAAACAAGCACTACCTCTTCAGACAGAAGCACATAAAAGAAATAGTGCACTAGAAACAAAGAGCTAGCAGGAGAGTGCTGCAGGTGCATGAAATGAGAGAACAGCAAAGGGATGTTTTTATAGCCCTGTTTCTTGAAAAAAAAAATCCTGGAACTGTTGCTGTTTTGGAAGAATGCAGCTTTTGGAAGAGTGCAGCATGGGAAAAGATAATTATCACTACAAGATGTGCTGTAGCTTTTGGTGACAGCTTTTTTATGGGGAAAAAAAAAAAAAGAACAACCAAAACAAACTTAACCGTTCAGGTAAAATAAATAAAAGCAGTAAACATAATGGGGTAGCTCTCTAGACAGCATGTCCCTGATTACAGTGGGGCTGTGCAGATCTCTGGCTCTGAGGACATGGCCCTCAAAGGAGAAAGGATTTTTATTAAATTTATGTCTTATTTTGGGTTTGGAATTTTTTAGTAGTTGAGAGTTGCAGGTAGACATGAGATAATGGCACCATTATTTGATTATAATAAAAATAAGCCAATTCATTGTGTTTTACAAAAAGAAAAAAAAGGGAACTGTAGGTGTTAATGAAAAAATCAACATTGTCTCTTTCTTTATTATTCCATGAGCAAACTGTTGCCATCATTTAAAGCTGGTAAACCCAGGCTTTGTGTTTAAAGGCTGAATAACAAGAAAAAAAAAGCAGAATGTACTGTCAGGAAGCACACATAATTCATGTAATTTTCTTAAATTCAAAAGACCCAAGATAGAAATGGTTCATTTTGTTATAGAGCATTTTGGAAAGTCCTGGAACAAACAAGTATTTTCTATCCAGCAGCTGAGCTAGTGTATCACAGGTAATTTTTATGAGTGAGCATCGTGTCCTCTTTTCCTAGTCAGAATTAATTCTGAGTAATGAGTTTGCCAGATTAAATGCTTACAGATGATGTGTCACAATGGCACTTACACGTTGCAAAAGGATCTGCAAAACTGATTCCAAGGAGCTAACAAGGGCTGCGATGCATCTCAGATTATATTAAGTATCTCAAAGGTAGATTGTCTAGCACCATGAGATAAGATAGGAAATTTTCATGAAACTTGTAAATATGAAATAATATAATTTAGGCAGAAAACTTCTAAAATATTTTTATTTTATTTTTATATTGCCACTGAAATCACTTTCACAGAATGTAGTGAGCAGGAAAGAAATTATATGCTACTCTACTTGGGTTGACTTCTTTTTTAAAACCTTCTGGTGTTGGTATAGAATTAAAAAACCCTCCAGGGTGTGCAATATGTCACTCATCCACTTTTGATTGAGTGTCTTCATACTGTGTATAAATAACTGCACTTTCTTTCATATGCTGTTTTGGTTTTTTCAGTACTATGTTTTCTTTCATGCAATTGTTTATATTACTTAAAAGAATGGTTTAAATGTATTTGCATGTATTACCCTCCATTAATCAAATAAAGAACCATGCATTTGTCTTCAGGTATTACCTCATCTGTTACAAAACAAATGATGATCCTCCAGTCAGCCCGGAGACCTGTGCTGCCATCTTGGAAAAAGCCCACCTTGACAACTGGGTTCTTGGAAAAACTAAAGTAATTTTTAATATACTGTATCTTCGTCATTCCAGTATGCCATTGTTAACACATTAAGCAATTTGTTTTCTTACCCATTTGGAGTAGCTCTTGGTCTCTACTCTTTTTGAAAAGTGAAGTCCTTACTATACACCAGGAATGTGTTGGTGATCTTTGTGTTGGACTCATTTTTCAGGACTTATGTGAGTTTCATGCTTGATAAAATCAGTTTAGTAAACAAACAATGTTTTACATTTAAAATTGGGAAACTGAGAAATTGAAGGTTCCAGGTTTGGATCACATTTATGTAAGGCACTTTAGATTTCATAGGTTAACAAAACTGTCAGCTTTGTAGTTTTGAAAACAGATTTATAGTTACAGACTGAAGGTTTGCACTGAAACTTTTAAAAATCTTGCCATAAAACACTAATAAGCAGGGACTGACTAAAGATGCTGAAGAGAAAAGGAAAATAATATCCCGAACAATGAAAATGCTACCTCTAAGAATGATCCTTTAGGTACTACAGCTGCAGGGTCTGTTAATCATTTGAAAACAAGTTGTAACTCTTGTTGATGTTAAACAGATCAAATGAATAAAGGGCTGGGAAAGTAACTAAAACTTCTATTTTTTTCTCTTTATAAGGTATTCCTCAAATACTATCATGTGGAGCAGCTCAATTTGATGCGGAAGGAGACAGTTGACATGATTATTTTAATTCAAGCTTATGTCAGAGGATGGCTGGGTTCAAGGAGATACAAAAAGATAAAGGAACAAAGGGAACAAAGTGCTATTAAAATACAGTCAGGTAATAGCTTTAAAACATTTAACATTTTGCTTAAAGGTAGTGCATGTGTACCGTTAGATGAATGTGTGTACTGGATGTGGATTTTGCTCTTTTCCTGCTGTTCCATTTGACAGAATATCTTATACTTGGTCATATGTGTCCTTATGAAGAAAAATTTCTTTTAACCAGGTTATGACAATCTCTTTAGTGAAATTACATTTATCAGTGTTACATTTAAAGGCAATTTTAAGAATGAAAGGGTGTGATTGCACAGATAATACTCTTATTAATAATATTCTGGCATGCACTGACAAGGTTGTATAATGCAATAATGAAAATAAAATATATTAACTGTCGTAGATAATAAGGCCAATTACCCTGTGGATGGAGGCATTAACTGATTTTTCTAATACTTTCAAACATAGTCTTATTTTTCATTCTGATTATCTTCTGTTTTATATTAATTTATTTCATAATAACTTTATTCACCAGAAAATGCATTTTTATATAGATTTACTATTTTGTGCTTGTTTGCAATGTTTTTGGTAAGAAAAAGCCTACAAAATATTTATGAATATTTTAATAGAGATCTGTAATTCCAGAATATTTTTATTCTTTTTTGAACCTCGTGGTTTACCTGGTTTTTAACATCTCTTTTCAGCTTACAGGGGGTTTGTTGCTCGTAAAGAATACAAAAATGCAAAGCATAATAAAAAAGTGGAAGAATATATTACCAAATTTCAAGCAAGTAAGAATTGTTTTCTTTCTTGGCTTTTAATGTGCTATCCATACACAATATGTTGACCCATACTCTTGCTACACTGATTGACTGTGCTCATTTGCATGTTCTGAGGTATAACTTATCTTTTATATGTCTATCTACAGTAGCTGAAATGGGTCAGTGTATTCTGTTACCTGTACCTTAGAGTGGTTTAGGCATTTTTGACTGCTTTGAAGTGAGATGCTCAAATGCCACAGCAAACCTTGTCCCTCCTAGTCTGAGATATTGAAGTTCTGCAGCTGCCCAGCTCTGGGTGTTGTTGAAACCCACACGACACTGTCTGCACGTCGTGTGTGTGGGGGTGCTGCTCAATTAGGAATGGATTTGCTATGTATCAGTAATGGTTATACTGGGGAAGACTGCCAGCTGTAAATTCACTCATCTCTTTTTTTTTTTTTTTTTTTTTTTTTGCCATCAGTTTGTTTCTCTTTTGCAGCCATAATGACCCTGGGCCCAGGTGTTGCTATGGGACATCCCCTTTTCCTCCCTGCACTTTGGTCTGCCCTGTCCCTGCAGAGACATCCCCAGGCTAGACACAGTCGAGGCAGCTCTGAAATCAGGAGCAGTACAGCTGGAGAGACTCAGGATTGAAAGCCAGGTTGGATGAGGCTCTGAGCAACCTGGTCTAGTGGAAGGGAGCCCTGCCCACGGCAGCGGGGCTGGAACTAGATAATCTTTAGGACCCCTTCCAACCCAAACCATTCTATGATTTTATGATTCTATAAAAACAGCTGGCACAAATCTGCACAGCACTTTCAGTAATTTCAAAGACAGAAACCCACATATAAGCTAGTGTTGCCAGTACCCAGGCTGTCTAGATTTAAACAACCTCAGATACACACCTTCATGGGTATATACCATCACCACTGTTGGTTTTAATCATTGTCAGATGTGTCTGTTAATTGCACTGGGCCAGTGTGTTCTGAAGATAATTTCACTGCAGTTGGTAGCTTCATCAGTGTAGAAAACAATCTAAGAGCAACATATCCAGTAATGTGCCAAAAAGTATTACACATCTGAATGCTGTCAATTATATTAGGATATTTAGCAAATGCAAAAGTATAAACTTACCACTTCACTCTGTTTATGTCCCGAATGTTTCTTTTTGTGCACTTTCTCTGTCATGTCTGCAGTTTCATTTCAACTATTTCAGTGCACAAGAAGACAAAAATAAAATTAAGTCCATTTTCACTTAGCTCTCTCCATTTCCCCCATTAATTTCTAAAGCAATACAAAATTCCTCTTCCAGCTTGAAAAGCAAACTTAGACACCAGCTATCTCATAACAAACTTCTCAGAAAACCTCAAAAGTGAACCAGAATAGTCTAAAATGACCAGATGAAGCTTATATTGGCATGTGCATTGATGATTTGTTTCAAAACTACTCCTACTGAGTGGCTTTTATATGAAAACAGAAAGATAATTGTCTCAGAAGTCAAAGAAACTCAAGAAGTATTCCAAGTGCTTTTCAATTACTATTTTTCTAAGGCCCTGTCAGACTGCAATATAAAATACTGTGCTACTTCCAATAAGTATTTGTGTTTCTTTCTCCTATATCCAATTAGCAAGGTGTAACTTATGCCCATTTTATATGGTGTTTCTCACACTGATTGACTGCACCTAGTGGAGCCCAAGCTGGTGTGAGTGGGGAATGCTAAAGCACATAAAATTTAGCACTAAGTTTACATGAATATGTTGGAACAGACTGCTAATGCTCCCTTCTTATTTTCAAGTGAGCTTGACCTTTTCACTGTGATGCAAAACACTCTCAGCAAAGTTGAAAAAAATATATATATATGTATAGATGTATATTTTTTTTTTCATGTCCACAGGGTATTTCAATGACCTTAATCCACTATTCCCATACTCTTGTTGCTACATTTGGAATTAGAGTTCAACAGTAATATTTTGACAAAACACTATGTTCTTTTTATTTTGCTAGGGATTAGTGGATTTGTGCTGAATCCCTTGAATTGCAGATTTGTCCAAATCACCTCACTGTGGAGACTGCCAGTTCCCATTAGGAAACTATACGTTCAAAATTTTTTGAAGCAACATTCTGAATGCAATTCAGTTTCTGATTAGGACACTTCAGTGTAGGTGTCTAAATGTGATCTAGGTGTTTAAACTGCTGTTATAGTCAGTAGAGCCTAGGGTTTGAATAATTATATTCAAAATCAGCAAACACTCAGCTCATTTGCCCTTATACTGGTATCTAGTGTCATTTGAGGTGCCCTGGTTATCTTGTCTGGCCTCCTGCTTTCTTTCACCTGGTATATCCAACTTTTCTGTCCAGAAAGTCCCATCTGTCCTGTTCCTTCAGCCAGTTCCACGTGGATGCCTTGCTGTCCTGGAGCACTTCAGATGGCACCAGATACCAACGTGCTGGCAACTGCATCAAGGCCCCAGTGACCCATCAGCACCTACATAGCTCAGGAAAGGCCCATGTTTGAGTCCTTATTTCTGGTTCAGACCAGAAAATTACCCTTGTGCCTCCCACAAAGCACAAGTAGGGAATTTCTCTGCCACAGTGCACCTGGTTACTGTGGAGCTTAGCACATTTTTCATGCTGAGCCTTTTCATTTTGAATTATCAGTCTTTGCAGAGGGGACATGAGCTAAGTCTTCTGTAACTGCTGAGCTGTAAAATTCTCAGTTTCTCTCTGATCTATTGAATGTTCAGCTAATTCCAAGCCTGTGCCAGTTGACAGCCTGGTAATCTCTACTGGCTGATAATCAGGCATTTCTTACGGAAATGAAAGACAGAGTCAAATCAGTTTCCTGAACCAGGCAAAGCAGGTACATTAAGCTCAGAGTACTGTGTTCTGGAGACACTTCTATAGCTCTGTCCTTCTGTTTTATTCTGCATCTTCCTGTATTTTCTCGAGTCCAACAAAATATGAAGAAAGAGCTGTTTGTATCCTCACGTAGATTGGGTACAGCTTCCTGAAATCTCAAAAAGGTTTTATGGGAATCATTTCAGATGAAACAATACTAATAGGCATCCTGGTCTGCATTTCCTTATTAGCTTTTGTTTAATACTGTTAGAATTTGACTGTCTGAAATGTGTGTGATACCCATTGCTTGTTGCCTAAGGTTGTTTTGCATTACAATATGTATCAGTTGCCAGAGGATACTTACTCAGGAAGAAGAGAAAAGAACTAACTGAAGCAAGAAACAAAGCAGCAATAACAATTCAGTCTCACTACAGGGGATATAAGGAGAGGAAGGTCTTCAAAAGCAGGAGGTAGTGTTATTTTCTCTTATGTCACTCAAATGTGTCCCATTCCAGTAAATACAGTACTGAATAACAACATTATAAGATGAGAGTGAGGCAAATTAGGATTATCCTAGATATGTATGCAGAAGTAATGTATATTTATGTGAAGGTTTTTAATGTCAGTAGCCAATTTTCTCATCTTTTCAAGGCCAACAATACTGTACCTACCTGTAATGTTAATGTAATCCATAGATGAGTCTGTTTTTGGAAGTAGCTCATAATAAAAAATATTCAGACAAGAGTGAGATAGATACCTGCAAGGAACTGCTCTCATTTTAAGTCGCTGTTCAAGGTAAGCAAAGGTGATGACAGGGGATGTACAGAATACTTTTAGGATTGTGTGTATTTATACATTCTTGAGATGCTAAAAGGCTTATGCCTTATGTTTTTTGTTAACATTTAAATTAATTCCTTACTGTTTTATCAGCTCTCACACAACCTAGATTGTCTTCCTGGCAATTTTCCCTGAAGTTTAACAGGGATGTCCCTTTGAATTTAAGAAATTATTATGTTGATGATAATAATATAATCTTTCATTTTAAGAGATAATAATAATAATTGCTGTCTTTAATTCCAGCTATATGCACTAAATCTTTCCCATGTTGCAAAGTATCAAATTGCCAGTTAGTACACAAAGACCACCAAAGGTAGTTGTAAAGTTGTCTCTATTCTTTATCTCCTTCATCTGTAATTTTTGCCCAAAACTTTGTTCTATTCAGGGAATCACTTAAAAATCAAGAAATTGAAAATGCAGCAACAATTATCAAGAAGGAAAATGAGGAAGAACTTCAAGATCCTGAGGAAAGTCCAACTGAAGTGGAAAGTGCCCTCCCTAGAGAAGAAGAAGAAGAAGCTGCTGCCATAGCAGAGGATGAATTATCTGCTGTGGAATTCCTTGAAGCACAACTGCAGCCAGCTCAAAATGATGCTCTGGAAGAAGTGGCAAGTGAGGAGACTCAAGATGAACCTGATGCTGTGACTGACAGCAAGTGCTCTGGGTACAGTGACACGGGGAATGTAGAGGAGCAACAGCAAACATCTACTGAAGGAGAGGCAACGTCTGTGAAGCAGAACCTGGCAGTAGAAGAGGTTAGTGAAGGTGAAGAGCAGGACTTTTTGGAAGAGTTACCCAGCAAATCTTCTGTCAGAACCTCAGCTGAACATAGACCCCAGCAAGAGCAAGATAACCAAATCACACTCAGTGCAGACTGGCAAAATCAAGAATCTGCTGTGGTCCAGCACAGAACTGACAGAGATGTGGAAAGAAACCACCTAAACAGTGAAGTTGTGATGCCTACAGGAGGTAAAGGAGTCATAAGAAAAGAGTCGCTAAGAAGAGGCTCATGGAAGCAAGCTGAGGCAGAAAAACAAGGTTCAGAAGACAAAGAGAAGGCAGCAGTAGTAATTCAGAGCAATTACCGGGGTTACAGAAGGAGAGGACAACTCAGAAAAGAAGGGAAACTGCCTTGCAAAAGTCAAGAGAAAACAGTAAAGGAGACAACAGAAGCAATACACTTTCAAAATAACAATCCCCAAACAACAAAAGGTAGGGAAAGCACCTGTACAGAGGCTGGAGACTCTGAGACACTGAAGGGAGACTCAGAGAAAGAGGCTTGTGATTTGGCAGCCTTTTCAAGACAGGTAAGATGCTTGTAAGCAACGTATGTGGAACATAATATCCTGAGCAGTGACAGAATGGCCAAGTTATTTTACTGACTTCTGTGGCACCAAGGTTTTGCTCTCTAAACTAAGACAGATATTTTGTAATGTGTGTTCTACAAAAATGCGTATTTTAGTTTGCAAGAGAAAGTAGCCTTTTCAGGAAGGAGGAAAAGACAATGAGTACTGGCAAAAATAATGTTAATCTGATTTAAGTTAAATGCAGAAGCTTTGCCTTTCAAATGTTTGTTTACCCATCAAGGTTCCCGATTCAGTATTGTGAAATGCCCCTGTAAATGAAACTAAAGTTGCTGTGCCACTGTCAGAGACTTGCACATGTGCAAAGAAGTATGCCTGCAGCTGTAGAAGGAATCTTGCATCAGCAAGTCACCATCTGCCCACGTGTGTGAACCAAAAAGAAGTAGCTGTAGGAGTGGACTGCAGTGTTGACTTCCTGTGTGTCTTTTTTTTTCCCATCTTCATTTTTTTCAAGAGATGAGGAGGTAAATGTGCTAGGGGTGTGCACTGCAGTCAGTGAAGCAATGCCTTTTAAATTATTTCTCTAGTCTACTATTTTACCTTTGATTACCTTGGAACATGTATGCTTCTTTCTATAATAATGTAAAAATGTATTTTTCAGATATCAAAATTATCTGAAGACTACTTAGCATTGCAGCAAAAACTGAATGAAATGATACTGTCCCATCAGCTGAGACCTGTGATGATGTCCAAAGATAAGCAAACTAATGGCCGACTTTCTTCTCATGTTTGCCAGTCAGGTAATGTTTAACATTACTGTTGGCAGAATTTTCATTTGTAAACAGGACTGACAAGAAGCTACTCCTGGTCATGTCAGGGAACAAGTAGGAGTTAATTCCAGCTGCTCACATTACTCTGGCTGTATATTTTTGTACTAAGTTCTGTATCAGTACATCTGGAGCAGAGTTTCCAGAGAAACACCCAAACCTGGTTGGGATTTATGTATTTACCATTTTTCTTGCTATTTTGTTCCAGTGCTGCTTAAGATGGCTGAATGAATCTTTGTGAGACCTAGACACACAATCTCTAGGAATACTTTTATTTGGTAAAAATTAAATATTGGCTCTTGTTAACTCAGGTGTCACTCAACTGTGTGTGCTATTGGTAGGATAAGGAACTATGCTTTCAAAACAAAGCAGTTTCTTAGGTAATATGTCAAACAATTTACTAAAGTTCATGATATATATGCTGAGTGAATTTTTAGCTATCCACAGGTGCAACTGAGGTTTTCAAAACCTGTAACTCCTACTCTTGTTGGTGGGTATGTCCTTAAAATTGCATGTAAGGTTTTATTAGTATTCAGCATCCATTTAACTCATGCACTTAAGAGGGTGTGATCTCTAGAAATGCACTCCAGAATTATTTATATTCCAATTAACATAGGCAGTGAAGGTTCCCAAAATGCAGACATGCTTGGAGCAGCTTGGGTGGCAGTGGGAAAGAGTACTGGGAGAGTAAAGAGGACATGGGATTTTGAGCATGCAGATCATTAAGACCTGTGCTCCACCAAAAGGACCCCAAAGAACTGATTGAGCTGCTTGCTCAGACCTCTTCTGTTGGAATAGATGTAACAGGGAGTTTTCTCAGCTCTTGTTCTGGGCTGCAGATGTGGAGGAAGATGAAGGCAGATGTGGCATATAACTGGCTGTGTCTCCATTTGTGGCAGGGCTTGTGTGACCTCACTGCAGTGCCTCTGGGGAAGAGCTGGGATAAGATCTAGGACTGTCTCTCACTGTCCTGACCTAGCTGTGCTATTTTCATTGTAACACTGTGGATTCAGTTGTCATGTGTGATGGAACTTCTTTCTGTTCCTATGACTATACTGAAAAGATCTTAAAAGTACTTCAATTCCACTTTAGAGTCCTCTCAGATGGGAAAGCTGCTAAAATGAGGCCTTGGTGTTTACACCTCTAAGTGTAGATGGCAGCTGGTAGGTAATCTGTGTGATTCAGCCTGTTTCCAAGGCCAAAGTTTGCAAGAGAAAAGAAATGGGAAATGGAAAACCAAGTGCTATGACCTTTCATTAAAGACAGAGCAAGGTTAGTGATTGTCATTAATGGTCCTGTATTGAGTTCTCTACTAAATGCTGCTGATTTGTTGACAAGATAAATCTGAAAAATTAAAAATATATGCTTTTGAAAATACCTCTTGGTTTTCCAACAGAAGCTAGAGAAAAGAGGTAGATAAAGGAAAAGGGAATATACAAATCCCTGTTTTATCACTTAAAGATCTCATCACTTTCAAGAGTGAACCAGGTGAAAATGTACCAGTATGTTCCTGCCATGTGCAAAATGCAGTGAAGCCTATCCTTCATACTGCTATTAATTTAAGTAGCTTTACAGGAGACAAAAGCTTGCCAGAGTTTGTCATCTGTGCATCCAACCCTGCCTAAAGGGGTGACCAGTCAGCCACTTCCCTTTATTTCTGAAAATGTCACGCTCCTGCAGTGTCACAGTGCGGAAGTTTCCCAGTGGTGAAGTGTGCTAACCTGTCCACTGAAAAACCTTTCTTGGTGTGGAATGTGAACTTTCTTTTTCTACACTTGAATGTAATTCACGTGTCAGGAAAACTGTTTCTTTTCCTGCTATGACCAATGCACAAGATAAGACAATACACTACATTAATTCCACAGTTTGCCTTTAAGCCAGTTGAAAACTGGCTTTATCACAAAGCTGCATTGTCTTACGTGGATTTTTATTATAGCAAACATGATCTAACTAGACACAGAGAATATTGAAGTAACAATATGCCTGTGTTCAGTTCATTTAAGTTGTACTGTCTAAAACACAGGAGTTACCAACATTCTGGGTATCGTATTTTCTTCCTCTATGCAATATAGTAAAATATCTACAAAACTCCCAAAGATTTGAGGTAAGGTCCTGCAGATGGTCATGCTAAAGTGAAGCAGATAGATGAGGTCATCCACTGCCTTTTTAACAGGGAGGAACCTTCCTGTCTACCTGCCTACGTTATGTGTTACAGTAGGACTTATACACACTCACTTACAGAAGGATATGCTTTTACTGCAGCTTTCCCTCTATGGCTGCTTTTCCTGTCCTACTCTTATGGAGGCAGGGATTGTTGAGCTTTAGGTGTTCTTTAAATCAGGTGGTATTTACCGATTTGTAATTATGTTGGTCATTTACATTTATTTACACTTTTTCATCAGCTTCACTAAGTTTTATATGTCGTTTTGCAGCTATAGCACATGAATTTTATTTTACAGATAGGAGAGTTTGGCTGCCTTTGTCTCTGGGTAGATGGCCATTGTGCAATCACACAACTTACCACTTCCTCTGATAAAATATTTTATTACATTTGCTACCCACAGAAGGGGAGTAACTGGGGGACAGCTGATGACATACTGTGACAAATGTTCAATTTTTTTAAATGGTTTGCTTGTTTGTTTGTTTTTAATAAAAATGCAAAGCTTGCAGTTCAAAGAACTTCTGAGCAAAAGGTTAATTTAATCTTAAATCCACGAGGTTAAGTTGTTCTTAAATGAGTTTCTTTGTATTTATAAAATGCATAAAGCAAGCTGCATAAGGTTCCTGGAATAAACAATGTTCCCTGTGGCTAGAATCTCTGAGTAGGTTTTATTTGCTTCTTACATGCTTTTCAGCCTTTTCAGTAATGGCTGCACCCCAGAACTGCACCCTTGGACTGCTGGTGAGCCTTGGGTTGCTGTGGCGTCAGAACAGATGCACTAATGGCTGCTGTCAAGTTTCTTGAGATCAAAGCCTGAAGTGAGAGGAATTTGATCATTATGGGAGGATTTTTTTATCCTAGATGAATCATAGTGCTCTTCCCTCTACTTATTAAATGACAGTTCAAGTACAAAATCTCAGAAAGAGAATTTTCTGTATTTAGAATGAAATATATGTGGTATGAGGAACCCCGAATCAGCTGAGGACATTTTCAACTAAATGAGGCAATGAGACAAGCAGGGTTTTCATCCAGGCTTCCTCCTGCTGTAGCCTGTCAGAGTGCTATTTACAGGAATTTAATGGGAAGGCTTTGCAAGGAAAAGGGAGCCTGTGTAGCACTGGGTGATCAGAGCAGTGTTCACCAGCCAGACTTTCTTCTTTGCAAGTGAGTAGTCAGCCAGGGAGCACTAAGGCGTGGGACTGGAACAAAACAGGGTAGGCAGGCACTACTGGCTGGTGGTTCTTGGCTACAGGAATGGTCCTTTGAGCACCACATAGCCAGGATGTAGATATGTGTTGGGAGTTGCTCAGATCCAGGGCAGAGCATAAGACCTGGGAGGTTGTGGAAGTGGAATACAGCCATTTTCCTTAAATATCCTCTCTTAAAAAGCAGTAATCCCAGGTCACCAGAAATGAGAGGTGCTGGAGCAAGTCCAGAGAAGGGCAACAAAGCTGGTGAAGGGTCTGGAGCACAAGTCCAATGAGGAGCAGCTGAGGGAGCTGGAGGAGTTTAGTCTGGAGAAAAGGAGGCTCAGGGGTGACCTCATCACTCTCTACAACCACCTGAAAGGAGGGTGCTCCCAGATGGGGGTTGGCTCTTCTTCCAGGCAACCAGCGACAGGGTGAGAGGACATGGCCTCAGGCTGTACCAGGGGAGGTTCAGGCTGGACAGAAGCAGGAATTTCTTCACCTAAAGGGGTGTTAGCCATTGGAATGAATTTCCCAAGCAAGTGGTGGAATCACCATCCTTGGAAGTATTTAAAAAACACCTGGACATGACACTTCATGCCATGGTCTACCTGGAAAGGTGGTCAAGGCTGGACTTGATGATCTTAGAGGTCATATTGTTATTCTGTGATTCAGTATTAGTGTCAGCCAGAGACTGAAACTGCTTCCCTCAGTGGGGCTGTGGGACTTAGGCGTGAGAGATCGAGCACTGTCAACCTCTGCTGTACACAATCTGAAAGTTCTCAGTCTCTTGCAGTTTCTAATTCTAGATCTGTGCCAGAGTTATCCCTCTGTTTTTTTTCCAATTTGCTAAGAATTTGCAGCCATCAGCCGTAATTTCCAAATCTGGCTGTGTTAAACATCCCATGAATTAAAAATACCTAAAAGTTATTAACCAGGATGTTGAAGAGCAGTGCTTTTCTCAGTGCAAATTCCAAACTTAAGTTACATCTTCACGCTGTGTACAGTTAGAACAGTAGAAAGGCATGCACATAAATACTGTAAGCAATAATACCTGTTAGCTTGTCATTATAAAGTCCTGGAATTCCAGTTGCTGTATTTCCATTTTTACTGATTACTTTCAACTCACTCTACAAAAGCTATACAATTACTGCTTTTCCTCATTTTCCTTCCTGCTTAATTCTGAGCCTGGCTTTATACTTCTGTCTCCATAAGATGTGGAACAGCTCTAAATCAAGCATGTAACATTTCACTTGAATGACCTCAAGATTGGCTTTGTCTTTTCTCCAGGTGGCTTAATATATAGAGACCTTTGGTCCCTTAGATATTTATCACAGCTGTAACCACACTATTTCTCCAGTGTTCAGTATAAAATCTGTTGTAAGTCACAGTTAATTTACATTAGGCTCCACAGATGTTGATTCGAGATTGCTGTCTTCCAAGCTTATCATTGTATGTCAGAATGTACAGACAGTTCATCCTAAAGGGCTGTTGATACTGACTCATCTTTATTCAAACATTTCTTGCTCATCCTTGAACATTTCAAGCACATGCAGCTCTCCTCAGTTCCTGTAGTTTGTGGTGGTATTCAGGATACATATACCTTACTGTGTAATTTGGAGGCAAAACTCAGAAGTGCATTTTTAGCCCTATATTCAATTTTAAAAAGGAATTATGGAAGTCCAAGCTTAGAAAGCTGCCTGACTCAACATAGTATTTCTTTCCCCTCAGTTCTTTTGCACAGCTTACACATGTACAACACAAAAGTTGAGATGAAAAGCATTTTTTTACTGAAACCTTTATCATTGTCAAAATGGTATTTTTTGAATGTATAAAGCAGTCTCTTTGCACAGCACACACACAAGAAGTATACAAGTAATTTCAGTTGGAATAATTGTAATCTGGAATACAATAATGCTTTATCTGTTTGACATTGATGAATTAAATAATGTAACAGCATACACAGCAATGAATTCTTAAGGCACTGTAAAAAAATCCTTAGGGATAATGAGAGCCTTTTCATTGGAATTTTCCTAGAGCTTCCAAATTGGGGAAGCTAATTTGACTTCATTTCTTTTTTCAGATTTTCATGCAGTTATGATCTCTGACAAAATTTTTGAATGTTCTACAGACAGGGCATAAGGTATTTCTATTCAACAGCACTGAATTTTAAGGGATTTTTTTAAAGGTAATGTTTCCACTTTGGACTCCTGTTGTGTTTAGAAATAAAATAGGTAACGTATGCCTCTTCTCTCAAACAAATGGAAAGTCAGATAACTCCAGGTGGCCCATTTGAAATGCAGCAAGGTAGCAACAGTCCACATTAAAAGCCCAGTCAAGCCTGCTGTACCTATTGAAATCAATACACTTATATTTAATACCGGTTACTGAAATTAATTCATTGCATCTAAAATTCATTGTTTAACATGAATTATCTGTAACCTAGCTTAGAAAAACACCTTGTTCTTTTAGGTGCAAAATGTTAAAAAGATACTTGTTCATTCATTACAGAAGAACCAGTCTGCATTTCAGATAAGAAACTAAAACAATAAATGTAATCATTATCCAACTACAATATAAATTAACATTATTCATTCGGGCTCCTCTGTATACCCATGACCTTTACAAGCCTTTATTTATCACACATAACAAAAAACTTAAACAGCTAATTTTGCAGGAGTCTACACTGATGTATTACTGATCGTTTCTCATTTTAAATTATTGTGCTATCTGCTTAATTAAAAATATGTCTGCTGTACATAGGAGAGTTTTTAGTTGTATCATGTAAAAGGGTTTCTGATGGTCATAGGGGAACAAAATGGTGTTAAAGTCACTTCATGTGGAAGTGGATTATATCAGCAAAACACACTTTAGTAATTCGCTAGGATCTGGATCCCTATTCCAACCTCACACTGTGTTTATTTATGAATAAGGAGATGGTTTTTTTTTTTCACGGACTGTCCTTAGTGTATCTGTGATAGGACAAGGGCAAGATCAAACCTCACTGGATAATGCAAGATACCTTAGACACTCAGTTCACTGTACTGTGACTTCATTCACCACTCTGTATGTGTCTCTATAACCCATCTCTCCCACTGGTGTTCTGTTGCTGTGCGGCCCCCTTCTCCTTCATCATGAAGGAATTGCTGTCACTGTTACCTTTTCCTATAGCTGAAGCTGAAGGGAAGGAGACCAGGCTCACCAGGCTGTACATTTGTGATCTCTTGTCTCTCCAGGGCCAGTTCTGTTGTCTTCCTAGGCATTAGGAACCCTGCACTCAGTGTTGTCTCTGTGACAAATGACCTATGAACCCAAGCAGACCTGTATCTTAGCACTGTCAGAATTGCATATAGATTTTCAAAAGCAAATAACCAAGATATTTTTTCTAGTTTTCTGTGTGCCAGACAGTGTAATCTGCAATTCAGAGTCATCTAACTCTGAACTGGGAGACTGCCAGGGGACAGTAGTTCCATTTTGTGTTAAAATCTTGATTTCATTTCTATTGGAGTGAAAGCATTTCTCACATGTTTGCAAAAAGTGTTTGTAGAAGTAGAGACTGGAATTTGAGTACACTAACATAGACTACATTGGATGTGATGGACATGGTCATGCTGTGTTGCCCAGTGGCACATGATTTGGTTTGAAATGAAAAGCCTCAGCAGGACACCTGGACGAAAACCTTCACTGTGGTAAGGTAGAGGACAAACTCTGAAACAGAGGTCTAATCCTAGTTCCCTCATTCAGCACCTTAAAGATTGACTTGAATCTGAAAAATATCACCCCTGCCACACAGGTCCCTGTTAAGAGGCAATGGCCTTACAGTAGCCATTACCCTTCAGAGCCCTTTTCTGAAAGTGAAGAATCTCTTTTCTTTCAGAAGGAGAGATCTGTGCCAGGCAGACCTCCAGGCTGTTCCAGCCTGGCATTCATTATGTGGCATTTGTCCCTATGGGCAGTCAGGTCTCAAGTGGATAAACCTATTCACTGCTGATGAAAATGTCCAAACCAGTTGCTTACTTAAATTACTGCGAGCAGTAAAAGTGGCTATGTGGATTTTTTTTCTCTCTTTGGCAAAATTCTCATTTTTTTTTCAAAGGCCTCCAGTTCTGTGAAGAAGTAAGCATTGCTGTCTTCTGCTTTTTTATAGTTGTGGCCAGAGTAGAAGACTCTCGCCCAATGCAGAGACCCCCCAGAAGGCCACGGAAGCCCAAGACATTAAATAATCCAGAAGACTCCACCTACTACACTCTAATACATGTGAGTTTTAGAAGCTTTTCTGGGATGAAACTATCAGATAATTCCCACCTAAACTATCTTTCTAATTGCCCAATTCCCATTATTCTTTTCCTATGCAGCATAAATCCTGTGTCCTGATGAAAGGAGGCAGGCCACAAACTCCACATTTCAAATGAGACTTGAAATGGAAGTACAGAGTTACCCAGACAGGGAAGCTATGTCAGACCAGTATTTAATTCTGTACCTAATACATACATTCTTTTGTTACATGCAAAAGTAGCATTTGTATTTTCAATACCCAAATCAAGTGCCCTGTCTGCATAGTTTCTTTGTAAGTCACAGGGGAGAACCAGGAGAGGCACAGGTTTGTTTGGAGCTATTTTGAGCATCTAAATTAGTGCTTGATCTTGCAGAGAGAGCAAATATTAAAATAAGTTGTATTAGTATGCACACTGTAACTTCCTTTACAAATGTGTCAGATTGTGATTATGAAGGCACTGGCAAATACCAACAGCTCAGGACACTAATGGATTTGAGTGTCGCTATATATAGCCCTTGGTCCAAGTTCAGATACCAAGTGCTGCTTTCCCCTCTTGACTTCAGTGCCCTTAAATATAGGAAAAAAGGCAGGAAAGTAAGCAGAGAAAGTGAAAATGTAAAAGCAGCTCAGAAAGCACTTACAACAAAAAAAAGCAATTAAACTGATTTGCTCGAGGTGCCTGTATCTTAGTGACCTGTTTTAACAGCTGGTGAGAACCCAGCTAATAAACTAACCATAGCAATTGCTTCTCCTTTCAATAGAAGGTGTCACCAGGGCCTGTAGGGATGGTTGTGTCTGGCATACCAAAAAAATACAAATACAGCTAGGTTTTATTCTGGGGCTTTGAAAAAACACAGCTTTGGTGGTATTCTGTAAAGAAATTAAATTCTTAAAAATAATTTTTCATGTAAGAATAAAATCTGTTTTGTGAAAGCAAGACTGGTGAGATAAGGGACTGAAATGAAAGGCATGACACGCAATCTGTTTTCAGAAATTTCTGAGAAGGACAATTCTGAAGTAAATGCCTATTTAGGAAACGAAAACTCTAGGGTCAGGAACATAGTATTTTCAGAGCGCTTATTTGTTACATGGCCAGCTCCATACCAGAAAACAGCCACAGCATCAGTGCAAACAAAAACTGCAGTAGTGCCAGGAAAATTCTAATCCATGTTCTAGCACCAGCTTTTCAAGGTATTAATCAATATTACCCTCAATGAGTTGTATTTTCAAGAAGGTGTGAAAAAGAGAAACCTGTCTTCCTGACATGAAGTTCACTGGTCAGGGAAAGGTTCAATGTAAATACCTATACACTGAAGTTTAGAAAGGAGACCTACTAATTGTTAAATTCTTAGACCTTGGGTAAGTCATTAAGCTCTAACTTTAGATGGTAGTCAGCTTTAGAGGGCAGTCAGCTTTCCCAGCTATTACAGATTTTCTGCCTTACTGAAAATCTCTGTGACCTTCAGGCATTCACAGATTATTAACAATCCCAGATCATATGAAAGTGAAGGAACACAATATGAGTGCATTTAAAAAAAAAATCTATATTTTACAAAATCAGGTATTTCTCTCACATCATGCTACAGACATTAATTAGACTCCTTACATTCTCACACATCTCCTTGCATATCAGATGACCTGAAGGGGTATACAGGTATAAATGAAGCTTGACAATAGCCCATTGTTCATATAAGGCACGAGAATTTTATTTTGGGGTATATTTCTTTAAATCAGCCTATCATTTTGGAATTATATGTCATGTTCATTTGCCTGCATACTGAAGTCCATCAGGATTTCTGATTCTCAGTGACTTTACAGTCCCTAGTTCTAATACTTTTTCACTCATTTGCAAAAAACACAGTTAAGGCCACAATCTGCACTAAAAAATACTGCCTTTGAAGTATGACGTGTTAGGTGCTGCAACATAGCATTGTTTTGGCTGTAGGGATAGAATTCTAGTAGAGATAAGAAATTATTCACGTTCCCTATGAATCTTCTCTCCTCTGCATTTTTAGAAATCTTGAATCCTAAAGGTTCTTTTGTCATCTGTTATACTGTTTTTAAATGGGGCCTTTGTCCATTTCATTCTACTAAACCTATGTGAAGACTATGCTGGCATTAATGAGAATAGGATTATGCCTCTTCCCACTACATTGCTTCTACTCATGGAAATTCTCGTGGCATCACAGTAAGTTTGCCTCAGTGAGATAGTGTTGTCAACATCATTAAAACAATCATAGCTATTTGAAAGTTTTAGATCTCCTTCTTCTGTTCTGATCTTCATTACTTTGGCTTTTTTTCACAGTATGGCAGCAAATTTGGGAGCAACAATGCCAATCTCATTCTCGGTCTCAAAGGTTCTTAAAAGAGGTTTTTCTGGGGCATTTCCTTATTTTCTATCTTTTTTTTTTTTTTACCGAAAAATATACAACACTCTCCTGCCTAACACTGATGAATTTTATGTTTGCATAAGCTTTCTTTTTAGTATTTTTAATTACTTTTTCCTTTCTTAGAAATCTATACAAGATGAAAAACGGAAACCAAGAAAAGAAAGGTAATTTTTTCATTATCTCACTATTGTCACTCCAGTACTCTAGAATAGTCTTTAGCTGTACTTCAACCAGGAGAATAAAGCATTGAAAAAAGCATGGTAATTTGGTGATTCACAGGGGGACATATATACAAAGTTAAAATGCAATTTTCATTGCCTAAAATCCATTATAGAATTCAGCCATTCAGTTTTCCGAAAACATGGTCCTTTACCATGGTAACACTGGCAATTATAATAACATAAGGTCCACATCAAAGATAGTTCTGACACAGAAAATAATTGAAGGCACTTAAAATTCTAGTCAAAGCAAATGGGCAAGCAGTTCTTTTTTGTCAGCTAAAACACAAAGACTGTCAAAATTTTCTCCTAAATATATATATGAGTGTCTGGAAATAGATAATAAAAAATTAAAACAATAACTATGAATAACAGCTAAAGAAGAGTAGCCCTTGAAATTTGGACCAGAAGTGTTTTCTTCCCTGTGTAACTAATCTATTTTGATGGATCTCTGCAGAAAAGAAGGAAGCACTAGGTATATTCTGTCCTTCCGTGTCTTGGATCCTTATGTGTGCTGCAGACCTGGTTCACAGCTCCTGACATAATTCATAGCTTTATTTTATTTGTGTTTCTATACTGAGGCTTTGCTGCTGCCCCCTCAGTGGCACTGCTGTGGCATCATGTGCGATGGCAGCCTGCTCATAGCTGCCAGATGAATGGGCTCTTTGCACTGTCCTCGGCTGAGGTTGCAGAATACAAACTCCATGGCTAAAATATGTATCTTAGAGGAAGTTGCATGACATTACATCTATATAAAATGTGCTCACAGCACTGAGCTTCATTGAACTGCAATTTAAATTGCACTTGATTATGCCGCAGCTTAAAGGATTGACCTAACGTCTATGTCCCCCATATTTGGTCTCTTTCAGCTTTTTTTCTCATGTCATTTGGATCCTAAAAACATTTCACACCTATTGACTCCAGTCTAGGAGGAAAAAATAAGTAACACACCAAAATCTAGTTTTCCCTCATTGGCCTCAATTAGGTTTTACTCATCTTAAATCTAGTTAACCAGTTCCCTGACTGCATCTTCTTTCATGTGCTGACTCTCTATGAGTCAACATAGCAAGTGAACATAGCGAGTGAAATCAGTCAATTACTTCTGGTTTCTAACAATGTGAGGATTGAATTCTGAACTTGTCTATTCAGATTCTTTTTTAGGATATTGTTTCTTTCCTTAGCCATACTAAAATGGATGCTTGGATTGATTTTTTTCTGTATGTATAATACGCTCAGCAGTATTCACCTAACAAAATAAGAGATACCTGCATTATTGACACCCATATCTGAACTAGTTGCTTTAGACTCTCTTCTCGTACTCAGAGAAAAAATAGTCATCTTTAGGAAAATTATTCATCTCTTGCTCAAAGAGATAGATATCATCTAGAATAGACCAGATGAATTATACCATAAAAATGCCACTCTGCTGAGTCTAATGGCAAACCCAAACAATTTCAGTAATCTGTGTCTATTTTATGAATATATAAAAGTATTTAGCAATTCAAAATTCTCAATATCTACATCTTACAGCAGTCATACTTCAGAGACTGAGTTTTTTGTGCCTATATATATTTCTCCTTAGATCCTCAACACATAAACAGAACTAGTAATGATATTTGGCTGCCTTGATTTTGTATGTTGAAAATAATATTGAAAAATTAAACTGTTGACTTAGTGTTCTTATTTATTGACAGTCTGAGCAAAGTGCTAGATTTAGATATCTACTACCAAGAAATTTCATCTACTGATTCCAGCTCCAAGGACAGCAGTTCTACCACAAGAAGGAAGAGATACCCAATTGAGCGCAGGACTTCCATTTTACGAGCTACTGAGCGGTAATTCATACAAAATAGTAATAGGAAAAAAATAAGTATTATCCTTGTTGACATATTCAAAATATTAATAAAAAGAAAAGAAATGCATTTTCAAATTATACATAAATCTATTAAATTAAAATTTGTCAACTTATCTTGCAAAACATATAGCTAAAATTTCCCATCTCAAAATGGGAATATTCCCCATGCAAGAGGGATAAATGGCAGTGTAGTTGGTGTTCAGCCTACCTGCCAGTTTTTTGGTTTCCCAAGGGCCAGATGGACAGACATTCTGCATCTCTTATCTAAAATAAAATTAAACTGAAGCAGAACCTAAAAACTGTTTTTCTGATTAGTTAGGTTTTAAATAGTGAGGACGTGTGCCAGACTTTCTACATGTTTTCTGCAGGTAAGACTCCAGCTTGACTGCCTCCTTCTCCTGCTGTCCTGTAGCAGCACAGGTGTCTGTAGCCTGCATGCACCACCTGGACAAGGTGGACAGCCAGGAGAAAAGCCCCAAAGGGAGGGTTTGCTCAACCTCCCCTCTTCCCACATAGACTTCACAGAAGGCTAAGGAAATTCATATTCTCACTCTTGCGCTGCACTAACACACACTGCACATGCAAACACACATCTATATATCTTAATATAATTGTACTTTCTTGCTTGTTCCTAAGTGTAAGAAAAGCTTGGAAAACTATCTAGGTCAAAGTCTTAAGGGAAACGCTAAGCCTGGGATGAGTGCTGAATTTGAAAATGTATCTATAGTAATAGAGGAAATGTTTGTAGAACATTTAGAATGTAGAATGTTTTGTGTGCTTTATGTAATTCATATCCAGCCTGTTTTTCACGTAGAATCTAAAATAGTTTCAGGAAAGTGAAGACATGTAATTAAAAGTAGTAATATCAGGGAATTACCGTACAGTTTACAACCATTAGAAAATGTTGTATTTCTGAGGTGGTTAATTGCACCAAATCTGTCACCCTAAGGTCTGGTTTAGGTGAGTGAAAGTTTTACTACTGAGCTTACTAAAAGGAATTTCTTACCCTTTACTGTTTGCTGCTCTGATTGCAGCCTAAGTAGCTATAGTGAAACAAAATATGTGTTAACTTCCAAATCTTTAGTTATCTCAGAGGGCAGATGAATGCAATTAATAAACATTTCTGCACTTCAGTATCTCTTGAACAGGGTCACCAGGATATAAAGACTGACCAACCACTTCAATCTACAGAAGTGAAACACTGAGTACTTTTTATTTAGCAGTTTACCTTTGACATTGGTATAGGACCAGTGATGGAGGCACCTTAAGTGTAGAACACTACAAATTTTTGTAATTATTTCAGAGTAATTTACTTTTTAAATAACTGTATTTTATTTTTAATCTCGCTCCATGGTAACCACTGATGCCACATCATCATTCCAGCCTGTAAGATGTGGCATCCAAAATGCATTTTGCCATCTGAAAAAAAAAAAAAAAAAAAAAAGAGATGGACTCTTACAGTGAACTCCACAGGCAGGTTAAATAGAGAGCAAACAAATCTATGCCAACTGAAAATCTGGTGCAGTAACCATCAGGCAAATGCTACTGCAAAGCATCCCCATGCTCACAATGTTTTTATGTCCTTTCATTATGTCCCCTTCATAGAAGAACATGTTGTTCTTCTGTGTTCACCTGCTTCTAACATATTATGTGTTTGTTCCGAGGTGCCTGTTTCGTGCAGCACAGGAAGAGGCCTAACAAAATCAGCTGGCTTTTTTTCCTTTCTCCTTTTATTTTTCCCCGACAAGGGTGGAGGTTAAGCAGTCGATTAGGAGTGTTTGCCAAGGTAAATGTTTTGACTGTAATTTCTAAAACACTTCTGTGCATAATCCCTAGGTCGAGGGTTGCAGAAAGACCCCTGGAAGAGAGCAGAGCCGAAGATAATCCCTATGACTACAGACGACTGCTGCGGAAGACCTCACAGCGCCGGCGCCTTATCCAGCAGTTCTAGCTGCTGCTGCTGTGTCTGCTGCCATTTGGCTTTTATTAGCGTAATTTTTTTATCATTTTATACCATGTGTTTCTTCTTTTTTTTTTTTCTAATCCTCAGTGTTTCAAGTTTATGTGTGTGTTCATGTGAATACAAATGACTGTGGTTTACAGCCCAACACCATTGCAAAGGGACACTGTCAGTCACAATCCATATTCTTCCCTAATATAAAAATAAGCTTTTTTCGTGTACTATTGCTACATCCTAACATTATTAAACAGCTTAAATCTAGTTTGCTTTCCTCAGTGCATATTTCTTCTTTTCCATTTCATCAGACTCATCCAATCAAAATATTAATTTACTTTCTAGTTCCTAGTTAAGCTTTCAAATTTCCATGTGCACCTTCAGAAAACCTTAGTTATTGTTTCTAATAAATTGTTTTACAGGCAAAAAAAATTACAAGAGCACGGTGGAGGAATATCTGCTTATTCTAGTTCACATTGCCTAAATTTTGGGATGACCCATTTGTGGCAAGTGTCTCTCTAATGAAAATTAAAATATACGATTAATTGGATAGCATACTATGACAGTTTATTTCATTATTGACTTTACTGTAAAGCTAGTAGCCAGTTTTAAAGGTCAATATTGTGTGCATAATCTTTATGTTGGAGATGTCCATTTATGAGAAGTGTATCCAGCCCTCTCCTCTGCCTCTGAGCTTTGTGACTAAGTGATGAACTTTTAAATCATGTTTGCTTTGTTCTCATTTGCATTAGATTTTTAGGAATCCTAATCTCTGGGGTACCAAGAAAGGAATAGAAATACACTCTGGTTGCTGCTGTAATGTAATGATCATTCTTAATCAGTTCCACTAGAAATTAAATTAAAATAAAAGCAATAGCCACAGTGTTCAAATTTCCCCCTGATTCTTTATTCAAAAGACCTTATTTCACAGAAACCACACAGATAATTGCAGCACTTCCTTTCAGGATTCATAATTGCGTGTTCCCAGCTGCAAAGCAAGAGAAGGCAAATTTCATGATGCAAGCGTAAAGGCCTGATCCCAGTCTGTTCCTGAGCTCTCCTAAATGTGACAATTGGCGGCAGCAGTCAGCCACAGGGGCTGGGTTTTGTCCGTTCCCCACGCACATTTGGCCTTTTCCCCAGAGACAGATAACCATGGCTTCCTGATTTGTAACTAGTTACAAAGCTGTGCACCAGATTAAAATGTACTGCAATGTAAAATTTGCAATAATACGTTAAAATTTTGAAATGTTTTACGGTTGCTTTGTCATGTATTATTAAAATGGTAAAGTAAATAAAAATGTACAAAGCAGTCATACGGTTGGTTGTGTCTGAATTACACCCAGAACCGACAAAACACTGTGGACAGGGGCATGAGTGAGCAAGGCAGGGAAGGGCTCACAGCAGCCTCTGGCCGTGGGAAGCTGGAGTTATTGTCTGTGTGCAAGCCAGTGTGATGCGGCAACTGGAACAGGCTCTAATTTCACACAAAAATGATGACTGGACTGGTTTTCTTCTCGTTTAAAGCACTGAGACATTTTTGTGAGGTCTCCTGGTGGGACACTCCCCATAACCATATGGGTGCCTGCAGAAAGCAGAGATGCCCCGGGCTGAACGCAGGGCCTGGCTGTGAGCAGCGTGGGGGGCTCTCCGTGACCAGCGGTCTCGGCAGAGCCACGTCCTGACCTCGTGCGGTCCCGCCTGCCTCCCTCCAAAGCCAGGGTGTGAAATCCCCACGCCAGAGGAGAGGCAGCCGCGACAGGGAAAGGCCCCCTGCGAGACCCGGCTGGTTGGAAAAGGGAGGTTTGGTTGCCTTCAGTAGACGTCGTGAAGGGAATGGGAACAGCTGTTCTCGTGCTCTTCCCGTCTGGCCGCCGGGCCCTCCGCCTCCTCGGAGCTGGAGCGAGGATGGCGGTTCCACCAGGGTCCCCAACTCGGAATGTTGCGAGAAGCCCCCGGGAGTGCCCCGGGGCTCCAGGGACACGCGGGGACAGCCGCGGCGTCGCGCAAGGCTCCCCCCCTACGTCCGTACAAGCCAGGACGCCCCTGCAAGCCCGGGAGCAGGAGGGACGGCAGGACCCCAGCCCCGGGCGGGCCCCTCCACCAGCGCCTTCTCCACCGCTGTCCGGCCCGACGGGCGTCCGCCGGGGGTGTGGGCCAGGCCGAAGGGACAGCGGGGGCTCGGGGACTGTCTCTTCCCCACCCCGGGACCGCTGGCGGCACGGGCTGTGCCGGTCTCGGCACCGCCGCTCAGGAGTGCCCTGTTCGCACGTGCGGAGATGCCCCGGTGCAGAAGTGGGAGGTTGGGGGGAGGGGGTGGAATTTCCCTTCGCTTTGCATCTTAAAGGACTGAGGGCACCTCCCTGTAGTCTCAACTTTCCCCTCGAGGTACTAGGCTGGATCACCGCGGCCGCCCACGCCAAGACTTGGAAAACTACCATTCCACTCCCCTCGGCGGCACCGGGAGGCTCAGCCCTCTCCGCCCGCCCCGCCGGGCTGCGGCCGCATGGACCGTCGGTAGGGTGAACACGGCACAGGCAGCCTCGCTTGCTTTCGCCTCCCAAGGCAGCTGCAGCCCCAGTTAAAGCAACGCCTCGGGTCTACCCCGAGCGCTGTCGTCCTCCCACCGCAGCCCCTCGCTTCGCCGATGCAGGGTGCGGACACCCCTTAGAACAGCCGGCGCCGTCGCCGCTGGCCGCCTCAGCGGGCACCTCTCTTCCCGTGGAGCCGCCCGCCCCGTCCCGGGCAGCAGCGCCTGCGGGGCGCGGCCGCGGCAGCTCGGCGAGCGCGCCCCGGGGGCGCCCACGGGACACGCTCCCACCCACGCGTGCCCGGGGCGCTCCCGCCCCTCCGCCTGCCGCCGCCTGGCGCAGCCGCGCGCACTTACACACCCGCACACTCACACTCACGCACACTCGCTCAGGCCGCCTGGGCTGCAGATCGCCGCTGCTCGCCCGTCCCGCCGGTTCGCCTCCACCATGGCAAGCCCCGGCTCCGGCTTCTGGCCCTTCGGAGCCGAGGAGGGCTCCGCAGCCGCTGAGACCCCCGGCACAGGTAGGGGGACGCCGAGCGGCCGGGAGGGATCGGCCCGACGGAGCCGCCGTGACAGCGCTGCCCGGACGCTGGAGCCCCCTTTGTGACAGCTCGACCGGCGGGACGAAGCGATGCGAGCGGAGGGGACCGAGGGCGACTCGAGCCCGGGGCAGCGCTGCGGGGCTCTGCGGGACAGGGGGTTCCTGGGGAGCGGGGAGGGGGTCGGGCGAGACGCCCCCAACCCGCGCCCGCTCCACGGACCCTCCGCTCGATTTTCTCTTACAGCCAGAGCTTGGTGTCAAGTTGCCCAGAAGTTCACGGGAGGGATAGGAAACAAACTCTGCGGTAAGGGCAGGGAGGCCCCGGTAGCCCGCGGTTCCGCCGCGGGACCTGGCCCGGGCCGGGGGGGCGGGGGATGAGGGTCGATGTCCCGGTAATGAGGCCGTGTGTCCGTGTCGCTGTCAAGCCCTGCTCTACGGAGATGCCGAGAAACCCGTGGATACCGCCGCCAGGGCAGCGGCACCGGGGGTAGCGGAGCCGAGGCCGACCTGCACCTGCGACAAAAAACCCTGCGGTTGCCAAAAAGCCGACGTGAATTACGCCTTTCTGCACTCAACAGGTAACGGCGCTCCCGGGGCACGCTGCTTCTCTAAAACTAACAAGAATAGAACAGCGGTTCTGTCGGGAAATTGCCTCCGTTCGCCTTGTGCGGACCCGTGGGGGGTCCGGCAGTGCGCGACGCAGCTCTGCGTCCTCAGCCCTGGCCCCCGCCGGGCATTTCTCAAACCAACGAAAAATCACTCAAACAACAAAAAATCCCGAAAAGAAAAACCCAAAGCAGTAAAATCCCGCGTACTGGAGCCCGCGGCTTTTTCTTTCTAAGGAGCACAGATAGCATCGACCTTCTCACTGAAGACCCTGCGATGTTATTAAGGTTGGAGGGGAGGAGGGAGATAGAGCGTTCTTCTACTCATTTGCTTTAATTCGAGATATTTTTACACTTCATTTTTTCTGACCTTTGAGGTAGCGTCTCCGGCAGTGAGTAGATCCCAGGTCCCCGCCGACATGCGCTGGCCGTTTGCTTGGCAGCCCGGGACCCCAAATTAGGGTCTTCCACTAGTCTGGCTTTGACTGAGCCGTCGCTTTTAAACAAAAGCTTTGTGTACACCAAGAGTCCGTGCAGCATCGCCTCAGAAAAAGGCATTACATTATCAACAAGTCACTCGCATAGGAAAGTCACCACGAAGGTATTTTATTGCATGGCAAATGACAGTTTTTAGGGTGCTGCTTGTAGCATTTGTTGATCAGTCTTTATTTCCTACGAGATTCGTTTTCTCTTTCTTCTTGTTTCCCTGCTCTCACTGTCTTAAAACCTGGTCTGAAATATACTGTGGACAGAATTGGCCAATTTAGATAGGATATTAAATCTTCTTATCTCTCAGAACATTCCTCGAAATACAGCCTTGCCAATTTGCTTATTAAATGAAAACAAAATGTATTTTTATTGATCACAGTGTAAATACTTTGTAAACATAAATAGGAGAAGGCTGTGTTCAAAATCTATGCATATGGTCATAAAACGAAGTGAACTTTTAAATTTCTCCATTCCCAGATCTTCTGCCGACATGCAATGGAGAAATAGCTACTATGTCTTTCCTACAAGACGTTGTGGACATTTTACTTCAGTATGTGGTGAAAAGTTTTGATAGATCAACAAAAGTTATTGATTTCCATTACCCAAATGAGCTGCTCCAGGAATATAACTGGGAACTAGCAGACCAGCCACAGACCTTGGAAGAAATTCTATTGAACTGCAGAACAACTCTGAAGTATGCAATTAAAACAGGTAATAGCAATGCTCGTTTTCTACCCTGTATGGTCTCATACATTGATTAAAGGTGTCATTTCAATTTAGCTTGAAACGTTAAATATTGAAGCAGCAACTGTACTTTGTCAGCTCCAAGCAATTCTAGCAGAGGCAGAAATCGGTTTTCCAAAACGATAGAACACTCCAGCAGCTCCATCTCTGTAGCTGTCAGCGCAGCCTCGCGCACGCTCTCCGATTTAAAATGAATGCGTGTGTGCCGCAGAGCAGACTTTGCACCACCTTCACGACTTTCTGCCGTTCCTTTTCATTCATTTCATGTGTGATGCCCGGCGATGGCCTCTGGCTCCCTGCAGAGCGGGGTGCGGCGGACGCGGAGCTCGGGGCAGAGGGGAGTGAGTCCCTGTACGGGGGCAGCAGGGACCAGCCCATTTAACAGCCCAGATCGCAGTCATCGGCCTGCAAATTCGAACTCTGAGCAGACATTTGCCTTGTCTCTCACTTCGTCTGCAGGACGCAAAATAAAAAGAGAATTTAGCAGAACCTTACACAGAAATACCGAGGATTTTGTTTCAACTTTAGGCTCGAGCAATAATACCAGAGTCCGATTTGCTTTAGCAGCCATTTGTTGTTTTTCACTGGGGAAGCAGGGATGGGTTGACTCCTGCCTACCTAGAATCCCCCGTTAGTCGTACCCCCCTGTGGGCTTCGTGGAGGGAAGGCAGCGTGGGACTCGCCCGGGCGTGGGGAAGCGCCCATCTCCGCACCGGGGCCACCTTAAATAAACTGCGGCGGAACAGGCAGAAAGCGGAGCCGCAATTACGGCTGTCATTGGAAAATAATAGGTAGTCCGGGGAGCTCTTAGTGATAATTTAAATTACTGAGAAATTGCTTAAAAATAAATGTGAAGCAATTACTGAAAGAGACAAAAGGCTGATTTGTGACTAGATGTTGAGTGGAAAACAAAACAAAACAAAAAATCTCGGGTTTTGAGAAGAGAACAGAACAGACCGATCCAGGTAAAGATGTGAGGGATCTGTGTAATCCTTGTTTAGGGGTGGAATGACCATCCGCATGTTTTGATGCATGGGTCGGGTGTTGTCAAGGTGTTTGTAAAATACTGGATTTAGTAGTTAGGTAAATGATATCCAGAGGAACGAAGTCGATCAGTCCAGTGATCTATGTGATGTGTGTGGACTGGGCATAGGAAACGTGTTTGCACAGAATGGTGTAGAATGTGAGCTCTGTGATTCTGGCAAATCAAAAAAATAGGGTTTCTTAGGTGATTTTCATTAATCGTTTCTTGTTACAGCCTGTGTTCACATAACAGACCTATTTAATTTTGTGTATCCAAAAAAGAGCCTTTAAAACAATGTTACCATTTCTCTTCCTCTATAAATATCGGAAGCTTTCCCATCTTAGCATTTTGTAACTTGTTTTAACGAAGGTAATATTTTTGAAGTCTGAAAACGGGTCCTGGGCTGTTTTGTGAAATGTGGTGGCATGGTGGGGCGCAGTCCAGGGGATGCAGAGCCGCCTCGCTTGGTTGCTGCTGCTCCTCAACACCCTGGGGTGACAGCCCCAGCCTGGAAAGGGGTTCACGACATGCGTGGGGTTTACACCTCGAGCTGTTAGCATGTGCTTCGGAGTAGAACACTGGAATTACCCTCAAAGGAAGGACAGTATGGTGAGGTTTCTGACAGCAGCGTCTTCCTCCACTTCTGCGGCAGGAGCCCCTCGGACACGGCCCCTTCTGGGCGGCGTTTGGCTTCAGGGGCCCGGTACACTGATTGAAAAATAAATTGTATTGCATAGATTAGCCTCACAGCTGGTCCAGGGATTCGGCCAGGGAGATGGCTGATTTTTCGGCCGAGGGGCAGGTGTGGTTGCTCCCAGGTGTTGCCTGCATGCCACGGCTCACTGGGGTGCCCGGGGAAACCGCACTTTCTGCCCCCTTAGCAGCAGAGACGGAATTCTTGCTGGGAGGATGTAAAAAGGCAGTGACTGCGTACGTAAGGAAAGATGGGTGTGAAATTCTGTTACTGTGCACAGTACGATTGAAAATGGACAGGGGAATTGAAATAGGAGCGTTTAAAAATGGCTTGGGAACTCCAGGAGCGGTGCGAGGAGCCGGTTCTGGTCCAGCCTTGCTCCCTGGCAGCCCTGGTGCCGGCCATGCACGCACTGAGGCTGCAGGCACAGCCAGACCCCGTGCTGCCAGCCGTGCCTTTATCCGCGCCTTTATCCGCGCCCAGCCCTCTCGTCGCATCCCTGTGGGGGCTGTGGAGGCCGAGTGTCCAGGTCGGGCATGCCTGTGCCTCAAACCGGGAGTGTGTGTGGCAGGGTGTGCGGGGCACAGGCACGTCCTCGTAGGAAAAGCCGGGTCTCGGGTGTCTCTGTGTCTTGGCCCCGGTTCTTGGCCATCCTTCTCCCGATTTACTCTGGGATATCTGTGAATACATTGTGTATTGCTAAGTAAACCGTTAAGTAATCATCGCCTATTTTCACCTCTCGACCAGTTCTTCACCCTGTCACAGTCTCTTTTCCAATACCTCTTTGTTAAGGAACAACTTCAACAAAGGATGTGCATTTCAGGCAGAGGCACTCGGGTAGAAATTTTGGAGCGCCTCTCACAAACTCTTCTCACCTGGCCAATGGAGCCTGTATTCTAAGCAAAGCCTCAGTTTTCCACGGCCATCTAGGCAAGGGAAGAGAGGTCGCTCACATATTGAGATGTGGCATGGACAAACCCCTGCAGCTGGGGCTGGGGTCAAACTGGGGCCCTGCCCTTCCGTGTTACAGCCGTGCTGCAGGAGGGAAGGGCAGGGAGTGGAGGGGGCTGTGTCTCAGGTGTGGGTGCTGGGCGCTCTCCCAGCAGCAGCAGCTGCTGCTCTCTGTGTCCTGACATCTCTTGATGCAGCGCTGCTCCCTCCACCTCGCTGGCTCTAGGCTGCCGGACCCTCTCGTGTGCCCGGGCCTGTTCCTTCCCTTCCCAAAGCAGGTGGTGTGCTGGGAGGTTTGCTTGGAGAAATAAGCAATGACAACAGGGCTGTCGCCTGGGGCTGAGTGTGGGGCTGACAGAGAACTGCTGTGACACTGCAGCTGCAGATACAAATTCTGCTATTGCCCAGATTTTCAGTGTGGATTTATTTTCAAAACAGGAATTTTTGTAACCTCCTTTGAGTCTTCTTGTAGCCCTGATCCACAAAAGGCTTTTAGCTCCTAATTTTCTGTTGCTTTCAGGTGAAATTTGTCATCCAGCTGTGATATGGAATTTAAGCTATAAATATGGAAATCTCCTTCAAAATCCCTCCATCAGGGGAGGTGCAGTTCTCTGCAGGCAGGGACCCTTGAGCAGGATGGCTGAGGCTGGGGTGGTGATGGGGTGCATGTGTGTCTTAGGTCCACCAACCCCACTCAAGAGTGTGAAGAGCAGGGAGCAAGATCCAGTTCATTCTGCTGGATCTGAGCATCATTCCTCGGTGCTCAGGGGCTTTGGCTGCCTGTCTTTGGCAGCACAGACCCGGCAAAGGTGGCAGTTCCTGTCAGTGGGAGAGGTGAAGCTCTGTGCAAAATGCAATCAGGCTGGACAGCAATAGCACAGGGCTGGTCTCAGGTTAAGGGCACAGGCAAGTGGAATTTGCACGTGTGTCCCCATCCCCATATCCTCAGCTCTGGCCTGCCTGCTCAGCTTGATTACTCTGCCTTTGTGTGCTGCAGGGTGGGAGCTGGGGAGCAATTCCCCATGCTGCTCTGCCAGCCATGTGTCCACGCCTGATAAGAGGCCACAGGAGACCAAAGATAAGTTTTCTCTCAGTGCTGGGTCTGCATTTCCTCAATCACCTTGCTCCATCTTTTGTTTTCTCTTATGGCAATAACAGTGCATCATCTAAGGGTCAGGACAGGTGTTTTCCAAGCAGAGGCTGCCTTCCTTTGAGTTGGATGGCATTTAAGTAATTGTGGACCATCCATAATTTTTACCAATAATTATGCCACTTACCAGGGACTTGCGGGAAGTAACTAGTAAAAATGGAATTTTAATAATTCCTGTGTTTAATGGCTCTAGGCACGTTTTTAAGGAAAAACTCTAGGAGGATTTTAGAAAAAAAAAAAACAGGAGCCAATTAGATTAACAAAGTAAAGAGACTATCAGCTCACTGAATGTAGTCCTGTGCATCATTCTGCTGGGGCAGCAGTGCTGGTTTTCATGGCATTTGATTAAAATCACAATTGCAAGTAGCCAGGCTATTTGTAATTGCACTCTGACAGTGGAGAAATTACAAGGACCACCACCTTCACTGCCATCTTTGTACAATCATCAGCCATTGAGTCATGTGCAAAGCAATCACCAAAATACTCAATTTTCTCATTTCGCCCCGTCTATTACAATCATTAGCCATTCATCACTGATGTTATATGTCCTGGCAAGCTTTTCAGATGGTGTCTCATGTGTGCCTTTCAAACCTAGTCAGGCAAAACCATATCCAGTGACAACATGTGACACACTAACGGGAGCAAACAGCTATTTTTGTGAGGCAGCAATGTGCTAATTTTCAAGGCATATTGAAAGGATAATAGGGAACGTTGGAATTCATTATTCTGCATTGAGTATAATTACTCTAATTTTACTGACTTTGGAATGAGAAAGAAGAGAAATTATCCTGCCTTTTCCAAGAAATGTATTTACTGCTGTTTGCTTTGTTTCATACCTTGAAAGCGCTTCCTTCTCTATAGAAATATGGAGGTAAATATACTGTTCAGGACTGAATAGTTTCATTCAGAGTCGTCAGCCTTTTGATAACATTTTCCATCTTATGCAGGGCACCCTAGATATTTTAATCAACTTTCAACTGGATTGGACATGGTTGGATTGGCAGCAGACTGGCTGACATCAGCAGCAAATACTAATATGTAAGTAGAAGATTTTTTTATTTGATATATAGATATTTATTATAATTTCACAGTTATGCTCTAAAATACTAGTTGCTGTGTCTGATTGAAATAATAATTTTATGTTAAAATTGCTGGGGGGAAGTTATCTACTTTTTAAATGGTTGCAACAGTTATTTATAGAAAGACTTTCAACATTGTCTGTAGGCTGTCATTTATAAAATTTCATCATCGTGACATGATGTTGGTTGTGCTACCTCTCAAAAGCACAGAAAAATATATACAAATTAGCATTTTGCATGTATAAATATGTAAAATGAAAGGGCTGCTACTGAGTGAGTAGTTGCATTAGTGTAGAGGGGCTATGTACAATCCATACCCAGAGCAGGCAAAGCCATTGCTTTCCGTAAGAAAGAATTTAAGGTGGGGGGGGAGGGTGGTTCACTTTGGGATTAGGAAGAATTTTTGTGTTCTTGCTTAGCTTCACGCACTGTCTGGCCTGTTATGCATAGGACTGCTGACATGTGCATCTAGACATGCACACGGGTGTGTGAAAGGCAAAGGGGCTCTGCCCAGCGTCTCTTGGATAAAGGGCAAAGCCTTGAACCTAGAAGAGGTGGGCAAGATTTTATTCATTCAAGTGGGTGGAAGTGGATTCTCAAGTGCTCCCTGCATTTCTCCTTCTAGACATTTGATGTCAAATCAGAAGGAAGACAGGAAAATATTGTGAAACAGAATTCTACCCCATATAAGATAGAGTATATTGTGGCTAGAATGTAATGTAATATTGGAAAAAGATGTGTTAGTGTTGTAGATGAAAGCATTAAATATGGACATTACTACATTTCAGGTTCACCTATGAAATTGCTCCAGTGTTTGTACTTTTGGAATATGTCACACTAAGGAAAATGAGAGAGATGGTTGGCTGGCCAGGGGGCTGTGGCGATGGGATATTTTCACCTGGTACATGACATTTCAAGCTTTCTCTATATTTTCAGACTGTGGTATATGACATCCCCTGTAGCTAAAGAGTAAACATAATTAAATATGCATGTTTGAGAGGAGACTTGCTAGTAAACACCAGTGGCCTTTTTGAGATAAAGTACTGCATGTTTATGAATTTCAGGGATGTGATTATGAAGGTCTGTTTGAGCAAATTGCACTGCATGATGAGCAGCTGTAATGGCACATGGGAAACATAATGAGAAGAGACATTTGCCTTGCAGTTTTGCTTTGCCCCCACTTTTTATGGATTCCATGAAATAGAAAGACTATTGTATTAATAACAGAGGGAAGAAACACAACAAAAAACTCTCCATCACCACAGGGGAAATTGGAGCAAACGGGAAGATGTGGCATGCCTTCCAGCAATTTTAGTAGAGTCAGTAAGACTTTGCCAGCATTTAGAGCATGATGTTAGCTTTCCATGTGAAGCTGACCTGTTTTTCTCATTGGGTACTTGGGTGGCTAGTTAATCTGAGTGCTTAAAGTCTTAGAAACCTAGTTCCTTCAGAGCAAGTCAATAATACAAAAAAGTTAGTGTAGAGAAATCATTGACAAACATTGTTAAGACTTCTTTATTTTTTTAATCATTTCACTTAGTCTTTTGATTTATACTCTTTGTCACCTCTTCTCTGACTCCGTAATTTCATTGCTCAAAATTTTTGGCCTGTCTATCTTACAAAATTGCAAGGAATTTACATTTGGTACAGTATCTTGGCTTGTCAAAAGAGAATGGACTGTTAGCTGTTGCAGAAGGAGCCTTTCTGGAAGGAAAGTTAGTTGACCTAATGGAGAGAGGAAGAGTGGGAAGTGGTGTGGGAGTTTTATTCTGGCCCTTTCCACAGATGCAGAGAAATAGATGAGAAGAATTGGTTTTGCTTTTTCATGAGTTCTTACTTAAAAAGCCTGAGAGCAAAAGCTCTGACAGCTTTTATTTTGGTACTTACAGATCCCCCTGAAAACCTTGGCCTACATCACTCTGGGCATCTAAGTGTGCATCATGAGCCCAGGACCAAAGTGAAAGCTTGTGGAAACTGAGCAGTGGTTGGTTACCAACCCTGACCTGGCTCAGTACAGCTGCCCTTAGTTCCTCACCTTCCCATTGGGCTGGTCAGGGACCTGCAGGGTGAGGGAAGAGTAATAGCAATGTTTTCCAGACAGCTCTGGAGGGCAGAGCTGGGCATGGCAGCAGGCTGGGGGAAGGGCTCAAGTGATGTGCCAGATCTGCTCGAGTCTGGCAAACTCAGGTAGAGATGGTGAGTCAGGAAAGGTGTGTGCCTCAGGAGGAACTGCTTGCCCTGCCAGGGCTGCAGAAGGTGCTGCCTGGCACGGGGTCAGGTCTGACACACCTGCTGGTGTGTCAGAGCTCACTTCATCGGGCTGAAACCTGCGTGGGGACAGGCTCTCTGGCAGGCATGTACCTGCACTGGCATTGTCAGGGCTACGCCCTCTCATTCTTTCTCAGCAATTTCTGGTTTGTGCAAAGTGCATCTTTCTAATTTTCTCAAGGCAGCAATACTCAGTGTGCAAGTTCTGCTTTTTTAGGCAATAATCAAAATAATTTCTGTGCTGTCTTCTCACGTCATGGTTTTATCTGAAGACCTTACTGTTGCAAAGAAAAGGTTCTTTCTCTCTACATGCTCTGGAATTAAATATACAGTATCAATATATGTGAAGCATAAAAGCCCATTTTCTCCAAATTCTGTAGGTGTGTTTTGTTAGCTGCAATTAACTCTGGATGTGAACACAACAGTGAAATCAAAAGCAGAATACAGGCTTATAAATAAACTTAAGGTTAAATGACTGAGTAGTAAATACTAATAGGAAACCCTGGTATTGAAGAAACTTAACATTTCAGTCTTGATTCTTTTGACACCGAGCCAATGACAAGATAGGCCAAATTACCTCAACTTAGTTCAGTCACCTAAACCATCAATAGCAGCTCTTGCATGACATCTGCATTTTTTTAGGGACAGGTACCTGAGCATTTCGTCTTATCTCTCCATTTCTTGTTTTGCCATGTCTGAAGAGAGGTGTTGAAATACATTCATATCTCTCAAGATAGGTGAAAGGGGAAAAGAAACCCCAATCTGTACTGACCCATATGCCAGCAATGCCATTCCTCTGTGGCATTTTCCTTTGGATTCACAGGAGGGCCAGAGAGGTCAGGGAAAGCCCACAGCAGGGCAGCCTCACTGCAAGAGCAGAGCTAGGATACTGATTGGAAATGAAGGGCACAGCTCGTGTGGGCTGTGGAACAGCATGTATCTCCAGTGAGATTAAAACTAATCTTACAAAAGCCAAAACAATGTTACATTTTCTGGCACACATACCCACCAGTGCTTCCTTCATCTGCTGAAAGTATGGATTGCATCTTATCTCACTTTGCCTGTCCAAGCGTTGGGGTCTACCCTGGGCTGGTTACAGCAGCTCCTGTGTATTCGAGGGAGAGTGGGGAATGTGTCTGCAGGACCAGTTCCACCTGCCACAAACAGCTGGCACAGGATGAGCTGAACCATCTTCTGGAGGTGCACATCTTTTGCTCTTCACTCCATTTTTAGATGGATAAATGTTGTAATAGTTGAACTCCACCTCACTGGCATTTCAACCTGTTCATTTAAACCTTTTGCTTTATAAAAATATATGTGCATAAGCATGGATATATAATCGATCTCTGTGTATATATAGTTTTATATATATATATATACACAAATATATACAGGATAAACCTGATGGATTTCATGTATGCAGGTCTGTCTGTGTGTTTGTGTGCATACAAACGTAAAAGTTCTCAGCTTCTGCCTCAGGTACTGCGTTATATTCCCATAGTGCTCATGCAGCATTGATGCAAAGCTGAATATTGCTCCACTGTAGACATAGAGACTCAGTTTGTAAGAAATCTCAAAAAGAAGAAACAGACCACTGAAGAGCTATAGATCTGATACCTATCTTGAAGTGGGTTAAATACCTATCTTGAAATAGCTATTTTAAGTGAATGTATGCCAGTGATTTTAAGGCAAGTGTTAGGGACATGTAACATTTTCTACTTGTTCCTATCAGAGGACAATTAAAAATGTTTGTTAGAATGACCCTTTTCCCTTTCTCTTCCCTCTTCCCGCTCCAGTTATCCAGAAGATAGTGGCTGTTGGGTCTCAGTGGGTGGGTTTGCTCAAAGCTGGGGCATGAAACACCACCCTGATTTAGGAGGGGAGAGCACAGATTAGCTGGTACTTGGAAATCCCTTAGGCAGTTGCCTTGTGGGAGCATCTGCTTAGGACATGGAATAGAATGGGGATTATGTGTTTGATGGCACATGGAAAGCTAAGACTGGGGACTAGAGGAGAGATGGTAGTTAGAATGAGGGTGAAAGGAAGCGCCAGTCATTTTTTGCAGTGATACTTTTTGCATAAGTTGTTATTTGTGTGTAGTAGGTCCTGTTATTACACAGTCCAGCTATGAGGAGCATCAGGAAGAAGAATCTGTGTTTCTGCCACGAGGCAGAGACTTTAGCATTACAGTTAGAAAAGCTATAGCAAGACTTGTTTGTTCTGAAATGATATTACAATGAATAGAAAAAGTAACAGTATATTACTGTGGACTCCAGGTGGTGCCATATCTAACATGTATGCTATGTTGATTGCACGTTTCAAGATGTTCCCAGAAGTTAAAGAAAAAGGAATGGCAGCTATTCCCAGACTGGTTGCCTTCACATCAGAACATGTAGGTGTTTCTGTTTTTTCCTATGTGTTATATCTGCTTGTATGAATTTATGATGAAGAAATTAGCTGAACAGGAATTTGTTGACAACTGTCTTCATTTCTGTTATTCCTTCACTGGGAATAAAACCATGGGAAGAGCCTGGCTTTTTGATCTATAGAGGGATGATCTCTCCACTTTTCTGTGGCTATAATCCAGGCAGAGCAGTTTCTACAAACCACTGCCATTTCTTTGCTCTCCCTTGTGTCTATATAAATGTTGATGTGAGTGGTAAGGACCACATCAAACACAGAAAGCTCATCATTGGGTTTCAGCACTTTCTGCCAGGAATGTCATCTGTTTGGGTCACTCTGGGGCAACAGAAAATCCTTTTGAGTCAAAATTTTCCATCTGAAACCACTCCTGCAGTTATTTAATGAGAAGGTGATAACATATATGAAGACAGTCACATGGCAATGCTGTGTGTGTGTGTATAGCAGAGCAGCTGCAGTATTTGTTGGGCAACTGGGTATTGCTGTGAGTTTCTGCCTGTGAGCAAAAGCTTCAGCACACATCACAGGTTCATCACAGGCACTGCTGGGACCTGGCAGTGCCAGAGGCAAGGTGGGCACAAGAGAAACAGGAATAGTCCTTGTGAGAGAGTTCTTTGCTCTTTGTACAGCTATACAGAAGTCTCTGTTGGGGGGGTTGATTTTGGTTTTATGACCATTTAAAACTCTTTGCAGCTTAGAGTGGAGAATGTGGGTGCAGAGGGAAAGGAAAGAGGAGGAGTTATCCCCAGGAGGGGCTGTGAGCTGTTTTCAGGCTTCATTGTCCACTTCTAAATTTCTCTCCACTGTGTGGGCTCAGCCAGAAAGGACTCATTTGTGGGTGAGGCTCAGCAGGATACTGTTAGATATCATGTCAGGTATCATGTCCATGTTAGGTAGCAATGTCATCCTGGTGTGTTTTGACTTACCATAGCTTCCATTCTATGCAAGTGTATAAAACAAAATACTCTAAAAATTGATCACAAAAGTGCAGCAGAAATCTCTCTGAAGATGCCTTTCATAGTAATAGTATGAGATGAGATGAGATGTGATACACAGCTGTGGGCTCCACATTGCAGAATTATTGTCCCCATAGCAGTTAAAGAGGACAGTCTACAGATGAGTAGCAACTTTCCAAAGTTGGATGTACTGCTAGAGATACATATTTCCTATGGAAGTAGCAATTCTAAGTCGTGCAAATAAGGTTCAGCATGATTATTTAAAGTAACAAATCCTATTAATCATTAGAGAATTTAATTGTTTTAATAGCGATGGAAAGTTAAACAATGACCCAAATTGTGCTATCAGCCTCAAAATAATGAAATGAGCTTTAATAATTGTGGTTTCATGCCGGGGAAGAAGCAGCTCCCTTAGCAAATTAAACATTCAAAAGTCAAATATACTGGAGAATTCGTAGGACAGCATCTAAAATCCATTACATTTTAAAAGTATCATAAAATTGCAGTTTTTTCCCTTCCTCAGTCAAGCTTTATAAAAAGTATATTCTCATCTTCTCTAGAAGTTAAGAAGCTGCACTATGTGAAGACAGGACCCTTTAACCATTAATTGCCCAAAGGATATGGAATCTTGGTTTAACCCTCAAAACAACAGAAACTGTAACAGAAATTACAGAGGCTTAGAAGTACAGTCCTTTTTAAGATAGAAGGTGTCATGCAGGACCTGAACAGACACTTAGATATGCAGATGTCACTTGTCTCATTTATCACATCATGCTGATAATCTACCTATTTTTAGACTCCTTGGCCTGAGGTTTCTCTCTACCATGGTTGGATGCTTTTAAAAGACAATGGCCATGGAGCAAGCAGACTGTAGAATCATAGAACATGCTGAGTTGGTAGGGACCCATCAGGATCATCAAGTGCAGTTCCTGGCTCTGTGCAGGACACTTCAAGAATCACACTATGTGCCTGTGTGCCTGAGAGCATTGTCCAAAAGCTTCTTGAACTCTTGGTGCTGTAGAGCCTCACTGAGGAGCCTGTTGCAGTGCTCAACCACTTTCTGGGTAAGGGACCTTTTCCAGATATTAAGCCTCCCCTGACTCAGCTTCATGCCTTCCCTAGTGGCCTGTCACTGGTCACGAGAGTGAAGAGATTGGTACCTGCCCCTCTGCCTCCCCTCATGAGGTTGTTGAAGACTACAACGAGGTCTCCCCTCAGTCTCCTCTAGGCTGAACAAGTGACCACTGCCACTCCTCATGCAGCTTCCACTCCAGACACTTCACCATCCTCAGAAGCTCTCCTTGGACACCCTCTAACAGCTTCATGTCTTTTTTATATTGTGGCACCCAAAACTGCACATAATATCCAAGGGGAGGCTGCCCCAGAGCACAGCAGGACAATCCCCTCCCTTGCCCGGCTGTCCCTGATGTCCCCAGGACAGGGTTGTCCCTCCTGGCTGCCAGGGCACTGCCTGCTCATGTTCAATTTGCCATGGACCAGCACCCCCTGTTCCCTTTCTGTGGCACTGCTCTCCATCCTCTCATTGCCCAGTCTGTTCATACACCCAGGGTTGCCCCATCCCAGGTGCAGAATTTGGCACTTGTCCTTGTTGAACTTTATATGGTTGGTGATTGCTCAGTCCTCTTAATTTATCAAGGTCTCTCTGCAGGCTCCCTCTGCCCTTGAGGGAATCAATAGCTCTCCCCAGTTTAGTGTTATCAGCAGACATACTTAATATCCCTTCCAGTCCTGTGTCCAAGTCATTAATGAAGGTGTTAAAGAGCACAGGGGTGAGGTTGGAGTCCTGTGGAACCCCAGGTGTGACAGGTCACCAACCTGCTGTCCCCACCACTCACTGTAACCCTGTGTGCCCAACCCATGATCCAGTTGCTCACCCATCTGTAACAGGGTTATTCAGCTGTGAGCTGGATGCTTTATTCTGAAGGATGCTGTGAGAGTCAGTATCAAAAGCTTTGCTGAAGTTCAAAATGGTTACATCTGCTGGCTTTCCTAGATCAGCTCCCCGTGTTAACCTGTCATAGAAGGAAATCAGGTTTGACAGGCAGAACTTTCCCTCATGAAGCAGTGCTGGCTCTGACCAATGACCTCCAGGTGTTGTCCTCCAGGTTGCATTGTCCTCCACGTGTTGTGTTTCAGTACTTCCCAAAGTAATCTTTCTGTGAATTTACCAGCCACTGAAGTGAAACTAACAGGCCTGTAGTTTCTGGGATCCTTCTTCTTGCCCTTCCTGGGAATTGGGTTGATATTCCCCAGCTTCCAGCCATCTGGGACCTCTCCAGATCCCCAAGACCACTCAAAAATCAGTGAGAAAAGCTTTGTGATGACTTCAGCCAGCTCTTTTAGAATTCAGGCCCAATAGATTTGTAGGGATCTAGCTGGAGCCGCAGATCCATAGTATTCTTTCCCCATGCTCTGCATGCATTGTGTGATAGTAAACAAAGCTTAAAGTAACTGTATTTGCTGTATTTTAGTAAAAGGAACTCAGAGATTTTGGTTTTGAAATGTTCAGTCAGATGCAAACATTTCAGTATCAGCAATTCTCAGCAAAGAATTTCAGCATCCCAGATGAGACTCTATTTTCGTTACTATAAGTCTAGATCTTCCTGTACTAGAAATGAATGAACTTGTGTCACAGTTGCCACCACTACTACTGTAATCAGAATCTGGCTCAGTCTGATGCCATGATAGGTTCAGCTGCCAGTGGGGGAGAAGGGTAGGGAGGAGTAATTCACAGCTTTTAAGTCATTACATCCCTAATTTAGGAGTGCATCCTATTCTAAAATTAGGAGCCTCACTCTCTGCACAACCAGTGAAGAGAAGCACCTCTGGAGAGAAACTCAGAGCATCCAAATTAAGAACCAAAATATTCCTTAATTTAAATGTTCTAAATCACCTTTGGGAGGGCTTCACCTACGTCTGTGCACTGACCATAAAGAACCTCCTCATATACACAACCTACATTTGGTGCCTAAAATAGGTTATGTGTTTATTCCAACTGTGCACATTCCCAGCCAGGAAAACTTCCCCAGGCCACAATTTAGCACACTCTGCTTCTGTTTGTTTCTGTTTCATCAGTGATGGTGAAGTACCCTGCAACTACTTAGGTCGGTCTTCCTCAGGTTTAATTTCACTGAGATGCACTTGCACTCAGGATTTAATTCAGTCCCCTGTATTCATCAGGACATCATCAGTCTTCTTTCATTTGCACTGATGCAGGAGCAGTGATGTCCTTCAGGGCAGCTGTTCTGGCTTGCACATGATGCAAGAGACCTTGACTCAGAGAGGAAAAAGTGATGGATGCCAGTTGTAAAATGCTATTTCAGTCTATCATTTCAAGCACAATGAAAAATCTATAGTGAAGGCCTCCTCCTGTGTTCCAGCATATCAGCATTAGGCTGCTGTAACTGTTCAGAGGAGTCCATCCCTTTTTCAGATGGAGAAAGCTGCTGAAAGGGATAGCTGCCTTCTCAGAATATTTTTGTTACTCCATTTGTGTACAAGTTACCTGTTAAAATTTAATCCATTCCCTATTATGATTTTGACCTGCCCAACCAGCACTGCCTTAGAGTATCCAATAGTAGCTGGATATAGTATGAAGCAGGGATTACACCTAGCAGGCAAAAGGACAGAGTCCCTTAGGAAGAAAAATGTGCAAAGGGAAAGTTTAGCTGTAGGGAACTAGGTGGGTTCAAATCACAAAACAGCCTTTGGCCCTTTTCACTGACAGTAGGAAAATAGCTTAAAGAATTTCTGTGGACCTGAGTAATTAGGGACTGTATGGTCTTAATCCACAGTTCAGAGAATGAAAAAAAGACTGGTCATAATTGGAAAGACAGAATTGTTTACATCTTCTTTGTTCAGCAAGACTGTTCTAATGTAGCTCACAACAGCTTTCTTACTTGCCCACTGATCTAGAAGCCCCCTAAGAAGGAGCATCTTGTCAGGTGCTCAGTGATTCTTTATCACAGGTTTAGAAAACAAAATGCAGAGTTAAGAACTGGCAGGTGATTGAGTCTGACCTGATGATAAGGGACCTCTTCATCCACTAAGAAACCACAGAAGACACAAAGGAGGCTCTCCTTGCCTCTGGCATCTCCATCTGCACTGCTCTTGTGTTGAAGTAGCTGCTGCTGAAGACTTCACTAGGAGTGCAGCTCTGGCAAGTATTGACTGAAGAGGGGTTTGTTGTCTCTCCAGGTATCAGCACTGTAGACAGCTGGACATACCTGGAGGAATCTCATCCTCTGGGTGAGCACTGGGAGAGGTGGCTGGTCTGGGGTGGTAGAGGAGCACCCTCCCAGCAATAGTGCACTCAGCATCCACACAGCAGCTAGATCAGAGGAGGCAGTTAGCAATAAATCACCTCTTCAGCTTCATGCATGCTGCTTTCCCTTTGTGAATAAGTCCTATAAGTTGCAGGGAATGTGTTGAACAATTCCTGTATCTGTGGGATAAGAGTGGCTTTGGGAAGTTTTTATCTGAACAGTTTCAGAAGGTTTCAGAAGTTTCTTGGTGCTGATAGAGAGAGACATTAAAAAGTGACTTCTGTGTCTGTAGCTTGATAGATCATTTCACGCAGGCTGTGGAAGATTTTGGGTTGGTTTCTGTGTAGAATGGATGAAAATCTGATCTTTAGCTGACCCTTTCTGTGATACATAGTGTTACTTTCTGTCCCTACAACTTAGGAGACACTTTGCAGAACTGCCACCTGCCAGAAATAGTCTAAGGGGTGTTGTGTGAGGTGCTGCTTCCAGAGAAAGATTTGAGGAGCCTGGAAGTCCTGTGTTCTATTTGGTAGCATTTTTATTGAGCTGTAAATTACACTCTGGGCACGCAGAGTAAGTAGGAATTAGATTTGTTTCCATGTAAGGAAACTTCAAACCAAACATCACACCAAAATGTGTGATAGGTTCACATATTTCTTTCCTTGCATTACTTAATTCATAGTAACTAAAAATTTTTCTTTATGGTATTTGAAGCTAGGGGGAAACAGTGAAAACTTGGTCTTATTTGAGGAACAACTCAAGTTAGGTAGCACCATTCAAATCAAAGTAAAAGCATTTTCTAGAAAAGTAGTGCTCTAGTGCAGTCTTTCCTAAAGGAGAGAAATCATCATTTGGGTATAATCCTTCATCTGGTCAATACCTTGTGGCTCTTGCACTGCACAGCATCCTCCTGAACTCAGTGCAACATTTCTTACCACATACAATGCTGCAAAACTATCTGGCCTAGAAAAAAAAGCAAAACAAATTTGTCTTTCTAATTAGAAAAGCAGCATGAAGTTGTGTGTTTCAGAAATGCTAAAGGTGTACATACTAGAATGTTCAGAAACATTAATATCTTCATTTCTCTCCTGATACTAACAAGTAACTTTAAAAACTGAATATCAGTAGGTAAATGAAACCATAGCAAATATATCTCTCATTACAGTGTATTTAAAATTGGAATAGGACACAATATTGCTCTTTTTGTAAGTAATTAAAGGAGAAGCTGTAGCTTGAAATTAGATGATAAAGATAGGATTCATGTTTCTTAATGTTAATCATCTAAAGTGTAAACATTTAATCTGAGTTAGTTTATACACTTTTTATGGCCAATAAAAAAGAGCAACGTCTGCAGAAGACAACTCATCTTAAGTCTAAAACAGATGCCAAAGTCTTAGAGATCAGTGCCTTCTGGAGGTACCTTTTTTCCCCACTTTTGTGGGTGCCCAAACAGCAAGCCTGGACTAGCCACATATTTTTAGATTATTAAGAGAGAAAGAGCCCAGCCTACACATCCAGGAACTGCACAATGCTTAAATCCCAGGTGAGGTGAAAAGGAAAGTGTGTTCACCTTCTTTGCTGGTGAATAGATGATGGGATGAGGCTGAGGATTTCCTGGGACCATGCTGCCAGTGAATGACCTTAGGGGAGTTTCAGCTGCAGGATGTCTTAAGCTTGCTCAGCATTTGAGAACTGGTTACTGATAAGCCACCTTCACAAAGCTCATTCCACTCTGGTTTTATGTAAGCAAGGAGAAACAGCAATCTGAAAAAACAGCCATGCCCTGCGGGGCTCATGGCATTAGGATGGTTCTTCGTGACAGCTTCAACCATGCCAGATGATGAGCTGTAAAAATAAAAATGGAAACATCTGTATATTGAAGCACTTTAGATAACAATGCCATACTTTTCAGCAGCATAGCATTTTTAATTATTCTAATTCTTCAGTTTTTCAGAGGGCCTATTTATTATTGCATGTGTAATACATTTACACTGTCTCTACCTTAAAAAACTGACCTTGTAAAAATGGCTATCTGGGGAACAAACCTATACCTAACAGCATTTGAAATTTTAGATAAAGGGAAAATTCCCCTGGCTCAGAATTACCATTTTTTTTTCTAACTATCAATACACTCTGAGTCACTAATATCCATACTGTCTCCTCCACCACTGAATTTTACCACATTTTTTCCATACAGAATTTAGGCTCCTCTCTACTGAGGATGTATTTGCAGTCTTCCATGCACCCTTTGCAGTGCAGGGAAAGGGAAGGAGGAAGCCAGGAAGCCGAAGGGATAGTCCATTCCCACCTGTGTGTCCTCCTCTGTCTGCAAGCCCAGGACAGTGGTGAAACTCCAGACTTTTCAGCATCTCCAAGCCTAGCTTTTCCTTCAGGACTGGCATCAGGCACCCTGCACCTGTCTTCCCTTTGTTCCTGGGTTCTCCCACCACGAGGCTTCAGATCTGTGGAACTCTTAAACAGCTGTGTTGTGAAAGATGGTGTTCAGGCTTCCTTCCTGGTGTGCCTGAAAAGTCTGCAGCCCTGGTATTTGCAAAGGGGTCACATTTAATGTCCTTTTTTGTTAGGAAAGACATTCCTTCCTTCCCAGTTAAAACATCTGTGAATAGTTCTGTCTGATCAGGTCTGTTTCTGCAAACCTTTTAATCTCTTTGACCTTTATAGTTTTCTGTATTTACTATTATATTATACAGGCAGACAAACTTTCAGCACCATCACAGGAATATTAAACCAAAGTTTATTAATTATCATTGTGAAAGTTTTCTTTGGTCCTACAACTATATTTTTTTTCTATTTTGCTTTCATCCTTGGTCTTTCAGAGCCTCTCAAGCACTTGGAGTAATTCCTGTGGTGTTGCCCTAAAACATGAAAACATAGCAGCAGTCATATATCTGGGACTGTATACACAGATTGAGCCATTTCATATTCAGAGTTTAAAAACTGTAATAGCATTTGCCCTTCTGTGTGCAGATTTCTGTATTTCTTCCCAATTTATCTGTAAACCAGTTTTGGTTCCTGACCACTGAATTCCCTTCAGTCTGTAAAATGCCTTCAGGCAACTGAGCTATCAGCACTACATTCATTTTTTCCCCCAGTGCTCTTTTAGCAGTGCCATGAGACTTCTTAGCAAGGCAGCTGAATTTGGCCATATTCCAGTAGATGCCTTTGAGCACATGGGCTTAATTTCCTTCCTTGTAGTAGACCATTTAAATCTGTCTCTTCTTTTTTAACGCATTCCAAATAGTTCTGTTTTCTAGTAGAAAAACAAATTACAACAGTAAATCTTTTTTTAACTAGTGAGGAGTAAGGAGCAAAATTAATGAATGTAATGTCATCGACTCAAACCCCAGTGAAATATATCTGTGACTCTTCACTCCTAAATCTCTACCTGCATTTATATATTTTCACCACCAAGCATGTGCACATCAGTTTGTGTAATACATGGATAAAAAGACAGATAAGATTTTTTCAAGTATAAGGATTCAGTTCTATCTTCATATAGTGAGGAACTGTCATTATGCTGGCAATATTTTTGCACTGTTTTCAATTTTTGCAAAGTTCCAAGATACTTTCCTAAACTTGGGTTTTTTTTTTAAGCCTCCTCCTGCCAATAGCCATTTCATGGCCTCTTCTGCTCTCCACTCTCACAAAATTGCACTGCTGTCCCATAGGGCTCGGGGAGGTCTACAGGGCTGGGAGCAGACTTTTTTATCTTTGATGTTTGGAGGTTTGTGGATTGATTGCAATCCAAGCCTTCATCTACGGTGCATTTGTGCTGGGGAAAAGTCCACTGAATTTAGGGAATCTGATGGAGCTCACAGAAATGCATTTGTTCAAAACTTCAGTTTTGTGAAGTAAATAACATGCCATGAAAAATGCCAGTGTGATGGCTGAGCTGTGATGTTCAGTGTATAAATACTTCCTAGCACCTTGTGACTCCCAGCTAGAAAAGCAACAATCCCCCTCTCTAAGATGAACATACCAATGCCCAGTGCTTTATTAGGCAGGGTGTTAAAGTGTCTGGAGCACTGGTGGCTGCAGATGCTGTACACGTCCCACTCTCACAGTGGGTATCACAGGACTTTGTTCAGAGAGAAGGCCTAGAAACTTCTTCACCTGATGTCACTCTGCACCCACTCCAAACCAGCCAGCCTTTCACTGGATGAGTCTTTGCCTGGAGGTGCCTGCTTCCCCCAGGATCCAGAGGAAGCCTACTTGATGTCAGCTTGGTTAGGCTACCTGCAAGGAAGGAACCAACAGGTTCTGCTAGGACAGCAGAACACTTCAACACGGGCACAAATCCCCTGTGGCTCCTCTAAGTGATGAGGATGCATTTTCATTTATCATCAGTTTATGCAAGTCAGCCCAAGGTGTGTATGTTTACATTTCAGAGCATGCTTAGTTCAGGGACTGGGGTGGTTTGCTGTACTAGGACTGCAAAAACTGATTTTACCTCTAGGCAACATGTTCAGTGGCTGCTCAATACACACTGTTCTTACATTCCAGCCATATCCCATGGGAAAAAGTTGTACCAGCTCATGCATTTAAAAAGTACACATAGTATTAAAAATATTTACCTGAGGAAGTATTTTCAAATTGTCCATGTATCATCAGTGAAACTTGACTTAATATGATTTCTTCAAAATCTCTCGATATTGAAAAAGCCAACAGACATCATGAAAAATGTTAAGAATTTCAGCCAAAATGGTGAGAATACAGCATATAAAAAAAACGGAATTTGTGCTCTAAACTCTTAACCATAAGAATATTAACCATTGCAGTCAAGACTCAATGAAAATTACTCCCTGAGCAATTTTTAAAACACAGAATTTTTTTACTTCTTAAGTTGGATATATATGCTGCAGTTTTTCTACTCTTCTTCCTCTTTCATTAAGTTGGTTTAGAATTACTGTAATTTTCAAAGTGTTCATTATGTATAGAGCCCTTTAGTGTGCAGTGAATCTGTGCCCTCATGGCCTTTAAGTGAAGTCCACACATACAACTATTGTGCCAGTCTCTTTCCCTACAGCTCTCTGCTGCTTGCAAATACTCCCTTGACAAAGCAGTAGTGATTACCTCTTTCCTTTGTGATCTGCAAACTAGGTCTTCCTTTCTTCTTCAACACTCTGGACACTTTAAAAGCCTAGTTAGATTTTTATCTTCTGGGTCTTTCTTATAGTGTGACATCCTAAGGTGATGGTACTGTAGTATCTAAAGAATTCCCATTTTTAAATGTTTAATGAATTAAAATTACTTTGGGCAACACTGTTAACAGATGGGTTGGAGTTAATACAAAATCAGATCCTTGGGGCTATAATTTGATACAAAATTGTTGCATTATCATAATCACTGGGATTAAATTTAGAATTATACACCGATGCTGACTCAGAAGTTAAGTCCTATGAGTGAGAGAAAATTAGGCAGACATGCACTCCAGTATGTAACTTCCACATTTGTTTTGTACATACAGATTAATGAATAATTTTACAATAATATTAATAATAATAGCCCTATTCTGATTTTAAAGTTCAGTAGCTCTGTTTATTAGTAGGAGTTATTACTGGCATGAGATCACAATTAGGCTTCCTGTATTAATTTATCTCAGTGCATTATTTGGGCAGAAGATACATTGTAGCACATGACTCTGGATGTCACAAACTAAATTAATTCTCTAGGGAAGACTATTTTGTTTCAGTAAATCAAGCTCATAGATGAATCTGTACAAGCAAAAGAAGCTGCAGTTATGCATCCAGGTCCAGCACTGACCAATTTTGTATGCAGTATTCCAGGAGTAAACCCAGATTAGAGTGATTGCTGTTTCTCCAGCTGATGGTAGTGACCTGCTTTGAAGCCTCAAATTACAGTGATCAGTTTCCAAAAGGGCTCTGAATGTAATTACTGCCTTGTGGGACTTCTTGCTGAAGGGTTTGCAAGAGGATAGTGTTTTATGTTAAATTAGATAATAAATAATAAAACCAGTAAATAATAATAAATGCTATTTTTTCAGAGTCACTTTTCTGTGAAGAAGGGAGCTGCGGCCTTGGGTATTGGTACAGATAGTGTGATTTTGATTAGATGTGATGAAAGGTAAGTAAAGATGTCAAATATGGCTTTTTTATGGTGCATAACAGAGGATCATCAGGTGCTCATCTCAGAGACAGTATGTAGGATGTGGTCAGCAGTTAGTATAATTTGTCATAGCACTGTCATCTTCAGCAGCTTTACACTATTTCATCCCACTTGAGGAACCAGCTCTTTGTTTCTTTATGGGTGCATTTTTGGAGTTAATAAAAAATCTTAAACGTTCCTTTCCACAGAGGTTTCTGATTTTTTTTCTTTCCTTCTGATGTGAAACAGGATATCAAACAAATATAATTTACATTTTGTGCTAATAAACCAGGAGGAAGCTAGTTTTGGTCAAATGAGACTCTCACATTTTGATGCATTAAAACGAGCTGAAGTGGGCCTTTTATAGGAATAAAATATTTAAGAGCATTTGCTAATATAATTCTATTCCTTCTTGCCCCCCACCATCTTTCTCAGCTGGATTGCATTTCCCCCAGTGCCCTTGATAGGGACATGTTTGTGATAGGATGAGAAGAGAAGGATCTTGGCAGCATTGTGGGAAGCATAGGCTAAGGAGGATGGTGGTCCCTGGAAGCCTACAGCACAAGAGGCAACTAATCTGCAGCTCACACAGGCTCTGAAAAAGGGTGGGATATAGCTTCTTGCTTAACTCACCCAAATAAAAGGTTTCAATTCTCTGTGAAAACCCATTTTGAGAAAAAAGTATATTAACAAAATCAACATGTTCTGATAAAAATTTTCTGGTTTGGTGAAAATACTTTCTATGGGACAAAACATTAATAGAACAATTCTTATTGATTCTGTTGAGAGCTTTTCCAATAGAAAATGCAATTTGAGTCCTTCATTGTTAATAAGGTATCGAATTAATTACATCTCTAACAGAAATGGAAGGCTTTTTTGCTATCAAAATAATATGCTCCCACATTAAAAAGCAAGCATCACGTAAGCAATTTACAGTGCTAATCACAGTGCCTGGGTATTGACTTATGGTCCTGTTATTTCTTTATTAACAAGAGACTGAAAACACCTTGAAGAAGATTTAATTACGTCAGAACAACCAACACATATAAAAATAAATCCCCAGCTGTTTCTATTCACTGGAGATGGATGTGGATCAGTGAAGCCGCATCTTCCTTTTCTTCTTGTGCAAATTCAGGTTTTCTGTGAAGACCACAACGGTTGGCCCTGCCCATGCTGAAATAAACAGCAGGACTCCCGTGTGTCTCACAGACAGCACAGTGACACAGCAGATTGTTTGCACAGGGTGTGGGCTGGTGTGCTTGAGAAGACCCTCTGTGAGGATGTGGTCCTGTGGAAGGGTGGAGGAGCATGTTGATATCTTTTTGATGTTCTCAGTATGACCAAGCATATTTCCTGGTGGCTCTTTCCCATTCTGCCCCACGCCTGCCAATTTTGCCTTGTTTAGCTGGTAAACCTTGACATACCATGAGAGGTTATTGCACTCTCCTGGCCATGAATTCCTGCATCTACTTGTTGTGACGTGGGGCTGGATAATCGCTTGCTTTGGTAAAAAAAATTTGGGCAGTGAAAGCATCTGCCCAGTTCTGTGTATGTTTCTATGCACAGGCTCACTAAATCAGAAGCTATTAAAGATCAACATTTAAATTCTGTTTTGAGGAGGAACTCATTGCCCTTCTTTGACTTGGTTTTATTTTCTTTATTCCTCTAGTGATCCCAGGAACATTTTTGGAGGATAAGACTTACTACTGCTTTTCTGTGAACATGTACATATGTCTGGGGGGAACTCACAAGGAGTTGAATACTCTTTAGACCTTCCTTGCCCTTCTTCAAGAAAAACCTGGGTTAATTTTTTGATTTTTAGAGCTTTTTATTTTTAGTTATTCTTTCAATATTTTAGTGTATGAATATGCAGGAGAGATCTTGCAAAAAAACTCAGCAGTACGAACCCATTTCTACAGAAATGAATACTGTCTTATTGTAAGCTATGTGAGGATGAAAACGTGCAATAGCAACTCTATTACAATAAACTAATATTTTTAAAAAAAAAAAGACATGCATCCAAATGTCATGAAAACAGTTCAAGGGTTTTCATGCAAAATGAAACTACAAACTAATGGTTATTAGTTTCCATGTAACTTCATTTTGAGCTTTAATTAAGGTTATTTTTTTATAGCAGCAGGAAACGAGGGCCTACGGAAAGAAAAAAAAATCTGGAAAAGTCTTTAAAAATTTATATCAATCTAAATGTACAACATTCAAATTTATTTCTGTAACATGGGAATCTAGCATGTTTGTATTGCTGGTATTTATACTGCCTCTTCCTTTATAGACTTGATTGTGTCTAAAGCAAAGAAAACCTCAGCCTTAATATTCAGTATCAGTACTGTTTTATTTTGCACCTAGTTAATTTACAGGATTTCCTAAATTAGCCTTCAAGCCTTACACAACTGAGTCTGAACCTGAAGTAGATGGTTCATACTGGAGATGTTGCAAACACAGTCAATGCAGAGAGCCTGACAGTGCATTTAGTGAGTCTAAACTGGCAGCTTCTCACACCCTGCTTCCAGCAAATGCAAACATGTAATTCACTAAACTGGGGAAAAGTCACCCCTGGGAAGGGAACACAGAAGCAGCTGCTGACAGCACAGCTGAGCTGCACTGCTCAAGTTGGCATTTTCTCTGCCTGCTGAGAAAGGACCATGAGATTTGGCACACAGTGAATTTCTTGGGATTCTGGGCTGAGCCTCTCCCTGGGTGACTGAACCTTATTCCCAGGACTGTAACTTCAGACAGGGTCAAGAGGCTCCAAGGAGCAGCATCAGTCTTTAATGGAGTGGCCACAAGATACTTTCTATGTTACCATCATCATATTGATACAAATATATTGACTAAATAATTAGTAAAAAAATTAATTTAGTAAAAACTCAGACTAATGGACGGAGTCTTTTGTGCTCTTCAATGCAGCATAATTCTTGGGCAAAAAAGTCCCTTTGCTCCTTCTTTGGGTTTCCTTTTTAAGGAAGAAGAAACAGCAAAAGTTGATTTCAGGATCAAGTTACTGATATAACTCTCTCTTACTCCAGAGGGAAAATGATCCCATCAGACCTTGAAAGAAGAATTGTTGAAGCCAAACAAAAAGTAAGTTTATCAGCTTTTCTGCTTTCAAAGAAGAAAAAACCCCAAAGAATGGTAAAGCCACACATTTGTTTTCCTTGGTAAAACAACACAGGCTTGCCCATTAAGTTTTGATTTATTTCTTAGAAATGTAGCCTGCCAATTAATGAGGCAAGAGCTGCTGAGAAAGTAACTTTAGAGCTACTTAAGAATATCCATGAGCTATTTGGCTGTCATTTATATTATGTTTTACATAACATCCTCCTCCTTTATCTTATCAGCTTATGATGCAGCTTCTCAGCTGAATATTGTCAAAACCAGAGTAATCATTTTGGGGAATTTGTTTTATTCTAATGCATTGAAAACACTATTCATAGACTCACCAAATCAATGGAAGATAAACTAAAATCCACATATCACTAAAAATGCACACACTTTTGTATTTTTTCACTAAGAGAAGCTAGAATTAAAACATCAAAGTATGCAATGAATTCAGCCCTGTGCTTTCAGCATTTATATTCACTAGACACACCACAGCCAAAGCTGATTAATAACAAAAATATTCATTAAAAGCACATTTTTTCTAAGAAAATAAATACAGTAAATAAAAAAAAATACGAGGCAAAATAACAGTAGAGTGCCACTCAAACCTGCTGACTATTGTAGAAGGAAGTTTGGACTTTTTTGATGGTTTGAACCCCAGTTCTGCAAAAAAAAAAAAAAAGTAGCCACTCTTGACCTCTAAGTACTCCTTATGAAATCAACAAAACTAAAAATGAAATTAAAATGAAACACTGGTATAAATTCTTGCAGACCCCTGATCCCATAGTGCAGAAGTGGTGGCTGGTGAGTGCTCTGCTGTGAGGCACAGCCCTTAGCAGAGGGAATCCAAGAGAGAGTCCCTGGCCTCTGTGGAGGCTGCTGCTTTTAACTTTGAGGAGATGTCTCCCTGCTCTTTGGGAGGGATGGGGACGGGGATGGGGATGGGATGGGGACGGGGACGGGGATGGGGACGGGGACGGGGATGGGGATGGGGATGGGGATGGGGATGGGGATCGGGATGGGGACGGGGACGGGGATGGGGACGGGGATGGGGATGGGGACGGGGATGGGGACGGGGATGGGGATGGGATGGGGATCGGGATGGGGACGGGGATCGGGATGGGGATGGGGACAGGCACAAGCCCCACACCTCCCCTGCCCCAGGTGACACCCTCAGTCACGGTGTTCCCACTGACAAAACTGGGGCACCACACAGCCGGACACTCACTGGGCTAATCGCAGTGCAGCCCAGGACACGGTCCACCAGAAATGCTTCTCTCACTGTGGTGCCTGGTTGAGGTTTGTTTATGTGACACCCTGCAGTGCAGACTTTTTTGTTTCAGGCAGGTGGTGTGAAGCAGAATTGTTCTGTTGAGCCCTTACCTGCCTCATGCATTCTAATAAATGGAGGATACTGGTTTGGAAGTTTGCTGCCACCTTAAGGTAGAAACTGTAATATCGCTGGCATCTAAATGTGGAGAAAACCAGTGTAGCATAGTAGGGACGTCCTCTGAGAGACACTTGTGGGGTCACTGTGGGGGCAGCACAAGGAGAGCTGGGGCTGCCGTGGGATGAGGGAGCTGCAGCACTCGGACCCCGCATAATGTCCCTCTGCTTTCTTGCAGGGATTTGTTCCTTTTCTGGTGAGTGCCACAGCTGGGACAACAGTGTATGGGGCATTTGATCCTCTCATAGCTATTGCAGACATATGCAAGAAATACAAAATCTGGATGCACGTGGATGTAAGTACCATCATACGTGGAGGGCTGGATTACAAGGTGTATTAATTTATTTTTTTTTCATTTTGGAGAGTGTCATCTTGTACAAAACCCATTGTATTTAGTTCCTGTAATTAAGTCTAACATCCAAGCACTGACTTCCCATTCCTCTGAAAGTCTCAGGTCAGGGGAATATTTTAGGAGCTGTGACTGTAGTTGTACTTGTAGCAACTGGGACACTTAAGTTGACCTAGTTTGAGTGCTTTTGGCTTTCAGCTTTATCTTTAAATGCCATTAGTAAAGAAATACATAAGAAGGATACTGAGCACTGGCTCAGCTTTTGCAGCAGCTGCAAAATAAATACATAAGGAAAAGGATACATTTATCTGGAATAAAGTACTGTAAATTGCTGATCAGGTTAATGCAAGTGCTAGGGAAATTTATCAGATTGGATTCTTAGCTTTATTCAGGCTCTTGCCAAGAAATCTTTTGAAGGATCATCTTTCAGCCCTAGAATATCTTCTATGTCTATTTTTGCAAATCCTTTCTCCAAAAGGCTTGGTAATTGACTTCCCGTAGGTTTGGGAGTCTTGATTTTGTATTACTGTGTCAGCCAAAATCAGTCCTCTCAAAGGAAGAATTTGTATTTACCTTAAATACCTCTCAGTCGTATGAAATGCCTTCTTGTCCCAGATCTCTGTGAGGAAAGCAAATGAGTAGGGGGCAAGCAGTAGTGAGTCCAAAATATGATGGAAATCCCCCCGAGCAGCTGAGATCCCAGGCTGGTTTGTTATTATAACTTAGTGACTATAAGGGAAAAGGTAGCTGACCCAGAAGCAGCTTTGCAAGTCCCTATGCAACCTGATGTGCCAGTGTCAGAGGAGGGGGTGAGGGAGGGGTTTGCAGATGATGACGGTGGGCGCCTGGATTAGGGGCTATTAACTGCTGCTTCCAAGCTACTGGAAGAAAATTGTTAGCACAGCTCATGCCTCAGGCTCCATCTGCCTGGTCATTTTGGAATGTGCCACATCAGCGAGATAAAAAGGGTCCCGAAATGATGGGAGTGCACAGATGTCACCACGGAGCAAAGCGGGGCTCTCATTAAGATGATGTGTCTTGCCTTCCAGGGAGCATGGGGTGGTGGGCTCCTGATGTCAAGGAAACACAAATGGAAGTTAAATGGCATTGAAAGGTATGATTTATTAGCATCAATAAAAGACATTTATTGAATGCGTTTTAACATACTTGTGATTACCATAGCAGTGCCTATAAAAATTAAGGCATAATATAAAAATCAGTGTTATCTCAGAGATACATCTGGGAGAAATCTTATGAACTGTCCTTCCAGCTGAAGCAGCAATGCAGAGTGCCTTTGTGCTAGAGTAGTGTGGCAATTTGTTTTGAAGTATAACCAACAGACATTCCATGCTTCTTTCTCTGTTCTCCCACCATACATTCAAAGTCCCAGAGAACTTTCTGCAGAATTCTCTGATTCAGCATCCAACATGAATTAGCAATTTCCTTTCTCTAGAAGTGAATCTTGTAGGTCTTGTATAGTGAATTATAAAACTTTAAGGATAAAACCTGCAGCTAGGACAGATGTCCCCTGCTCTGTCACTTCTGAAGAGAATAGCCCTCTCCAGACTGTGTTATTGATGTTTTAAGTAAATCTGTGTCTGGATATATACACAGTTGTAATCATGAGCTCATAAACATTGCAGATAATGTAGATGAACATAAGTGATGCTAGTCCAGGCTGGAAGGACTGAGCTTAAACTTAAAACAGCTGCTTACTCAGAAACATTTAATTAAGCTGTGGAAATACTTTTTATAGGATGTTGAAATTTATCTACATTCATGGAAATGCAAAAACCATTCAGTATTTCTGTGAGCCACAAATGAGTGGAGGCTCAGAGAGTATTTAGGGAAAATTCATAGGTGCTTGCCCTGTTTTGTATTCTTCCCAGTCACCTATTTAGTCCACTTTAGGGACTTAGAGGCAGTATACTGGGCTAGATGGAGTCACTTGCATTTCTGCACTTACTGAAGCCTATGATGTTTGAAAGTAAATTATTACTCTCTTTCTTCTTCTTTTTCACTAAATCAAATTGCTGTTCCTTGCCAATTAAAATTACAAACAACTTCCTCATCCTGATCCTGGAGATTAAGAGGATACCTTGATGATTCAGTTCTTTTCTCATGCAAAATTTGAAAAGCAGCCTATGATCCTACGAATTTCATTTAGTTAAGACTGCCTACAGCACTCCAGAATTTTATATCATGCATTAAAAGGACATATATCCAAATATCTAGCAAGCAAAAATCAAACTCGTTGCCTGTGACAGCAGAGTATGAAACAAAAGTTTTGCCTCCCAAATTGAGGTCCAAATTATGCTGCAATGAGAAGTTCAGGTTAAACCTACTTTGGAGCATTTTCCACATAATATGCTTTAGATCCAGAACTCCACTGGGTTTTATTAGGTGCTTTGATAAGTACCATCTCAATACGTTTGGCAGTGAATTAAGGAAATTTGTTATTTTGAATGTTGTTCCTCTGCTTGCTGGACACAGCAGCTCGTTTCAGTTTGTCCAGATCTCAAGTGTGGGAACTTTTAGAGCAGACCTTTTAAGGACCTTTTTGTTTCATGGTAGATAATGGAGTTGTCAGAGGTCTGAGTAGAAGGGAACTGAAGCTGTTAGTCATGTTTGATAGGAGAGGGAACATTTGCTGCAGCACACTGTGCTCTGAGTACTCACATCCTTCTGGTAACAGTCAGCCCAGCAGAAATACTCCTGTCACAGGAGCTGAAGGACTGTCCTTACCATGCCCTCCAGTCTCCCCATGGAAGATTTCAAGGTGCTGGGAGATGTCCTGAAGGAAGCACGAGCCCCAGTGTGTGGAGCAGACAGGTCTGGCCAACATCAGGAGTTCCAGCCTGGTGTCCCCATCCAGAGGCTCAGGCAGGAGGTGACAGCTATATGAGAAAAGCACATGTGCAGTGAGTGAGTGTTCCCTTAGAGGGTCTGGGCATCTTTCCCAGGGCTGTGGCTGGTCAGTGCTGCATCAGTCTGTATTTAATGGTGGCTCAAGACCAAATTCTGCCAGTCACAAATCTCTCCTGTCATCCATTTGAAATCTGTAAAGGAAAAACTTTTTTTTTCTATGTTTGACCTACAGCCAAAAAATAATATAGGTTCTTTGGTGCTCATTTATTTGCGCAAACATGAGATGCTTTTGGAAAACATCTGTGGATTCCTGTAGATTTTTTTACTTCACTGTTTGTCTTGGTCAGCAATTTCTTCAAACACATACTGATGACACAAGCCCAAAATAACTGATAACAAATGAAAAATGGCAGATTTTTATTTTACATAATTAATTATTTCTCTGTGTGCAATTGGTATGTAATTAGATAAATAAGTAACCATAGGGTAAGCTAGATGTTTCAGACAGATAATTCACATCTGGCTGTTGTCAGTAAGTAACCCTTTTGCTTGAGAGAATGCATACCACTATCATTACAGAGGTCTCTTAAAGAATTTCTGTCTGATTTTGCATAGGCACAAATAAAATTAAAAAGTATCATGTCAAGGGAAATTCATAGACCTGAGTGGATGTTCAGAACCATTAACTTTGGTGTTGCAATCAGATGACTGACTGAGCTGGTGAAGAGCTGCCAAATACTCAAAAAGCCAGGCCAAGTGGCCAGATGTTGCCTGTGTAAGACTGTTCCCTACAGATTTTGCATCAGGCACTTGCACGGTCCAATTTGAATGGCAAAGAATAAAGCACAGAAGTACTGCCTGATGTCCAAGTGAATTTTGAAGTTGCTTGCTTTGAAGTAATGGAAGCAATTTGGCAGGAGGTGCATAAACCTGTAACACTGTCTCCAAGTCCTACAATGGAAAACACTGCTAGATTCTAATGCGCTCACCTCTGTTCACATCAGGGTTACCTACAAGTGTGTCCTGGGTCCTTTAAGTTTCCATATGCCTCAGTTGACTGTTTTATACCAATTTAAACCATCAAAATACAAATCACTGCACTAGAAATCATGTGTACTATGTGTCCTTGACAGCTTGCCAAATAGGATGCAAATATATATATTTATCAGATAATTCATCATATGTAACAATAGTAATTACAAAATAGCCAGTCAAGCATAACACAAAATTAAAATAATAAACAACTGGACAATCTTCCATTCAGCCCTCACCACAGTCCCAAATGCCCTTTCTCTAGACTGTATTGTGTCAGCTCTCTGTTTGTTCCCAAAACTTAGGCTGACAGCAATTTTTTCCAGCACATGTGTCCTGAAGGGAGGCAGGATCAGACTCTTTTCTGGCAAGACAGGGCAGTTCCATACTTATTACCTTAGTTGTGTGAATTGCTGTAGCCAAGCAAAAATTAAGGAGCTATGAAAAGTTGCCATCATCAGAGCAACAAGAAAAATTACTTTGGGCCAGGTTTTCCAAGTTACTCAGAGACTTAGTGATACCCAGAAGTATTTCAAGGAATTTTTTTAAAATGCCTGTATGAGCTAATTACTAAAATCTTGCTGAAACTGGAATCAGAGGGAGGGAGATCTTCTAGCTTGCCAACTTCCTATCTGTGCAATTAATTGACTGTGCAGTTTTAGAAAGTGCATCAGTCAAATGTGTGTTTTTAGGAAGTTTGCCCTATGTTTGTAAAGTATAATGACTCCCCCAAAAGTTTAATACTAATTAAATTTAGTGGATAGAGCAATTATCCTGTGGTAAATTGCCAGGATCGTCATCCAAAAGCCAACTGGAGTGGATTAGGTCCCTTGTGAAGGCATTGCTTTCCTAATATCAGTCATGATTATTTTCAGCTTTGCTGGCTCAGGGAAAAAAAAAAAAAAGTGAGTATTGATACATGTTTGGTATTATTCTAATTATTTCTAAATGCCTCTGGAATTTCATCACATTATACTCAATGTCTGAGTTTATTTCGTTTTCTGTCCCAGGGCTAACTCAGTAACCTGGAACCCCCACAAGATGATGGGCGTCCCACTTCAGTGTTCAGCCCTGCTAGTAAGAGAAGAGGTATGTCACAATATACATGCTTCTCTGCTTCTTTCTGGCATTTTCCTTCTGAAAATCCTGCATATTTTCTTCATAACAGTCCCATAGCTAATATTTGGTAATGCGACGAGGATTATAACAGGAACTGAGAAAAGACTCTGTCTATGTACTTCAGCCATGACTGCAAAAGGAATTAAAGCAGATGTCTAGCAAAAATGAGGAAATCAATGGCACTATCTGTACAGAGTTTTGTGATTTTCTGTTCTAAATGTTCATGGTTAAGTTGTGGCTGCCTAACTGTGTAACCCCACTAGCTGCTGTGTAACATAAGATGTAACTGCAGGTGAACTCTGGTCCTCTTAGGGTGAAAGTCATGGCTTACATGCAGCACCCCATTTGGTCCAGAATCGAGGCATCATTACACTTTCTAGACTTTTATGATATTCCTACCCAGCTTTGATCTATATATCCACTTGGGGCCACATGGTACAATAAGTGCACTTGGAATAAAAACTAGACATTTTATTTAGTGCTAGAATTTGAATTACCCTTCAAGCCTGTAATTTTCATATAACCATCAGTTACTGGGAGCTGCTGTACAGCCACCACTTAATAGAGCAGCTATCAAAAAGCTGGGTGCTCTTTTGCTAACAGCTGTACAACAGATTGTATACAAAGTGATTGCACTTAGGAAGAGAGAAACTAGCTTTTATGTGCCCTCTGGGTCAGTTCCCCAAGACAAAGCCTGCCCAGCTGAACTCAGTACCATCCTTGACTTCTAGTGAGAGCAGATGGTTCAGATTAGGAGAAAGCCAATTCCCTTACCCCCCACCCTCCCCCATTTTGCTATCTCAGTTTTGAGTTACACATAAAGATTAGACTTGATGATAAACAGCCATGTTATGATTCTTCTTGGACTGGAAATCACCATTTTAGGCAACGGCACTAAGGTATACCATAAACTTGGTTGAGATCTTAACTAGAGCCAGAATGTGGCTCTCTGCATTTTACTTAAAAAGCTAAAAAGGAAACCTCATGCTTTCATGAGCCAGGTTTCCTCACCTTGTTGGCTTCTGTCCCTCCCACAAAGTTACCTCTTAGAATGGTATGTGGAAATACATACAGCCCAGAAATAGCTCTAGCTGGGTTTTTAAAGGCCATATGGCTCTTCTGTCTGTTCAAAGGTTTCTATAATGCTTAAGGATCCAATCTACAGCTGAGAACTTTGCAGAAAAGAACTGTTCCTACAAAGAAAGAAAACAATAAAAATCAGAATTTTAGAGATCAAAGCAATGGAAAAGTGATATTCTTTAGACTAGTCACCAATTGTCTTGGTCTGACTCAGAAAAGAAGCCTTCAAAAGAAAGGAGGAAAAGGAACCAGAACAAAGAATAAAAGGCAAGATCCAAAAATGAAGTGAAGCATAAGAATGCTAGGAAGCACAATGTCCAGCTTTTTTATAACATGATTTGGTTCTGGGAGTGGATTACACATTGCTGGATCAGGTACCAAGGTGTCTTGGGCACTGATACAGCTTAGTCCATTGAGCGACTAAGTCCAGTTTTGTGCTTTTATTTTGATCTTCCTTTTGCACTTCAACTGAATTTGGGTGTTGGAAATTTTTCAACCAAAGCAACCCTCAAAGCAGTATCCAAATCTGTGCTGACTTCGCTGTGCTTGTGTCTTTGTGTCCATAAGGGATTGATGCAGAGTTGCAATCAAATGCATGCTTCCTACCTCTTTCAACAAGACAAGCACTACGACCTGTCCTACGACACGGGAGACAAGGCTTTGCAGTGTGGGAGGCATGTTGATGTCTTCAAGCTATGGTTGATGTGGAGGGCAAAGGTAGGACTGCCTGCTACACATTTATTTGTATTAAAATAATGTACACCAGATATACTTGAGGGGTTTTCTTTCTGTAATCATAATTTCAGAAAATACCTGACCAGAATTTCACATATATAACATGAAAGAAAGAACATTATTATTTTCTGGGGATTTTATACTTTTAACAACAAAGCTTCAAAGCAGCACGCATGATCTTGAAACTTGAACTGTATGGCTTTGCATAGCATTTGTCTTGTGTAACTGTAGGAGTCTAACAGCATAAATCACATACTAAGAATGTTGTTAGAAAGATTTCTGGAAATAAAAAAGATGTTTTAGTTGTATTCAGAAATTACATATGGCAAGTATACTGGAATACCTAGTGTCATGCAGTAGATATGAAGTAATTTTTTTAAGGTGTAGAGGAAAACTCATCAAAAACTCTTCACTGGGAAATCTGTAAACACCAGCTCTAATGATTACATTATCTGTATTGCTAAATAAGTTCTTGTGTGTATTTATTTAATCTGTTATGTCAGGTTGCCTAATTTTGGTTCAGAGGAGATGATATCACTGTTTTCATTTCCAGAAAGCCTTAAAGATTCTCATTAAACCTCTGAGGAGGTGTGGGAGTCTGTAAAGGAGGATGCAATAGCTGTTATGCAGGGGATATGTTTATAAAGGTCTGCAGAGTGGCAGGTGATTTTAGCCACAAGTCTCTTTTACTCCAAGCCTTTCTCCCAGGGCTACCTCCACTCTGTTTTGAAATCTCTATACACAGAGGCATAATGACATGGACTTTTAAGTGAGTTCTGCACTGCCAGAACAGATTTAGCAGGGACATGTATCCATTACTCAGAGACATTTCTCCTAAAGCCCTTTTTTTTAATATGCCTTGCACTGCTTTTTCTCTTCTCACACTCTGCTTGTAATATTAACATTACAAAATAGGATGTGTTTTTCTTAAAGAGTTTATCTATTCCAGCTGTTTATTCCCCTTCCTCCCTCTTGAAGGTGCATCCTTTGTTTGAGACATCACAGTTGGTGATTGCAGGAACTATTATGATGTCACAGAGAGGATTATGACTTCTGCCAGAGAAGAAGAAGCAGGCTTTTCTGCAGCTCTTAAAAACACAGTTTCTGAGTTTGTATGGTATCTGTTAGAAAAGAAGAGAGAGAAACACTACAGAGGCAGGGTAGTATCTAAACAAAGTGTGTATTTTCACAAGCATCAGACTGGGCTCTAAAAGTATATCTACCTGTTCTAAAAGAAAAAAAAATATTATTGGAAAATCCCCAGCATATCATTCCTGGAAGATTAAAATCCCCTATCCTGAAAATAGTGGGAGACTCCCCTTGTCTGGAACTCAACACCTCCTGAAGACCCACTCTCTGCCAATCCAAGCTGTCCAAAACCATCCTCAGCCTCTCTGCAAAATCTTCCCAAGTCACCCTTTGAGATGCTATTCAGATTCTGAGCAAAATATTCTTCAGAACCAAGCAAGTACCTGATGCTTATTTTGCAAAATTGGCTATAGGGGTGTCAGTGGCAAGAGCTAGAGACACAGTGCCCTTCATCACATAGAATCAGATCCTTCAGAGACTTCTGAGAGGTGACTTGTGCTGATGTGTTGGCAGGTATTGCATGGTCCTTCTGCCCTTTTAATTCATGGAACAGATATTCATGTAATTTCTTTTCTTCATCTCTCTGTAAAGGGAACCACAGGATTTGAAGCACAAATTGATAAGTGCTTGGAACTTGCTGAATACCTATACAATAAAATAAAAAACAGAGAAGGGTATGAAATGGTGTTTGATGGAAAGGTACGTAGTGCAACTTCTTTTTCTCCGTTGGTCAACAGTGTTTGCTTCATTACCTATGGAATGCTACTAACAGCTCAGATCAAGCAGCATGAGACAGAAAGCAGGGACCCCAGTAACAAAACCTGTTGTTGTGACAGTTCCTCTCTTCCTCATGGAATGCAGGGACAAGGGCAATGAGGCAGCTGTGCATAAGTGTTCAGTTTGCTCAGTTTAACCCTGCTGAAACAAAACACCGGTATCTCAGCCTAACACAACACACAGAGGCACAATGAGAACCAGCTCTTATGCTGTACAAACAAGTTGCAGATTCCTAATAGCAGGGTCTGTTGGGAGTGGGGATACAGTACCCCATGCAGCTCAGAAAGGACAGTTATGCAGAGCAGTTTTATCAGCTCTGCTGTGGGCAGTCACAGGGGAACTGGGGTGCCTCTAAGGCTCATCTGCACTGAGGTCCCTGCTGTGATGGGGTGCAGTCAGCAGGGCAGGGGCTAGTGTTGCCTGGGAGCCCAGCTGGCTCATGGGACAGAGGCAGCACCACTATCTGGGGTGCAGATATCACCAGGCAAGTTTTGTGGAGAGACTCCAGCTGAGGTGGGAGCCCTGGACACCAGGAGCTGGGCTGGAGCACGGTGCCCAGGGCAAGCAGTGCAGCCTGGGTTGGGTGGCTGTACCTCTGCAGTGCTCAGCCACTGCTGCGTGGGTAACCTCTCCAGCTGTGAGGGCTGGGCAGAAACCTCTGTTATAAAGTTAGCTGGTGTTCTGTCTGTAAAAGAGAACAAGGATGAACATCGCCATGTTTCTTCAGAGATTACAGGCTCATATCCACATGCCAATATGGAATTTATTTCCCCCACCTCCCACATAATCACTGAATTTTGTCCACAGTGTCTGATGATGAATAGAGGAACTGGCAGCAGAAGGAGTCTCTGTAAAACACATTTAGCATCCAGAAAAGGGGAACATAGCAAGGCAGGCAACTGTTGGCAGATTGGAAAAATGCACAAAACGTCAACTAGTTCTTATTTTATGCCTTTCTGCTTAGTGCTCCCATAGATGTTAAATGAGATAAGATGCTGTGGTGCATGCATATTAATCCAGCAGCTAGCTGAATCAAATTGCAAAGTAATAAATTTCATTAAAAGTAAGAAAATCTTAGACTGTTCTATGCACCACCTGTGGCTCCTGTTTACAGAATCAGATTCTGTGTTATTCTGTCATGAAATAGAAGTAAATGACACGGTCTTCACCTCTAAATTATCAGTAATAGACTCTTGCCTTAGCCACATGATCCCTTCAGCCCCTGGAGGGGATAGGAGCTGCAAAATCCAGATGCCTTTCAGAAAGGCGTAAATATATTTGCCCAGCTGGATGATGTGTTTCTACATCTGACACCCTTGGAATAAATTGCTTAAAATTATCTCTTCTGCATTAATAACAATGATGACTCTCAGTGGACCACAATAATGAAAACCATCAACTGCTGTCACAAGATGATGTATGAGAGGGAGAGAAGGCATGAGCTTAATTGCAATTGAGATATTATGAGCATTTCTTATAACATAAACTATTATTATTCTGTGCTTAGCCTCAGCACACAAATGTCTGCTTCTGGTACATACCTCCCAGCTTGCGTGGCATGGAGGACAGCGAAGAGAGAACGAGCCGCCTGATGAAGGTGAGCAGGCAATTCCCAGAACTGCAGGCAGGCAATCCCCAGAATGATCTCCCAGGGCACAGGGCAAGCTGAGGTTCTGGCAAATGACACCTCCATGGTCGTTGTACTGCAGGTCAGTCTGACACCACCTTGCTCTGGCTGCCAGCTGTGGTATTCCCTGGCTTTGCCTGATCTCCAGAGCTCGTATTTGCTCCATCTTGATGTGCTGAAGCCACTGTGAACTGCAGTCACTAAACCCAGCAAGGGCAGAAAAGCTCAGCAGTACTACAGCACCTTGGCATATGAAAACAAGTGCAGCCATGTTATGAACAGTACAAAAAAAAAAGCTGTGATGTCCCTGTTAGCAGTATTTAAAGAGCAGGACAAAGAAATGGGATAAATTGAATGCCTTTTCAATGTGACATTTATTCCTTACTGGGGGTTAATATTTTTATTCATATTGGATGTAATTTCATTTCAGCTGCTTGTAGCTCTCCATCCTCTATTAAAAAAAAAGAAGTATACTCTGTTTTAATAACATTGAGGGTGATGATAATGAAAATAATTATAATAATAACAATACTAATAGTCCTCATCATCATCCCCCACTTTTTGTTGCTCTGCAGGTGGCACCAGTGATAAAAGCCAGGATGATGGAGTATGGCACAACCATGGTGAGCTATCAGCCCCTGGGAGACAAAGTGAACTTCTTCCGCATGGTCATCTCCAACCCTGCGGCCACTCACCAAGACATTGATTTCCTGATTGATGAAATAGAACGCCTGGGACAAGATTTATAATAACTGGGTGTGAAAATCTGTTCCTGGACCTCTAAGTAGACAATTAAGTTGTCACAAACTGTGCGAATGTATTTGTAGTTTGTTCCAAAGTAAATCTATTTCTATATTGTGGCGTTGGAGTAGAGTACAGTTTAAAATCAAGAAACATGGCTCCTTTAAAGTCCTTTCCTGAGTTTTAGAATGCCTCCTTAATAATTAGCTGCACGAAAAAACTTCATTGAAACAAATAAAGAAGACCAGAAGATAGTTAAAATTTTACCCCAAATTTTAACAAAGTAGTTACTTTAAATTAACAGCAATCAGACTGAATTATGCCAAAGTTGCCCAAAATGATGACAAAATCAGATTGGGGGAAGTGGGAGGGGGTGGTGAGATGCAGAATATACATGCTGTATGTTTAAAAGTGAAAGGATTTTGCCTTTTTCGTAGTGTTAGAACAGAATTTCTAATTTACCTATCGCAACATTTCAAATGTATTTAAATAAGTATAGTTTTACAAAAGGAAATATATATATATAAAAATCCTATTTTGTAAACTATATATTTTTATTTTATATGGGTTAGAAAACTGCAAGTACAGAAGCTGAAAATTAACTGGAATTCCTGTTCTTTTGATGGAGGTGCCTCAAATATTTATTACTGTTTATTTTAAAAGACAAGCCCATGTAATACGTTCTTTCTCCATGTCATATGGATTGTACATCTCCAGGGTTGGTTACTGAAAAACCTCAAGAGGACTGCAGCTCTTACAACCACTTAATAAAATCAATTACAGTACAACAATAGGATGCTATTATTCCTAATTATGTTTCCCACGTGGCCTGAGCAGACGCACAATCAATATACAGTGCTAACCAAGACTGAAATAAGGTTGTATTTGGATGGTTTCTGTGTTTAAAACAGCCAGTTAAATAAAAGGTCACGTCTGAGAAAATTCTTATCTCGAAACTATTTCTGCTGTGAGCAGTCCCAAGCTACACTGAAAACCTCACAGCTACACTAAGAAGGTGAAGGCTTCTTACAGATGTACAGGTCTGCAAGACAAGGCCTAAATTTAATGTGACTGTAATCTGAGTGGCAGGGATGGGGTCTAAGTGCAGACTGTTCTGTCAAAGGGTTTTCACAGTACTGGACTCCATCCTTGTCTACAGTAAAGTCAAGATACGGCCACATCTGCCAAAGAACAACCCCTACAGAGCCTCAAAACCTTTTTAGAAACCATGGGCACAGGTCTTGCAGAAATTATTTGCTGCATCACTCCTTAGCTTTAGAGGTGTCTCTGGCATGGAAATATAAATTTATCCTTTCTCCCTGCAACATCTGGAAGTGCTGGTAAGAGTTCTGCAGCTTAGACCTGTCTATTTATAACCCTACTAAAGTTTTGGTTTTAACTTCGCCTGAATGGCTAACTTGTGTTTGTAAAGCAATATGGTTTTGCTGTCTCTAAAATACTTGAAGACAAAAAGAAGTGCAATGTGGGTTTAATTTAATCTAAAATAGATAAATGGAGTATTGATTCAATGTAATATGAGGACGTGAAGTAAGAGGAAATAAATAGTGTCTGTAATTGTGTTGCCTTTATTATATTGATAGTACTGTTTTGTCACCTCAGATTGAGGCTGTGCACTTTAGATTTAATCTGTACAATGTTGCAAATCAACATGTGTTGCTGTATAAGCTTGTACAATATATTATTGATATGTCATTATTTGTGTGGTAGTAGTATTGACTCTTGATATTGTAAGAACTGCATTCACGCCTGTCCCTCTACTGTATTTTTGCTTGGTGTTAACCTCTCCTCCTCAGCTTGTGGGCATCTCACATCACTTCAGTGGACTTCCATTGCTACCTGCATAGTGTTTCGAGCCAAGCTGTAGAGGAGATACCAATTCTATGAGGAAGACCGCAATATGACCTCTGCTAAACGTCAAAATCAGCAGATTAATCACTGAAATACTGAGTAGAGCAGCAAATTATATTCTTTATTCTTGATGGGGAAGAGGTTAGTAAAGAACTTTAAAAGTAAAAATAGGACAGGGACAATGACGAAGGTGATCAGTAGCCTGGTTACATCTTGCATGTGCAATTCTGTTTTAAAGTGCTAAGTGCAAACAGTGTATTTATTAGATGTATGTGCCAGTCCAAGATTTACATTTGGTGTTCCAGGAGAACCAGCATTTTTTTTACACATTACTATACTTATTGCAGCCAGGAAGGAGCGGCATAGCAATCTGTTCTTGTGTTTGACCAAAGTATCTTATCTGTGGTGTTGATCTAAATCCAAATAAAAGTGTAACATGTGACTCTGGGTCTTTTCATTAGCAGCACTGATGAGCACTCTAAGCGTTTATCACTTGTGCCATTTTGGAGCAAGGCCCCAATAAAGAGAATGTTTAATTGCAACTCTTTATGTCTCCTGCTGGATTTTTTTCATTACAAGATGCATTCTGCTCACTACTATAACATAAAAACACCAACTCTACCACCAGACCTTTTCTGAGTCAGTACTCCAGACCTTTTTTGGAGGCAATACTCAGCACCAGCATACAAGAGTAAATCTGCCATCTGGTATTCCTGCACCTTTTCTTTACAAGATGGATTTAGTTGCTTTTTTCTCCTCAGACAGACTTAATATTTTATGCTCTGTTTTGTCTTTTTATTTCACAAGTACTTATCCCCAAATTAACCATAGACTCAAATGAGCCTTCTGGACAGCAGTGAAAGCAGTCAGGACACTTGCCAGGACAGCACAGACTATACAATGGCAAAATTTAAAACAGCTATGAAGTTAAAAAAAGGCAAAACAACCAATACAAAAACTTAAGATTTTAATCTTTAATCCCCTGGCCCAAGGCCACCTCCCTTTAAAATCTGCCACCAGTCTGCTGTATTTCTCTTCCACCTCTGCAGTGCTGCCCAGTGCAATACCAGCAGCAGAGCAATAAAAATGTGCATTAAAGCCACAGCAGTCTGAAAGCTCATGCCGAAAATGGGATTTTTTTCTATCATTTCTGTAAGCCTCTATCAGAATTGTAGATAAACACCTGTGCTGAATACCTCCACAGAGCCCAGCTAGAAGATCTGTAAGGAAATAGAGGGAGAACTTGTGCGGATAAGTTACTGTCCTTACCCCAGTGAAGCTCTTCATTTGGCATTGGGAGGGGAGCACTGCTTTAGCCTTTTTGAGCACTACCCTCACAGGAGTGCATGAAGCTTGGGCTTGTATAAGTGGCTGACATGCCCAATACCCAGTAGTTAATAGTTGCTGGGGGGTCAATGCAGGAAAAAAAACAGAGTAAGTGGGCTCTTGTGTAGCTTCTGCAAATCCTTGGTCCTGGTACAGTATTGTCAGCCAAGAGAGTGGCTGAGGGGCAGATGAGAGGCTGAGGAAGTTCTCAGCCCAACTGAGTTGTTAGCCTGGTAACACAAGATGACCACCCAAGGACATGGCTGATGTGGTCATTGGGTGTTGATGACTTTGGCTTTTTGTGGATGCTGCACGTTCTGCAAATGGCCTCCAGGCAGGACACAGAGAGAAGCCCTCACCTACCCAACACCCTGCATCTCCAGGGAAGGCAGGCTTAAATATCAGGTTAGCTGTACTTCACTCACATGTCAGCATGACTAAGAATGAACAAAGCAAGACAGAGTTCAAGAAAATTTATATCTTTTATCTGGCTTAGCCAGGCTAACTGCCAAGAAGAAATTCATTCTAGATAGAAAGTGAGCCCCATATGAAGTCACGAAACTCTGTCTTTAATGTGCTGATGTCTGAGTCCTACAATGTCTGAACCATCATGTTTCTACCTGGCCAATCTAATTAAAGGGACTAATTCAGCCATCAAGGGAAAGCCAAGTGCTGCAGCTGGAAGAATTCCAGAACTGCCTTCACTGAAAAGATAGAGCACCTACAGCTCATGGCACTGTTCATTACAGCACTGTAGGATGCAGGTGTATAGATTTTGCACTGTACTGTACTTTGTAGCAAGAAATTTGGTCTGAGATTAGAAGAAAATTAATATCTACCTCTTTTTGTAATAGAATACAAGTCTTGCTGCTGAAATTCTTGCATTGCAAGTGAAGATGAAAAAAACCCTGTTCTATAAATTCCCATTTCATGAACAGAGCAAGGCTGTTTTCTCCAGGCACAGAAAAGTCACAAGCCAAGCAAGGATGGAAACCCCCTTGTTCTCCCACCACTCTGCAAGGGCTGTCTCTGCACATGTTCTCACTCCAGCTGATGGCTGATGCTGAGAATTCCAAAAGCATTTAAGTATCTAACTTCCATAATTTTAACCCAGATTGCTTAATCCCAGTCCTCTAGAGTACTCACTTTTAACCTGTACCTGTAATTCCCTAGGGATGATTTTTCCATGTGTCTGTGAGCAATGGTCAGGAAGGGCAAGTTCAATGCTCTGTTCTGCAGTATGTGAAATTTCTAAAGGAGTCCTCACCTTCCATAGAGAGGAATTATTTCTGAAACACTAGATTTCTCATTGCAAGTAACAGGATCTAGTCTGTTACTGACATCTGACCTGCACTGGACATTAAAACTATGTCAGATTTTAATTCTGCAGCAGCAGAAAGATACAAACATTAAACTAACAAGTGGGATAGGGAGTATCTTTTCCCTATTATTTTTTCCCATTACTCTGGAAAATTTTATTATTTTATATAATCCTGTATCAGTAAATTTCCATTTTCTCACATTTGTACATTCCCAGCATGATGGACTTGTATTTTCCTACCTATCCTCCTCTGTCCTAGTAATGAAAGTGATTCTGGAAGAGGAGATGTTTGGGACTTGATGTAAACATGTTTTAGTTGCTCTGAGAAGCTAAAAGGAAATGGCTTGTGTTAAAAGAGTTGGCTGCAGCCTGCAGCTCTTTAAAGACAGTCTATAAAGAGGGATGGGGCCATGTGGTTGGGGACTGCACACACCAGGACAGCCCAGAAGATCTCCCCAGGTGCTGCTTTGCTGGGAGGCAATGCCCACCATGGAAAGTGACTCCCCAGCAGCCCCTGCCAAAGAGCTCCAGCTAATTTCCCAACTCAGATGAGCCAATGCTGTTTATATTGCACTGGCAGCTGTGGAAGCCCAAGCCTGACAGCAGTAAAAGCTGTAACACTGTCAGCTCCAGTCTGGAAAGCATGGAAAGCACTTAGAGCACAGAACTTTTCTCAGGACTCTGTCTCATATGATGATTTTTCTCTTTGACCAGTACTTCCTTCTGATCAAGAGAGATTCAGGAAATAAAATATGAAGGTTTTAGGCACTTCTCTGTTTAGATTAGTGCTTCAATGGAATTGGCTTTGAAATATAAGTAGTTTATTTTCAGTTCCTAGATACATGACCTCCACTAGCATGTTTTACCAGCATGATAAACCTTCCTGGCTGCAGAAAGCTCAGAGAAACAAAGAAAAGAAGCTCTGCACTGTACCTGCAGAGAAGGCTCCTGGGACATGTGGGATGGTACTCCTTCCTTCTGCAGCAGGCACCTACAACCCTTTTGGGACATTGAGAATTAAACATTATTAATAGTGATATTAATGAGCAGGATATTTATAAAATGCATAAGTGCCATAAGTAAGATCCTACTACTCAGTGAGATTCATGACAGTTCTGAATAGATGCTTTAATAGAAATTTTAAACTACAAGTTATTGTTGTGTTGTTTTCTGAAATAACTTTGGATAAAAATAAAATAGTTTCCTTCTTTATGACTACAGACCCAAAAAGCTGCCTCAGGAATTCATATCCAACAGCAAATGGCAAATGGCAAGGTTATGACATAGAGCAAGTGCCTCCACATCTCACTCTGTCCTTTTACCTTCAATAAAAATGAGTTGCAATACTGACTATTACAGAAGTGTTTTCCTTGCTTATCCTTGCTTAAAATTTCAATAGACATCAGTAGTTGAAAGAAATAATCATATTGAAGTGCAATACAAAATACATACAATTAATGGTAGGGGTCAAAACTGTCACTTCAGGCTCACACTTAGGGCCTTGTTTGTGCACATCATGGTTCAGTTTTGTTCAGTGTTGATTCATTTCTCTCTTTGCCATTTCTCTTATTTCATGTTTTTATCAGCTGGTGTTACAGAAAAAGGTACAAGGAAATCATGTATTGTTGACGTGTCACTGTCACCCAAGAGCTTTGCATGGATCATCTCACCACTTTGCCATTGGTTCTGAAGCAGCCTGCCCTTTTTTGTCACTGACAGACTTTTTCTTTTACAGATGACAATTTGCAATCACTTTCTCCTTTTCTTCTGCTAGTTTAGCTACAGTCATTATGAAAGAAGAGATAATCAAATTCAAAAAGCCTTCCAGTGATTGGAGATGATTGTAGATGCCTCAGTTTTAACACAGCTGAAATTACTGATGTATTACAGTGCTTGAAAGCAATTTAATGGCAGTAAATTTTAAATAAATTGCAGCTATTGATCACTAGCCTTCATATTTCCTTCACAGAAAGCCTCCTCTTTGCACACATTGTAGGCAGCTTCTCTTGCTCCAAGGCTTGTTTTTAGAGTGAACCAGCTAAACCACTTCTGTGGAAAACTGGACACATTTGTCAGGATATGTCACCACAAAGTCTAATCCAAGCAGACAGCACCCGTGATGCACCAAGTTTGACTTCTGCATCACAGAGGACATTGCAATTTAAAAAATACTCCTGCTCTCTCGAGTACACAAAAAAATACCCTGGAGTCATACACAGAGATGTCACTCTGCAGGCTGTTAAAGAGCCCGCTTGGTACTCACAGAATCACAGAACTGGTTTGATTGGAAAAGACCTCTAAAACCATATATTCCATCCATTAACCTAACACTGCCAAGTCCACCACTAAACCATGACCCCAAGACACAGCAGTGGACTGTGCTGTGCATTATCCTCTGCTGTATTACTACAGTCACTGAACATAAACTAACTTAAAATTGATGTTCATGAAGGACTGCTACAAGAAGAGGAGAAGCAGAAGAAATAGTTCGAAGATCAAGAAAGGCTCACAGAGAAGGTCTCCTCTCTCATTCAGTGTTTTGGTGGTTGGGAATTTCAAAAATAACATCATGAGTTCTCACTCAGGTCCAAGGCTAATTTTGTCAAATGAGATCTGAACCTACACCAGCACTCCAATAAAGTGCTCATTGATGCATGTAGGGGTAAGAAATCCCTTCTGTGGATGTGCAGTCTGAGTGGAGCTGTGAAGGGGTTGGCACAAAACTGGTTAATAAATACACCCAGAGAGTTTTCTGTAGGTGGCACAAAAAACAGCTCTGAGTAAGTCTGTCCCAGACCTGATTTTGTCCAGCTGCTCCCTAATTACTCCGACTGTGAAATACAGACTATGTCTATCAAGTGACTTGATGGTGAGGTACAGGGAGAGGCAGAAGTCTGGGAAGAACAGAGGAAAGGTAACAGATGAATTCAAACCAATATTGACAACCTGAAAAAACAGGATGAAAAAATAGGTTGAGTTTCAGTAAACACAAGTGAAGGGTGTCACTTCAAGCAGGAGTGTGGTGAGTTGACCCTGGCTGGACACTGGACACCAAAACCACTCTAGCACTCCCCTTCTCAGCTGGGTAGGGGAGAGAAAATTAAACAAAAGGCTTACAGATTGAGGTAAGTAGAGGGAGAGATCACTCAGCAGTTACCATCACAGGCAAAACAGACACACCCTGGGAAAATTACCTTAGTTATTGCCAATCAAATCAGAATAGGATAATGAGAAAATAAAAACTAAATCTTAAAACACTTTTCCTTCCTCCCTCCCTTCTTCCTGGGCTTCACTTCAGATTTGCTCTACCTCCTCCCTGTAGTAGCACAGTGGGGTGGGAAACTTGGGTCAAGTCATGACACTGTCTCTGCCATTCCTTCCTCTTCGGGGGAGAATTCCTCACACTCTTCCCCTGCTCCACTGTTGGGTTGCACTCACAGGAAACAGTCCTCCAGCTTCTCCAGTGTGAATCCTTCCCACACACTACAGCTCTTCATGAAGTGCTCCAGTGTGGTCCCTACCATGGGGTGCAGCCCTTCAGCAGCAGGCTGCTCCAGGATGAGTGTCCCACAGGGTCCTAAGTCCTGATAGCAAACGTGCTCCATTGTGGGCTCCTCTCCTCAAGTCAACAGATTCCGGCAGGTGCCTGACCCAGCACTGGCTTCCCACAGGATCACAGCCTCCTTCAGGTACATCCACCTGCTCCAGCAGGGTCCTCCACAGGCTCTGGGGGATCTCTGCTCCCCCATGGCCCTCCATGGCTGCAGGGGCACAGCTGCCTCACCGTGGTCTCACCACGGGGCAAGGGAATCTCTCCTTTGGCTCCTGCATCACCTCCTGCCCCTCCTTCTGCACTGGCCTGGGTGTCTGCAGAGTTGATGCTCTCACAAATTCTGTCTCCTCTCTCCACCGTTGTTTTTCCACTTCTTAAATATCCCACAGGCTCTACCACCATCACTGATGGGTCTTAGACTTGGGCAGTGGTGGGCTCCTCCTGGAGCCACCTGATACTCTTTCTGTGGGATGGGGGGAAGCTTCTGGCAGCTTCTCACAGAAGCCACCCCTGTGCCCCCCCCCCCCCCCCCACTACCAAGACCTTGCCAGTAATTCACATTCATAGATTGAAGGTGCTTTATGTAACAGCCTTTCGAAAAAGGGTCTCAATTATTGCTGAACATTGTTTTATCAGAGAGAAGTACATAGTCAGCCTGGAACATATGAGTGAGAAAATGGCTTTCACCACAGACTGTCATCCCTCTGACTTAGTCAACAGTGAGGACTGGTACAGCTTCAACAAGGACATAACATTTAGTTTTAGGCATCACACTTTCAGGAAGATACTAAGAAGAGGGCAAAAATAATTAGCAATCTGAAAACATATAATCTTTAAGGAAATAGTAAAAGTTGAACTGTCTGCCTAAAAATCACATCAAATTTATGATGAAAGTCCTCTAATACCTGGAAGACTGCTGGAGTGAGGAAGGGCTTTTTATTTCTCTGTGGTCATGAAGGCTCAGAAAAGAAATATTGTGTTCAAACTCTATCAAGAAAGATGTAAATCAGTATTAGAAACAACTTTTCAGTGTTTAAGCTAAAAAAGCCTCAAAACAGATTACCTTGGGAAACCATGGGATGTTGGAGGCCTTCAGAACAGGGTGGGCAAATGTTAAGCATGGAACAGATGATCCCACTCCAAGCAGAGGCATAGACCAGGGTCTCTCCTTGAGACCCCCTTTATGTATTTGAAACAAGCCAAGTTTCATCCAGCCCCGCCTAAATCTATAGCAAAATTCCTACTGACTGCAAATGGACTTGGACAGAGTTTATGAGCAACATGATTTACAGGATGTCTTGGCTGCCTGAACCAATGTCCATTTGTTTCAATGCCATTTGTGACACCTAACAAATCAGCTGAGCCCAGAGACCAGGCAGGGCCTGACAGGCAAATGCCAAGTAGAAACCTGGAATGTCACTGCTGCTGCAAAACACCTCTTCAGTCACAGCCATTTCCCAGGGACCTTCCCCAGGGCAGGGCTCACATGTTCACTTTTCACCTCCCAGCCAAGGGGTTGCCCAAACAGGGAGTTGCTTTTGGGGTCAGCTGGAGTGGGAGGAACCAGCTACTGCCCATTCTTGCAGTCTCCTGCCAGCTGCTCATGCCCTGTGCAGGTGGTGCCCAGTGTTGGGTGTTCATCTGCTTTCTAGACAGGGAAGGTGCTGCCAAACCATTAAAAATTACTACAGCACTAAAGAAAGGGTTCCTGACCAGCACACATTTTTGGAGGTAAATTTCAATTTGTAGACATGAGTCTCAGATATTAAAAGAGGCACCAGGAACTGGGTAGCTACTATGCTCTGACAATCCAAATAAGAAAGGATATCTACTTCATTAAAAAAGAAGGGGGTAAAGAATAAGAAATAGGAATGAAGGGACTTAGATGACAAATAATGGATTTTCAGTTCAATGATAAGAGAAAGATTATTTTAAACAAAATAGAATCAATTTGTATTGAGGGAACAAAAACTATGTATGTCTCCCCACAGTTTTATTTCTAATCAAAAAAATAATGTTAAAACTAAAGTGCTTTTTCTAGGAACTATTTAGTCTATTGAACTTGCCATTTTTTTTACTCAGGTAAGGTTCTCAACAAAAACTTATTCGAGAACTAATGTCCTATATTCATCTCAGAAATGAAATTACATATCCCAAACATGTTGAGATTGTAACCACACTTCTGTCTAGCATAGCTAGAAGATCAGTTAAAGTTGGCTTGATCCAAGTTGCATTTGGATCCTACTTGGCCCTTTTCTCCCTCCATACCTCATTTCATTTCTAGAAGAGTTCCTCCTTTAGCCCAGACCCTTGCCAAGTCTCTGGGAAAGAGTCCATCACAGCCAGCCACAAGGCAGCTGGAGATTGAGGTGCTCTCACACTGCCTCCTGATGGGACCTTGTTTGTGCACTGAACACAGCAAAGTGACTCAGCTCTGCCTTTTTGCACTATTCTGCCTGTGACAAGTTGGTGAGGGTAAGGTTTGGGACAAGAAGCAGCTTAAACCTGACCACCCACCAGCCACTGCACTGACTAAAGTTGAGCCTGGAGTACTCCACAATGGATGTGGCTTTTCCTCAGTGTAAATTTCCTCATTTCAATCTCATCAAGTCATAAATTTGTCCCTTGCCCTGTATGACAGTTTCCTTGGAGGTGTATTTGCAGAGGTGGAGGCAGCCAGGCAGCTGTCCTGCATCACAGAGATGATTTGGTGAAGCAGTGAAGTGCACTGTGACCATGCAGCCTTCCCTCCACTCAGACCCTGGGGACCAGACACAGCTCTCTGTGGCTGAAAAGAAGTGAGAGAAAGATGTCCAAGTGCTGTTGGTTAAGTTCAAAGCATCTTATCAGTGAGTAGAGGAGATCCGAGTTAGGAGCTGAAAGGCACAGTGCAGACCCAACTATGGCAGGAGACAGAAGAGACAGGCACTGCCTTTTGGCCATGTGTTTTTAACTTACTGTAATTTGTTTCTTCTAAATTGGGAAAAGGGAGGGAATTTTCTAATTCTTTGCAGGTGTCTTCTACTGACTCTTTTTAAGAATTTGGCTGAAGGAATAGAAGGAGGAAAAGCTCATACTGCATTAAAAAATGCTGCAATATCACATTATGCTGAGATCAGTCACCATGGAAGAAAAAATCCTCCCCTCGTGACTACAGACTGTAAAGCATTTTTGTACTGTGCACTGAGACAAATGGCAACAATTCCATGTGTTTGCAGCACTTCAGTGCAAAGGGAAATAAAAGGTATCATGTACTGGCCCTTTTGAGCTTGATGGGTTTTTCTCCATGGAAAGGACAATGTTTCCAGACTAGCTAATTGTTTTCTACATCACACAGTTGTGATCTGGTTCTTCTCACAAGAAGGCCTTCAGTGAGTGGCAGGTTTAACTGCTTAATAGAAGCCTGAATTTGACAGAAGGGACAGAAAGCTGATGTAAACACCAGACACCAATAATGCAGAGCTGCACTGGCCTAGAAGACCTGAAGGATTTACCTAACACACCGGTACCCATGCAGGAGGGTCACTAAATGTGACATCATTAAGATGGATTTCTTTGTTAGTCTTCCCTGCAATTTCTCTGTATTTCTATTGCATTCAGGAGACCTTAGAGTTTTGCCATGGTGAATCATTTACCAATATGAAATTATTTGTTTCATTTTCACCTGCAATGTCATTATTTTTAAAAGAAACAAGCTGATGCAGGTCTCTGCAATTAAATTCTTAAATTTGTAAGCAGACTAATAATATATAGGTAGAAGTTGAGATATATTTCACACTTCATCGTTGACTATCTGGAGAAAGCTGCTGGTAAATAAAACACTATTTTATACATGATTACAGTGATTCCTAATTTTTTCCTAGTCACATTTTCATGTAAGCATTTTAATAACCAATATATATAAACTCATTAAATAAAACTGTTCCTCTCATTTTCTTTTATTTCTAAGGCAAGAATAGGTATCTATTGTCAGTAACCAATTTTCTTGAATTTCTTTTTCCTCTCATGTTTACACTTATATCATACTTCATCCACATTTTACCACCATATGTCTATAAAGATGTTTTTATCAATGACGCACACAACAGAGATGAAGAGCAATGTGGAATTAAACATGCTAAGCTGTTAATAAGAGACACCTTAACTGTACTTCCAGTTAACTTTCTGCCCAGGAACATTATCTTTTCTAGATTTTGTAGAAGATATTTTACATAATGAAGCTTTAAAAAGAAAAGCTCATATGTATATGGACTGGTTTGGGGATGAGTGAGTCAGAGAGATTAAGGTAGGGCATGAAGTCAAGCTCTCACATTTCAGGCATTAATTGGCTGCTAAGAAGGAGGGGCTGAAGCATCAGAGGAGCATTAATTTTGGTGGAATCCAACAAAGAGAAGAGAAATTTCTCATCCTTTTATTTCTCAATCCTGCTCCAATAAAACTTAAGCCTTTGAGAAGGTTTTTTAAAAGTCAAGGCAAACTGATGTGAGGATGCTGTGTTGGAATGAGTGCAGTCCCACCATCTCCAGCCAAGACTTCTGCTGCAAGTACCACAGGCAGCAAAGTGGGGCTGGGCTGCAGCACAGGTGAGCATCCCAAAACACCACAGAGCTGGCTGGTAAGGCAATGCTTTCCTCTAGATGAAGACAGTGTATGTCAGAAGATGATGTTAAAATTAAAAGTTGCAAGTATAGGAGTTGCTTTCAAGATAACTCCAGGCAACTAAGTTCCTACAACTTGTCTAATTTGATTGCTGGTTGAAATTCTAACTGTGTTGAAGTCAGAGATAGGCTGCTGACTGCAGAAGTCCCAGGACTCCAATGGCCAACATCTGTTGCTTGTTGTCCAGAGAACTGGGTGGGTCTGATGGTGTTTTAAGATGGTCACAAGCCCCAGGGACAGAGCATGCGGAGTGCTTTAATAGGGACAGAGTGGCTACATTTGGCAGTGGGTAACATGGACCCCCCCCCCCCCCCCTCGACCCTGTACCTATCAAGAGGACAGGCTTGCCACAGGCTGGCAATTAGGCTTTTTAGAACTCAACTTTAAAGCCATCCTGGGCATTCATGGGGGATAGAAAGGACCTGAGGCTGCAAAATTAGCTGCATCCAACCTGCTGCTTCCAGGCAGAATGATGTGTGGAAACCTGCAGGCAAGCACAGAGATGGACAGATTGGAGTTCCATCGTCTAGGGCTAAGGCTGAGAGGACTGCCAGTCACTCTCCAAAAAGCTGGATGCTGATTTATTCTCCAAGGAAGGCAAAGAGAAACAAGAATCTGAACTGTGTAAGTTTGCCCAACTCCTGGAAAGCACAGTGAGATGTTACTCCTTACTCTGGCTGGGCTGTACTGTGACAAAAAAAATCCTTCTCCAAAAATTAAACAAGTAAACTTGTGTTTCTGAATATAAGAAGAGTGCAGGAAATGGCTCTAGATTACTTATAAAATGATGACTCACTAATGTTTTTAAAAGCATTTGTAAAATTTAGTAAATACAGAAGAACTGCACTGCTATATTAAAAAAATATAGAAACTGGAGCATTCATTGGAGGCTGTGGGGGCCTTCCTGTGTTTTCTGAAGCCTCCTAAAGGCCTCTGTGGCCAGGATTACATTCTGCAGTGTGGTTTATTTCCTAAAAAAATCTATAATGCAAGGGTAACAGTAGTCTTTTGAAAATGTTTCATGAATAGGTAACAGCACTGCTCATAGCCTAAGATATATATAGAAAAGAATATATATGGAAATCAAGTGTTTGTTGAAAGTAAATGGAAGTAAAGTAACTCTGCTAGAGTCAATGAAGCACTGTCTTTTATTCATTACCCTAAGATGATGTTTTCTATTAGAAGAACTTTAGGTGGAATGTGCCTGAGATGTTTTAATCAGGACAGGGATCAAGACAAGATTAACAAGGGCGATGAAAACCTCGGAGTACACATTAGCCTATGTGTCTTCATGTGTAGAAAAAAGTGGATTATTTGTGTATGCCCTATTATTTAACAGGCATTAATGATTGTTAGCATTTAAACAAGCTCCAGTAAATCAGCTGCATTTCATTACTAGTGACTGATCTGCTACTTTTCTCTATATCAAAATTACTTGGAAAGTGCTTAAAAGTATACTGTAGATTTCTTTCTCTTTAGGAGCTGCTACAGCTACAAGAACATCCCTACATTTTCTAAGTGTGAATTAAAAGAGTACAGGGATTTTTTTTCTTCTAGCTGCTACTTTCTTTAAAAAAGAAATAAACACAGCTGTCTTTGGTCATAATATTTAGTAAGCAGCAGGCGTACTACACAGAGATGAAATGGGGGGAAAAAACAACCAAACAAAACCAAGAACTGTTGTTTTAACTACCTTCCAGTTCCAATATTCCAAAAAAGAAGCACATGTGTTTCAATTTTTAAATGGCAGTTTTAAACTTATAGTTTTCTGTAAATTCAGTTAAGACAAAGATATTTCTGAAGTAGTCATGACTCAGTTTTCCGATTACTATGACAATTACAAGGATTTGGCTGTATATGCTTTTACAAATGCAAACTATTTTGTTAGTCTGATTCTAGTATGGCCAATTACTTTCTTAGACATATGCTTCTTACTTTTTAACAGATTTCAGTTTGTTTACTCTTCTTTGTAAACTAAACTATTATGAAATTATGTAAGAAAAGTATTTATTTTCAGATCCACCCCTATTTTACAACATAACCTACTGTATTTTTCCCTTATTTCTTATTTGGATAAAGTGCCAGGAACAAAATCTTGCAAGACTCAGCATTTGAGTACTGATGTGGCCATTAGAGTATTTGCTGTATAAAGCTTAGCATATTCAGAGCACTCACCAGTCCCCATTTTCTATCTGGTGCTTCATAGTCTTCAATATTCTTCTTCAAATGGGAAGCAGGTAACTTCTGCTTTCCTTTCAGTATAAGTGGCTTAATGTTTAAATGACAACATATAGCACAATACCCCAACTTACAGCAAAACACTATTGATGCTTCTCCCAGCTTTCCTCTGCCAAGCCCAAAAACTACAACATACTGAACATTAAATTAAATGGGACATTTTCATATACAGCAAGAAATTATTCAGCATTAACTTATCTCAGTCTTTGCTTCTGGAGTTTATTCTGGGTACTGCTGCAGTGTCTGTGGATTCTCTAAAAGCTGCTGCTGTGGCAGCTATGGCAAGTGTGTGCTCCCTCTCTCAGCCTTGCATAGTCACCAGCACAGTTGCTCGTTTCAGCATACCAACTATTTCTTCTCAAAAGGACAGGATTTCCTGCTGGAACAAATGTCCTTTAAGATCTGGGCACAGACACAGGTCAGTGAGCAAGAAAAGCAATATCTGGGAACAGCCAAGGGCTGGAGTGAGGCCAGGCTGGACCACCTTACTGCTCCCTGGAATGCCACCCTACTGGGGCTGAAGTGCCACAGGGTTTGAGCAGCCCTGTTGTCCCTGCTGTGTTGCAGCAAGGCATGGCCTTGTTTTACCCTCTGTGCCACAGGTTTGGGTCCCCATTCCCTGGGGTTTCCCTTGTGGAAGGAGGAACTTGTACAAAGCACAAAAGATTTAGCACAGAGCCAGACAGCTCTACTCTCCATCACTTATGGGATGCTATAAGGTCTGTTTCCATCATGTGCAATATGAGCACTCTGCCCCTGGCTCCTGAGTTCTTACTCTATTGCATTGCAAATGTTTACCTAAGGGGACTATCTTCTCTTTCTGCTTCTGAAGATATTCCCCTTTCATTAAATATCTCTCTAAACCCTCTCGCAGTTTTTACCCCTACTGTGATTTTCGTTCATGTATTTGCTTGCAAATGAATATGACAAATTGCCGTGATCTGGACATCAGCTTTTTTCCACTGAAAAAAAATTGACCCTTTCTAAATTTCAATTTCTTTCTATTTTGTTTTAAGCAACAGTCAAGCCTCTACCCAAACCATTTAATCATGAAACATTTTTTTCTTGTGTTTCATGTTTCCCTAGTATAGATCCTTAAATATACAGAGAAAAGTACTGGAGCTCCTGAATGTAGCACATGCTCAGATTTTCAGTGTCTTTCCATAAAGGTGTGATTAACCAAGAAGGAATTGCTTTGCAGACCTCAGCATCTTCTGGCTGTTCTCTCCCACTAATTGCTGAAGTTGACCACTAAAGCCAGGTTTACTTCCTGGTGGGCTATTTCAGTGTTAGAATAAAAGACACTTTGCAAAAATGTAGTTTCCAGCTTTGCCAAATTGTTCTGTCAGACCTATATAAAGTCACCCTACCAATACATTTAATGAGAATGAACTAAATAGCTTTCTAGTGATGTAAAAGGCTTATATTTTCAGACAGAACAAGGGACTTTGTCATACCTACTATGATATACATACTACCTACCATACTACATACTACCTACCACACACTACTGGCAAGCATCTGCTTTTGTCTGTCATTTTCCTTCTCCAGTCTCTGATTTTATTACCATCCTGCTGTAATGAAAAGCACAAATCATCTGGACAGCAATGACAAGGAGCTGTATCTCACTGCTCTGATGTCACCAAATGACTATATTTCAGGGCTCCATCATTATACAGCTTCTGTGAAAAATGCTGACTACTTTGAAGACTAGCATGCAAATGAACAGGAGGTGGCTACATGGGTCCCCTCTGAGTCAGTCACAAGGATATTTCAGCCCTGTCTTTGCCTGTGCCCTTCACCCCTGGCTGACTGCAGCAGCTCCCTGTGCAGCAGCTCCTGATGGAGCCTTCTGCCATCCTCTGTGAGGGTCAGGGCCAGGGCTTGGGAATTCCCCAAGGGAAAAGTCAAACATTACAGCACAGCAGGGAGAGTTCTGTTTTCCCCATAGCTTCACAACACTTGAACAAGTGTTTCTTTGCTGTTGCTTTATTCATCATCCAATTTCTTCATGCATCGATCTCTCCCACCTGACAGCAGGAAAACATGCTTTCTGAATTGCACAGGTTTATTGTGACTTGTATGCAAAATTCCCACAGGAGAAATCAAGCTGTGATATTGTAGCTTCTTCACAGGTTTAATTCCCTTTCCTTTAAATTAAGAAGACACTGAACTGGAGCTCTAACTCAGCATTGTTTCCACTTTCTGTAGATACTCAAACCACCTCCCATCAAACTATACCCACTTACATGCTAAATAGCTGTGAGCAAGTCTTACTTGGGTCTTTGTGTAAAAAGTCACAACATGGAGATTAAATCAGGAGAAGCTGAGTGACCTTGCTTTAAAAGGCAGATAAACTTTATTGTCTTTAGATTAAACATTCTAGAGAGAGAGTGATTGAACTATGTAATGTGATATCTGGAAAACTGACCCCAATTTCTGGTTACTGACCCTCATCTTACCTGCTACTGCTGTAGAAAGCTCAAGTACTTGTGCAAAGGCAAGTGTGAACCTACTCAGATTCTGTATCAAAGGTAATAATACATTTCTACCAACAAAAGGAATTACCTGGGGAAAAACTGATGTTTCAGTTTGGAAAATTTTGCAAGTAATTGTTACTTATAAAAAAAATCAATCCAAAATGATACCAAAAAAAAGCCAAGGTGATTATTCACTGCAAACTCTTCTTAAATATACTATTATGAAAATTGTGTTTTGGGCTGAGATTTTTCTTCTTCCATGTTGTCATTGGTGCATGTGGAAGGACATTGCTGCTTGTGTTCCTGTTCTGCTTCAGCAGCAAGATGGAGTCAGAGGAGCACCAAGAAATTCTTGGTGAAAAAATGTGGGGTAAGAAAAGCTGTGAGAATGGGCAACATAAAACATTCTACTTTCTCACCAGAAAGTGTATTAAGCTTATTCCAGGGGCTCTGTGCATCCACAAGGAATGTACAAGCATGCCAGCAACAGCTGCTTAACCTTTGCTTTTCTTCAAGGGGCTATCTTCGATAACCATGGCAAAACCATATTGTCCTTATGGCTTATAAAGCAAAAACCTGTCATGTACAGACATTTATGACATGGTAAGAACTCTAAGAGGTGGAGGTTTTTGTGAAAAAGTGGCAGTGATATTTGTGTATTTAGTTGTTGTAACAACAATTAGCATTTGAAATCTGTGTATCTCAAAACAGCAGTATGGTTCCTAATGTGTAGATAGATAAACAGAAATGCTTTTGTGGCCAGTTCAGCATTGCTAGCTAGAGGCTTAATTTGGACTGAAGCATAGGACAAAAACAACTAGATTGAATCACTGATAAAGCCTCAAAATCTGCAGCCCCACCTTGAGACATAAGAGATCTTGAGGCACACAGGTCCTCACTGTGACCAGACTGCAGGAGCTCCCAGGTTGTGTTCTGAGCATGGCTTGATGGAGCTGCATGTTGGTGTGGCTGTGCAGGGGAGGGTTTGGCTCAGTGCAGTCCTTTCTGAACAACAAACTGGATTTCTTACTATCTCTTCCATAGACCCATCCCACAGATTTCCTTCATGTGCCAAAGCTGGACATAGCCTTGGAGATGCTGTTCTGTCTTTTATCCAGGTATCCCCCATCAGAGATGGGGCAACAGCATTTCATTCTCTCCTCTGCTTCAATTGATTCAATCTCATACCTCAAGGAAAAGTACACTGCACTATAATTTTTAGGTGTTTATTGTTGGAACCTTTTTCTTTTTTCTTTTCTTTTCTTTTCTTTTCTTTTCTTTTCTTTTCTTTTCTTTTCTTTTCTTTTCTTTTCTTTTCTTTTCTTTTCTTTTCTTTTCTTTTCTTTTCTTTTCTTTTCTTTTCTTTTTTTTTCTTTTCTTTTTTCCCTGAAAAAAATGTATAAGGGTTTTGAGTAAAAGAATGTTAGTGAGCCTCACTCCAGCAAGGTATATTTATCCTGGGAGGAATTATGCTTTCTTCAAGATCAGAGTGTTTGATATGACTTGTTCCAATTTCCTAAAGATAATTAGCAAATGCTTATGTCTTTTCATTTACATGTTATTTTAATACAGACACACACACACAAACACACATTGCATCTCTACACACACTTGCACATCCAGCTTGTACTCTATTGAATACATTCATGTATCAACAGCCTTCTGTCATTTGCTTTTCCATGTTACCTTTTGGAGCACAATAGATAGAAACAGTAGCAGTATTGGTTATTCAATTTCATTGGAAAATGATATTTGAGTCATTATTTTTTTAAAAACTTTGAGAAAATTTAATCTGATTCTCCTTTGAGCAGAGCAAATGACATGTAATTTTTTTCTTGTTGGTTCTTAATTAAGTACAAGGAGTATTGAGTTTCTTAGTTCCTGAATGTTGTACAGCTATTCTAGTGGTTATTTTTGTGTTCATTATATTCACTGAAAAGCTCTTTGCCTTTAGAAGACAGAAGGCCAAGTACCCAAAGTCAGATTCTGCCCCAGTGTAGTCAGTGGGAACCTTGCCATTTGTTGTGTTGGAAGCTGAAGTAAATATTTATGTGTTACATTATCCTGCTTGTGAATGACTAATTACCAATTTGTTTTAACACATCTTTCAAAACTTATTGAAGAAAACTAATTTTTTTTTATAAAAACAAATCTCTCATCACAGTATTTTACATCTATTAAACTACCACCATCTACTACATCACAAAGATACCCTGAGGAAGCTTTAGGAAGCAGAAAATGCAAGTGTGAGGTGAAAGGAAGGCAAACACACATGCCCTGAGGCATGTGTATCTCCTGGAGGTTTGTCTAAAAAGGACCAGTCAGAAGCAAAGGCAGGTGGAAACACAGGTTTATCCACAATGCAAGTCTTCAGACTCAGAGATTTCAGTAGTTCTTTTAGGTGTCGTCTGTGCCCTGATGCAGTTGACTTTTAGGTGAATGAAGATAGTTGCCTCTATCTGAACTCAAGAAGAATTAATCTGCAAAGGATAAGTGCAAATCCATAAATACAGGAAAAACGTAACTTGTGGGGTTAAAAAAAAGTTCAAATAATATGCTTTGTATTCCTATAATACCATAGAACCTGGACATTTTCCAGCAGTGCATCAAGTCATGCAGGCAATATTTTGGGTGTGTATTTTGCTTTCTCTCCTGTTACTACTCTTGTTAGGGCTCTGTGTGTTTGTATCTATGAATGTGTGTGTCCTATATTGTTAGGGATGCTACATGACTGTGCATTTAACCTCCTTACTGCTCTATGCTCTATTTAAACAAATTGATTGAAGAAACACCTGAACTGAAGTTCTTAATGAGAACAGTCTCTTTTCAGACTTGTGCCCAGGAAAGCGGACTCTATGTATTAAAAAAAAAAGACAAAGTATTTACACCCCTCCCAGTTGAATTTTTAGGGTTCTTCTTCAAAGACAGTTTCGAACAGTGCAAATACAATAAATATTTTGGAGGTTTTGCTTCAGTGAAGCATAGAGCATCATTTATGTGCTAAACACACACAGACACTGCAACTCAACCCAAGAAAGCTCCTGTTACACTTAGTTTGTTTCAAACAAAATTTTAATGTTGACTCCTTCTGATGCTTGATGGTCACAGCCCAAATAGTTAGCGTCTGGTTTTAATCTCCTAAAGGCAGAGAAGCCCTGTCCTTTAGTGAAAGCAGATGGGAAAGACTGGGATTCCAGGCAATTACCCACACATAGTGATCCAGGAATAGAGCAGATGATGGTGTTAAACTCTTTCAGCCTGCTGGAATGGATGAGTCCTTTTCAGGAATAGACTCAAAGGAATAATATCTGTCAAACTGATGGATTATAATACTTGACAGTCACTGAAAAAGAAGATGAACTTATAGAAAACATAAGCTGAAGGCACTACCTCTTGGTATATGGTTACATTTCCATTCTCAGTGTGCCTGTGATGACCCAACATTGTAAATCAGGCACCCTGCAGTGACCTGAACAGCCCATATCTCATTTTCATCACACCCACTGAAATGTCTTGGTCACATGAAGTGGTGTGTAGCCCCACCAGCAGCAAAGGACTTGTGTTACTTGCTGCATAATTGCACCTTTTAAAAGTAAGTTCTGGTCCAAGCTAATGCCCACACACAGAGATTGAACATTGTGTCTTATGGCATGTCCCCACTGAGATTGTACTAACTGACTCTTGCTGTGGGGGAGGATAGAGATTTTTAACTTCCATGCTCCAGACCTGCTTGTAGGGGCAAGAACTCAAGTGAGAATGTCCCAAAGCTGCTTCCAGTGTACATTGCTAGGAGCTTGGCAAAATCTGCAAAATCAGAGGTCTGGACACTATGACTATATTCCTTAATCCTACTGAAGCATTTGAGGGCTGCCAACAAGAAGGCTGCTGTTCCAGATTATTGTTTAGAAGATGCTGAAATCGCAGGTCAAAGTATGAATCGATGTATTAAAGATCACTACTGGATTTTCAAGAAGACAGTTTACTGAAAGAAGAATCTTTCGTGTCCATATAAGATTCTACAACTATTTTTAAGCCACTCCTTTTCAAAGTAATGGCCAAAGTCTACCAGGAGAAGGGTGGGGATGAGCTGGGATGAAATGAAAGACCTCTTTAGATGTAAGGGCATTTTAAATTTGCTGCCTCTTCTCAATTTTAAATAAATTGAAAGAAGCATTTTAATTTATTAAAATTCAATTTAATGAATTAAAATATCTTTTAATAAAAACGAACCATTCCATTCAGGAATAGTCAGAAAAGAGCACCCTGAGAATAATTACATAGGAGCTTTTTCCACCAAAAATTCTAAAAGTCAAGATTAAATTCTGAAACAACTGCAGGTTGCTAACAAATCTGTAGCTCCCGATAATGTGGTGTGATCAAGTGTGTTGCATATACCTAAACCAAGGTCTGGATGCTGCTCCTTTTCCTCTTTGCAGCTATGCCCAGTAGATGTTCACCACACAGCTGGAAGGCAAGGGTAAACTGTACTCTTCATTCTTTATGTGTTTTCATGGATTTCCATGTTTCTTTCATGACTTCCACTCAGCTATGACATTTGTGTCATGTGCAGTTATTCACTGCTAATGGTGATGACAAAGCTGCCTTCAAAACCCTCTGCCCTGGAGCTTTTGGTGACTATTTTAAGCATTTCAGTGACCTGATTTATAGCATGGCCTCAAAACCAGCCATAACTTCACACCTTGGAGCTGGTAAACTTTGACATAGCATTACAATTCTTATTCAAGGCTGTTATGAAGAAAGAAAGGAGTTTCTTAAACCAGCTTTTCACTGAAGGCAGCACATAGGCTTGACTTGATTCCCTGCAGAAGTGCAGTCCATTAGCACCATACAACGGAGAGGCCCGGACTGTTTTTGATTGGAGGCAATCTAGAAGTCCATTCAATGTGAAATGTGGTGCACAGCTACAGCAAACTATAATATGAAAGGATGTGCTTCCATGGTTCTCACAATTTTGCCATAACCTAAATATAATGGTCTAATTGACTTTTACTGAATGTGGAACTCTGTCTCTTGTTAGAGGCAAGTCTACATTTGCTTTGTTAATCCCTTGCAGAAGTGCCTACTGAATCCTGAAGTTTATTTGCTTTGAAATTTTTGTTGCACATGAGTCTTTTTCCCAGTACAGGGAATTACTCTGTTTCGCCATGTGGCTCCCATATTTCTGGGATATATTTTTGTCTGTATGTATATATATATATATATATACACACACATATATGCCCATGTATATGCGTTCTCCTACCCTGCCTCTCATTAAAGTAAACATGTGTACCATAAAATCTCTTTGTCACATAGCCAAAGCTTTCTTGCTACCTACTCAAATGCAAAGAACACTCTGTGTTCTCTGCACACTTCCTATAGTCCAGTTCTGCTGCTGTGTCCATGCTCAGCTATTTACAATACTTTCTGGTGAAATGCTCAAATCCTTTAATAATTTTCAGAGAAACAGAACATCATAACAAAAATCAGTACATTGCATTTCATGAAATAATAAGAAGAGGAGAGAAGTTCCATTTCTTCCAGGAATTTTAATTCTTACAGGAGAGCTGCAGAAAGTGACTACTCTGCCAGAATTAGACATCTCTGTCAGTGCTTTCTCACAAATGCACATAAGGAGATTTCTGATTTTACCCAACACACTGCTTAAGATGCCTTAGAAGACTTGGTTTCAGAGGAGTCCTGTAGCTAAGGGGAATTCCAAACGAATCTGGTCCAAAGATCTAAATCCCTGTTATTTTTTTACCTCCTCTTCATATGTAGATATTATATGTGTGTGTATCTACATTTATGTAAAAACAAAGGCAATTAATTTACTCGCACAAAATACACTGAGGGAAGAGCTCATTAGAATCAAGGTAAATGATGTTTTGTAAGGTATTGGCAGCATGTGAGTTTGGAACTGATTTCTGTCAAAGTACATTTAAGTATGTACACTTAATTAGTATTGATTTTAAAATGGAAAATGGTCTCCCAGGATATTGCAGAGCAATTCCTTATGTCTTAATTTGCAGCAAATATTACTGTAGAAAACAGTTTTTAGTAGAGACCAACCTATTTTAGGCAAAAGGAGATGTATATACATTAACCTGTAGGGAGGAACTGTTAGGATAATCTTCCTAGATCTCACAGAGAAAAATCTCTTCCTTCTGTCTTCAGTGCTTGCCAAAAATAAGGAAGATTCTCATTTCTTGTGTATCTATTCACATTCCAGCTTTTAGAAAATGGATGGAGGCCTCAGTCACACTAAAGATATAATTGTGGTAATATCATGCTCAAATAAGCACTGAATGACTGGGCAGATTTACAGAACAGGTTTTGTGGCCCACATTCTGTGCTTCCTTTTCCATTTCTTAACCAGAAATTGATTCTTATGTTCAGTCTTGCAACAGTTTAACCCTTTTGTTAGGCATTTTTTCATGGTACATTACCTAACACAAATGCACAGAGCTGCAAACCTGTTCATGAGCAGAGGTGAAGGCAAGTGAAGTAGTGCTCAGAGCAATGGATCCCAGAGAAATTGAGCTGAAGAGATGCAAGAGATGCTGAGAATAAGCAGAGCATGAGAATTTGAACTTAGGTCTGTTTTCAACACTTATTTTTTTCCCCTGTATTTCCCTCTTATCTTTGCATGGTAATTGGGCTAGAATGACAGCGAGAAGCACTGAAACCCTAAAATTCGAAGTTTTTATTTTGAATTGGTGGCAACTATTTAAACATGACATATTTGCCTTTCTCCATATGTAGGGTTGGATCTTTGGCAGCCACCACTCAACACACAGCAGCTCAAAGGAGGACACAGGCACTGGCTGCATTAGGGGGATGAGGCTGCACAGTTTCCAGGCTATGGGGAGCACCTTTTCACAGGAGCAGTCCCTGGGCTTCCATGGGATATAAACTCTCACTGGTCTGGAAGCAGTGACCACAAACAGCTCAGATCTGCAGATTTCTGTGATATTTGTTTTATAAAGGCATTCATACAACAATATGTCAGAATAAAACTGCTAGATAATATCACATATCTCTACATTGCTAAAAGGGAAAGATTTTATGAATAACATAAGTGAAATACACACAGCTCTTTCCAAGAAAGTGAACACAAGGTTATCACATACATCTGCTGACAGTAACAGATGGCAGCACTAATTGTTGTTCAGAAAGTCATGTTGTTTTAATTTCCTGAAGGGCAGTGCATGGACATGTACATGATGTGTTTCCATATTACCCTATTTATGCTCTGCTTAGAGAAGTGCTGAAGCTTCCCACCAAAGGTGGGGTGACCTCGAGGCTTTTGCTGTAAGCAAAAGGAAAGCTGAGGAAAAGGGGGGCTGGAGGAAGGGAGGTGCAGGGAGACAGGGAAGGGAGAGGGAGGAATAGGCCTGCACCATTCAGAGCCCAGAGTGTCAATGTAACAAACAGAATCTTTTTAATAGCAGAAAATCAATGGAGCAAAATGTGAGCACGATTCAGTAATGATGCTTGATATTTCCACATCCAGTGGAGAGCAGCTACAGTGGTACAGATGCAGAGGGGTTGCCAAGGAAACAGACGTGTTTTGCTTCAGATGTGCAGTGAAGCACATACTCCAGACATCCATACAGCCTCATTACCACTGCATCTGAATACCTCACAGCCATTAGGATTGAATTTTACCCTCATAACACCCCTGTAGTGGTGCAGTGGTCCTTTATCCCATTTTTAAAGTAGCAAAAGGAAATAGATTGAGCCCCCAGCCCAGTCACACCAGGACACCCTGAAATCTAAACAAGAACAGAGCATTTTTACCCATGATCCAACCTGCGCCGTGACTTTGGTATGGGTCAACAATAAACTGCTGGGGAAGAATGTACAAGTAACAAAACCCCAACTTGTGATACAGGCCACCAGAACACTGCCAGGGAACGGTTCCATGTTCATTTCCAAGGATATGCAATACTTCCTTCTCACTTCAGAATCAAATAATGGTATATGAAAAATCTCTTCTCATCTGCGTATCAGTAGTTTTATTACAAAATTCAACAGAAAGGTAGTGATAATGAAATGAGCAGACATTACCCATAAAAGTTTGTCATTTTATCAAGCTCTCTTCACTTCTGCCTTCAAACCAGCACAGCTCCCTGTAAGCTTGGAAGAGAGAAAAGGGAAATAGTCTTCTCAATTTAGGGAAGAAGAAGGAGTGGCCCAATTAAATGCAAATAGGCCATCTGATATCTACCCAGTGCTCAGGAGGTATTTTCCTTGCTCTGTATTTCAATTTTCTTTTCTAGTCTATCACATGGCTAGCAAATTTTGCTCTCTTCAGAACAAAGAGACTATTAGAACTCATTGCTCTTATAGTAGAAATTGCTATGCTGAGACATGTGTTTCTAGATTTCTGAAGATGAAGAAAGAGCACAGGACTCTCAGGGCAAGCTGTGGATGACAGGAAATGCACTGAAAACACAGGCTGTGGTAGTGGGCTTCCAGTCCTTTTTTAAGAAATCTGGAGATAATTACAAAAAGCACCAATAAGAGCTAAATAATCATCAGCAGTGCACAGTCCATAGTGATTTTAGGCTGTATGATGGGTTCAATGTCTCTGTTCTGAACTCTGAGTGTTAGAGCCTGTTCTGAAAACTTCCAAAATATAGGCAACAGCCTTTCCCCAAAACAGTGGGTTCTCTAAACTGTGGCTCAATAGCACAAGGTTAGGAGTGGCAAGGGGGAATGGCACCTCCTGTCCTGCCTTGTCAAAGGTGTGGCTTGGTTTTTGACTGTGGTCTGACAAAACAGGTAACTGGCCATTAATTCACTTAGATGTTTGAAGATCATGCATTTGTCTTTATTGACACAGGCTTAGTTTCAATAGTGTACTAAAAAAACTTCGAAGATCTCTACTGCCTGCTTTTTTTTTAAGGAATTTCTTCATCGGCTCATGAGAAATGTTTTTCTCAAATTTTTCTCAAATTTGAAATATGAACAAGCTGCATAAAGAAATCAAAATAAGTAAGTGACAAGAGTACAGAATCCCACCCAATTTGCCTTCAGAAACAATCTAAAATATTTCTACACTTAAAACTTAAGTCCAAAAATATTTCCAAGGACTTTGATATAAGAATTCCCAGATTCCTTCCCCTACACACTCTTTTTCTTTCTAATTAAGTAACCAAAGTTTAGGGTTTAGCTGGAATCCACAGAAAATGAGGGAAGGGTGTGACTGTGACCTTCCCTCTTTTCATTCTTGCAGCCTCTGCTCTGAGTATTTTCTTTTGTCAGATTACTTCAGTCTTTGAAGGCTTCAGTGTTGACCTCAGGGCACCTAAGGCATATCAGCAGAGATGCTCACATTAAGAAATAGACTCAAGCCCCCAAAATACCTACCTGAAACATTAAGTTTATTTTTACAATTGTTTGCTCATTCAGAAATACGAAAGGAGAAACATAACAAATCTGTACTGCTCAAAACATTGTACAAGGCAAGCTGCAGATTGCTTGTCTCCTTTTGAAAGGGACTCTATGGTGGTTTAGCACTCAACCACTACACACCTAAATCTGTACAGAAATTTTTAACAAATGGTTACAGCTAATACCAGCTGATACCTATCGCCATACTCTCAAGGAAATATAAAAGACAAAAAATTGTAGAAGTAATAATTAAATTTATCATTAGCTGATTGCAAATCAGGAGCCTGTGTAACTTGCAACAAAACAGTTTGGGGCAATGATTTGTCACAAACACACCTGTTTAATGCATGGCACCAAAATCATGAGACATCCTTTTCTTTGTGCCTAGAGAGTTCACTCACCCTTCACACCATGGTCTCTTTCAAAGGAAAATGAGTCAGATATGAAGGCAAAAGATGCCAACAGCAGATAAAGAGGTTGCTGTAATGACTTCAACTACACCTACAGTAATTTCTCTCATTTACCTGCGGCATTACCTCCATACAAGTGATGAGCCCATCTGTCTCCAAACCAGCACCACCTCCAATCTAGTGAGCAGCCATTTGTCAAAATCTTCCCCAGGGCTGGAGACCTGCCTTTTTCCTGTTGTTATCAACTAACTATTATATTGCCACTTTTATGGCTGCTCAGATGAGGCAGTGATAAATAAGACTTTGCCCTGTTCAGAGTATTTCACTGAAGCACAAAAAAAGTCCTCTCTAGCAGACAATTCTGTACTGGCAGCCTTGAAGGGCACAGAAACACCTTTAGGGCAACATGAACACAATCAGTATTTAGTAGCCCTGAAACCAGAAAAATTCTTTCTTGTTTCTGTTCCTCAAAAGGCTCCTGCAGCCCCCACCCACAGCTTTCCTGCTTATGGAGAACCCCACTACCTGGGCACATGGCTGCAGCCAGGGCCTGGCTTGCTTGCAAGGATGTGGAGTTTGGAGGGATGTTCCTGCACTTTGCCTGGGGCTGCTGTAGCAGAGGAAATGTCAGTGTCAGTGTGTGAGCTCCTGCTTTTGAATGGGGACACCAGGTGCTCTGGGAGGGGGCATGGGCCTGGAGCATCCTCCTGGTGTAGCAATAGCCACTGCCACTGCTCAGCTCCAAAGACACTGCTGTTCACAGGGCTACAGTGCTACTGTGGTGATGGCTAAGGGTATCCTAAAGCTTGAGTATCAGATTATCTATCTGCTTCCTGAAGCAATGATCCAGACCTCAGTGATGTGTCCTGTCAGTAACCATAGCACTGCTGAAGTAAGGATTTTCAATTTACCAAAAATAGTGTAATTCAAATCCCTGCTTCTCAGTGGTAATTTATTAGAAGAGAGCAGATCCATGCAGATCTTTCAGATAGCTGGAAAGAATGACTGTAGAGGAGATTTCATGTTTCAGTCCATAAATCAAGATACATTTGACAAGGAGCCCTCAACACGTCACCATCAGTGTCAAGTCCAGTGAATTTGTATCTGCTGGTTTCCTGAGGGGCACTGTGATATGGATACAGATGAAGTGATCTACAGCACAGACAGAATGAAATCTTCTTTGAGTTATGTCAGAAATATTTTTTATTTATCAGCTGAGAACTACCCATAAGAGTACCCCAATCTCTAATACAGTCCTTAGCCTGGATACTTGCATTTGGCTTAGCATGTTTTGAAAGCACAAAAACTAAGGGTATCTGCTACAGTTCCAGCCTAAGTCTCTTTTATCAAGTGACGTGTCCTGTGTTCCTACTGATTTGTGAAAACTCAGCCCATTTCATGAAAACTTCCATGATTCATCATTTGCAGTTTCTAGGCATTTTGCTCAGATATTCAAACCAGGGTGGGCTTCTGGAATAAATTTCCCTTTAGCTGCTGTTAGATACTGAATACAGGCAACCTTCCAAGGAAAGCATTTTTTTACCCATAGGAGTACAGCAATGAGCAACAAAAATGCTACAGCAGCAAAATAACTTCAACACACCTCAGCCATTCCTAAACCTTGGCATGTCCTGGGGTCTGCTCAGGTCCCACAAAATCCTGCTTCTGTGAGGGCTAGGCTGCAGCAGGACCCTCAGCCATGACAACTCCTGAGCTTCAGCAGGGGTCCCTCTCTCAGAGCCAGCCTGGCCTGTTTAATCAGTATTTCCATGTGCTCTCCAACCTGTTTCTTATCAAAAAATATTGTGGCCAAACTGGACAGAAACAAATCTTCAAAGACTTTGATACCTGCACTGTAATTTAAATATGCCTGCAGAGCTTGCCAAATTATAAGATTATCAATTCTGAAATATATTTTATCTGTAGCATACCAATAATACTGTAGGTATTTATTAGCTTATATGCAAGGTAGGAAACACACTTTGTGTTCTGGCCTCTGGAAAGCAAATGTCAGGAAGTCTGGATGAAAGCAGATCTTTTCCATACAGCTGGCTTTGGGAGTAATTGCGAGGGTAAAACAAAAAGAGGTATTCCCTCTCCTCCCAGGATATAAGTGAATTCTTAAGTGCATGTGCAAGCACAAAACTTGAAAGAAGTTCTTAAGGACATCAGTACTTCAAGAGCAAGGGGTGATACCAAAAAGTGTGAAATGCTGCAAGGGCACTGTCAAGGAAACAGGTCATCTCTAGGTATGAAAATGCCACCTCCCTGTCTCCTAGGGATGTACAGGTGGAAATCACCTTTGGTTAGGCAGTATCTGAGCTTTCAGAGGTGTGTGGTGTTTATGTGGTGCTTCACAGATGAGAATGGGAGGGAAGCCTGCTGACAACAAACCAAGAACTGAAACCCCTGTCACACACCAAAACCAGAGAGAGCAGAAATACAGGTGCACATCAAGGGTGGAGATGTGGGAACAGTGGATTTTTGGCTAACCATGAAAGGAGGATGAAAGGCAGAATGGTTAAAAAAAGAGGAAAAATAACATTTATGGAAGGTCAAACCCAAGTATTTGCAGCTTCCCACCCAATACAGCTATCACTGCATACCTCTGGCAAGACCAAAAGGTGGGGGAAAGCTTGACCACCCTGGGACATGGGCTTCATGAGGCTCAAGGAGCTGAGGATAAAAACTGCTTCCTCAGACAGCATCACAGAGTTTGTACCTGTTGGGAGACTTGCAGTATTGGACACTATTTTTCAAGGATTGATCAGTGGTGTTTGAAATGTATTATGTTTGTCTGGCACACGGGGGAAAAATATCCTCAAAGATTTTAGCACAAATCACGCCTGTATTAAAGTTACTGATGTGGCAGTAGTTTGAAGCAAAAGTTTAAACAAATCTAGGTACTTGTTCAAGAAGAAATGAAATATAGAACATTTTCAGGCATAAAGGCATCTTAAGCAACTTGTCTTCTCTATTTGGTATAAAGCCCAAATTTTTATTCTCCTCTCCTAATAAAACCAACAAATGTACTTCTCCTTCAACAAACAGTACATCTTACAGTATATACTACATCTTTTTATTTTTTTGACCTCCTAGTAGAGTATGAGGCTTTTATTTGGGTTTGATGTAAAGCACCTCTGGCTCTTTACTCAAGACACCTGCTTTTAATCTGTGAGTATTCTCAGAAGTTTTTTTTATATAGTCTCCAAGAGAAGGCTGCAATCATGCAATTCAGATGTGACTACCAGTCTAAATAACTCACCAGGCCAAACTTGCTTTGAAAGCCCATATCTATCATATGGACTCCTGAACTGAACACAACTTGTGATTTAAAACAAAGAAGCAAGTCAGGGAAAACCAACAGTGACCACGACACTGTGTCAGCGTTCCACATGCACAAAGCTCCTGAAGACACTTAGTACATGTCTAGGTTATTGACTGCAATATAATAGAAAAATACCCAAAGGAGAATTAAAGGTACCATTAGCAGTCGAGTGATGATAACATGGAGCTAGCTCAGAGAAGGCTCATTTATCGAATGAGACACAGTTCCCAATATAAACACAGTTAAGAGGTAATGATGAAAACTGAGGTTTGCATGCCAAAACCCACAAATATATCCAGAGAATTCCCAATATAAGCTGGTATTTAATTAACCAAATTACCCAAGTTAATGTTCCAGCTGAGCAAAGTGCTTTAGAATATTCAGGATACTCTAATTACGACTTTAGTTTACAAAAGTTGATGGTGGGAAGTGTTTTAAAGAAGAGACAGAAACTAAGCCAATTTTGATCAAATTTTCAGTTGAACAAATATTTAAATACAACTGATTGAAAGCCCAAGAAGTTCTGACAAAAACTAGTTTAAATTCCTGTTCATGGAATTACCTAAACACTGGAGATTGCTCTTACCTTCTTGACTTTTCTCCCCTTCTATCTCCATTCCTCCAATCTTCTCTCTTTAATTTCCCTTTCATTCTTCCAAGTTTCCAGTGAAAAAATGACAAAGGGGAAAGTTGAAGGCACTGATTTCATGAGAAGATGCAGGAACTTTTAAAAATGCTTTTTTCACAGTTCTTTTAGAGAAAATGGTATTTAACTGAGACCAAGAAGATTATATAAATATTTACATACATATGTGTAAATATATGTATGTATGTATATGTATGTATGTATGTGTGGATATAAACATGACAGACTTTTATTTCAAGGTTCTGCTAAAGCCAGGCATTAACACCCTTCTAGTGAGGAAATCACACCCAGCCTTTTAAGAGATTTACTTTCAAGAGATGCCGTTTAACCAGATTGCACTAGAATGTCTGGAGAGCAGCTCGTTTCCCTTTGAAGAGCCTATGAACAAAAGATGCAATCCTGCAGATCATGATGAGCCTGCAGAGCTCCAAGGAAGGGCTGAGGAAAGCTGTGCAAACTGCAGCTGGACAAGAAACTCTGTTTTAGCAATAGCAATTCTATTATTTAATGCAAACGAGTTTCTTGGATCCCTCTTTTACAGTCATTTGGCTTTCAAACAGAATCAGACAGTGAAAGACAGGTACAGACAGAAAGATGCTGAGGTCCAGCAGACGGGCAGCTCAGCCATTTTGTGGCCCACTCACTACTTATTTCTGCCAGGCAGCACAGCAAAAGCAGCACGGGCACTGCTACTAACACAGTTTGTATCTTTGGAGCCATATTGTAAGAAAAACTCTCCAAGCAGAGGAAGGGGTGCCAGGCTCGGTGCCACAGTGTGCTTCTAGACCTGTACATGTTGTACAAGGCAACGTCAGACCCCTGAAGAGAAGTGTAAGGTGACCCTGAAAGAGCCATCGTGGGGAGCAGCCAAACATCTACATGGTTTGGGCTATTAGGGAAAGGGCATAAATAGTGTCAGCTGCTGAAGGCCAGAAGAGAAGAGGCAATTTTGATCCAGCCTGGAGGAGGATGGTCCTACTTTCAACTGTATTTCACAAATACTTCATTTCTCCTTCCTCTGAATTTTATCCTTGTGTAATATAGAGTATGTCAGTGATGTCTGTAATCCCTTTTTGATAGCACCTCTCTTTCTGTTCACACCCAATAAACAATAATATCCCCAAAAAGAAGAAACAGATCTACAATTAAAAATACTTGTTAAGTTTCTACTGAGAACACGAGTTCTAACTTGGCCAGACACTGACAGAAGCATAGCTGTGCTACTGCAACAGTCTGATCTGGACTCCCCCCCAAACACCATAAAAGCTTTCACATATAACAGAGAGCCTATGAAGCACCAAGGCAGGACAAATTTCTTTCACTAGCCACGACCAGGATAAACTGTACTGCTCTTACAATAATTTTAATCTTCTCAGATCTGCTGTTTCAACCACAGGAAGAGAAGGCAAGCATATCTTGAGAAATGTCCACCATTAGTGTTCCTGTTCAGCACTTCAGCAGGCACAGGTGGCTATCTCAGGTGACATCTGTGAAATGCTGACCCCAGAAGAGTCAGTGGCAAAAAATGCAAGAGCCATCATTAGTCTTCCTCAGAACAGAACACGAATACCAATGAAGTTTTATCATTTTATTTATCTCAGTAAAGTTCTCTTAAAACACATTACAATATAATATTAACAGAGGCAAGTGTCTAAACAGTATATTTAAAACAAGGTAGTATTTCAAACTAGAAAATTTCGTAAAAAGCACCACTAGAAAATAGTAGAGTTTTCACAGTGTACTGCAATCTGCAGAGACCACAGAACAGAGGAATATCATAATATTACAATAGATTTCACATATTCTGCCCAGTTTTGACTTGGCAGAAAGCATAAAAAATTTGCATAAGTAATAAATATATTCAGGTAAAAGCTTTGAACTTGCAAAATGTTTCCCAGTACAATTCAATGCAGGTTTTGTAAACCAAATCTTTTTTATCTTGCATATGAGCAGTGCTATACAACTGAAATTATTTTCCTCCTGTAATGACCAATTTTTCTATAACAACAAGTTGTCCATTATCTTCATAATACAATGAAATAACCACCTGCTTTCCTGGATGTATTAACTTAAACTCATTCTGTACAAGTAGATTCTACCAGCCTCATACTTACTCTGTTACTTTGCAAATCCCTCCTTTGGAAACACTCTCCAGCAGAAAAGATTGAAGAGCCTATCTCCAGCTGTTTTAATCATACTCATGAATATGGTATCAAAAGATGCAAAATAAACGTTTTAAAATTAATTCTGTACTTCACAGCATTATATTGTACTATTAATAGAAAAAAATATGGGAAAAAATAATTAAAAAGTTCAAAATTTGCAAATATAATTAATAATATACCTGTCAATAAAACATGCTATTTATTACACCAAATGGGATAAGTGCCATAAGGTTAGCGTTCATTGTGCACCAGTTCTTCTTGAACTTTTATCTTATTCAGGATCACAGTGCACCACTTAATGTTGCATGGTATGAGGTAATATATATCATTTTCATAGATGCCAAGGCTATATACTACACCATTAATTAGGCTGTCATAAATCTATACTGATTCCAACATACTCACTCAAATTCCTGTTGCTATAACCAAGGTCAGTGAGTGCCCTGAAAGACAGATCCAGGCTTTTCTATTTTTGAAGGGGAGATTCAAAAGAGGCCAAATGGTCAGCTTTTTGTTGCTTGAAATAAGGTTAATCTTGCTGTAAATTGCAATTAATAATACATATTGGATAAGACTTTTTTTCACTCTCTGAGTGCCTTATCATAGATGACATGAGTAAAACATTATTAGATGCATTATCACTACCAGATGGATGCAAACTACTGTGTTTCTGCTACTGTGCATCTAAAAACTTATTCTGAATTTAAGGGAAATTATGGGCACTCCCCACAGAATCCTCCAAAAATTTTTATTACATTCAAGAAATTACACTTTGGAACTTCTCTCAGTTGTAATAATGTTCACTTGTACCTTCCTTGTAGCTTCTGCATCCTTCAATAATAGTTCATTTAAATGCAAGTACCACTAGCATGCATAATACAGGATTGTAGCATCAGTCTCTTTCCTGTTTAACTCCACTAATGTCACAATCTCACTCAAATGAAACATACTCATACAAATCATGCCATCAGATTTGCTATATGCCACATACAGGCAAAAGTTTATTATGTTCAAGTAACATCTGCACTTTGCTAAAGATGTACCAGATTATTTCTAACACCAGATATTTCTAACACTCTGCTACACAGGTTTAAATCTAGAATGAATCTTAAACTGTCATTCTGGTAAGCGAGACTTCAACAGAACTGCACAGCACAAACCAACAAAGGATAATAAGGGGTTCTGTTTGTGAGAAAGTGGCACAAACCAACAAAGGATAATAAGGGGTTCTGTTTGTGAGAAAGTGGCTTACTTAACTTCTTCTAAAACAAAAATATAACCCTATAATTTGTATCTTTCTCTAACACTGTTTCTCTCTCAACTCTTACCATAAAAATACCCAGGTGTGCTCTCTGCAGAGTTTCTCCTACATCACATGCACCCTTCTGCAGAAAGCAGAATGGGTATGTCAGAAGAACTTTAACTCCTGTGCCACTTCATCTTTCTTCAGTCTCAGTAGACTCCAAGAGTGAAGTTCCCAGAAAAACTGCTGTGCTCTCAGGTAACACAGCTCTTCTCTACACAGCAGATACAAAATAAGCTTTTCATTCCAGAAGTCCTTCTCTACCACTACAAAATGTCCTCTGTAATGATAACAGCATTGTGCAAACGTTGAACACCTTCAATAGTAGTTTTAATTCATCCTTCCTTATGACCTTGCAATAATGGATGGGACGCTGGCTACACACAGGCACTAAGACCTCTGTCACTGACAGAATTTGGGAACACCAGGATTACTGGTTTGTGTACTTATGCTGGCTGCAACACAATACCCAGTGAGGTGTCCTCTGACACACTGCTTAGATTTTAGAAAGCAAGAAAAACTACTGTTCTCTATTTGGAACAGGAGAGCAGTTTGTTGAAAGCCTGAATCATTGAGCATATTCTTGAAGAAAAAAAAATTATGATGGAAAGATAACTTCAGATGTTAAGGACACAGCTACAATGTAACAAGTTAAAACAATGACCAGATAGAAGTCATGCACTTGGATTCACCCAGTTACAGAAAATTATAGGAGGCTATTATGCAGCAAAAACTGTAACAAACTCCAAAACAGATTAAAACACAGCAATGTACATATATTTTAGATATACATACTCAAGTAGACACATTTAAGTTATATTGTGCATAATATTTCTTTTCAGTAGGGTTAATTTAAGGCAGCCTGCAAGTGCATTTTTAATGTCCCTCTTCTATAGTTACATCTGTGACACAAACATCTATCCTTCTGTTGGAATGCTGAAAGAAGGCTGGAAAGAGATGTGACAAGGCACATCATTTACTCCTAATAAAAGAAATGAGAATGGAGGGTGAAGAAGCATTTGTAGAGGAGAAAGAAGAAAATCAGATAAAATGGTCTATATAGTTTAGAAAAAGAAAGAATTAATTTGATGGAAGAGTTGGCAGAAGAGAAAAATTAGTGTCAGTGAATACACCATTTCCTTGAATTAATTGATGTATTTGACAAAAATAAAAAAGCCTTTTTAATGTAAGTACCTGTTCAGCAAAATAGACTTGTGAATAATGTGTGCTTTTGGTCAGAAAAAATATTTTGCTGTTTAAAAGAAATTGAATAAAAATTTGCTTAATTTTCAGAAGTCTAATTTTCAATACATTTTTTTAGTACTTGTTTCTTTTTTGCCTATATCCTTTTTGTTACAAAAGACTTCCTTCCTTCTCATTCTGCAACTTTTCACTGGCAAAACTAAAAACAGAAAAGCCTTCTTAAATTACTTAAATGCAGATTACTTCCAAATGAAATTAGAGCAGTCATTAGTTCCACTGTTTTTTCTTGTAAAAACAATATTCTATTTTTGACCCAGTCCCTTCCCACAATATTAAGAATGTATACTCTAGTGTTGCCACATTATCAACTGTTAGAGGCATGTTCTTTCCATTTATAGAAAGCACATTTTTTAAGATGCAAACAAATCAGCCCCAAAGTACATTTAGTATTTTTATTAGCCTGGTGCATGAAAAAAAATGAAAGCAGGTTTAAATTATTTGGCCATGCTGCTTTCAGTTACAGTACTAAATGCTCTTTATCCTCAGCTGAAATTTTCTGTCCAGAAATAATCAATTTTAAGAGACTGCTTTATTAAAATAAGGGAGTTTGACCTGAATTCCATGCTCCCCTGTCTGAAGATGGTAAGAGAATTAAAATCTTGACTGAAAGCTTTTGTTTTCTTTAAATAGTGACCATTCAGTTAAGATTATATTTAAATATTCTTAAAATTGAGAGCATTTTGTGGGATGATGTGCTTGAGTCAACATGATATAGTGTCAGATATGTATAGAATCAGAGTAGAATCCAAATACAACTGAAGCCCCAATTCCATGCTAACTTCACTGTGCAGAAATTAAGATGAAATCCATAAAATAGATATACTGGTTCCATGTTCATGAGTGATCTGATTGATCCTTCCACGCACACAGTCAAGAGACACTGATATTAATGTTCCATTATGTACTTCAAAAGATGCACGGAGGGACACACTGGTCCATGTGCTTCCCTCTGGCATCTGACCTCCAATCTGCTGAGCAACTGCTGTGGGTTGCATGTGATCCATGGTCAACTGATTGAGAGTTACTTTGAGCACATTGCATGAATGGATTAGCTTTAAGTTAAATGCAATGCTGGCAACTCCCTTTTCAGTAAAAATAAAATACTTCTGCGCAAGGTGTCCAGAAGAAACCAGCTGTATCTGTTTCTCATTGGATGAGACCTGGGTAAAATCCAATAGTTTGTTTCTCACTGCTCCAGTGGGAAGACCTGTAACAGAAACTGTGGCTGATATGGCACTAGAAACTGCTGAAGGGATCCAGATAAGGCTAAACATACTAATTCCAGAACTATCTCCAAAATAGCGAACATTACACTGTGCAGGAGAAAGTATCTCAAAGCTAACCAGATCTCCAGCACCAACCTTTGCGGCCCCAGAAGCAGATATGGATGTGTCTCTGTAATTTACCCCAGATTTAAACACATTCATTAATTCTCTGTTGGTGCCATTCCTATTGATATAAGAAATTAGGGAGAAGCCCTCCCGGACACATGCATGACCCATGGAATACAATGCTTGATGAAACACAAATTTGACAACACCAGTTTCAGTGAACTTTATAGCTCTGCCATCATGAGACATACTTAGCATATAAGGGTCAGAAACAGAAATTATTTTAAAGGTAGGTCGATAGTTGGTTTGGTAATGCATTGCTGTTGACATCTGTGCACTGAGTGCCACAGCACCTGTGTCGTGGGACAACCAAAACAAACTCAGTGGTGTATTAAGATCATAAATATTTAAGTCTTTGCTTTGATTGCAGAATTGATTAGGGCTCCTCAAATGCACAGAAAGAGTTTGGCTGGGCTCTACTTCAGCAACACTGCTTAAACTAGTGCTCTGGAAATATTTTCCTTCTGGCTGCTCAATCCGAACACCACTCAGTTCATAGTCTTCCTCGCTGCCATTAAGCTTTAAGGAAAGTTGCAAAAAGTTCCTACAGTTGTGCTTTACTGCAAAATTTAGGTCAGTCCACAACAGACCATGTTGCTTGAATACCAGGCTGCTCTCATCAGTGGACAAGATATCACAGGGAAGCTTTTCCTTTATCTCCAAGTTCAAGCCAGAGTAGACCTGAGAGATGCCAGACTTTACGGAGGGTAGAACGATGTTTGCAGCCCAAGACTCTGAGAGTTTGTTTTCACTGGCTGCTGAACAAACCGTGTCACTGACAGTGGAACAAGGCACAGCCACCATTCCATCTTCACACTTTAAACACGCTTGGCATTCCTGCATTTCCTTATTAAAGAAATGTTCCTCTCCACACATTCCCAAAGCCGCATCTTTCTCAGTAATTCCAAGGCATCGGAAACCACCTGTTCACAGGAAATGGACTGTTTTTATTGTCATACCTTTAAAATACTAAAAATAAGAACTCTACAGCTCCACATATCAAGTATCTTTGATATCTACCTAATGATAAGGGAGAAAACAGAAGACAGTTATGATGTTAGATCACTTTATGCTATTAAAGGAACCTTGATAGATTACAGAGAAAATATTCGGCAAAACTCACCTTGTCCAAGCCAAGCACAATGGTTGGAGTGAAAAAGAAGCTACATAGGGACAATTCTAACTAAAACCTGTAGTGTATCAGATACAATGATAGTGTTCCAAAGACAATCTCTTCCTTCTCTGACATAAAAGGCACGGTGCCTGGTACACCAAGCAGCTCCTTTCAGCTAATGGAGAGTTCCCCTACACTGGGAGGAATGTGCACTGCCTGCACAGCCATGCTATACAGGGTAGCCCCACTGTCACTGTGATTGCTAAAGCAGTGCTTTGAACCCAAGGGACAAGGAACCCTGGCAATCACTCATATATGGTTTTTAAAAAACCTTCAAGAGACAAATAGGAAAACCAAAACTGTAAACAGCAGGCTTAAAATCATTATGCAGCAGCCCACACATTGAAAAAGTGGAAAACCACTGCCCTAAGACACAGGGTGCCAGTGGTTGGGATCAAGCTATAGTAAAACACTGCTGTAAACAGCAGGGAGAATATACATGTACTGTTTGAAATTTCTTTTTTTGACATGAAGCAATTTTGTGCTGTTAAAGTGGTACACCAAGAGCTCAGTAGATCAAAGAATGCAAACCAAAAAAAAACAGGTTTTAAAAACAGCCTCTAATTTTCTATGGCAATTTTCCAAGAGCCACACCAGCTGCCAGTGCTTCCACCTGGAGCAACCAGAATCCAAAACCTTTGTATGTGGAGATTTCAGGATCTGAATCAACATACAAGATCTGACGCAACCTAAATAACCACCTGCAGTTTGTGTCTCAGAACTTAACCACTCATGCACTCATTTATGCTTTTTTACCACCATGATCAAAACTCAATAATCATCTTAGTCATAGGTCTTCTTAAATACCCCTTAGTATCTAGATCCACTTGCATTATTCTTTACACTTGCATTATTCTTTAGGTGGAAACTTCTCGTACCTGGGCTAAGGTTTGCTCTAAGACTGGACTACAAGCATTTGCATGGATTCTCCATTGCTAGCCCAGGGTGGGGCTGGCTATGCCAACTGCTGATGTAGACAGAAAAGCTCACCACACTTGCTGCAAACTGCAAGTACACACGAACCTGGCCCACAGGGGAGGTCAGAATGTTGGCTAGAATTCACTTCTGATGCTACATTATATTCAGCAGAGTACACCAGACACTGTGTTAATTTATACAGGCTTCATATATTCATCCTCATATTACTTTCTCTATTAATACTTCATTCACTTAAGTGATGATTCTCCACTGACACCAGTATGTAGGATTGTAGAGTTTATGATGTGGGAATATTCTTTCTAAGATCAGGTACAATTTTATCAAAAAAGTTCACTGCAGAAGAGTAAGATTTTTTTTTACATCTGAAAAAAAGTCAAGAGAAACTTAACACTTTGTTCCTCTGTGAAAGCGTCTTATTTTCTTAATGAGAAACGAAAGCCAAATAAATAAGATCACATTTTTCAACTAGAAGCATTCTAGAGGGAGTAGAGAAAAAAGTCACAGACAATCTTTCCCTTTGAAATCAGTTTTTTTGCTCATATGACATTTCTTAACCACTTCTACTTCTCATATGAAGAGCTCCACCATCACTGAGACATACTGGATGAACTGAGATTAAACACAAACACACAGCTGCTTCACATGGCAGAGGAAATTTCAGTAGTGCCTAGGAACACTTTTTATGCCATTCATTTCTTAAAAATATTTTAGTGCATATTTGTAAATATCATGTTTCCCAAATACTTGTGATGGCTATATGCACTAATTTGCTGTCTAGTCTTTTATTGGTTAGATCTGCAGAGGTGTTCCCCCTGTGTGTACTTCAAATAGGTGACTTCAAAGCAGCACACAGACTGCTTCTTGCTGTGGCCACAGTTACAAGAGCAGCACCCTACCAAAGCAAATTATAGCCAAACATCAAAAAACCAGCACAGCAGCGTGCTGGGACTGTTTCCTACTGCTCTTTATCACTTTACAACCTCTGATATCTCTTCCTGGCTCCTTGCTGCACCTGGTTTCACAGTAAGCAGTCCAGCTGTACTCAACCTGGCTTTGTGAAATTGAGTCTTTCTGCAGCACATTCCCCAACCCTTGCCACTCACAGAGGCCAGGTAATTGCAAGGCACTTAGAGTAAGCTATGCATGTATTTTTCTGTTGCTACTACAGAAAACTGCCTCAAGCAAAGGTTACATTTGGGCAGATTAGGTATGGGAATTCTTCACTTTTTAGACCCTTTATGTCAGATTCGGATCACCACATATGGGTCATTACAAATCAGGGCTATCTGTCAAGGTTTTCATTCCTCTTCCCCCTGCATCCCACAGTAAGATATACAGTAAGTCTTCTTTATTTTGCATGGCATTTCAGGAAGACTGCCTTTGGTTAATTCTATCTGTTAGATAAACAATCTGACTGCTCTCCCATGGCTGTCTAAGAAGGAAATGATACAACAAACAGTATTTTCACTGATTACATACCTCTAACTGTCATTCAACCTTAATGACTGGCCTTTAATCAAATAAATCAACAATTCTTATCCCACACAGAAGTGAGAAAAAGCAGCAGGGGAAGAAGGTATGATGTAAAGGAAAGTGGAAGGGTGGAGAAAGAGAGACTCCTAGTTACATGATTCTTTACTGTTATTTGCTCTGTCTCCCCTCACACTGTACACTGAACATGAGTTGCTACCAATGCAACAACCTTTGCGTGCAGCTTGAGAAACCACATTCAACATCTGGAACTCATATGTCACATCACATCTCCTTCTCCCCTTCTTTACCCAAAACAGACATCCAGTTTCGGCCTTTCTTTTGACACGTTAATCACACTTGTGTAAGATAATGGGCTACCATGAACAGACAGGCTGAAAGTAGCAAACATCTCTAACAAAAAATAATAGGAACACTCTCTCTTCCATGAAAGATGGGAACAACATTGACAGGACATTGATTCCTGTCCAGGTGATGGGTAATAACTTGCTTTCACATACCTACACACCACCTTTGAAAGTGGGAGAAAAGGAAGAGAGGGAAGATTCCTTTCTTCCAAATGCATTGCTACTGCCTTTCTGTGGTCTGACAAACCATCACTACCCATTTGTTTCTTGGCAGTGTTCTGCCCTCACTCGTGTTCCTCCAGCAGTTGTACAGACCCTTTTTTGGTCTGGTTCCCCTCCACAGAAACCACTGAATAAATTCATTGCAGCCTCCCCTCTTCCAAGCCACAGACTAGAGCAATGACACCAAATGACTACCACATTGGTGGCTCTCCTTTGCTAGGGCTGAGGCTTTGTGGGCTTCCATCCAACAAAACACCAACGGGAGCAAACCCAATGTCTCAGTAAAGACGAGACAAAGCCTTACACCTTTCCAATGCTCCGACTCAAATTTTGTGCTCTAGACTGTCTTGCCTCCAACTGTCCACCTCTAAGACTCTCCAAAAGTGTCTTCCCTCTTCTTTTGTATGACTGACAATACTTCACGTGCAGCATTTACCACATAAGGTGACACTAAGAGCTCTTTTCCTCAAGTCACTTCCAGTTTCTTGTTACTACTCTTTGTAATAATGCCATCCAAACCAACATAATTCCTGTCCAGAGGAAGCAAGGACAACATAAGAAATCCCACACCCTCTTTTAATCCTTTCATAGGGTCCCACATTTTTCTCCACTTGGTAAAAAAGGCACAAAATCACTCACAGTCAGCTGAAAATAGCCCTTGCCCCTCAAAGAGGCCACACTCTTCTTATGAATCAAGAAGCCTAGAGGAGGAAAAACATAGAAGCTAATGAAGCCCTTCCTGGGTTATTTGACTATGAGGCCTCAGGTACAGGTCACAACTGGTGAAATGCTCTGTTTGATCATAGAGTTCCTTTCAAGGCTTTTTGGATGACCAAAAATTAGACCGATACAAAGAAACTTAGTACCTGGATAAAATTAGCTCAATGTATCTATTAATTTTGCACTTTTGTGTCTGACTGCCATGAGAATGTAATGAAATACTGAAGTCAGCAGTGCAAAACACCAGAATGATTTGTTCTTAAATGTCTGAAAAACTCCCTCAAAGTGTCCTCAAACTATGGAAACTGTTGATCTTTCCTCAGTATTTGACAGTATTGTTGCTAAGGAGAATAAGATTAATGGAGGGAGGTCTTTTAAGAGCCTTCATTAGATCAAATCAGGTATCTATCCCAGTGCATTTTCCAGAATGAATATGACAACTATTTTACTCCATTAGGAATAATGCCTTTGATTTGGGCCCTATTTGCACCAGCATAAACAAGAAGGAAGTCAGGCCATAAGAGAAAATTAAAAGCAAAGGATATAAACCCCCACACAAAAGGATCCATCCAGTGCTTCTAAAGGATACTAGTGTCCTCAATAGCCCATTGTCCACAAAAACTGCTCTCAACTTACAGATAAGTGTTTTTTAACCCCTTTGATTCCAGTAAGCTGTACATATCATTATTCACTAACACATAAGCCTGAGCCCTTACCTATTTCTTTGGCCTGTTCCCGAAGGTCTAATTATCTTCATTCCTTAATTATCAGAGAATATAACTTACCTGGAGTATTGAGGCATTTTATCCTCTCACCACAAATGCTTGGAGATTCAGTGCACTCATCTCTGTCCTGTAAATCACAAGAATCATATTGAAACACTTTAACATGACAACTTAAATTTGAAACAGGCATTTCAGGCTCTGTGACATCCATCTGTCTGTAATAGGTGTATGTAGGGATGGAGAAGGGGTTGATCCCAAAAGCATGTTAGAGCAGGACAATTTTGATTTGGATTTGTTACCTGTTTTAACCAGGTATCCAAAAGCACTTTGTGATGCCCCAGAAAGCAAGCAGTGTGCAGATGAGCTGAACAGAGGGGTTGTACAAGTCACACTTGTTATGATGTACATCCCCAGGAGTGATGCATCAACCAATTGATCTTAAGGATGTTGCAACAATCAAGACAGTGTAGGAAAGGCTTTCAAGGACACTTAGTCTGGGAGGAAGCTGCTAATCAAAACACACATTAAACTAAATTAGAAAGTAATATTTCCTGTCAACAAGCGCTCCTTTCACCCTACAGCAGGCAGAGGGGAAAGAAAAACAGCCTACGTTTGCCTTTAAATGCTGGCATTAAAGAAAATTGAGGCTAGCAGACAGGGAACTGGACAGACACATTCAGGTTCTCGGTATCTGCTCCAGATGGTCAGGCTCATGTTAAGCTAAGAACTGGGGGCAACATTTAGCAAACAAGATACTGCTTTAAATATCAAGTTGCCCATATATCTTAGGACTTCTAAATGACAAAAATCAAACAAAGAACCATCGTATTCTGTTTGCATTCTAGTCTTGTGTTGTATAATAAAATGTATTTTATAATAAAACGCATTTAGCCATAGAAGTATCTATGTTCTATATTTGTGTATTTGTATGTTATGTTTAAGAAGGAACTAGTTCTTACATTTGTTTTAACTGACAACTCCTGTTTCCAAACTTATAAATAAATGTCTGACCTATGCTTAATAAGGCTTTCCTCTGCTTTTCAGAGATGTCTAGGAATTCCTGTAGAGTGTAATAGAATTAAATAAGCAAATTTCGCATGCATAATTCTAAATCATTTAGGATGTCTTTTCCTACCACAATGAAAAGAATCAAAGTCCTGCCAGCTGTCAGGTTTGGGAAAGTGTCACACCCAAGAGTCACAAGCCAGTGCCTCATTTAGAGCACTAAATAATAAAGGGAAACCCACAAAAAAGCCTTCTGACAGACTTTGAAGTTCCGTAGACTCATTTGGTAAAACACATGATCCAAACTGGATTTTTCTAGTTCTCCAAGTAGTTATTTCCAGAATGCTATCCCAATATGTCCAACACAATGCTTCATAAGAAGTAACTGAAAGATACAGAATAATGTTTCACCTGGCAAATCCGATCAGAGTTTGCAGAACACTCGGCCATTTGGAAAAAACCAGCAGGACACAATGTGCATTTTTCACATTGTGAAGGTGTCTTTTGGAAATTGCAGAATTCATCACTTTCACAAAGGCCACAGTCCAGCAAAGACTCCCCAACATTAATCACTTTTGCATCCACTTCTATTTTGTGCACAGAGTATGACTTCTGGAGATGATTTCTGACCTGGTTCTGAAGTCCATGAAGATGACTTTCAAAATAATTTTGAATATCTTCTTGCAAACTCTGAAATGACATTTGTTTCACTGTATCAAAAAGCATACCATACTGGACTTTGATCAGATCCATTTGCTCATACATTTTCCTTTGCTGTTCAAGAATCTCCCGTTGCTGGCTAACCAATACATGCTGCTGTTCAGCAAGTTTTTGCTGCAAATCAGCAATGATCTGCTGTTGGCTTTTTAGCATTTCAGTGAATTTCTCGTGCCCTTTTGCAAGGTGAAGTTGTAGTATTAGGGCATCTTCAGATGGAACTTCATTTTCTCCTGAAACACAAATGATCTATTATTGTCCAAGCCTGTTGTATTATCTCTTCAAAAGCATTCCAATTTTAGCAAATTAATGAAAAGTCTCATTAAAATTAAGTCATCATTATAAGGCCAGTTACTTTACTATCTTTGTAGCCCCTTCATGGAACTACAAGGTTTTCCATTCCATAAGCAGCTTATGAAATCATCATTTGTCCCTGCTTCAGGGCATAAATTAATCACATCAGTAACAGATTAGTCATTCCTATGTACAGGCTCAAACACAATAAAGAGTAAATGGCCAATTTTCACTGTAGAAGTGATAAAATGAAGTGATAAAACTTGCTGCAAAAACTAAGCTATTAAGGTTAGTAAAAGGAAGGGTCAATAGCAAAGAGCTGCAAAAGGAGTCTATGATACTGAGCAGCAGCAATAAAATGACAAAAAAAGAAGTTCAGAGGAGATAAAGGTGAATAGAGGCTCCCACTGAAAATAAGAATTCAAAGTTTTTTAGATCAAATGTCATACTTGTAGATTATTATTACCCCTTGGAAATGATCTTGAGGTAATAAATCTAGATATAGATGTTGGTCTATAGAGCCAAGTAATCCTCAGTTCAGTGCCCAACAGAGGTCAGAAAGGCAAATAAAATTAGAAGAAGAACATACAACAGATACTAATATATCTTTATGTTATTACATGAATCAATAGAGCAACTGAATACAGAATGCAGTCCTGGTTCCCCATCTCAAAAAGGAGTATAGAAAAACTCACAAGTTCACAAAAAGCTAGGAAAATCTAACATATGGTACTGCTGCAATATGAGGAACTAGGTAAGACTTTTCAGGATCAGGAAAAAAAAATAAGAAACCAAACAGCTGTGCTATATTATAGGTATACTAAAGCAAGTAAATATGGGAAGACTCTTCAGTCTTTCTTCCAATACAAGAATTAAAGGACCTTAAATGAAGGCAGCAGTTCCATACACCCCAAAACTTCAAAAATAAAATCAATTTGGGGCTTAAAGACAGATATCAATCAGATTCAGAAAATCTAAGCAACAAACTGTTGGGGCTGGGAAAACAATCTAGGAAAATATGCTGTACTTTCCACAATATATGCTGCTGGACACTGAACAGAGAGACTCCTCAGTCCATATAATCATTCATCTGTTCTTAAGCAACATGGATTTTTATTCATACAAGCACAGAACATGAAGGATGACACAATGAACAAAGACCATATCCAGTTCTTGTTTATAGTTCCCAAAATATTTTGCTGTTTGGTTAGTTTAACTCACAGCATAAGGCACATATTAATTTTTATTTTTCAGCAGTAACTTCAATATTAAGGTAGTTTGCTGTATACTGGATTTGAAAAAACAAAGACCAGGATAAGACAACAAAACCCAGTTTGCGTGCATTCCTTCTTTTGGGATGCCATCTTTCTTCTGAAGTAAGGTGCACTCACAGTGCTGCTGAAAAATAGCAGGGACATCGGGCTCATCTGATGTGAAATGGGACTACAAGTCTGCACTCCAGCATCTTCACCTGGCCAAAAGAAGTGGTGGTTCAGCTGCAATTGGCAGGAGTCTTCCAAACGGTAGGTGTGGTGCTGGTGATACTGGCTGAAATGATGAAGATGTTTATGAAATGCCCGCAGACAGGCTGTGATGGCTGTGACAAGCAGCTGGTGCAGAGTGACAGTCACCTGCCTCACACACATGAGCCTGCAAACATGACACCATGCTGGGAATCAGCTTGAGTCCCTGGTATTGGCCTGTACCTTGGAGGGCTGGCATCAGGCATGGCATTCAGCAAGCATCTGAGTAGACTGCACCTCGTATGAGTAAGGCTTTTTAATAGGCTGAACGACAGACTATCAGGTTCACCAAAACACATTTCTTCCCCCAGCAGGTTAACTAGAGCAGGGATATTTTAAGTACTAAAGAATCACTGCAAATCTACTCAGGCACTGTCACAAAGCTGGCAGTCATAGGCTGGGGTGGGCCACCAGCTCTACACCTGTGCATGGTGAATTAATGCAGGTAGAAAAAAGGCCTTTGGGTCACCTGGGCAGTATATTCCACCTCCCCTGCTGTCTGAGGAAAGGTCAATGGCAAAGAAACATCCCATTCATCCGGTATTAGTGATGAGCTGAAATGGTACCTTGACAGAAATGTTCCTCTAAACCCAGAGAAAGACAGGAATAGTCACTGACCTGTCTCTTGAATCATCAAATAATGGCTTGCATTGGAAGGAGCCTTGGAAGAAACCTCCAGTTCCAATGTCCCTGCCATTGACAGGGACACCCTTCACTAAACCAGGTTGCTCAGAGCACCATCCAACCTGAACACTTGCAGGAGTGGGGAATCCACAAATTCTCTGGACAACCTGTTCAACGCCTCACCACCCCCACAGTAAAGAGCTGCTTCCTAATATCTTATCTACACCTACTCTCTTTGAAGTTGGAAGCTATTCCCCCTTGTCATGGACATTACAACTGTTTGAGTTGCAGCTCTCCCCAGACAATTGTCAATGCATTTTCCCCAGTTAGAGATCTGATCATAACATTATTTGTTCTGTTTACTTCAGTAGACAAGCCATGCTGGAACAGATATATAAACCATGCTAATTTGCAAGATTTGACTCTAGCTGCCAATGGGGATTCCTCTGCATTAATGTAGGAGACTCACTGACCTGTGTTCAAAAGGTCAAAGGGAAATACAGAGTTGTTAGAGGTTGCAAGCAGAGCAGAATGCTGAATGCTTGCCTATACACTGACTTGATGGAAATCAAAGACAGTCAGCATGCCTTATTTTTTTGTTCCTGATGCCACATACATGAAATTTCTCCTAGATGTTGATGAAGATGATGATGCTGTTCTTCCACTCCTAGGAGAGAAAGCTGCCTTATGAAAGTCTGGGTCCTGTCTTTGGAATGGGCAAAACATGTATATATGTCCTCTGCCCAGTCTGGACAAAAGCATGTCTGCAGCAAGACTCATTCACACCAACTGCAGCACTGGGCACAAGGCAATAGCAGAGCAAGAGGAGAACTTCTGAGGGTGCAGTGGTCCTCATCTGAAAACTCACATAGAAGCTTGTGTGTTATCACAGATTTGCTCACTGTGTGTTCCACGTTAACAGTGCCTTCCATGAGATTACATGGTTTAGTGGGCAGTGTTGTACCCTACTTTCTCTCCAATGTGTAACAATATATAGGACACTTCTCTCTGCCATAGGAAGATGAATGCACATATCCATTATCACCACTGCCCATAATCCATTCTTGACGCATTCAAGGATTTTATTAAGGGAAATTTCTAACCACACTTCTCTTCCTCCAAGACTTCACCCATCATCAGGCCTGCAAAGAGCATAAAACTGAAAGAGCGAACTCTGAGTCTCCAAACATCTTCACCCTCTGACTCTTTAGCTTTAATTCCTCTAACACACATGAGAGGGGACAGAGGACCCAAACCTAAGGCCCAGGAGATGAGAGGTGCATGTAACTCACCATCTTAGCTGTAACTACTGACGGTGTTGGAGACTGGGCAGCACAGACTGACCAGAGGCTGCCAAAGAAGAAAATAATGTTTTGAGAAAGAGGTTATGCTGAGCTGGATGCTCTTCCATAAGACTTGAACGGACATACATGTCTGTTTTCAGCACCATCCAAAAGTATTACTCTTTTCTGCACAAGCAGAATGCTCTCGCTATTTGCCAAGGCTTGTATAACACAGAGAAAGACTTTGGTATGGACAAAGAAAATGCAAACATCCTCGATTCTTCAGCAAAACGGAGGCATGGCATTTTTGGTGACAGTACAATGAAGAGTATGCACAGAGGCAGAGAAAATGAAGGTTAACCATGATGACTTGTTTTCTGTCCACCTTTGGTCACTGAGCATACAGAGGTTCTCTAAGACATCTTGGAGACAGTTTCATGAAGGTAGACAGTGTCACTGCATTATGCATGGAGGGGCTTAAATGTCAGTCCTGGGACTGGAATCATCAAGTGCAGCAGTCTTCTTTGGGGATGTCACTTCACTGAGTAGCCCTTGATAACTTGTAGGCTTAGCATGTGCTCTGGTGTCTGAAGAAGCCACAGCACTCATATTAGCCATGCAGATGTTACAAAGCTTAAATTACCATCTTCATGCTTTTCATTAGCTTTTACCATCAATGGGAAATAAATCACCTTTCCTTATATATTTCCTATCTTTCAGACAAGGCTTTAAACCAGAATCCAAACTGTTTTGTGGTTATTAAGGACCTGTTGGTGCTCTTCATGTTAGAAAATCCACAAATCACAAATCCCTGACAATTAGAGACATCTTCTGCTGACCTATGAGTATAACCACAGACATACCTGGCTTCCTACAGGCATACTAAATTCACCAGAACTGCGCTTGTCAATGGACAGGCAAGTGTTCTGAACAACGCACTGTAAGAGATGTTTTACATTTTTTCTTCCCTGGCTATTACAGGAAGACAGTTTGGCAGCAGTAACAAGTTTCTTACAATGGCACCAGTCTGAGTAGGGAGCATACACTCACCCCACAGAAGCGTTTTACAATGTTACTCTAAATTAAAAGCACCAGGAGTACCAGACTGTGAAGAGATAGATTTAAACTTGTTTTTAAATAGCACTAAAAAGGATTCTGCCAGTTTTCATCAGCTCTAGGTCTCCTAGGTGCACGTGCTTATGGAAGGGAGATGAAGAGGAGCAGAGGGACGAGCCACGGCGGCAATTGCCTCACATGGTACGGAAGACCGGCGCCAGATTTTCTTCCTAACTCTCCCAAAACAAGGAGTTCTGATGCAGTCGCTCAGGTGCCCCCGCATCCGGGCTCTCAGAGGTGCTGAAGCCCCTTGGCACAGCAGGCACCTGTCAGGCTGGAGGAGACCCAGCACCCCGCGGCTGCGGCTCTCCGTGACCGCATCGAGCCTCCGCGAGCTGCGGGAGCTCTACGTGCCACGGAAGGGCGGCGATGGTGTGGGGGGTGCCCTCCCGCCCCCGGGACCCTCATGCCGCCCCGCACCTGGCTTGACGTCGCAGGTGAGCTGCACCCCCGGGGCGCCGCCGCCTCGCTCGGGAGCGGCGCGGGCAAAGTCGTCCCCCGCGAACTGGGCGGCTCTGTCGGCGGCGCGCAGCAGGGCGGGCTCGGGGCAGCCCTCGGCGGGGACGGCGCAGCCCGGGCCGCGGGGCCGCGGGCGCGGGCGGAGCGGCAGCAGGCGGCACTCCAGGCCCTGGCAGTCGCGGCGGGTGGCGTTGGCGGCGCAGTCCCCGCCGGGACAGGCGGGCGGCGGGGCGGCGGGCGCTGCCTTGCCCTGCGGCGGCCGCAGCGGCGCGGCGCTGTGCAGGAAGGAGCGCGCCGGGCGCCCGGCCCGGCCGCCGCAGCGGGGTCCGCGGCAGGGCGGCGGGGGCGCGGATCCGCCCTCGCACGGGGGTCCCCGGCACGGCTCGGCCGAGCCGCCCCCCGCGCCCAGCAGCGAGAGGCAGACGCCGAGCCAGCAGCGCGCCCACCACAGCCGTCTCCCCGGCATCTCTGGCCGCGCCTGCAAGAGAAGAGAAGCCGCAGCGGGTCAGGGCAGATGCCCCTCTCCCTCCGCCCTAGCCCGGGGTGCCCGGAGCCGCGGAACCCCGCCCCCCACATCCCTCTCTCCCTCCGTTTTGCAGCATCCCAAATCCGGGAAAAACTTTTCACCCGCGTCCCGTCCCGTCCCTCCCCGACGGATCCCGGCGTAACCTGCGGGAAGGTGCGGGGCGGCGCCCGGAGCAAGCGCGGCCTCGGGGCTGTGCTCCTCGGAGCTGCTGCCCGCAGCGGCGACCAACCTCCTCCGAAAGCTGGAGGGGAATGGAAATGTGCAACATTCCTGGGGCTTCGTTAGCATCAGATTTCCCAAGCGCCTCCCTTTAACTCCTTCGCTCCTCCAGCCCCTGCCGGCTGCCCGAGGCGGCGGTGGGACGGAGGCGGGGGCTGCCCCGCGACTCCCGCCGGCTCCGGTTCTCCCGCCGGCGTTCCTTGGCTGCGTTATCCCACGGCGCCCAGCCAGGGATATGTACATGCCTTTAAAGGCTGGCTTTTATTCCGAGTGGTTTTGCTGAGCCTCAAAAAAAAAAAAAAATAAAGGAAAAAAAAGGAGTAAAGTGCACGCGCGACTCAGTTTCCAATAAAGAAAATTTCATGCGGCTGAAAAACCTATGGCTACTTTGGATTTCTTGGTTCCCACTTCGATCGTCAGGACCCTCTATCAAAGCATCCGACCGCAGATGCCGTTTTCTCTGAGGTTACGGAGGGCCGCAGCAGAACAGAAGCGAAGGACCGATTTTGAACAGACCAGCCATGTGGCTGTGCCCGTGTGTATTTGCTTTGTGATAAAGCAGCTTCCCCGGACTGCTTCTGGCAGCGCTCACACCGAGGTGTGAGGATCAGCATACCTTTCAAGGGCTCCGGGGCGTGAATAACTCCCCGCAGCAGGAGCCACCTCGCTTATCTAATCTCTTCCACATGCTACAGCGGGAAAGTGACACCAAGTATGTGTCCAGTTCAGCACTAGCTGCGATGCCGCTTTGGGAAGTCGGCCAGCACAGATACAATAGCTAGCAACAGAAGAACAATTACAGAAAATTCCATTTATTGATTCATTAGATTCAGCTTTCTTCCATTCACGGGCTCATGCATATGTCAAATCTCTTCAGAGTATCTTTGCAATGCTCTCACACCATCCCTTTGCTATCACTTATACAGGAATGAGGAGAAACAGCAGATTTGTTGGTTGTTTTGTTTCAGGGATTTTTTTCCCTACAAGTACAAAAAAAGTTTGAAACTTCTTGGGATTTTTTTTTTTTTATTCAGGCTGATTCGTTTACTGTTCCCCTTGCTACTGGAAAAGTATGCCAAGTACGTCACTTGCAAACTGGCTCACCATTTTTTGACTAAGCACTACTTATTTTGAAAACACTGATTTGTCAAAACAGAAATGTCCTGCACAGCAGCAGCAGTAAAGGCTCCAACGCACAGAGATTGTAGCTCCTACTGAATTCTGCAGGGCTTGTGACCTGCCAGGTTCTATAACACCTGCCTGGGACAGGGATACCCATCAGCTCTGCCAGACCAGATCCTACATGAAACGCCCAACAGGTCCTTGACTCTTCGACTTGACCTTCAACTGAAGTAGAACTCCAGGGTCAACTGCCCCTGAGAGGGCCTATGTTTTGCTATGGCTTCCAGTAGCTCTACAAAAAGGCATAGGATAAATGGAGATAAACCTCCAGTTTGTCCCTCTGGGTAATCCACAGCCCAGCTGTGGTAGTATGGAGCTCTGCATGAGTCAATTTTTTTTCTTCTAAATGAATACCTGTGTGTTTTCTCTAGTTCCTTGTTAGGTTTTGCAGCCAATACATTGCTACCACAGCTGTATTATTTTGGGTATCTGTGCCAGTGCATATAAAGCTACATAAGATACAAACTCATCTTTGGATCATCTTCAGAAATGCCATGAAAAAGGCTGTAGAGTTAGGGATGATTCCCAGAGTATCTACACCTTCAGGTTAATAATTCATGAAATTATATGAGACATGATGTTCTCAAACACTATGCAGACCAAGCGCAATCCTCCTGAATTTGAGCTCTTTATATACTGGTGTGAAAAATAAGAATATAATTTAACTTCAAACCTGAACCTTAATAACATTTTTTTTCCTGGAAAAAAGTTACCTTTTAGATAGGCAAATATCATATCAGTCCCAACAGGAGTATTGATTCACACATTACACTTTGGAAGTGTCTGTAAAACAGAATGCAGCAGTGGGAAATGCTGCCGTTGGTCTGACAAGTAGCATAAACATGTGTATGCCATCCCTATAATTGAAAAGCTATGCATCAATTAAATGGAGGGGGTGATACATGTAAAAAAGTATTTTCTGCTGATGTCTATGTAGGGCATATCAGCTGTATGACACTATTTGTAGGTACTGTTTATATGTGTATAGGTACCAGAATCACACAGCAAACCTGTTGATCGTCCAAACCAAAGTCAGTGACTTGTTTGTAAATACACATATAGCTGTACCTGTTGTACTCTTGCTTTCCTTCCCTGCGTTGGCACTGTGTAAGGAGGGAGAGTCCCTACTTCACAAGTTTGAAATATGTTTTGGTGCAATGTTTTTGTTTGTCATGGCATTTTTCAGATTGGCTGTGTTTGCTAGCACAAAAAGAGCAGCTCAAATCAAAGAAGTAAGGGGTTCCTACATCTACACTATATACAGTTTGCAGGGGCTTCTTCAGACTTGGCAGTGACTAAAATTCATGCAGAACTGGTCTGTAAAGCTACATCCTCGGCCAGGCACTAGTACCCGTTTGGTGTCTCTCCAGAAAAGAGCATATCCTGTTAGATTGCCCCTAAAAGCCCCCTCTTTTGGCACTTACAGCCAAAACTGAATGTGATAGGCAAGAAAGACTGGGGTAATTGCTGCAAAACTGCCCTGCTGCACTGAACCTGCACATAAACCCAGAAAGAGCCCAAAACCGATTTACTTAGCCCCATCTTCAGGTAGACGCAGCAGCTCTACCGCTCCCCGTGCAGCGGTGGATGGGCTTTGCCCGTCTCGAAATCCATTTTATCGAGACCAGAGAGACCCTTAAGGGAGCATCCGCATCTCCCCGGCCTGCGGAGCCCCTCGGGGCGGAGGGGCCGGGGCGGCAGCCGGCAGAGGGCAGCAGGGCCCGCTCCTGCCCGGCGGGCGCAGGGCTGGCCCTGTCCCCATCCTGTCCCCATCCCGGGCTGGCCCTGACCCCATCCCGGGCTGGCCCTGTCCCCATCCTGTCCCCATCCCGGGCTGGCCCTGACCCCATCCCGGGCTGGCCCTGTCCCCATCCTGTCCCCGACCCTTCCGCCGTCCCCATCCCTCTCGTCTCCTGCATTCCCCCGCCACTCCCGTTCGTGTTCGTTCCCATTCGGGTTCGCTCCGTTCGGGTTCGCTCCCAGGGCGGTGCTTTGGTGTTTGTTGGGGCCGCAGAGGAGATCCCGGGAGGATGCATCGCATGCTTAAAGGCCATTTGCTTAGACCAAAACTCAGCAGCACTTTTTCTCTGCTTGTTTCTTTGCCGAGGCAGCTGGATGGAGTAAAATGTTCTTTCTCATGTGTTCTGTGCATGAGCCAGTTTTTTAAAAAAGCCCGGACAACCTGCATTAAACATTTTTGAATAACGTTTGGAGTTGGATGATATTTTGTAATATGGATAACAAAAAACATTCAAAGCAGTCATACGTAACACAATTGCTCAATGTGATTTACTTTTCTTAAATTTCTGGTGTCACCATGCATCAGTTCTGGAAAAAATCCCTGCCAGGTACTTAAATCTAGACCCCACATTATTTCCCCACCTTTCACAATCTGTTACAATAACAATATTGAACAATTATTTGATCCTGCAGACCTTGAAGACATGCTTAACTTAGCACTGCTTACAGTGCATACCTTTCCAGATATCCATTTTTCCTTAATCAAAACCCAAACCAGAACAAAATAAATATTTTTATGTGTTTTTTTTCAATTATTTATTTTTTTCAATACTTTTTTGGGAGTTAAAATTCCAAGTATTGCTGTCATTTTTAGTAAATGTTGGTTCCCAAAGAAGATTGATAGATAAATAAATACATCTGACAGATGAAAAACGTGGGAGTAGTTTTGAGTTTTCCCATTAAAGCTAATGGGATGTTTGCACGAACGTTAGCTAAGAAAAAAAACAAAACAAAACAAAACAAAACAAAAAAAACTAAGGAGAAACAAATCCAGCCAGAATGTATCTAACTTGCTACCAGGCAGCATTTGAAATATTCTAATTCTGCTCAATACTTTGTGCACTAAGTTTCCTGTTTAGTAATTTTTAGTATCCACTAACCCTCAGCCTCTATTTCTACATTGGATTTCAGTAAATTAATTCTATACACTGTAAACAAATTCCTAATCAAAGTATAGATGGATTAATAATAGCTGATCTGGTCATAGTGCATGTCAAGGGATTGGCAAGTTTTGCCTAAAACAGCCATTATAAACAGTTTGCAATACAAAATAAATAGGCCTCAAACTTGTTTCCTCCTTCCTTGAATGATTTTATGTCATGCAAAATGGCATAATGGCATTCAATGATACCTGTGATGACTAATTTGCCTGTAACTCTAACTTAGATGACTGAACAACTAGATGAAGAGAGGAGAAAGCCATGTCACTGAAGTAGTACTTCTCTTTGCTACATCCCCCATCAAGAACTAGCATCAAATCTCACAAGATAGTCAGCCTCCAGTAGATGTCTAGACTGTCATCCCTTTACAGATAACAGTTTATCATCTAATTGGCACAGGGAAAGAAATGCAAACTCGGTGCTGTCCAAAGGGAGAAGACAGAGACACTTCACTGAATAATGACAATACTAAAACAACTTCCCCTGTAAGATTTCAGGGTTTCATAAAAAAAAAATAAAAGGGAAACAGTATAGTTCAAAGGACATACTTTACTGTTGTTAAGTTACACCCAAGAAGAAGTTGTTACCTTGGCATATGGATACCGAAAACTGGAGAAAAGAACAACTGTCCTTTGTGAGAAGATCAATGCCAAAGATCTCAGATAACACATATTGCCAATCCCCACCTGCACAGAAGCAGCTGCAACAATTCTGCAGTGTAGCTACAAACAAACAGAGAATCTCCTTTTCTAAGTAAGTTTGGGAATGACTTGTTATCCAACAATTTTAGGGAATCACCTAATAATTTTTGTGTAAGTTCATAAAAAAGGCAGATCAAATTAGTCTTGTAGTACAAGTTTAGTATTTTGTGGTTTCTGATTCTATAGTAAAAATAATACAAAGACAGAAAATACAAATATTTTTCTCCAGTTGCTGAGAGAAAACTAGATCCCTTTCACAATGTAGTTCTTAATTGTACTAAAACTGAGCAGGAGAATGCATACACCACAGCTTGAAACTAATAGCATTTCATTGTTTCCACAGCCCAGTGTAGTTTCTCTGAAAAAGAATCTGCAGCCTCGTATCAGTGTGTCAATGTGCTTCACACGGGCTCACAAAGCTGCTCACAGCTCTGCAGACCTGCTCTGTGTTGCAACTTCATCCTCCAAGTGAGCTCTATCTGCCCTGTGGATAAGCCTTCAGGCCCTCAGGCTTCACATAATCTAGGGTTTTACAGCTGGAGTGTACTATGAATACTTTGAATTGGTCAGGGCTTAGACTGCATTTTCTGAGAAATCTTGCCAGTTTGAGATTTTAATTTGTCCTAATTTAGAATGAAAACTATTAAAACATTTCCTAGGAAATAGACATTCCACTAACAATGTTATTTGGGAAAAAAGATCCCCAGCATTTCCAAAAAGCAACGATTTCTTCCAAGAACAGTGGAGCCCCGAATACCAGGAGGTCCCTGTATTCCTGGATCCCTGAGACAAGGAAGAGGCCATCACACAGGAGTAGATCTGACTGAATGGAAAACTGGCAGCTGACCCGCCTCGCAGAGGACTATCAAAAGTTATCTGTATTCCATTATAAGGCTCACTGAGATAAGCTTTCATGAAATGTTTCACTCTCAGTGAACCAGCAACTTCTGACAGAAAACATGCCAACAGAGTGGTGTTTCCAAGAGATGTATTCATAGCTGGATGACACAATGATAAAAGTATCTCCGACTTGGCTAGACTATCTGGTCAGCATTAGTTCAGTGCTACAAGTCTCAGCCTCCTGAAATAATAATCCTTGAGTCAACTTCTGTTCCCCTAATTGCTGACTGTACTCCTTCAGTAATGCCACATGAGCATTAAAAGCACAGCACAGAATCCTTGTTAATGGTTTCATACTTGGTTAGAGAGAATCTCTATTTTTTACATTCTGCTTTGAAAGCTTGTAGTTGAATACGGAGCACCAGGCTGCCCAGAAATTCTCCTGATTGAAGCACCTTAACAAGGAATATTGTCTTTTTCCTCAAGGCCCCTATATCATGGTAATGGGGAAAGTATGCAAATGATTAGGAAAGATTTCTCTTGAGTAGCTGTAGAAATAAGTTTTGGAAGACTTTGTTGTGTTCTCATGCCTTCCTACAGAAGATCTGGTAAGAGAAGGTGTGCTTGAGGTAAATCACATAGATGCACATTCATGTTACCAAGAATTGTGGAGCAGGGTCCCTAGCTGTACATAAATAATGTGTTTTAAATCAACGTCAGCAAGTGCAAGAGAAACCTAACTTATCCACTTTAGTTGCTGTTTTCCTTCCATGTACTGTTTCTAATGGCCAGACCTCAAATCTAACCTGTTGTTTCTCTTTTCGTTACAGGAGTAGCAGAAACTGTCATTTGCTAGTAACACTCTCTCAGATTTTCACATTATAAAATCTGGTTTGAATCTTTTCACTTTTAAAGTAAAAGAAAGTTTGAGTTTATTTATTTTTTCTGATTTTTAACTGTTTGGATCAATACATACTCAGGCGTTTGCAAAAAATGTGACAGAAATTAATTTAAATCAGGAGCCTTAATTCTGGCATTTCCCAAGTCATGGAAGTTTTATTTTTATAAGCTTTTAATAAGCTTTAATAAAATATTTGATTTTGTACATATTTATATGTTAAATATTTGATATAAAATAAATCATGGGCAGTTTACCACCTATCAAAACTCTACGGCCCCTGCAAAAGTAAACATATGTAATTATGGTGCAGGTCAGAATAAATGTACCAACTACTATTGGAACATCAGAGAGCCTGAAGGGAAAATGGTGGTTGAAGAAAATATTTTAAAAAGCTCATACAAGTGAAGAACGAGGCAAAGGTCCTGGATTCTCTAGAGTAAATAGCAAAGCACCCACAGCTATAAATGGTGCCATGCAGAAAATCAAAGCAGAAAAAACCCCAAACCCTACAAAATCAGGAACTGGGTGAGTGCAACACTGGATTCACTATCTTTGAAACTCTTCAAGTCGCAAAACAATGTTTTTCTAAACAAAAAATATTTGGCTTAGTACAGTCTGTATATGTAGAAGATTTTGTCTTACGTTATAAAACAACAGACTATGAAATCTAGCATTCACTTCTGAAACTGCTGTACCAGGACTTGTCAGTATGGAAGCAGGACAAGATGGCCCTGTTTATATTTTATTATATTTGACAGATTCTGTTAAGATTAGTTTTCTTGAAACTTAAAAAAAACCAAAACAAAACAAAGCAAAAACAAAACATAAAAAAACCCAAAGCAAAAAAAAAAAAAAAAAAAACAAAACAAAAAACACCACAACAGTGTTTGGAATTATATGCTTAATATTTTGAAAAGTTTTCAGCAATTCTTCTAATCAATTTATGTCTAACATTTAGAAATAATTACTAAGTCAAGCACTGGCCAAAAAACGAAGAAATTAAATGTAACCTGTGTGAAATCTTTCTGTGGACATTTCAGGCTAGAGACGCACAAGATCTGAATCTGAAATTTGATAATGTTTCCTTTTTTTTTTTTTTTTTTAGACAAACATGCATTCATTAAATGTATAAAATGTTAAAAAATTGTGGTTTGAATCTGGAATTGAAAATGACAAAATCTTGAGTATTGTCTCTATTTCACTAATGCGAAAAAATATCACCAGTCATGAGGCTGCCAAAGAGAACAAATAAGAAGACAGCTAATCTTTTACACAACTTGTAACAGTGTAATTTTTTAAAAGCCAGCCTGCAGAGCTACAAGTTGGGAATGCATCTTGGTGCCTTTTGCCTTCAGGGTGAAAATGGGAATAAAACTTCAGTTGCAATAATTACTAAGACAAGTCTTTCTTTCTTTCTTTTCTTTCTTTCTTTCTTTCTTTCTTTCTTTCTTTCTTTCTTTCTCTTTCTTTCTTTCTTTCTTTCTTTCTTTCTTTCTTTCTTTCTCTTTCTTTCTTTCTTTCTTTCTTTCTTTCTTTCTTTCTTTCTTTCTTTCTTTCTTTCTTTCTTTTTCTTTTTCTTTCTTTCTTTCTTTTCTTCCTTTCTTTCTTTTCTTCCTTCCTTCCTTCCTTCCTTCCTATAATTTCTAGTTTTCCAGATTAACAATAGGAGAAACAGCACAGGAGTGATACCATGGAGTGCTTATAGGTTTCCAGTTCTTTATCTTCATTTATCCAAGAACAGCTGAGTTTTTTCATGTAGAGGAAGAGTTTTTCAGACATATCCAAAGGAGAGGCCAGATAGCTGCAAGTGGTTTCTGCAAAGATAGGCAGCATTATCAATTTAGATCTGTGCATTTCCATATGCAGCCTTCAAGTTTTAAGAACAGGGGAGTTATTCTCAGAAAAAAAAAAACACAAAAAAAACCAAAACAATTAAAAAAAGACTAAATTAGGACTGCTTAAGCTACTAAATACCGTAGACTTGATCCTCATTTACCTCATGTGAAGGAGATCTACTACAAGTGTAACTCATGTGCTCTGTGTTTTCCTAGCAATCATGAAAGCTCTTGAAACAAACATCCTACATGAGCTTCTCTTTGTGCCTTTCTATAAATAAGGATTCATTTTTCTCCTTGAGAAAGGAAGCAAACTCTTGCTGTATAAGACAAGCAAATTAGCTTTCATGGTTCCTAGGGCAGAAATCTGCACAGTAATACACCAGGCTCTTCTCAATAATGCTCCAGTGTCTGGTGGTCTCTCAAATTTGTAACACAGTCTGTCTTTGTAAACAGTTTACATTGATCTTTGCTCCAAGCTGTGAGACGTTTTGGGATCTTTTTTCAGTATGGCTATTTGCCCACCATCAAGACCTTATTTTGGTAATCCCAAAAATTAGCTAGGATCAATTACAAAGACTTTTCCTCAACAATGTAGTTCTAAAATAAATTTAAAGCCTAAGATTTTGGCAAAAAATCACATTAACAGTCAAACTGGAAATGTTTCAAACACTGATTGATCAAGACCCAGCTGAGTTTATTCTACTCAGGACAGATTTTCATTAGATAGTCTGAGAAGAGTGTTTGTTTTGGCCTCTGTTTCTAGAAATAATATTAACCTGGCAAAAACTGTTGTTTCCATAAAGAAAAAGGCTGTGGAGCAGGCTAAATATCTCTGTCTTTCTTCTCATGTACTACATTAGTTTCACTAACATCCTGTGTTTATATTTTCAGAAGCTGCATTAGAGTTTCAGGGCTGTGGTTAAATCACCTGTCCAGATCTCTAAGGTACTTACCTGGCCAGAGTTTGTGAGAAGGTCACAGTCCAGTGCAGGTATGTTCAGAACACATCTGAGACTTAAAGAAGTGCTCTCTCTCATTATTCACCCATAATGATTTGATTCCTACACAGTTAAGGTGCAGACTTCCAGGCCTTCAGGCACAGTCACAGAGCTAATGGGACCCAAATATTTTTTAGAGTCTGAGGTGACATTTAGCTCTTTTGACATTTTTAGGTCGTTTTAAATGCCACTAGTAACATGGTTACAAATACCCAGTGGCAGACTTGAAAAACCAGCTCAAGGTCTTCCACACCCTTGTTTAGGTCCTTCACTTTCATCTCCCTTGCTTTATTATCAGTTTTATATGCTTTAAGGGAAGAACAAGCTTCCTTTAGAAGGAAGGAATGTGAGACCCACAGTTACTAGAGGAAAAGAAGCTCATAAGAGAGATTAAAAATATGGAAATTTTCATTTTTAGTTGAAGAGGACTATAGTTTTTATTTCATATCATCCTTGCAGAGGAAAAGTGGTATATAGTGTTGTCAAGCAATGCTATCTTCATTTTATGAGACAAGAATGTATTTGCAAAGTTATCAATGTTGAAGACTTTTTTTGGAGTATGTTCACATAAATGGGATGTTCCTTTTTTATGCATACATCATAAGGCATGGAATTCTTTCTGCTTGGAAAAGGAAAACCTGACTACAGAAGAAAATTATGATTAAAGATGCTGCATTGATCTCTGAAAGTCTTATTACTTTCACAACAATGTACAACCAAGACAAACTATGCTTTGCAGTCTTCAGAAGAAACAAATCAAGTGCATACCATGTATGTGACAATACTGACTGCTTAAAAAAAAACAGTGCATGCCAGTTGTTGAATTTACTTGGAATGCACATTTATATGTTCCAGGTTCACTTGCAATGTGTGTTTTTCAGCTTTTCTCTTTATCCAGCTGTCAACTCAAGCTCAAGTTGAGTCTATGAAGATTTAAGGAAACACTTGCTTCCACATGCTGTGCTGTAAGCTGGGCATCATTTTTGGTTCAGATCTTCCCAGGTCAGCTGTGTCTAGAGACAGCTGATTATTTTCTTGCAGCACCTCTAAAATAGGTGCTCTCTTTCCATACGTCAAAGCTTGAAGCAAGGCTTTCATTTCATATCTTTATCTATGGTTTCCTGATGTGGTTTTCCCTTCTCATTTATTCTTTCTTGCTCTGAAAATTATTTTCTAGGCCCAATACCTATATTGTGTCATTTTGTCTCTGCATTCCTTAGCTGGCACTGGCTTCCCACTTTTATCAAACACAAACTACTGATCTTTTTCAAGTTCCTTCATGGACTCTCCAAATTCCACATTACATTTCTTCCATTATAGACTCATAAGCCCTCATCTCTTCTTTGCCCATTTATTAAAATTTAGGACAACCTTCACGTTTCATTTTTCATGTCTGAAACTTCTAAAAAGTCTCTGCAAAAGGTTTTTTTAAAATCCAGGATAATGTAGTACACAAACTTGCTATTTTATTACAGCTACCTGTACTTAGAAAGGTTTCTGTCAGCTGGGGATAATCTAAATGCCACCACAAAGGATTTTCATTTGAAAATGAGCAAAAATACTATTGAAGAGTGAAATGTGAAGAGTACAAAATTTGAATAATGTTCAGACGTAATATGTGAGATGAAGACTGATGTTACTGTGACAAAAAGGGGAGCAGAATTAAAAACCACAACATGAATAAGAAGCACAGTGCATAAGCACTAATCAGTGGACTGAACATGAGTACGGGACAAGCACTTCCTCACCTGCTTTGCTGAAGTACAGCCATAAACAGCCTTGTCCAAGAAGTCCTGGCCAATACTGTTTAAGAGCTTCAAGTCTGTTTGAGAAAGTAATCTCTTTACTTTCAGAGAAGTGTTATCAGCCAAAGATATTCCATGCTTATTGTATTTTTAGAGCAAAAGAGACAGATTTTTCAAAACCAAGATATATTATTTAAAATACTTTCTTCAAAAATTTTACCCCAAGACACACCCTGCCTTAATGTGTCCTTCAAAAAATTCTTCAAATTGCCACCATGGACATAGCTAGTACATAGGAACTCTCATCTCCAGGAACATGAAAAACCAGTAAAGTATGTGATTCTGGCTGGAATATCTAAGCTATTGAATGATTTTAACTTTTGTTGTTTTGGTCCAAAGCTCATTTTTTCCTTATTCTCACAGGAAGCTATATTGTGGTCAACAGCTGGCTGTATCATTGTGCAAGAGTACTATTTTTTGTTGACAATTGAGCACTCAAGCTATCATATGAGGAAAATACAACATCATTTAATGTATTTGTTATAACCATAGTCTAAAAATACAACTGTATATTGCAATAATGCAGTGTAGAAACATGAGTTTCTACAGTGAAAGAGGAAGTGAGAATTCACTGCCTTCTCCTAAAATGAGAAAAAAGAAAAGCTACCAGAGGAAGCACAATGCTATTGTCAAGTTCCTCTTTTAAACTTTATTGATTCTATTGAATTCAAGTGGAGCTTATAGTCAACTTGTATGCTATGGAAAATCTGTACTGCCAATTTCATCAGGAAAACACAGATTAGTAGCTCTATCCCAACAAACCTTTCCTTGTCTTATGCTCTTGTGAATCAAGTGAATCAAGCGAGATGCTTCTTGAGTAAAAGTGATACAATTGGCCACAGCTGGGTTATTGTAATTTCTTTGCACAGTGGAAGGAGAGTCTCACCTTGACTCTTGCTTGACTCACAGACATTTGGTTACAGAGAAGCACCAACTACAGGCCATAGAAAGCTGAAGAAGAAAGAGCACTGAAAGCTCAAGGTCTCCAAATTCTTAACAGTAATATTCAGATCTCAGCTGTACTTTACCTGAACATGGTAAATACTATCCTTCAAAAAATCTATAATTTTATGGAGGCATTTTTTAATGAACAATATGGAAATGAACAAGTTTCTTGGTTGTCTTATTAATCAGCAACCATGTAAAGCTGCAGTGTGTTAAGCTCTAGCATGTAGCTTTTCTCTCAGGATTCATCACACAAGATTATGGTAGGGTGGAAACTAAGGAGTATTTATTTGGTTAAAGATTGTCCTGTATCTCACAAAATCTAACCTAACCTGAGTTGGCAAGACAGGTCAAAACTGTCATGGTATGACAAAACTCTTAGACTTAAATTTTTGCATTACATGCACTTTTTCTGTAGACTCAACTTGCACTTTCGTGACACCACTTGGTTTGGCTCACTGGGACCTACCAGGAACGATTGACTGTGTAGCCAAATTCCAGCTGTGAGTTTCATAAGCATGAGCTAATTTCATATGCACCTCCCTTTAAGGTGGGGCTAGAAGGTAAAGCTCTTAAAAATAGTTTCCCACAGCTCCTTCCATATTTAGTACATGGTATGAAAGCAAGTTCTGCTTTCTAGTTTCCCCCCTTATGAACAGGAAGTGCCACACATTTAAAATGTATTTTGTAGGAGCTATAAGGATCTTCACTGGTAAAATATAGATCTAAAGACTATTTCTGAAGGTTTCCACCTGTTTCTTGCAGACAGTGTTTACGCGGATGGAAACTAGTGATTATGCAAAAACTCTACTTTGCACTTCTTCACACCAGAAAAAAACCATACAGGTAGTTTATAGTGCAGCTTTCCTCATAGTGTCCTTCACCCTGTATGCATATTACATCTGGGCAGATGTTACACACTACACATATGGTCTAAGTGACACACAGCAGAAAACTGCAGCTCAATACTGACATGCAGCTACAGAAAATCAAATGCATGTTCAAAAAGATGTAACCTGGCATTTGTACTTAAAAATATCTGCTGAGAGGGAAAGAATAATAAATACATACTCTGATTTTGTAGATACTTTCTGATAAGCAAAAAATGCTGATAATTATCTCCTTTAAAAGTTCTGCAATCACTGTGAAAATAGTGGATGGCTGAGAAGTGGGCTGAGGATGGAACAAGTTTATTTAGAACCCTGAACAACAGGAAGAATAATTCGCAAAATTATGAAGATGTTTGCAACTACTATTGTCCTGTGAAAAGAAGACTATTAAGTGTTCCAAAGGCATTCCAGGGCCTCCAGGCAATGGGGGAAGTTTTCATATTCATGTGAATGTGAATGCAATGAAACAGTCAACATGTAGCAAGTAAAGGAGAACACTTAAACTTTATTTTAAAAAGGTGAACATTTAAACTAGTATGACCAGAGGACCAGCTTCTGTGCTTGCTCTCTCACAAGCTAAAATATCCACTTTTGAACTTACAAAACTTCAAATGAACACTCTACCTGTATAAACCATGCTTACAAGATTTTAACAATCAGGAAAGAAAAGTGCATAGGGAAATAAATCCCAGAGGTAAGAAGTGAGTAAGGAAAGGGTTGAACAGCTTTAAATTAGTAAAATATATGACTGATTTCTTTCTATTAATGAAGTCAGACAATACTCTCTTCTTTTTTCTTCAAGTACCTCTTATATTCACTTCAGTAAGAAGCTTCAAAACCTTACTCATATCATGCTTAGTTTGTGAAACATATGAAATCTAACATACAGCATTAATAAAATCAAATGCTCAGTTTAAAATTATACTTCTTATTAAGTTAACTTTTGCCTACATTGCTCTGAGCAATATAAAAATTTTGTATAGCTAAAGAAATTATTTTACTATTTTGTAAAGCTAAAGAAATTATATTAATAATAAATGCTGACATTTTCAAATGAAGACCCTCAGGTTACAATTTTCCAGTTAATAACAAGTATCATTCTGAACAAGTTAGATGAGATCTCAATATTCCTTGTCATGACATATACAGATTTCCTTTTAAGGGTGCAGCCATTTTAATGTATCATAACATTAATAAAGCTAATAAATGAGATGTGTTAGTCAGGCTTTTCCTGCCTCAGCTCCAATTTATGTTAGATGCCCAGGTCTCACAGTGAAGAAGGGGGCTGACTTGAACAGATGTCTGTAAGGAACAGAAAGATATATATAGATATCTGCTATGTACAAATAATTCAAAGAAATATGGATGTACACAGTGATATTTATATGTGAGAGTAGGAAAACAGACTCTGATCTAAAACTCATTGAGCCCAGTGAAAAGGTCTCCCTCAGGCTACTCTGACTTATTAATCAAGACCTTAGAGAAATTTTAACAGTGTAAATCCTGGACATATAAATAGTTGCCTAAACATATTCTACATGCAAAAATGGAAGTCATTGACTAACTCAAGGCCCTACCATACACGGAGAAAAAATAAAAATAGAACTCCATCTTAAAACTCTGATAGTAGATAGAATTCTAGTAACTAAACTTTGATCATAGACTTTTCAGAAGTACTTCTAATTTTCTGCAGTTAAAAGTGTGAATTTGCCAGCTTCACTGCTAACATTTTCAGATTAAAACATCTTTTTCAGTTTTTCAGCCAGGTTGAGATATTGGCTTGTTTGCTTTTGATTTTCCACTGTAAGAACCAATGCTTTCCTCTCAGGAGTAATGGAGAAATAATTTTATTTTCAGTTCTGATTTGCTGAAAGACATCTCCAGAAGGATGAAAGAGAAGATGGGAAGAAGGGTCATGGTGCTCTTTAGCACACTGAGTTTTAACTTCTTAATTTGCTATAATTTTAGAGAACTTTATATGACGTTCTTATTAACAAGCTTCTGTACACAATGCAGTCATACTTCAATTTGATTTACTGTGATTTTTTAAATGCTGCTTTTGGTAATTTTTTCAATATAAGCTCTTAAATGAGAGCTTTCCATCTTCCTTCTAGGGAAGTTTTAGGGTTTATAGGTTTTCTGCAGTATTGCACAATCACTAATTTTTTTTAAAACCCCATTGTTAAACAGAATCAATACTTATTGAAAGAACATAGAACCTTGCTACTTCCTGATATGTATACTTTTTTTCTTTCAGCCTTATAAGAAGATGCCAAACATTTTTCCAGAATGCTCTGACATTGCAGTCTGATGGGGTGATGTGAGTCACTTCTCACTAATTGCAATCTCTTGAAGCTTTCTGGAAAAACAGTGTCTTGATGAAAGAACTTATCTGATGTACCCTAGAGGATTATCCAGTCATTGTACCAAAGATTTTCAGTATCTGCATGGTACTACTTGAAAAGAGGATACTCCAGCCTTTAAATATCACTTGTCTTAAAACACTTAACTTTTAATCCTATTTTGTAGCTTGGATCTATGCCTTTGTCCTCTATGATCAAAACTTCCATTCTTCCACCTGAAAGTTATTTTGTTTGAATGTCCACAAAAAAAACCCAACCCTTTCAATTGTATTCTCTGTGTTTTGCTATGACAAAAGTTCTAATTAATGCACTGATTTTTTTCCTCTTTTTTACTGTTGGCCAGGGGCACAAAGACTTGGCAATATTTTACATATCTGCACCCTCTCCATTCATAATACTGCGGGCTATGGGCTGATCCTGCATTACTCTGGGCTGGCAAGACCTTAGCATAGTGTCTCATTTACCCTGTAGAGAAAATTAAGATCAGTCTCTACAAAGTCAGGTCATTATTATCAGTATATAAAGTGATCTTAATAAAATTTAAGGGGACACATTTAGAGTAAAAAGTTTTTTTTCCCAGTAAATTTCTGTATTCCTGACACTAGAAATACATATATTCTCTTTCCAAAACAGATGCTCTGCTTTAATTCTAAATTTTCTGCTGCTTTATAGAAACTTCCATTACTAGGACATGCAATCCAAAAGAACTGGGGAGGTTAATAAAGTTCTCCCCCTTTTTCCTCATGAAGGGGAGGGTGTATAATGACAGCATATCTACCCAGTGATCTACTCACCCATGATAAGAAAAGGAAAAGAACGATTTCTAACTGCATGTTAGATCTTGAGTCATGCAACTGCTGAGGAACGCCCAGCTGTAATCTGGGTGGAGTGCATGTCTCCTCTTCCCATTCGAAAATAGAAAGCTTTTGGAGGAAAGCAGGCAGAATGTAGGGCTGGAATTCAGGGGAATGATTTTGATGCACATTCATTTAATCTGACAGAAAATAGATTAGGAAAACTTAATTATTTCCACCTCTTCTTCCCACAAATTTTGTTTCTCTCTAACATTAGAACACACATTGTTAATCAAGCCTGTATCTGCTGTAGCATTTCCCTCACCACATTTCTTCCTTATGAATACTTGATGGCCTCCACCCACCCCACTGGAACCCAACTCTCATGCTCCTGAACACAGAACAAAAAACTTCACAGATAGCACTCAAGATTTTCTGGGATTTCTGTTATTTTCTCTTTGCTTTCTAGAGGTGTGATGTTCTCATCTCCACTATTCCTCTTACAGGCAATGCCAGTGAGCTTTGGAGAGATGCAAAATACTGCCATTCAGCTCTCTCAGCCTTTTCCAGGATACTTGGAGGGGACAGGAGCAAATCTAGAGATGGAGCAAACAAAGGCTACTTCATATAAGCAGAATAGATGTTTCCTATATTATCTTAACAAATATATTGTGCAAAATAAGTGTGAAACCACTAGTGTATTCAGGGTGTGACCATGTTACTGGTATGTCACATAAAGAAATTAAAATATACTTTCTGGCAACAAAATGCACCATGCAATATTACTCTTTTAATGCATGCAGAGTGCTCAGTGCTAAGTGCTGATTTTAAAATTGACTTTGGGATAAATTAAAAAAAAATAACTGTCAATGAATCTTTTGAAATTATATCTTTCATTGGCACCATAATGATACCAAAAACCAAAAGGAGCAATGGCAAATAAAGTCAGTAAAGACAATATGCAGTATCCATGGAATCTCAGACTCCCAAGTTCCTCAACTAATAACTGTTTAATAACAATGTACAGGATTTTACAAACACTGTTTTTCAAATTTAGATGTATTTCCAAGCACCTGGACAAAAATGAAGGTCTGACCTCATCAAAGATGCTGGTTAATTTTAGCCATCTTGCCAGTGAAATAATTTGGGATTTTTTAAAATAACATGAGCAGAACAATGCACTATTCCCTAAACGCACTCTTAAATATGGCTGAGCTGTCTCAGCTGGAAATTTTCAAAGCAATTACCCCTTAAAGCATTGAAACATGTTTGCTGTGCAAAACAGGGTGGTAATTTAAAATGCTACCATCCTTCTGTTATAATTATTTTATCTCCAGCAGTGTTGGAGGAATGAAACATGGGATTTCTTGGCTGCTTTGGAACAAAATCTGGAATTTTATTACAAATTGCCTATAAAACACAAGACTGAGCTGAACTACCTGGTGACTACCACAAAGTGAAGTAACAGAAGGAGGCGATGGTGACATCTTCACTTTTTTTCACTATACTTCACTGTCAGTGCTTTAAATATAGAAGAAAAAAACTTGCTAAAAGCATTGTTTGAGCAAAGTTATAGGTACTGAAACCAGGATTTTAAACCAAGAGAGAGTTCTATTTGCACACGCCTTACAGTACTCAATTATTTTTTTTTAACTTGGTGACATCAACACTTCCAAAGTGGCACTGAATTTTCTGTTTCACTTTTTATTTTCAAATTCAGGTGGAAACATCTCGATTATTTCTTTTCTTCCCCAGCTTTTTACGGAATTTAACGTCCTATAAAATCATTCCCACTCCGTGAATATAATCTGAGTACCCTTCAAGGCAGCCTTTTCCAAAGGTACGAAGTGACCAAAAAAATTCCATGAAAGCAGTTTGCTGCCTTGCACATTAGAGAAGATGTAGAGTCACTAAAGAGAGAGGGGGAAGAAACACAATTCCGTCTGAAAACCAGAGAGCGCCTGACAGCGCCGTCCAGCCGGGAGCGGCGGCGGGACGGGAGGGCAGGGGCCGGGCTGGGCCGGGCCGGGTCGGTCTGGGCTGGGTCGCTCGGTCCGGCCGGGGTTTGCCTGGGGCTGCAGCCGCCGCCTGTGCCCGGCCCGGGGCGGAGGGCGGCGCTGCGAGCACGGCGGGGCGGCCCCATTTCCCTCAGGCAGCGCCGGGCCCCGCGCAGCCGAGCCGGGCCGGGTCCTACAGAGCCCAGCCGAGCCGAGCCGAGCCGGGCCGGGCCGGGTCCTACAGAGCCCAGCCGAGCCGAGCCGAGCCGAGCCGGGCCGGGTCGGGTCCCACAGAGCCCAGCCGAGCCGAGCCGGGCCGGGTCCCACAGAGCCCAGCCGAACCGGGCCGGGTCCCACAGAGCCCAGCCGAGCCGAGCCGAGCCGGGCCGGGCCGGGCCGGGCCGAACCTCCTCGCAGCCTCCGGAGCCGCCGGCCGCCCGCCAAGGTAAAGCGGGCAGGGAGGGATTAGCCGGAGCCCCGAGGGTTCCCGGCGCAAGCCCGGCACCCGACGGGGCGGGAGGTGCGGCAGACAGACACCGCTCTGGGCAGCGGGGGGGACCCCCAGAGGGAGGGGACGCAGCCCCGGGCTCCCCTGGGGACAGGGAGAGGACGCCGGAGGGCTGGCGCGGCTGGGTCCCGGTGATGGATGTTCTCCTCTGCTGTTCTCCTCGGCGGGGTTAAGCTGGGCCAGACCTTCCCTGTGCCCAGTCGCTGGGGGAAGCGAGTAGGGGGTTGATCATTGCAAGGCAGGGGTGCCAGAGCTTCCCGGCAGCTTCACGAGGCCGGTGGGGATCCCGAGGGACGCAGTGCCCCGTTTCAGGGCCAGCGTTAGGAAAGGGAAGGCAGGCGGGAGAGAACTGCGGACCAAGCGGACAGAGAGCACGCCATGTGAAGGCTCTAATCAATATTGAAGTAGGTAGAAAGCGGTGCGGTTGTGGCCAAACAGCCAGTACAGACTGCTAAGGAACACAGTTTACATCTCTCTGCTGGTGGTGACTTTGTCCCCATGGGGTAGGGAAAAACTCTCAGTGTCGCATCCGTCCCGCATGGTACCAACGGCTGAATACTACGGAAAAGTAACTGAAATGTAATCTCCACAAGTTTGGGGTGATTTTTCAATCCCGCGTGCACCAAAAAGAGAAGTTATTAAATCCATTCATTGTCACACTGGGAAGAGGTATCTGGTAGTGCCTTTTAGGCAGCAGATAATCCAGCCTGTTTTAAATGTCATTAAAAATTTGTTGCAGGAATAGAGCCTACAAACAAAATAACCAGGGTTCCACCTAACTTGCAGTTTAACTTTTTGAAGCCACTTCCTGCCCGAGATTACTGCGATGCTGTGAATAATTTGGCTGCAGTTTGTGTCTCCCTCTCAGAACTTAAGTTTGCAGAATTTTGGCAGTAATTTTTCCTCCTTTGGTTCTAGTTCCTCTTTATGAATTACATGACATGTATGTTTTGTCATCTCTTCCAAACCTGCAACCATCTTATTTCACGTATGAAATTTATTGATTTTACTGTTAATCAGCTACCCTGCTGCTGCACAAAAGTGGTGTAAATGAAGTCAGGCTTGATGTAGTCCATCTGTGTCATTAGAGACAAATGGGTGAGTCCCAGTGCTCCTGGCTGCTATACTAGTGACCTGTTCCACCTGTGCAATCTCCTAATCGTTTGTCTTCACTAAATTTACAGGGGTTGGTTTGTTTGTTCGTTTTTTATTGTAACTTTGTAAAGAATATGAATTTTGGTTAAAACTTGATGTCTGAAACAGAATGTTTAACTTTTTGCTGAAGCGCTTCAGTTCTGTTTTCTCCTGTGAGCTTTATAAGAAGACTGTTACATTTAGTTATACTTAATGCTTTGTGCAAACATTGCTTTAAAATGGAGATAATTTGGTTTGAAATATGGTATACAAATGTCTTTGGGAGGTTGAATCAATGGAGCATTACAAATAACTGAGCAGTTCTTGTTTTATTCTCAGAAAGTTCTGTTCCATCTGGGAACACACAACTGGAAAAATGCACTATCTCTTAAAGGAACATTTAATCATTGCCGTTGTCTTCTCTTTAATTTTTAAATAGCTCCTGTGGGTATTACAGATTATTCTGGTGTTTGGAGGCAAAAATAACTGATGGCTCAACATAATTATTGAGTAAATTGTGTTTTAATTGTTCATCCTAGGATTTGTGGTTATCAGTGTGTAGTATCTTCAGGCAGGGTATGATGCTTTTGAAGTGCTGGTTTATTGTGTTATTAAGTGTATTTATTACAGCGAAGTTTCATTTTTTACAGATCAGTAGTCCCTATACTTGGGCAGTGTCTAGTAGATCACACACCATAACTCATGTGTCTGTAAATCAGGTGTAACCTTGATCTTCTTTGTAATTTAGAAAGAAACTAGCACATTTGATAGGGTAACAGCTTGCACGAAAAGAGGCAACAGTATGAGCAGATGGGCCTATTGGGTGTTGTAACAAATTTAATTCAATACTGAGCCCCAATATTTCTTACAGGTGAAAAGATTTACCCAACCCACAAGATTTGCTTTTTCTGTGTTTCACCTTTCCTGTTAGAAGAAATGTCTTAAAGCAGTAAGAGGAAGAAGAGGCAGAAAGGTTTCTTTCTCTTTCTCTGCCCTAAGTGGTGAAGGGAGAGCTAGTACTTGGGAAACCTGTGGATGGAGGGATCAGCTATTGTATCCTTTTGGCCCTCCAAAATGCATGAGAAAACCACCAGTCTGGAGTACTGCTGCAGATGAGAGAAGGGGTTGCCTTGTTCAAGAGAGGCACTTGTCTTTTTTGCAGATTCATGAACACCTGAGCATTGATAAGATGATCTGGGAGCATGGATTTTCTTAAAATCATACTTATGTTTCAGAGGTTGCTTTACAGGAATGTAGCTGAATTTTGTTTTCCTTTATATTGTTAAGATATCAAGATTAAGATACCCTTATCCTTTCCTGCTCTCTTTGCAGTTTACATGGGTTTTGCTTTCTCTGAGACCATTTGTAACGTCTTTGTTTGCAGTATATCTTGATTGTTTTGTTGTAGGTCAGTCTGACCTGTTCTGATGATGACTTTTCGTGTCAGGTGCTGATCTGGGGTGAAAGTGAAAACAACACCTCTTATTTGCCTGCAGCAATATGGAAGCTTTAGCCTTCCTTTGGAAGGTCTCTAGTGACAATGGTAACATGCATCCATGCAGAGCTTCCAAAGCACTTTTTGGGCTTTGGAGGCAAGGGCTCTCCTCATCCAGCTGTAGACGTGAGCATTTGAGTCACCCAAGGTTCTGAGTCACCTTTGCAGTCTCTTACACAGAGAGATAGATACTGCTAAACCTTGCTTTGGTGGCCCAGTTTGACAGCAGCCATGAATCATGCTCTATAAAATTGTTTTCCATTCCCTTCATTATCTAAAAAGAGCTTGGGACAACCATGTCAGATGCAGATATCATAGAAATGCTACCATATGTCTTTCCATGTTTAGGAATGATCTGTGGCTCTTGGAGGAACAGACGTTTGGGGCATTTCCTTATTGTCCAACCTATTGATCCATAGCTACCCTAGGTGTCACCAGTAGAGCTGCCAGGGTAGAAGATGTATATTGTACCGTGAAAGAAAGAAACCGGGTGCTATGTTCTTCTCAAGTTTCTGCAGGAGATTTTTGGGCATCTACAGCAGCATATATGAGGTTGTGTTCCTCACACCTCTCAGTTTCAATTTTTTGTATTGCTTCTGGGTTTTGAGTGAAAAGGAAGCACAAATGATTGATCTGACTTAAAATTCTACTGTAGGAACTCATAAACTAGTTTGGTAATGATAGTTCAAAAAGTTTAGGCCTGTCATTAGTTTCAGGGACTTTCTTCCAATAAAGTGACCTTTTAGATTTGTGTCTGGCTAATTGCTCTCATATATTTTGCTGCCAGGAGCTATGCCAGCCTGCACACAGCTCTGTTTCTTCTTGTTGAACATTGATTCAACATGCTATGAATTTAGGCTCAAATAAATAAGGGCTACAGTCATTAGATGTATTAGGAATATTTTGGGGAGTAAATGCATTATGAATCCTAGAAGAACAACATTCAGTGTATATACTAAACAAATTTTTCTCTGCTGCTCTGATTAGAAATGCAAACAAAACTACATCTGATAAAAGTTTTGCACTGGATACATCTCAGTGCATTTCCATTTTTACTTTCACTCTGTATTTGCTTGTAATCTAAAGGATGTAAAAGTGTGGCATGTGCCATCAGTATTAAAGGATAAAATTCTCTGTCTGCTATCAGCAATGAGCAGACCCTGCATGGCTGATGTCACTACCAACGGAAAGCCCTCAGTTGTCCTCAGACAATCCAACTGATAAAGTAAACATTTTGGTGAAAATCTTGTCGTTGTATCTACACCTCTCAGGGAGAGTGGGGATGGAAGGGGAGCAAACCTGCCTTTAGCTGCACTGCTGGTCTATCAAGTGTAGAATCACTAGGGGACAAAATCAATCATACTGGCACTCACTGGATGCTTTTGGTGATAAAAATTGCAAATTACCTCCAGTTTTAGGCAAAATGAAGTGTCTGCCTCGAAGGCAACTGACCAGGAAAGTTAGAAAGCTCAGCAGAATTTAAACTATTGATGTCACCTCCATGTTGGCAGTGAAGCTAAACATCTGAATTGCATTATTGTATTTTGCTGGCCACTGTTTAAAGTACAAGACAGCCTCTCATTGTCATCTAAGTTCTGGACAGCAGTGTTGGGTAACAGGAAAAGAAAAAACAGGAAGGAAAACATTGCACCAACATCAACAAGCTTCAGATTATGGGAAGGAATGTGGAAACTATAAATTTCTGCTACTCAGGGTTACATTACTCTTTTGCTATTCTGTGCTACCATCATGGCACGGAATGGGGGGAAGCTAAAACTGAGGTTCTGCTACTGAGTTCTGATAACTTGTATGTCTGCAGTTGTTTATACTTGAGTAGAGCTGAAGTAGACACATTGCCAACTCAAAATGGATGAGTCTGGGTAAAGTGGTGGTTCATGAGCTCAGGGGACACACTTCCACTCAGCTTTCTGCCTTTCCCAGGAGAAGTTGTGTTGGCAGAATTGAAATATTGTTCCTGTGTGCCATTAATCTGGCACAGAATAGGGAATTGTTTCTTTTACCAGTCTGTATGAAGGCATAGGGCTGGAAATATGCCAACTTGTACCATTTTATTATGCTCAGTTTTTGCTGCCTGTATGGCTCATGATGAGAAAGTCCCCAGACTGGATGATTCTGCAGTCAATAATTCTGTGATAAAAGAAAAAGAAGACCAAAAGTGTAGCTGGATTTCTATGATGTTCTTGGACCCACAAGACGGACTGAAGCACATTGACTTGATGTGAGGATACTGTATAAAAATGAACAGAAGTGGAACTGTTTTGTTTTCTATAGAAATCATCCCCTTTGGGAGCTGACAGGAAGGTACAAAGGGCAGGTCTGGTAGACAGAAATTGCTTGCAAGCTTTCTCCTCCTTGCATATGTGCTTTACACAGGATTGCTTTTTTTCCCCCACCTTTCATAAAGGTGCTTTTAACTCACAGTTCCCCAGCTGCTTGAGTGTATTTGGAATACATTTTCTGGAGCCCGGGATCCAACCTGTGTCTGTGCAAAGTTATTCTGGAGAGGATCTTAGTGAGGAGTCTCACACCCAGCCTACATGCCTTTACTGTAGTCATAGGTTAAATGTCCTTCCTGTCCTCTTTTGGAACAAGAGCCCTTTGCTAACCCCCTCCTCTGGCCTTGAGTAACTTCTTCCTGACATACTGTGACTAAGCTTCTGGGTAGTCCCTTTTTCCTTTCAGCTTCACTTAAATGAGCCTCAGTGATCATTCAGTAATCTTGTCATCCTGCCTCACCCTAAGAACAGGACTCACAGCTGCTTCTCCCAGACCACACTCAGTAAGGGTGTTAAAGAAAAAAAGTATGTGTTTGGGGCAGTGCATGGGGGGAGAGAGGAAGGCTGGGGATGGTGGCGGATCCGTCACAAAGGTGATGCTGAGGCAGCAGCATTTGGAGGATGGCCTTACACTCAGTGTCCTGTGGAACATATGAAATGTCTGTCTGCCTCTCCCCACCCCTCTCACCCTCTCTGTCACTCTCTGAAAATGAAGTACTCAAATATCACTGAAAAAGATGGTAGTGTACTTGTGCGTAGGAGTTCCTGTAGTGTTTAAATTACTCTTATCATCTTGGCAAAACAAGTGTAAAATACAACTGCTGTTATCATTTAAGTGAAACAGTGTAGCTTTCAGGTCTATGAAATCTGGGACTTTTGGACTGATAAAGACTTTTTCCAAAATCAGTCCTCACTGCAGGTTTGTTCCTGTAAAACATGTGACATAACTCTGCATTTCCAAAATGGCAAAAAAGGGAACAAGCTTGCACCAGGTTTAGTTGTATAATTGGCATAGTTAAAATTTATGTGAAACATGAGTAGGATCTGTGAGTTTTGGGATGCTTTTATCTAACAATGTTTGTGTTTACCTCTGGGTGGGTGATTCTGAAATTAGTAGAATATGAACTCTAGTACCCCATGTTAACAACAGAGTAGGATTCTCTCTTGATTGTATTTGTCTGCCACTTTAATTTTAATCCAAAGCCAGATGTCACTCATTTTTTAACCAAAAAGGATACTTTTCAGTTGTACAGTCCTCCTGAAGCTACTAGTGTTTTAGTATGCCACTTTTATTCCCTCATGAATGGAGTTCTAGCATGTCACATCATCCCTGAGATAAATATGCAGTGTAACTTCAGCTGCAGATAAGACTACAGTTATTGGTACACCAAATTTCCCAGAAGAATAGTTAAAAAAACCTGCTTTCAGAGTTATCAGTGTGTGCAAGCTTTTTATTGGAAAACACAGCGCTTATCAATGTTAGGTAAGTACAGTGCTGGAAGCAGTCTAATTGCTTTTGATCCATTCTTTTCAAAATATGAGCTAATGTTAAAGCAGAAGAGAGTTACAGAGCCATGTCATGTAGGTAAGAAAGAGGCAAGTCAACATGCTAATTGCCAAATCTGATTGTGATTTGGAAACCTTGGGGTGAGCTACCATTTCTGTTTATCACTCCAAAACTTCAATTTCCATTCTTAGTATCTACTAGAATTAGTAACTAATTGGATTATGTTCCTCTAGACTGAAGTCTGCAGAGCCAGATGTTCTCTTGTACTTTACTTCATAAAAGTGGGCCTAAATGTCTGTTAAGGACTTTTTACTATGTGATAAAATAGCTGGCTAAGGAGCTTCCATCCTGCCTCACTCAGGTATATAAGAGGTGTGTGTAGTATGACGTTTTTCTTGACATCTAACTGTAAAACGACTGTCAGGAACCTTAGATCTATTTCAGATCTGCAGTCAATGTGGCCAGAAGGTTATTCCCAGCAGTGACAAGCATAATTTGCTTCAGAAGGAGGCAAGAAATCTTGTGCTGGAAGGCATGATGTAACATTTCATGTCTGTCATGAAAGCTTTACTCTTCAAATTTGTCGAGGCTTTATTTTAGGTCTTAAAACATGAGGTTCATCATCCTTGCCTGAAGTTCTGTGCAATACTAGCACGTCTAGCTACAACTGCATGTAGAGAAAACCAACTCCTCAGCTTGCTTACTCACCAGTTTTGATGATGAGCTTCACAGTTACACAATAACTGGAACATTTTCCCTGGAACAGTTATTTCGACTTTCATTTACTATTCCATTGATTTTGTGTTGTAAGTTAGGGTGAAATGGTGCCTCAGTAACTTTCCCCTGGGATATAGTGCATTTTTTTAGTCACTCTAGTTTCATATCTGTTTTCTGTGACAATCAGTTACCCTCTTTTCTGCTTTTCACTTTATGGTGGCACTCTCTCACTTTCATCATGCTTCCCTAGTTTTCTTCCTTTTTCTGTCTTTGCTGTGGGATGATCTACTTTGTGTAGTCTGTAGTACACAAGGGTGAATCTCTGATTTGAGCAGTTTACTCATCAGGCTACTGCTGTGTCTCTCTAAAATATTGAAGATTTCTTCATTCCACTCCAGAGAGCATTTAAGCATTAAGCAATAGCAGGAAGTTGCAATGCTGTTAGTGGTTGTCTGGGTAGTCAGTGTTCGTTTCGGCGGTCCTGGTACTCTGACACACACTGTAGTGCAGACTAGACCTGTCCCTCTGTGACATGGGGAGAGCTCGCAGAGGTCGCACAGAGGTCGCCTCTGCAGCCACGCCGCCCCCCCGCCCCCCCCAAGTCTTGTCACAAAATCCAATATGGTGCACACAAACCCAGAAAACTGATAGAACTACTTACACATTTAAAGTTTGGCCCTAGTTTGAACCCTGGTTTTATGTGTCCAGTATCACAGTTCTCAATCCTTTGCCATAAATAAAATGTTTCTAGTTCTTTTCTCTGGTAGCATTCCATTGCAGACACCCATTTACACTGCTTCTTTCCTTTCAAAGGAACAGATTTTTGAGCAAGGAGATTATTACAGAGGCTGTGTCTTCCCCATGGCTCAGCACCACTGGTGTGTGATCCTGTCCTCACACTGCCCTCTTGCAACAAGTGCTGCCGTTGACTGTCATGTAGCATGTACCCATTTTTCTTGTCTCAGTGTGCTTCCTCAGATCTCCTGAGATTTGGTAAGACTGGAGCTCTCTCAGTGCAGTAATAATTGAAAGAAAAACGGGAAAATATTGAGCCAAAATGTTGGTCACGTACCTAACCATAACCTGGTTTTGCACTAGATAACACCCAATAAACTCCTAAGCCAAAGAAAGAAGGCTTTCAGGATGAAGTATTTAGGAATTTCTCAACATCAGATTTTGTTTACCTCTCTATCTCTTACAGGCTGCATTTTTTTTTAATGTTTAAGATACAACCATGGTTTATTAGCTGGTGACTTCATATGAAATGTAAATGATGAAAGGAGGTTGTTGGAACTTCTGATGAACACAGATCTGGAGCATGTGTTTTAGCACATACAGGATAAGGTTTCTGAACTGTTAGTGACTAGTTCTAAGTTGTAGATTCAGATTTTCGTGAGTCATGAGCAGTTGTTTTAAAGTTATTTGTGAACACAATATAAAAGAACATTGTGTATCCTGGTTTACACCATTGCTGGCTTTGAAATGAACTGAAATGAACTTCTTGTTTGTGGTTTTTTTTTTTTTTTATTTCAGATGGAGCAAACCTGTAATGATATAGATGAAATGTTCAGCAATTTACTTGGGGAGATGGACATGCTGACTCAGGTAGATAATATTTTTTCCTTTCAAGATTAGAAAAATTAGCTATTATGTGTTAGATGAAGGAGGGAACTTTTCTACATTTTTCATGCACTTCCACTCTGAATAAATACAGTTACATTATTGTAGTAAACCTTCAGCTGAATTTCTCTGCTTTACAGTTAAAACAAGTGGCCCAAAGAATAAGGTAATATCAGTACAGGGTATGCTGCTAAAGGGACCTAGATGCTTGTGAAAGACATTTTCTGAAAAAAAAGCCCAGCCCAGCAATTTAAATTCCTCTGGACTTGGTCCAAAGAAATTAAAGGATTCTGTGAAAACAGGAAGAGTTTGAGTCTGAATATTCAGGTATGAATGCTTAGCATACATGTGTAAATGGGCTGTAGCCTGAGTGTCAAATGTGAACTTTGGAAATGAAGGCAACGTTTTGAATATATGTTTAAAGGATTCTTTAAATATGGCAAAATATTAAGATGCAGTGAGGGTGGCATTCAAGAATTCATGGAGATGTTATTCCCAATGCAGAATACATTCTTGAGAGTATAAAACAGCTTGAGCCTTTTTCTAAAGCTGTAATCATTGAATACTTCCTGCAAAAGCTGATGGAAGGAGAATTTTTGTTTCTAAAAAAAAAAAACCTGCAAAGGGAATAAATTTGTTGTATTTTAATAAATGCATGATTAAAAACAGTGAAGTTGTCATCTTGAATGCATGAGTTTTGTTACAGCCTCTGTTTTAAGGGGGTCTTTCATCTTGGTGAATCCCAATGCTTGACAAATTAAATACCTATAATTCTGAGGCACAGAATAGAAATTGTGTTTAAACTGGGTGAAAGCCAAGATTTCACATGGCATTAGCTGTCAAAACACAATATCTTGTCCCTCAGTAGCCTTTCTGCTCTTCAGGGCTTTTTGTAAACATGCATATTTATTTTATATATATGGGGGGGTTTATGGTAATCACATTTCATTATTATGCCTTCAAAAGAACAAATGGCTGCTTGTGATGAATTTTACCTCCTCAGACTGGGCACAGCAGTGTTACAAGTGCAGGTGGTGCAAAGAGTGTGAGTCTCTTGTATGTGTGCTCCCTGGTGCAGTACTGGGTGGGACAGAGTGTTCCTGAGAGTGACACAGGCTTCCCCTCCTCTCTAAAGTTCTGGCATCACCTCTCACATCAGCATTGTACAGGAAAAGGAGGTAGGGGTGTCTGAAAGCCTGAAGACTTTAATTTAACTGAACTGGATCTATTAAGTACCTCAGATTCTCAACTTTCTAAACAAGGCTGTAGATAGTTTTTTCACACTTTTTCACTAGTCTGTCTGTTCCTAAAGCAAGTGTAAATGATAGAAATGCACAGAGATACCTCTACGTGGTATAACAGGGCTGAAAAAGAAATTCAAATTCAGAATTGTCCTTTTCTGCCACAAACTAGGAATTCTCTGTTTACACAGATTTGCAGTTTACATTGCAACAGCATGGGGTTGTGCTTGTTGTATTTGGGTTTGGGTTTTTTTCAAACAGTTGGAGAAAGCAACAGCTAGGTTTCATTTATATTGGTAAATAAAGCACTCTGGAATGAAAATGGCACTGTGGCTCAAATGTGTGCACAACTAAACTCTTTCTATACCCCCCTTCAAAAAAACCCAAGAAAGCTAAAAATCAGTCTGGCTTTGCCCACTGTCTCGATTAGAAACAGTCCAGTTCCCTGCTGTTCCCCACACCAAGCCCAGGTGTTGCCTGACAGGAGTTGCTGCCAGCAACATTGGATAGAGAAGCATGGAAAACCCTTGCCATGATTGTGAGACAGTGTTTGAATTCTTTTCCTGGCCCTAGTTAGTTTACCAGTCCAGCATTATCTCAGAAACCAGTGTGTATCATTCTATTCTTGAAGAAGAATTTGTTTCTTTAGATAAATTCAGGTAATCTATTTTCAAATGTTTCTGTATGTAATTATATCATCAAATACCCATTTTTTCTTCTACCTTAACAGAGTTTAGGAGTGGAGACCGTACCACCTCCATGCCCCAAAGTGTCCAATGATGAATTTAGCTTCACAGTTGGTTTTAAAGATTTAAATGGTAAGTAATCGAATGGACTCTTTCATTCCTTTTACGCTTGTTTAAAATACTTTGCAGCAGCAAAGGAGAAGAAAATCTTTACATACCCTTGATCAAAACTCCAAACCAAACAAAAGAACTCTGTTTTGCTGGAGGGGGAGGTATATTGTTGTGTCTCAATTTAGGAAACTTCAAAGGGAATAATTTTTTGGGGATTGCTAAATTTAAATAGAAGTCAGACTTCTAAAAATGTTTGAGTGTAGAGGAAAACAAAAATGAGAAGTTTCCCAAATACCTTTCTAAAATGTAACCTTTTTAATGTAAAGATTAATGTAAAGATTAATGTAAAGATTTAGCTTGGTGGAAGACAGAGTTCCTCAGTGTGATGTCAGAGATGCCTAAGTATTTCTGTCCAGTGGAAGCATCAGCTTCAGCTGCTTCCACTTTTCAGTGCTATTTCTCATTTTGATTTGCACTGTCACTTTTGCGTGTACAGCTGCTTGCTGAGGCTGTATGGCAAAACAAGGGGATTTATCTGAGTTTGAAGTAAGAACCCCTCCTTTCATTTTGTTTGTGATTGGTTTTTTTTGTTGGCTGTATATTTGTTTTTGGGGTTTTTTGACTGAGGGCTGGTTGTTTGCATTAATCTGAGTTGGTGTTAACCTCTGGTTTTGTCCCAGGATCAATTCCCTGTTGGGCTTCCTAAAAACTCATTAAAGTGGGTAGAGCTATGTTAATAGAGAGGATCATAAGCCAACTTTCCCACTGTAAAAAAAAGGCTATTAAATGCTATATTTGCATAACAGGGAGAGCAGAGTAAACTGAGATGGCCTAGTGGCATGTTCACACTTAGTCTCATAAATGACTATTCTTCATTGGACTATATTAGCATTTTTATCTGATTCAGTGCTCTCTATCCCTCTCAAAATCTCACTTAAAAGTTTTCCCAATTTGTGATTTATTTCTTAACTGGACTCTTTAGAGAGATTGAAACCACTGACTCTGTTCAATCGTAAAGAACCCTTCTCTTCTAGAAAGCTGAATGATCCTACAGGGTTTTGCTCCACAGTATCTCTTAACACCATGGCTAGTTCAAACAACCACAAATTACATGTGAAGTTCTGGTACAGGATTTTATCTTATACTCTGTCAGAGTAGAAAACAGAAAGAAAAAGTTACAGTGTTTCTATCTGGTTCTAAGATGCTTTTAAAAGAGACTTTCTTGATTGGTCTATGCTTAAAGGATCCTCAAAAGTGTGTGTGATGTACCACCCATGTGGTATGTCACAGATCACACAATTACTGATGTGCTACAGATGATACCATGCAGTTTCTTGGGTCTTAATTTTCTTTGATTCTGCTTCATTTTAATTTTAGAGTAGTAGAATCGTAATAATATATGAAAATATTCTTGATCTAGACCTCAGTTTGTTGTGTGCTGTTCCAGAACTTCTTAAGCATTTATGTATGCACTTACAGCCTAGTGGGAGCTCATGGAATTTCTGACATTCCTGTCACTAAGCGTGTACCCAGTAACCTTGCTGGATCAGGGCCATGTTTTGTAGCATCATAAGGGTCTGAGACTATAGCACTGGAACGGAAGCTTCCTGTCCTGTTTAGTTTGTATTCATAGAGTTCCTTGTACTCTGAACTTCAGTTTGACCAGATTAATGGCTGTTCCGAAAGCACATTTGTTTCTTGAACCCGTGTAAAATGTTGTTTCCTTTCCCATAACCCTCTAACCATGCCTTCTGAATTTAGTCTCTGCTGAACTGGAAACAGTACTTTGCATTGCACTTGCTCTCTGACACATTTTGTGGTTTTCTTTACAGAATCACTAAATGCCCTGGAGGACAAAGACCTGGATGCTTTAATGGCTGATCTTGTAGCAGACCTTAATGATGTTGAACAGAAAACTTTACAAGCCCAGAAAACTTCTTCTTGCAACCAGCAAAGTACAGTCACTCAGCCTTCAACAGGCTTGAATAGTGACATTTATTCTAAAGTAAGTCCCTATGTTATCATTACTGGAGGACAGTTTGGGGATGATTTGCCCCCTCCACCTCCAGACCCTGAACCAGAACTTCCACCACCACCGCCTCCTCCAGAGCCAGTTACTCAGGTAAGTCTGGGTAGAACCTTATTCTGACCGTTTACTAGCTCTTGTCATTTTGCAAGTGGTATTTGGCACTAGAACACCAGTGGATCTCCCAGGTAGATACATCTTGGGAAGGTTCTGCAATGATGAAACATGCATGAGCTCTGGAGTGAAATTTCTACAGTTGTGGCCTCAGCAGTTTCTGCCTGTTCCTTGACCGATTGCCCATTCCTTCATCTTTCTAATCATCATTTTGATAGACCAATATGGGCATAATAATTTCTAATAGTTTATTGTAACAGAAAATCTATCACTGATTTTTTTCAAGAAGCACTGCTCAGTTAATATCTGCCTATAGAGAGTTTGCTTTTGGCATCAGTGCAAAGTGTGGTAAATGATCTCCACTTTGTGAAGATGTCACTATGTGTGTTCATTACAGTCTGTGCTGTTTGTACTGATGAGAAAATTCTGTGGACGTTTCCCAGCTCCATCCCTGGCCTAAGTGATTTCTTGCAATTTCTTGAAAACTGTTCAGTTGTGTAAAACTCAACATTTGCTAGGTGACCAGGTGGAGGGACAAGCACAAGAAGTGCCTCTCCTAGTCCTAACACGCTCTTCTTGGTCTTGCCTTTGAAAGGAAATAATGAAGACTAGTTGCAATAGGGGACAAATGCTCTTAGGAGGTGCCAAAGTTATCAGTGGGTAACTATTTATAACTATTTATAAACAACTGACTTACCTGTATCTAAAATTACAGACTTAGCACAACCTCCTCCTTGTTTGTGTTTCTTGCAGAGCTGTTTTAACAAGTGAAATAAAATGTGATATTTGTAGTATTTTTTTGATATGCAGTTGTGGAAAGGTAGATAATGTGAGAATTCTCTGTCACAACCCTGTGAGGAGAAAGCATTAAAAAAGTGATGCAGCCCCCCAAAAAGTGAATCTGAAATCATGAAATACACAAATATATCTCTTTCAGTATTCATGTTCACAGTAACTATGATTGAGAGAAGATGTTTACATTTAGGGAGTATGAAAATATTTTAGGGAACATGAAATGTATCAGTCAGTTTTGCTTAAAACTGTGGTCAATTCATTGCTGTGTAAAAGCCCACAAGAACTGCATATGAATCACCTCAGCGTCACTGTTGCCCTTGTGCTTGGAATCATACAGCAGAAATATTCAGCAAAAGGAACAGAAAATTGGATAGGAAGATTGGATATGTCTGATGATCTAAAAAGTGGTTCACTGGATTAAGCTTCGTTTGATGCATAGGACCTTTCAACACTGTTTGAAGAATGACACTCATAAACATATGGGAGGAGCTTGGCCATTTTTCTGCATCTCAAAAGTCACTTCTTCCTCAGTTGAACTATTCATCTCAGACTGATCTCTAATGATATTCCCTGGTCTCTTTCCAGATTCAGGGAGTGTCAGAGGTGAACAGGTTCTAGAAGCATTTCTGAGGAATATAGTGACAATATTTTATTTCCTCATTGAGGCATTGGTTCAGCTTTTTCCTGCAGTTCTTTGCCTCATTTCATGATACAGGTTGTATTCAAGTACTAATGGCATACCCACTGTGGCTTACTGTCCACAAAAATGTCCACAGGGCTGTTACACAGGTTACAGTGTGAATGATGGAGGTAATAACAATTTAAAATTAATATGGAAAGAATTGATTTCAAATTAATATTCATTGTCTTGATTAGTATTTGTTTTGATGTGACATCTCTGCTCAGTAGGATTAAATTCAGCTGTAAGTGGAATGTGTTTTGTGTCATGGAAGTCCACATTCCTGTTAGCCAGGATTCTTGATAAGAGTTTCTTGATCCAATCAAGGCTGAAGGGGTGTTTTACACTTCTGGTTATTCACAGTCAAATCAGTCAAGTGTTAGTAATTTCCAATGCCACCGTGATATTAAGACCTTATTTTCTAACCTTTAGGTGTGCCAAAATAAAGAAGTACGGCCTTTCTTTCAGGGAAGCACAGAGCTGACTCAGAAGTTTTCATCAACTCTGACATTTCTTTTTAAAACTGCCCTTAAGCTAAATAAGGCTTCTTCATTTTCTATTGGCATGATGACTTTATGTGCTTTTGTTTAAAAATCCAGAAACCGTGATGATGATATTGTAGTGGGAAAATAAATACTGTAGCTTGTCAAAGCATTTCTCTAACACTGCTAAGATTTTACACCTGGTAGTTTATTTCCTTTCTCTGCATTAAGTCAAAGCTTATGAAACCATGAAGGCCGTCAGGTGAGAGCTCTGTTGCATAGATTTATACAGTGTGTGAACTCTGTTCAACACAAGTCACATGCAGGTGAAGCCTGAATTATACCTGCCTACAGTTTTCATCAGAAAGCCTGCCCACACCACGCTCAGCCGCTTTGGTGAAGATGCTTTTCCTGCTTGCTGCAAAGAGGTGGTAAGGGGAGGGCCCCAGCGTGAAAGGCTGTGTGCCTTTCCCTCTGCACAAGTCAGCTTTACTGCAGCAGTCACCTTTGTGCAACTGCTTGTGTTCAACTACAGAGGCTTTTTTTGGATTCTCTAAGTTAAGCACTGCTGACCTATAGCAATGCAAGTTTCCACACCTGCAGAGAAAAAAAAAAAAACAAGATATTTTTAACTGATTGCGTGGTATTTATAGTGGAGAATTTGATAACAGGAAACATACTTGAAGCAGTGATAAAACAAAAGATATTTAGTTCAGCTGGAGGAATGTCAGTCAGGAGTACTTTAGCTACTATTGAACATGCCTCAAAACTTTTCATGAATAAGATAACCTTCTTTCTATGATTGCATTTTCTCTCAGTAACAGGGGAGTGATGGCAGTACTTAGTTAGGCTTAGTTTCTTGCAAGTGCATCTTCCATGAATTGCAGCCAGTTGTCTTGGTGCAAAGACCACTAAAAATTATGACTTCAAGATAGCAAATGGAGGCTGAAGGTAACAGAAATCTTGTGTGGAAGCAGGACAGGAATCTTCTCTCACAGTCCTTGACTGGAAACTGGTAGCTTGTGAGTAGTATAGCGCAAAATCCTACCACTTTTAAACAAAGAACACTGTGAAAGTAAGAGAGCAATAGGGACAACAAAAATCAGCAGAGAGGCAAAAAAGTAAAGACAAGACAGTCTTCAGTAGAGGCAACAGGGATGTTAACTTGGAAAGAAACTGTACCCTCTAGTAGTACTGGAGGAGCCTAAGGAAGCCCCAGGACCTACAGTCACTTGCTCTCCAAAATGTGCTTTTCCAACTCCAAATGTGACCAGAGGAGACTTCTGGAAGAGAGATGGCATAAAGGAACTGTCCCAGTCTATACAGCAGTCACAGAGGCAGCGCTATGCACTGGCATTTGGTACACACAGCAAAAATTCTCAACACCTAGGGAGCCAGATTACAAATGTCATTGATATTAAGAGAGAGGCATGATATTGATAGAGCTGCTTTGTAAAAGGAGAGCTGGGTGATACTGAGATTTTTGGGATTCTTACTGTGGAATGAACTTGTGTGCTCCCTCTAACTGTCTCTGTGTTAATATGAATAGATCCATTTGTAGAATAAAAAGTCGTGGTATCATCCAATTAATGGAGGTGTTCCTCTCCATAAGTATCTCTGCAGTAAGAGATCATATGTGGCAGGTCAAAGAATTTGAGTAAATTGATGTACTGAACATGGGGTATAAAATTCTAAGTGGTGTAATTGCAAGCCAAAATTTCAGTAAAATTCTACAAATTCTAGTTCTCTTACCTTAATGAGAAGTGAGTTCTCTTCCAAGCAGTGGCATCCACAATGCTATTTCACTCAGGCTGGATCTTCCTTCATCTTCTCTTTTGTATCAGCTGTACATACAGAAGCATAGAAGGGTCCAGTTTTCAGGCATTCCTCTAGCATTTGAGGAACAGATCATGAGCAACAGCAGGGAGCATTGGGCTTGTAAATAAAAGCTTTGGCTGAAGAATATTAGGTCAAGGAAAGCTGGAGGTTATCTGTATGTATGAAGTTACCTGTGACAATCTTTATCTTCAGGATATAAATATCAAGAAACAGCCCTTTTCAAGTGAATGTAAATTGCTGAGATTATTTAACATGAAATATACCAAATATCTTGTGTCTTTTCAGGAAGAACTAGAAGCAAAGGCTAAAGCTGACAAGATTAAACTTGCATTGGAGAAACTGAAGGAAGCCAAAGTTAAAAAGGTGAGCTGTAAAATAGTAAATGCCACCATAAGAGCTAGCACCTAAGTATCTGTTAACATTCTTTTTAATAATAAATTTCTTACTAAAATTACTAGGCTTTTCCATATTTTATCTGTAAAGATACTCTCTGGAGCTCTCGTCATCCACCTCAAGGGAAGTAAGTGAGAATGCTATCTCCAAGGGACTTACGTTTTAGAGGACTTGGAAAGCACTGCCTGTTTTTCTTTGTTTTTCAGTGTTGGGGCAAAACCCACTGTTCTGATGAGTTGCTTTAGAGAAAGCAGAGTGTACATGAAAATGTTGCTTGCTTATGCTTTGCTGATTCCAGGAGTATTAAACTTTTCTTTATAGTGGATGTGGATTTAGCTAATCTCTATTAAATTAATGAGGGTCTTCTTGCTAAATCTTTTCACAGCAGCGTAGTAATGTACAAGCATAATAGAAATTATTTTAGACCAACAAATTAGAAAGCTTCTAGCCAGTGTCTGCACTGTTCTGAAGTGTGCCAGTAATTATGTCTACTCATCCTAAACTAGTGTTGCATCTGAACTCAGCAGAAGCTGCAGGTGTTCAGTAAATATGAATAATGGATGTTAACTGAAAAACAGTCATGACCTTTCAGTCTTGCTCAAAGAGAATGGGAACTGGAATGGAATGGAGCCTGCAGAGCTTCCAGAAAGAATGGAAGCTTCCAGTAAATTTGGGGATGTCCAGACTTGAGATGGTTCCCACAGAACACTTTATGTTCATGTACAAATGCTCCTTCTGAGATAATGTCCTGGGAGGATTTCACCAGTGTTGATTTTGTAGACCCCTGTAACTAAAGTTATGACTGTTCACTGGTCACCCTCTTTTCCTTGTAGTGTTAACAGTTCTCCTATGGGAGACTTTCTTTTCCCCAACTTTTGTTCCTCCCCTGAATATTTGGAACCATGTGGCAGAAGTAAGGTTCAATCTTGTGACTGTGTCACTATAATGAAATTACTGTGCCATTCTTGGATTCTAAATTGACTAAATATTGCCAAGAAAACTGGTTTTCACTCTTCTACTAAAAGCAGAGGGCAGGGATGATGATGAAATGCAAGCTCACAGCCTTGGACTTCAGGAGAGCAGACTTCAGTTTCTTCAAAGATCTGCTTGGAAGAGTCCCATGTGGGACTTCCAGGTGGGAAGAAAGGATCAAGAAAGCAGGTTAATATTTAAAGATCACCTCCTTCAAACTCAAGAGAGTTCTATCCCAATGGAAGATGATCAAAAAGTATTGTGAAGTTGATCAGGAATATCTCCTGTGAGGAAAGGCTGAGATTACCTAGGGAAGAGAGGGGTCTGTGTGGTAGTTGTCTATCTCCAGAAAAACCTCAAGAGAGGGTACAAAGAGAATGGAGCTGGGCTCTCTTCAGTGCTGCCCAGTGGCGGGACCAGAGGAAATGGGCACAACCGAAACACAGGGAGCGCTCTGAACACCAGGAAACATTTCTTCACTGTGAGCTTAGGTGAGCCTGGCAGGTGGTGGAGTCTCCTTCCTTGGAAATGATAACAAACCATCTGGGCAAGGTCCTGGCCATCAGTCTCTAGGTAGCCCTGCTTGCCCAGGCAACTGGATTGGATGACCACCAGAGGTCCCTTCCAATCTCAGCTGTTTTGTGATTCTGTGAAGGTAGAAGCTACATGCATGTTTCTGAGCAGTCGGTTATAACCAGACAAAAATCCCCTTTCGCCTTAAACATGTTAGATTGTGCACATACAACACTTATTTTTCTCTCTAACCTGCACTATTGCTCAGCTACTTATTTTACAGAAGATTCTTCTTACAAGGATTGGAATCAAACAAGTTCATGGCTTTTGTTACATTTGGTTTTACTTTTCAGAGACAATGTAGATTTTCGCTTGAGGATCATAACTTTCTACTTGACCTTTTACACAGATTGTCTCTGCAGAACCAAAGCCTCTTATGCACACATTTTAAAATAAAGAGCTATTTAAACAAGACTACATGGAAAGTCCTCATAAATCACCAGCAATGTATGGACCTTGCAGAGAATTATTCTACTCTTTTCAGTACTAATGGAGCATTTTAAGTACTTTCTTATAATGTATTTCCAGTTCTTTATCACATTTTATGTACTTCAGCATTTTCTTGCATTGTTCCTCTCTGAAGAAAGTTCACTCTGTTTCTTGTTTAACAAGTACTTCACTATATAAAGAAGTAACGAGTATCTTAGGTTAATTCGGTCAATGTTAGTAACTCATGACGGGAAGAGGAGGGGCACTCACTGATTTTTTTCTCTGTGCTGGCCAGTGACAAGACCTGAGGGAATGGCCTGGAACAGGCCCTCCAGGGAAGTGGTCACAGCACCAAACCTGACAGAGTTGAAGAAGCATTTGGACAATGCTCTCAGGCACATTCTGTGACTCTTGGGATTGTCCTGTGCAGGACCAGGAGTTGGACTTGATGATCCTGATGGGTCCCTTCCAACTCAGCATATTCTGTGAACTCATCTGTTTTCTTACTGATGACTGTTGGACTATGGCCTATCTTAATACAATCCAATTTCAGGTTATTCTGTTGGCATGGCAAGATTCTTCCATTCTTTTTCTATTTAAAAAAAAGTTTTCCACATTCGTAGCTTACATTAAGAACCCTCTGTCCTTCTGTACTTGGTTTCCCTATCAAGCGTTTTCCTTAATTGCACGTGTAGTAGATTTAGAGAAGAGATTAACTTCTGCTTTTTCTTCATAGCAATTTCACCTTTCCTGAAGTCATGCACAGGACAAGGCTCAATTTTATTTTTAGAGAAAAGATCTTTATTTTGGTGTCCTTATAATGTGAAAACTTCGGAGCTGTTTTATTCTCTCAGCTTGCTGTGGGACAAGATGCCTTTGAATCAGTAATAACCTTCAGCCTTTATCTTTCTTATCTGTGTTAGCAGATTCAGATGAGTCTTTTTCTTGCTTTGGAAATTAACTGACTCTTCTGACTTTGTTCTCAGCTTGTTATCAAGGTGCACATGCACGATAACAGCACAAAGTCTCTAATGGTGGATGAGCGTCAGGTGGCACGGGATGTTTTAGACAATCTCTTTGAGAAAACCCACTGTGACTGCAATGTCGACTGGTGTCTGTATGAGATATACCCAGAGCTGCAGATTGGTAAGTTGTGTAGTGACACAGCAAAGAGATAGAGGACTGGTGATCTTGAAAAAACAGGTAAATGTTGTTAATCTTGAAAAGATAGTAACATTTCTCCTGTCTATGTGTCCCCTGGCATTGGTACATCACATTCTAAGATGAGGGATGCTGCAGGAATATATTTGGTCTGTTCATACTGTAGAATGAGCCCATTCAGCTGTGCTGTGCCCTGCAGAAGGCTCTTTGCTTTTCACCATTTCCATTATTTTATTTTCCACAAATTGAAGGAGCCATGTGAATTTCAAGGTGATGACAAACCCAGACAGACCAATACTCAAATCCACTTTTTGAAGAGAGGATGCAGTGCTGGAATGCTGTCAGCAGGCACGCATTACATACTGGCCAAACAAATGTCATTAAACAAGACTCTGTGAAAAGTGTTTCAGTCATTTCTAATGGTTTTCATTTGTGGTCTTCATTTTCTTCAGTGTAGCTGTGCACAGAATACTGCTCTGTGTTGAGACTGCAGCTCTGCTGATGGTCAGTTATGATTTATGGAGTAATTAACCTGGCCGCCAGGTCCTAGGAAACAGCTGTGCAAAACGTAGAAATTGTTCTGTGCAACACAGTGAGTCTTGTTTTAAAAATGCTTCAAGGTTTATTTCATTAAGAACAGAGTATTCTCTAATTGTGAAATATTTCAGAATCTTTTTATTTTCCAGATGGTAAAGATATTGACATCAAAAGAAGGAAAATTGCTACAACTTTCTTTCAGAGTCACATTTGACCTAGAGAAATGTGGAATTGTCAAATTCCAGCCTTTAACATTCTCAGTTTACAGTCTCCCAGCAGAGATGTGAAAATTCACAAATAAAGTAAAATATAAATATTGCACTTTAAAAGAGCCCCAGGTGTAGTCATTCTGCTAAAGCAAATGATAGAAATTTGAAAATAACTGGAAAAAAACCTGACTGGTCATGAGCGAGGAGATGCTCATCTGCTTTTAAGAGTGGTGCAGAAATTTGCTGCCAATCTGTTCTTGCTGCTTGATTGAGATAATGCTGCTGCATTCTTTTGTACCTGTTTGTCTTAACTAGGGAAAGACTGGAAATGTCATTTGACCCTAGAAATCTGATAAGAGTCACTGAACAATTTTGGAATGTTTTCCTATCTTATAAAGTTGCTCCCTTTTTGTCCACTGTGACTCGGGCAGATGTCTGAATGTAAGGATGACAGCACATAAACATATTGTTTTCTGAATCTCCATAGTCATTAAGAAGAATGTACTTGTGTTTCTTCATAATCTGGATACATATTTGAATTTCCCATCATGCAATTAAAACTGAAAATATCATGGAGACAGTTTGCTACAAACATTGGGGTTAATGGTTAGAATTGTTTTTGTAAAAATTACTTGTGCTACTTTAGTCCCAGCTAATGCTAGATGATTTTGGTTAATGTTAGGTATTGGTATAGTGAGGAATTACTCTCATAATGAATAAAAATTATTTAAAAAGCCAGGACAGAAGAAAAGTACCAAAGGAAATAAACTTGTATCTGGTTCAAGAAAAAAGGAAAAATCTATTAATTCCTGATACAGTGATCTATTACCAGGTGCTGAGGATGGAGCCTTTTTGTTTGCAGAAGGCAGTTTCAATATGAATGGAATGGTACATGTTATTTCTTCTGCTTCCAATGCACAGCAGCATGCAGTTAATTTTGTTCAAAATCAGAACAGTGGGAGCCCTTCTTTATTTTCACCAGTATAATTCTTGGCTGCTCTAGATGGCTTTATTGCTATCAGCACAAAGACAGAACTTTTCTGAAATTCCTCTTTCTGCCTGCTTTCCACATTAGTATTAAAGAGAATAAAATTACATTTACTTTAAGAAGCAAGTCTAAACAGCAAATATTTCTTGCTGAACTGAAGGTCCAAGCTACTTTTGTATCACAAGATCCTTGACAGGTTGTCTTACATATATGGTTATTTTGAAATACTATCATTGTAAATAAAATAAACTACAGTTTAAAATTAAGTACATGTTAAATATTGCAATCTCAGTAGTGAGAAGGTGATGTAACACTGGGCTGTATGTACCAGCATCTATTTTGCAATAAAGACTACTAAAGTCTTATAATAGGCATCCAGATTTGACTTTTTTAAAGTAAAAGTAATTATTAAAAAGACCTTCCTGAGGATGATAAAATCACATTTTTCATACAAGAAAATTCTGGTGAATCAAATGAGTGAACAAAAATAGATGTGCCAAAAAATTGGTGTTACTGTCTGAGAATTGTTTTGTGCCTATCTTAAACTATAAGGTATTGTTCATGCTTCAAACCATTCACAGGGTTTTATATAGTACTTTCTATTTCCAGTGCACTGCAGAAATTCCAGTTGCTAAATGAAGAGTGTTATGTTGTTGGTGTTAAAAGTTACCATGTGCATGTGAATGGGTCTTGAAGATAAGGTCATTCTGTGAATTCAATTAATTCACAAGATATAGGTTGGATGGGATGTACTAAACCCTTGTAAAAAGTAACAGATGTTAAAGAAAGCCTACAAAATGTGTGCTGTTACCTCCTCTGATGCTAGGCCAGTCTGGGCCATTGGAAGATGTGACCACCAGACCACAGAAATGGGAGTATGGCTGTTCCCAGGAAACCGCCAAAATCCTACTGAAAATTTGAGTTGGGAGAATTTCCTATCCCAGTACTGAATTTATAGAAAAGTGCAGGTTGGGACCCTCCAAAATGACTTTTCCTTTAAAAGGAGTTTTATGTTACTGTTGAGCAATCTTATTTAAATGAAACTGAAATGGAAGAGATCAGAGTTACCTAATCTCAGCACACCCTGTGGCTTTCCTGGGTGGAAGATGGGGATTCAGAGCAGATCAGGAGGGGATAGAGCTGACATTAGGTCTCTCACATCCCTGGTAAGGTTTTCAACTACAGAGATGCTGAGTGAACCAGTACATCTTGATATCAGTTCTTAGTCTATCTTTGTATTTTCTCTGTTTTTCTATTTGTGGTTTTAAATACAGTTGCTTGAAACCAAACATTTTCAGTGCATAGAATTCTTTGTGCTGACAAGAAGCAAATCTTCACTGTAAAAGAAGTAAAGCAAAAGGACAAATTTTTACAATTTTTTCCAATTCATTAGCCAAAGTTTATGTATACCCCTTTTCCCACCCCCCCCAAACTGCATTACTGCAAACCTCAAAAAAAAAACAAAAGCAGAAAGCCATGAAAAACATGAGTGTAACAATCTGCTCCTGGTGGGTCACTGCTTCCATCCCTTGCAGTCTTCAAGAAACAGCACAAAGATGCAGGGGGAATCCAGGAGCATGGCACAGATACATAAGGCATCTTCTGTAGCTGCTTTGCCCTTCCACGTGACACAATTTCATGTGGGTTTTGCACCCATCTGTGCAGTGGAAAAGACTGCTGGACAGTCCAGCCCTGAGTGAGTGAACATCAGATAATGATTACATTCTTACACAGGAATTTCTGCAGCCTCAGGAGAGGGCAGAAACAGTTTGAATGTCTTACATTATCTTCTCTGTCTCTCCAGAAAGGTTTTTTGAAGACCATGAAAATGTTGTTGAAGTGTTATCTGATTGGACTCGAGACACTGAGAATAAGATTATGTTTTTGGAAAAAAGTCAGAAATATGCTTTATTTAAAAATCCCCAGGTAAGTAAGCTGACATGGTATTTGGGTAAGAGTCTAAACTAAGGTCATTTAGTCTCCAGGCTGCCTATTGCATTAATAATTTGCTTTCAGCTCTGTGAGTTCAGAGAAAGCAAAACTTGTATTTTCAACCAAAAAACTCATCAGGATGTTGAATGCAAGGACTTAAAAATTAGTGTTTTCTGCTTTTTTTCTGATACTATTTTAGAGTCCTATCTGTAGAGGTAAAAACTGAAGCATGTAGTTCATCTCCAGTACAAGCTACTGCTTGGATACAGCTCTTAGAACTGGGTGAGATGACACAGCTCTAAAAACCTGGCCTTTGTTATTACTATAGCTTCTCCATTATTTCTGCTGATCAGTATCAACATTGCCTTGAAGGCCCAGTTTTTGCCAGTTATTCGTGCAATTTCATAAAGGAGATTTGCTGGATTTTGTTTATACTGAAGAGAAGAATTGGGTTATCAGTAAATTGTATACATTAACTTCATAAAGAAGGTTCTGCACACCGAATTACATCAAATTATTCAGATAGGTGTATACACAAATTGTTTTATTTCTTGTGTTAGGTAGTCAAACCTGTATGTACAAACATCCTGGGACATACAGTTGCTGGATTCTGGGGCACAAGATCATTTCCCCATGTCGGCTGACTGTTAGCTCACTGAGCATGTGGTTTGTTCCTGTGGGCTACAAGAGAAAAATGAGCAATTCAGCATTGCCCAAAACAATGAGTCAAAGATGTAATTTGGCAGCAAATCTCACAAGCTGCTCATTAGGAAGTTATTTTTTATAGAATGAGCCTGTGGAAATATAAAACCTGTGGAAAAGAAGTTTCCTTCAGTGACATAAATATCCACAGTCAGGGAAGGAAAACTTATCCGCTGTGTACATGGATTAATGTTGATTTTTAATATGAAAAGTCAAAGCCAAGTTTAGAAATACAATATGATGGCTCAAAATCTCTTCCTTACTAGAGCACATAAACCTACCCAGCAGCAGAGGTTCAACTCCACATTTGATTCATACTGTATTGTTGTTTAGGTAAGCTGCTTAGAGCAAGGCTCTGAACCTCAAACAAGAGATGAATATTGCATTTTGGTTGCAATGAAATTTAGAAATAAATGTGACCTAAACCAAACCAAAGTGTAGTTCTGTCCTCATGTCTTAGCTGGATCTGGACAAGCCTGCAGTTTTGAGCTTTAGCCCCTCTGTGATAAGCTCTAGAACGAACAGTCTGGGTAAACTGCATCATTTGTGACTATCACACTATTGAAATACTTTGCCAGTAATAAAGTCTGACCATCTGTCAGGCATGGTAAACTCAAACACTGTGACCGGGGAAAATAGTACTGTCATATCAGCACTTCGTGGCAGAAAGTAACGCGTACTGTACAGAGCTCACACTAAATACTGAGACATGGTAAAGACACGATCTGCAGTGAGTCCCTGAAAAGGTAAACCAAGCAGAAATGCTGAGCTTGGGGGGTAGGGTGTATGACTGCCTAGCTAACCACTTACAGAAATTATGGTGTAACCAATGGGAAAGTGAAATCTTGTCCACTGAGACTGTGTGCTCAGTATATTCAGCCTCCTTCTAGCTCAGTCAAGGCTGCCATGTAAAACTCATTTAGGGAGTACACAAATTGCAGAATGCTTTTTCTGATGCACCCAGTGGTGCTCATGCCACAGAAGTAATTCCTTGTTTGTTTTATTTCATACTCATTCTGTTAGAAGGGTTTTGTGGAGATCTCACCGTTTTTAAACTTGCAGTTACTGTTCTGGGAAAAAAAGAGGCAAATTCCAAAGGTGGCCAGGTGCCTACAGTTAATTCTTAGACAAATCAGTGACACAAAATTTTCATCACAAAATTTTCATCACAATTAAGTTCTTTAAAAAAGTCTCATAAAGATTGGCAGATGCCTTCCTAAAACATGTGGATCTCTGAAGAAGGTCTGTGACCTGTACCAATGTTTATTGTTTCTTTCTGTGAAATAGTTATAGACCGATTTAACAACAATTACTTAAAAGTGTTTCATTTTCTAAGGGGGCATTGAGGTTCTGAAATGTAGGATTTATTCTCTATGTGCTGGCAATATGTTGCTCAGTTAATGCTCATGGCTTTTTTTAAAAAAGATTGTCATTATTGTCATGCAGCACTTGGTAGTTTTTCTGCAGCTTTGTTTATGAAATAATTTTTTTTAAGTGTTTGGAATACCTTTTAGACATTGCTCCTGTAAAATTCTCAGGTGTCCCCCTCGCCAAGAAGAAGGTACATTTTTGCCCTCTTCTCACTGTGATATAATGGACCCTGCAGGGAACTTGCAATAAAAGACTGTTCCATGAATGTCATCAGTGACTCATCTGCAGAGAGGGAACATCACAAGTCTGTGACTAAAGAGTGAAACAAAAATACATACTGCTCATGGGCAAATAAAGAGAACCTTTATAACATTGGAAAGGTGATGCTTTGTTGTATGGTTGAGTGATGCTGGTTTTCTCTTGAAAGCAAAGGTTTTCAGGTCTCAACACCTCTTTTTAAAAAACTCCAAGAATAATTCTGAGCTAAAAGATACTATAAAAAGAAGAAAAATGAAGGAAAATTATTGTTTTCAAGGTGTAGCTGAATCTAAACTCCTTGCTGGAGATGTTGGTCATGCTCTTAGAGCGCTGTATTTTACTTCCGTTTGCATGAACTTCCATTTCCTGTGTTTTTCTTTTGATAAAATCAAACAGTGCAGGCAATGCCGCCTGCGTGTGCTCTTGTTTGTTTGTTTTCTTACTACTGGACAGTATTTATGAAAATTTTTGAAAGTCTGTACAGTGAGTACTTTATGCTTCTGCCAAAATGTATGTAAACCAAAAGCTAGAGGTACACCTTCCAATGGAGAGCCCATACACTGAATTGATATTTTATTTCTTCTGAAGGGCAAGAGTTCTCAGCAGCATCAGAAGGAGGTGGAGTAAAGCTTTGTAATGTCTTTTGTAACAAGACAGCTGTAGCACGTTTCATGTTTCAATATTCATCTACTGTCCACCAGGTGATACTTGTTTTTCACCAGCTTGGCCACATTAATGAATCAAGGTTTTCCTTTTGTCTCCATGGTTACCAAGTGATGAAAACGTAAAAGTGTGACAGGGAACCTGGCTGCTGAGTATGCTGGCAAAAGTCCAAAGGAGTAGAAGTGAGAAAAGGGAGGTGTTTTTCACTGGACCCCCATTGTTTAGTAATCTTAATTTCCTCTCTTTTTTGGGGTTTCAAAAGAGCTTTGCCTTTAGTTTAATGTATTTTTTTACTTTTATGATATTCAGAGCAATTATAGGTATCTTCCAATATTTTTAATGTGCAGTTTTCTAGGGGACACACCATGACATGAGTTGTGGATATGACCTTGTTCTGGTTTTTTTTCTGCACAAACCATGCTGCATTGAGTAACAGTTGCAAAGATCTCAAATGGGATGTGGGCTGGCCAGTTCTTGCATCATATTGGGTGCAGGTTGGATGAGCATAAGCAGCCAGCCCATTGCTCAAAGAAGCTAGTCATGAGTATGAAGCAGCTGCCTTGTTTTATGCACACTGTTTGATCTGTGCTGTTGTGGATTTTTCAGATCTTCTGGAAAATCAGTTTCAAGAGCTTGAATGCAAAAATACAACCTAAGTTGGAGGAGGAGGCATGCTGTCCTGGAGCACCTGTTTTTTGCCAGGCAGCAAGAAGTTGCTGCTGTATTCCCACTTGGGTGGATCTGTTTATGAAAAAAGTGAAAGGTGTGAAAGAGGTGCTATTTCTTTTAGGAAATTCATTTTTTGAGTATAGAGACATAAACAACAATCAGTGAGTTGGATAGTGCAGTAGTTAAGTACATGTTTCTATCATGATCCAGGTTTGCTCTGCTTGCATGCCAATGCAGATGTTCCTGGACACTACTGAAAACACTTTCTGTCTTCCACTGTTTGAGGCTTATACAGTGCAGACAGATACAGCCTGATTTTTTTTTTACTTGCCTTTCCACACAAAAGGAGAAGGCTGTGTTCCTAAGTGGAAAAGTTGTATGCAGACTTGTCTTTTGAATGTAAGAAATAGTTAATTCTCAAATCTGTAGATATATGTAGAAAGCTGCCCTGCAGCTACATCTTGTCCCATTAATGACCTGACATTCCAAACCAAACATGCATTTCCCAGTGGTGTCCTCACACAGGAAAGAGCTTGCCTTTTGTCATGACCTTTGACTGCTGGACTTGAAATGACCTCTTTTGGACACATGTGGTTTGCCTCCTCTAGGATGAATGCTTCTGATCAAGAAAAGAAGACCACACAATGGTGAAACAAGTGCAGTGTTCAGTCTGCTCCCCAGGTTTTTAGCCACTGACAAATAATAAGTACAATGTACTTCCAGATTTCACAAGAGAGACATAAATCAGTAATAAATGAAGTGTGTGTTGACAGGTGAAAGGCAACAGTGTACATCTGTATAACATTGGGTTACATGACAGAGCCCCATTTCCCTAATGAAAAAGCTGTGGCATGAGATCCAGCATGGGTATCCTTACAATCTTTCTCTCTTTACAATTGATTATGTCAGTACAGGGTGGTCTGGGCTTCTGCTAAATAAATGCCAGATGCCTGAATGTGAATCAGTTGTAGTCAGAGGAGCTTTGTTTTTGTATTATCAGTCCACAGGAGGCTGACTATGTCAGATGGATGCTCTTTCCACTAGCAGTAAAGTTGATGAGCCAAACCTTGTTGAGACAGTGATAAGGTGTACTTACCTTGATAAATCTTCATTGTGTATTTTAGGGGTTGTACTATGTTTTTATAATGATCTAGAGAAGAAGCCTTACACCTTGCATGTCCCTCTACTTTCCAAATCCATCCCAAGGTCTGGAGGCCCAACCCAGCCTAACAGTGCCCTCTGGGGCTTCAGGACTGCAATAGTACTGCCTGTCAAGAAGAGCTGTTGCACATGCATGGGTCCCTGGGCTGCAGCTGCTCAGAAGTGGGTTTTGTTTTGAGCTGATTTGGTGTTTTTTACACTCTGAATATCATCTTTAGATGTAATTGCATAGCTGTGGTCCTTAGTGTTTGCTTACCTTCAGCTGTGGACTAAAAATATGTGCAGGCAGTCTGAGGCCAGCTGCATTTCCTCGGATAACTATAACTATTATTGTATTGAATGCTGAAATTTCTCACACCATGGACTTGGCATCAGCATAGGCCACATTGCAGGTGTCTGTGTTTCTCAGCTTCCCTGTCTGACTTAATGTGAACTTTTAAGAGAGCAGTTTTTAAAGAACTGGTTTTGAGACCCAGACCTCTTCTGCTTCCTCTCCTGTGCCCCTCCAAAAATGGTCTGCTCTGAGGCTTGCATTCTGGCAGACAGGTGTTCACAGCACTGCTTGGAAAAGAAGATGTGGTTGTGTGGAAGAGCAGGGTTTCACTTCAGATAAACTGCATTGCTGTAAACGTGGTTTGCTGGCAGGGCAGATTTGCTGCTTGTTTGTTTCTTTCTTATACTATGGCAACAGTCTGTTCCTTCATTTACATGCTTCTCACCTGGATTTTGGTAATGTTTGCATTTATGTTGCAGTTTAGGTGTTGAGGACTTCTAGGCATGTAAATATGTTGTCACTTTCTCATAGTCTTGAGACATAAAAAGTAGAGATAAAAACCCAGATAAACTGAAAAACTGTAAACCACAAGAACTGTCAGTGTAACCATTTTGGCATCAAGGCCACGGATCCAAATGCTGCTTGATGCAGCTATCCTTGATCTCCCTGCTTCCTTCACACCCAGCTGCCTTACAGTCTGCAGGCAGCCAGCTCTGCTTGTCTGGCCCTGCTTGCTGTGGAGCAAAACCACTGCACATCCTCCAGCATACAAGTCCTAGAATCCTTCCCACGTGTCAGAATTTGGACATATGTCCAAGTGCTGTCCTTTTGTCCATCTGTACAGTGCAGATGGATTCCGACTGGTTATTGCTGTTTAACAGCAATAGTGAATGAATTTGTTTTAATGGGTGGTTTCCTTATTTGTGGGGCAGGCAGACACTGGGTCCTCTAAGGGCAGCTGTGACTTCACAGAAACAGAGTGCAGGATTTATTTTCAGTAGGCTGGAGCACAGGTGCCAGCATATCATGGTGATCGCTTCTTCAAATTTCTTCTAGATTTTTGATTAGTTTCTTTACTGCAAAAAAGTACTCTGAGGAACACGAGCAGGGGTACAGAAGTAGAAAGCAGTAACTTTGGATAAAGGCTTTGGCATATAAGCACTTTTAAAAATGAGAACTGAGTTATATCCAGAGTGCAAGATACAAAACATGCAAATTACCAGATTAGGTTGTAGGGAATATGCTTTCTAGCCTTTTGATACTGCATTGTATTCATTGTATATCAGCATGCAATCAAATGTTAGGTTCTCTACAACCTGTAATAATATAGTAAGCAGTGAAAATTGGAACACTAAAACCCAAACCCATTGATCCAGAAAAACAGCCAAAAACATAAGCCACTGGTTTTAATTTTTGGAGGCTGTATTTACATGGGCAAAACCAATCTTGTATTACCTTTGAATTATATTCAGAATAAAGAATTAAAATTCATGGGTAGGTAGATGTGTGTAAACTTTTCTCTTAGAAAAGTCCATAAGCATCTGTCTCTTGTACCTGCTGATTGGGTACTCAGTGTTGAAAGACTCAGTAACTATTGAGTGAGTTTTTACCAATCTAGTTACTTGTATTGCTGGCTTTATAATGAACATGAACTTCTTTTGTGTCTTCATCAGAATTTCTACCTGGCAAACAAAGGGAAGAAAGAAAGCAAAGAAATGAATGATAAAAACAAAGAGGCTTTGCTGGAGGTAAGCCAAATTATTAGGCTGATGATGCAAATGTCACCAGAATTCTGCCACACCTTGCATCTGCTCTTCAGTAACAACATTTAGTTCTTTGAGGGAAATACTGTAACAACAGGACTATGATCATTGGTGTCATCATATCTTGGGTTTGATATGTAGACTTTCTTCTGCATCTGCTGCTCCCACATTAAAAATGCAGATTGTTCACTCCTAGACCAGCCTTTGGGACTTGTTATTGTTAGTAAGGTTGATCAGTACCGAACAATTATCTTTAGGTTAGAAGTGGATTTACTTCTCAACTTATTAGCTGCTAGCTAATAGCTATTAGCTACAACAGAAAAAGGGCTGTTCACTTTTCCAGAAAGTTTGTTTAAACTCTTGGCTGTCCTGCTCAAGTTTTGCTTCAGATGTAGGCTTGAAAGAGAAAAATCCAGAGGTATTTGAAAGAAGAGATTACCACAGTTCTCCAGGCAAGCAGTTTGGTAAAAGCTCAGAAAAGAAATGTTTTTCTCAGGTGACTGAGGATTCACGTTCCAAAATTAGTGAGTCTCATGAAGGCACCAGATGTTAACCAGCAGAAGTCCTAGTGAATTCTAAATGAAAACATTAAGTGATAAATGTGTTGGCATTAAAAAATACCCAACAGTATGTCCTTCAAACAAACAATTAGTTTATCTGATTGTTTTAAGTGCTAGCATTTATTTCAAGGTGAAGGCAGGTATTGAGCTGCTTTTAGAGCTCTAAGAAGTCTCTAAAGAATCTCTCTATCAAAATATTTCTCTACAGAACCTGTAAACACCACAGTATAGAAAAAAACCAACAGTAGCAACAGTCTGTTCTGTAGCCTTCACTGAGCACATCTATGTCTAGTTAAAAGCCTTTGTAGGTTTTTGCTTGACCCTAAGGGATAGAGGTTTTGCAAGCCTTCTTTATCAGTGTGTGAGCACCCAGCATTAGCTTGGAAAAGTTTCCTTTGCCTGTCTAAGGTGTTCATCCCCTTGTTCAGCTCAGCTGCACTCCCCATGTTCACATGTTCACTGTCACAATAAATGTCTTTATTTTTCAAGGGAGCATTTTTCTGCTATATACTGATTGTATTGTACTTAAGTGCATTTATTTTGTGCATTATTATTCTTGTTGCACAGGAAAGCTTCTGTGGGACATCTGTCATTGTGCCAGAGCTTGAAGGGGCCCTTTATTTAAAAGAAGATGGAAAAAAATCCTGGAAGAGGCGTTATTTTCTTCTACGAGCTTCTGGAATTTATTATGTACCCAGAGGAAAAACCAAGGTCAGGAAGCCAAATAATCCTTTTAGTAATAAAAAAATTAATGGAGGTGAAAGTGTAGAACTCCCAAGGTGACCTTTGAAGATACACTAGATGGTGCATCTGAGAGGGCTGAGATTTCCATGAATCAACTTTGACTACACACCACTTGTGAAAATACTAGAATGCAGTCACTGAATCCTGTCACGTTTCTCTCCTTTTGATTTCTAGGGATAGATAAAAGCATTAATAAAAAAGTGCTCCTCAGGAAGGCAGGAGGGGAAAGAAAAACAGCATAGCACCCATCAGCTGGTGCTGTGCTGCCAAAATGCTTCACAGTTATGTAGCTTCCCTGTGAAAGGATATCTTTAAAACTTGTCAAGTAAACTAATTTCTTGTCACAAAAAAGGTAGACTTTTACTTTGCTTGATGCTGACTTTCTGCACCAGTAACCAGCACGAAATGAAATGCTGTACTTTTTTAATACAGTGATCTGTACCTAGAGAATGTATTGTGTTTTTAATGGCTTTTTAAGACTGTCTTTTTTGTAGAAAGAAGTGAGTCAGAAGCATGTACCCGGCTGAATCAAATTTACTTACATTTAGTATTACAAAATATTTAAAGAGTCTGAATTGCCAGCACTGGATGTATTGCACATAAGGGCAGCTGGCTTTTCATTTCCACACTGATGAGGTAGAACAGTGATTCTGAGACTGGTGAATAAAATAATTTTTTTGTGTTCTGAAAACCAATTCTGTTACCCCTTACAGCTCTCCTAATGCTTCATATTTAGAAATGCTGCTGCTGCTGGTAAAGCTTTACTGTTACGATTTGTGCTTTGAAACTTAACTCTTCTGCTATTTCCTGACTAAAGCAGAAAGGAAAAAAAAATTATCTTGTAAAGGGATGTTGTGCTGCTGCTCCAGGGACCTGTGTTTATAACTGAACCGCAGTGAATCACAGATCACCTTGCTGCTTTCACAGCAATTTATTTTGACTTTACCTGACCCTGAGATAATAGCTTTCATGTCTCAAAACAGGTTGTATGCACAACATCCTATCAAATAGAATCTAGAATGCTATTGACAAGGCACTCAAAGTGGAAAAGGTGTAAGAGTAGTGAATTGCAAAATCCATCTTGGACATTTCCATGCAAAATCCATCTTGGACATTGCATGCCTCCAACAGTGACCAGTAATACCATGCCAAAGCAGGACAAGCATGTCATGATAGTTACTCAGCCTTTTGTCATCCAGTGATACCTGGTCTGGTGACTTTTCATCATAGTGCAGATGAGGGAAGTGCTTTCTTTTTTCAGGTGATCGGCTGTAAACATAGGCTCAGTTGGAGCCACACAGTCCCCTTGTAACAGCAATTTAACACTTTACTGCCTGTTTGTCATTACAGCCTGTGTAACAGTCTGTGTACCACCCTGCCTATAACAGAGCATTTTTAGCAATTGTGTGCTTTAAAGTAAATATACTACCATGAATCTAGTTCTTTAGGATATAGTCACAGCTCTTTAAAATGGTAGCACAGTCATCTGCTTGCTCCTGCATCTATAACAGCCTTCAACAAAAGGATGCCTATGCCCATGTCTCAGCCATTCCAGAGAAAGTCAAGTCTCTCAGCTCGAATCTATGTTTAATGGTGATCTAAGTGATTACTGCATTCTGTATTGGAACAGCTGAGGATGAGGTACACATGTCTGTTGTGGAGACAGTAATATCTGGGATATGACCAGGATGCAGTGAGGGTGTTAAATATCTTAAAGCACTGCAGACAAATTCAGTAGATCTCTTCAGTTATAGCCCTTAAATTATGAGAGTTCATCCCTTGTCAGGGTAGCATGAAAAGTGCATGTCCACCTTAGACATCGTTCAGTTGTGGGCAGAGTAGTCTTTTTTTGAGGTACAGAAACAAACAGTTGGCAGACAACAATACCTTCAGCTGCTGCAGCTGTTTGGAAATTCATCATATATATTCCTGTTTTCACTTGTTATAAAAAATCAAAGACATCTAGCATACCTTTGGCACTTTGTGCTGGCTGTAAAATACATGGTGAAGGTGAAAATACAGGGGCACGTTGAGATTAACTTTACACACATGCTTGTTGAGGTTTTTGTTTCAGGGTTATCCAGTACCAGTCAGCAGTGCTGTCTTAAATTTCTTTCTTCAGCACTGCTCTACTTACATCCCATTCAAAAATGTGCTGTTAATGGACAGGGTCACAAAACAAAAGCATCAGACTTACAGATAATTTATATTTCTGTTAATTGTGTTGCTTTGTCATGTTAATGTTGCTATATCATGTTAATATTGCACAAATGCTCAGAACAAGTGCCATTGTCCCTTGCATAAAAATCTGTTCATTGGAAGATAATAACAACTGCATTCATATTGGTCTTAATCAATATTGCCTGGTTCCTAAAGGAAAGGAACAACACATTATACTGGATGGATTTGAATATATTTAGTAACTTCAGTGTGTTTGAAAAATCGAGGTTCACACGCTCATTGACAAAATCTCTGGCATCATCAGCTGCAGCAGAGACAGGAGAGAGAAGCCCTGTCTACATCTAGTAGGAAGTGTTTCCCAACAAATCTTACTTGCAAACTCAGTTTGTAAATAAAGCTGACTCAAGGGTATCTTGTAATGAGAATATTATTAAGAATGAGAACAGCAGACAAGAACCATCATATGCATATTATAACATTCCATCATATCATATCATATATCATATCATATCATCATATCATATCATACCATATCATATCCCATTTTTAGGGGTAGAGAGAGCTTGTGGTTTGTTGTTTTATTTTTCCTTTCTTCCCCCGCAATTTCCTGATTTCTCAGTTTAGCCAAAAGTGACCATGTGAAATGACTATTTTTTGCACTTCCATGCAAAGGATTAAAAAAGTTACTATATTCAGAATGCATCATTGAGAAACATGCTAGCAATAGAAACCTTGTTACTTTAGCCATATATTGTGCACAAGCAAATGTTACGATAAACAGAAATGGAATGATGCCAGGAAATTTGAAAAAATTCAAAGCAAAGCAGATTAAATGTGTTTATTTCCTGATGAGGATTTGTTTGTTACATGTACAAAAGACAAATAGGCTCCCAAAGCAATTTAGAACCCCCAAACCTTCTTTCACCACTCAGAATTTTAAGGGTGTGGTTTATTACTATGGTGTTCTCTTTGGTCATATTAGACATCAGCTAAAATGTCCACACAAGGCAAAGAAGCGCAGCATAAGAAGAGCAAAAGCAAAACGTTGAACTGTGTTATAAATTATTCATAATATGTACTGACCATCTTCCAATTTTTATTTTAAGAAAGCAGACACTTAAAATTAATCCTTGTTTTTTCAGTCAGCTTCATGAGGGTTACACGATTAAAAATCATTGGCATTTGTGCAGTTGATAAAGGTCCTATTAATGAGTTTCACATCAAAATTCAATTTGTTCTAACAGTGATGGGCTTGGTTTTCATTTGTAGACATCACGGGATCTGGCGTGCTTCCTTCAGTTTGAGAACGTGAATGTGTATTATGGTTATCAACACAAAGTGAAGTATAAGGCACCTACAGATCACTGCTTTGTCTTAAAGGTAATGTAACAACAACAACAAAAGTTCTGCAAATGTCACACAGTATCCTTTATATGCATGCATGTTTCAGTTTGAAGCCCCAAGGATCCTGATAAGATAGAGTAAATCCTGCAAAATCATGTGTAATTTCTTCTTTGCTTCATTGTTATCAGCAACATACATTTAGAATCTTAATTTTATTACTGATATTCCTGTGATATATGTCTATACTGCATCCCAAAGTAGTCTTTAAAACAGGGTTGAATATGCTGACTGTTCAGGTGTCTGGACACGTTTGGGCAGATGACACCCAGGGCAGATGTATAATAAGTTTGGCAGTCCCCATTTTGATGTAATGAGCACTAGGGGTTATACACTAAAAAGCATGTCTACTTTTTTTGTGGTGTAGCCATACCTGTTGAAGGGCTTGTTGAACTGAGATGCAAAATTTTGCAGGAATAGGCATCTCATTTGTCATACTTTATTGCACTGCTGTTTCTGGCAGGAAGGCAAAATACATTGCTCATCCACTCATGAAAATCAATGCTTGTTCTTGAATAAGTATCTCATTGCTGCCTCTCCAGGTAATAGCACTGCAAATAGGCCAGGAATTCTGCATTCCTTTCGGGAAAGAAAAAGAAGCCCATGCTTTTCACCTAGTTCAGACAGCAGAAATGAAGCTTTGAGGTTGCAGTAATTTGGCCTTGCTTGCTATCTGTCATATGACTGTGTACAAGACAGAAAATAATCTTGTTGCTGCTTTTTTTTTTAATAGGCCTGCAATGTGAACAAAGCATTAGACATCTCATAAAAAAAGTATAGGAAACATTCACATCAGAGGTCACTCACAGTACCACATTTCTGGCTGTAGTTACACATTTAAAGCCCTTTTTTTTATTCAGTTCCAAAATGTCTGCTAGCCTAATTTACATATGGCCAAGCAGAAGTGGTTTATAGACACAGATTTATTTTCTGAAACAGATGCATTTAATTAATACAGATGAACAGTTTTAATACTATAGTCCTCCACAAAACACTCTACCAGAAACACAGGTGAGCTTTCAGAAGAAGTAAGCATTGCTTCTGAAAAATGCAACCTCTAATGAAAAAAAAAAAAAGGGGAAGTGGGGGAGGAAACTGGTGTAAAAAATAAGGGGAAATGTATTTTCTGACCAAATGACTGGTCTAAGAAATTTCTGACTAATTTAATAACAGTTACATTCTGTTCAGAAAAATAAAAAGATGAAAAAATATGAAAATAAAAGCATGATTTTTGAATGTATGTAGCAATGTGTTTAACTGTTCACCATAGTTAGGTAAACATTCTGGATTTACTGCCATATTTTCTGAAAAGAGGTATACTATTTACACTAGAAAAAAAACCTGAAATTCTTGCTTTATTTCATGTGTGATGTTAGTGCTGTACCTTCAACATAAAATGGAAAGAACAAAATCAAAAAACTCACATGGGAAAGCTTTATGTAAAATAGGTTTAAAAGTAGTAGTATAATAGGTTTGCTACTTAGTAAATCATGTTTGCTCTGATGCTTCTAAAATGTGTTTGCAGTACACTAGAAGAAACATTGTATCAATAATTATTTCTGAACAATGTAACATAGTGATGAACAGATTATGTTACAGTGCTTGGTTTTAATTTTAATTACTACAAATCATAATTTGGTAGATTCTTTACCTGCTCAGTTTCAGACTTGGCTTTTTTAATGGCTGACTTGCAGTGGCTGGAGTTGGTCAGGAAGTACAGGCAAATACTGATATCTTCATATCTTCTGTTGTTTCAGAAGTGAAAGTCTCCCACTTAGGGTGGCTTTCTGAGGGTGGTGGAGTGGAGAGTTTAATATTTATTATAATTTCTGTACATTAATTTGAATTCTACATATAAATAGAGTATTAATTCTACTTTTTAAAGCCATGCTGCTGAAATGAGTTCTCTCATATCCTTGTCTTACCTTTGGAGGTTGGAGCTGAGGATGTAATACATCTTGAGGTCTGTGGGCTGAGGGAAAGAGCAAAGTTAAATGTCAGTCTCTCTGATTGGATCCTTGGTGACACAGAAGTGTGTGGACGGTAACGCTGAGCCATTTATCACACTTAGTCACATTTTTGTCTGGTTTGATCTGGAAGTCTCCCAGAAGAAAATCTCTCTCTTGCTGGCAGACACTTGTCCTGACATGTCAAAGAAAAACAAACTATCATTCTTGAGATGTTTCTCATCCTGCCATTTTTTGAGAATTAAGTCCTCAAGAAGAAATAACAGTACTCTCACAGGTGCAGTGAGCAAAAGACAATGGATTTAATGGGTAAATATTTGTTTTTATTGAACAGGAAGCCTAGTAATTTTGAAGGAATTTGGATGCCAAATTCAGCCCAAACCAGTTGGAAATTCCTCTACTGTCAAAGCTCTGCTGATTCACAGCTCTTCCATTCCCCTGTGTATGCTGTGCCACAGAGGGCACCCCAAGACAGCAGGATAAGATTATCTGTCATATGGAAAATGGGGGAAGATAACTGAAAGAGTAGCATCCACAGCCCATGCTAGCTGTTCACTGAGGTGACTGCAAAGGAAAGCAAATATTTTGGGAAAAAAGGTTAGTCTGGAAGCCCTTATTAGTTCCAGCAAGCTGTAATGCCACTTGGAAAATTTTTGAATAGCATGCCCCACTACATTTTTTAAAGATTTGTTTATTTCTGAGGTCCCCCTTAAGAAGTGCTATGTCAAAACAGTGAGCAGACATCAGCCAAGCTACTTGCTCTGTGATGTTTCAAACATACCAAAAGAACCTGCCCAGCTCAGAGGCAAGAGACCAGCTTATACTTTTTAGTACAGAAGAAATGAAAGGGTTAAACAGCTTCAGCAGTATCTTACTTCTCTGCTAGGTGGAAAATCCTGCTGAATTCAGAACTGTATTTTCCCAGCTTTGAGAACTGAGTTGAAAAAACACCATATTAATTTCTCAGTGGTTAAGCTTACTTCAAGCTTACATCCTTACTTCAAGAGGAGGGACATGCCCTTTGTAAATTCAAATGGCAGCAAAGGGCCAGTAAGGCTGGTTTGGAGTTGAATATGGCCTAATATTTGAAGGAAGTATTCTTTCTTTTCCTTCAGTCCTCAGTTGTATGATGAGCCTTCTAAACAAATAATATATCTATATTTGTTTCTGCTTTGAAGGTCTTGTCTCACATTAGCAGGGAGAAAAGAGAAAACATTTCTTTTTGCCTCCCCCCAGTCTTGGTCATCTTTATGGCGTGTCTTATGCAGGGAAGAGCACTCAGGAAAAATTTTAAGAATGAGCAGAGTATTCCTGCCATTTTTACATCTATGTTCTAGGCGTTACCAAGAATGCAAGGAGAATGTAAACACTGTACTACTGTTAACCACAATCCTGGTGACCTGGTTTTAGCCAGAACAATGAGATTTTTCAGGTTATCAGATACAGCCCTGAATAATATGGGTGTTGCCTCAAAGTCTTCATGGCATTTCTTCAAATGTTGCTTCACTTTGATCTCTCTAAATGGGTTATGGGCTTTTTCTCCAGTCTCTTCTCCTCGGCTACACCCAAATATGGGGCTTACAGAGACAGTGAACTTTGGGTCGTAGTGCCTGTCCCACCTACCATGCATCCAGTCACCAGGAGCTGGCAGCTCCCTCTGTGCTGTTTCCTTTATAATCTAGGTGTTTCATTTCAGTTTCAGTGATCATACCTGGGTTATGTAGCTAATGCTGGCTTGGGTGCTGGTATTAGTGTAGCAACAAATCATGCACATCATGGACAGGTTGCTTTGATACTTAGCCTGAAGCTGTGGTGGGTTTTGCACCCTGGGATATTGGAGCTGCAGCTAAACTAACTCAAATGTAAGCATTCTTTTCTGCAGATCCTTGCTGTAGGATACTCCTCTTACAGCTAGAGAAGCAAGATGTGTTGTGAGTGCTCCTTGTGTATTATTTGTTCCCATTATGTCAGCCCCCCACTATATATACTATACCTCAGGACAAAAATGGGGTGTGCTTTGCTTATTTGTTAATGATCAAGATGCTGAGGAGATAACGGCAAAAGGGTGAGGTGCCAGAAACAAACATCAGATGTTTTTATTAGCAAAAGAGGGAGCATTTTGCTGAGCTTATTCAAAAGCTTCCTTTCAGGATGATTCAGGAGACAACTGCAATAACAGAACAAAGCAGCTACTTCCTCATATCAGGCAGCAGAAAGCCCAGCTGTGACCAACCAGAAAAAGCACAGTTGGCTGGTTGGTGGCTAAGAGCTGGGTCACCTTTGACTGTGCCTGTGCAGCAGACAAGACCGATGTGTCTGGGTCCCGAGGACAGGACTGCAGCCTGGCACAGAGTCTCCAGTGGAGCTGGCTTTCAGGAATCCTTAGGCTTTGGGGCAACTAAAAACTTGAAGAACCATGTTTTATTTCCCAGTGGCTATTTGCTCTGTGCTGACTGAGCTTTAACCTTCTTAAATGCACTTGTTCTATACCACTGCTAAACAAAGCTTCCTTCCTGAAGGAATTCCCACATTTCAAAACTCAAAATCCCCACAAAGAACTCTCAGAATATTAAAAACAGAGCCTTTGGGTATAAGAAATACTTTTTGGACATCTGCTTCTTTAAATATGCAGGTTCTTCCTATTTTGTACTCAACCTAAGTCTAATGCTTTCTTAAATTTAAAGGTCCCTCCCTTCCCTTTTACATCAGATAAAGTAAGTCTTTTCCTAATAGAGATCTCCATATGCAGAGAAGAGGAAAGGAAAGGTCAACCAAGTTTGAAAAAAGACCCTCACACAAAGCTGCATCTCTCAGGTTTGGATTTGTCACTGTTCCCAGCAGAGTAGGCAGGAGAGAGTCACAGCACAGCTCCCCCTTCCACCCTGCACAGAGTGCTGGCCACTCCTGTGAGAGCGATTGTGAGGGAACAAAATTCTCACCCCTTTCCAGAAAAAAACTTATTCACACACTGCACACAGCAAGTAGGAATGGTTTGGTTCCTCAGAGCCACCTTTGCATTTACAAATGTGTGGTTTTATATCTAGATTCCTTGCAAATTTTCTCATTCACCATCTATGTTACGTGGGAAAAGCTGTGAAAGTAAATGAGACCTTTAATGATTTATTTCATAGTCTGAAACTGAATGCCCACAAAAGTAAGGTATTTCACCAGGAAGGAGGGGATCTGTCCATCATGGTAGCAACAGCATCGATTGCAATGAGCAGAAATTGTGTGCATAATGTTTATTTTGTGGATTGTCTCTGTGTGTACATGCACACACATATGCTTGTCCGGGAGCTGTTTTTGTCACACCATGTTGAAAAATCTTTCAAAGCAGACAAATAGCAAGGTAATCTATATGCAAATTTGCTGGTTTAGTCAGTCCGATGTGCCTGTGACAAAAAGTGGATTTAATTATAGTTTATTGGTGCTGGTTATGCTTGAGTAATCTGGAGGTAATGGTGCATAATGCTGAATTAATCTAGGATGAAAAAAATTGGTTTCCTGGGGATAAACTGAGACAAAGGCAAATCATCCTCTATTTCTACAGCTGCGTACATTTTCCTGTGCAGTCAAAACAGTCAAGTTTTCCTGGCATCATTTGGCACCATTATTTAAGAAAGAAGTTCTAATTATCTAAAGAATTTTGGAAGTAAATTTTCAAAAAAATAGCTTGTTTGCAATAGCAGCATCATTCTAGCAGGTAATTTGGTATTTGGCTGCTTCTCTCCTGATTCCTTGCTTCCTCACACCGCATGTGCTCCATGCAGGCTGAGTCATGTATGTAATGCATTCAACACAAAGACAGTTAAAAAGGTAGAAGGTGAGAATTAGTAGTGTTTGAGATAGAAAACACTAGGAATAACAATTATGTAGAACAAATGCCTAGTGCAGGAAACAAGGACAGAAAGCAGGAGATTTTCTTTTTATGTGAAAGATTTGGAAATTGTGTTAGTATGTGTGCTTCAGATAAGTGTTTCAGAGTAAATTCATAAATTCATTGCTAGATTAACTGAGAAAACAGTAGTAGAAATACTTTTTATTGCAGAACACTTTCAGGTATGTGCATGCACAGTTTTGCTAGATTAATTAATAGCAGGGAGAATAAGGTCAGAGAATGGACAGGGAGCAATTGAATATGATAGCTTTGAAAAATATTACTTCCTGCATAAAGCTGACCTCTTTGGTTACAATGGCTATTATATAAATATTTTAATGACCTAAAATTTTGCCTCAGGTCATTAGACAAACGTAGGTCAAAAGAATAATTTCCTCATAATAGAGCAATTATTCTTTTATACAGAGTTCACACATGTTCAAAAGATCATTTAAGTATGATCGTCTTCATGTAGGGGGTGCATAGCACCCAGATTTGACCATGATGAATGGTAGATTGCAAATCTGAACCATTTCAGTGTGACTTTTGAAAGGTACTGGCTATTAATTGTGCTTTCAGTCATGGGAGCCAGAAGAGTCTCAGCTTTTCAGAGAAGCTAGTTCAACACAGTATAAGTTAGGATATAAGGATATAAGGTATCCAGAAGTATTGAGCATTTTGTGAAAATTCAGCTGAAAGCTTTGTGATCCAAAGTTAGTAACTTTTTATGCTTCTGGCTATTGTTTCTGCCTCAGAGACTGAGCAATGATCCATATATTTTGGTGCAAGGAATGCAATGAGATGCCTGAATAACTTCAGTTTACTTTTCATCTTCAGTGTTGGAAGAAAGCAACGCAAAAGAGCATTTTATTGAGATAATCTCCAATTTCATGCACACATAGCCTTCAGTCATTTGTTTTGGCAGACACCATAGAAACCACATCATTCAGTTCCCACTTCTTCAGGTTCTCAATGTGTTTTATCTTTTTTTCCTTAGGCAAAGAGTTTAATTTATATCTGAAAATGTTATCTGTGGACAAATATTTTTCTAAACCTCTCCAGAAAACAAACTCATTATACTCTGCCTTTTTTATCTGTAGACCGTTGATACTTACAGAGGAGACAGTGGGACAGGGGAGAATACTAGGTTCTGTTTCAAGCCTTTTCAGTGCTTTTCTGGGGTAAACACGCCACATCTTTTTGCAGCCTGATGTTCAAGGTGCTCAGATCTTAATACCTGCAAAATCAGGCTCAATGATGTGACTAATTCATCATTATTAAGAGTTTTGACATTGATGGATGAAAGTTCACTGTAGTCCATATTATTTCAAAGCAGTATTAATTTTTTTTTAATGTGTGAAAAATTCTGGAGAACCCTTCTACTTGCATATTTCCACTTTTCTTTTAAACCATGACTTTCAGAGTTGTTGCTGTTTAAGCAGTTGTCTTTCATAATTCATTTTGGTGCTGCATATTTCAGAGGCAAAGGTGCCAAACATTTCCAGAGAAGATGTTTTCACTTTGCTGTCAGATGACTTTAATGATCTTTTCAGGACATGGTATGCACCCTATGGCAAATTAATTTATCTGTGTCTATGTTTGAGGTGTGTCATGCTGAGGTTAGTGGTTTTTTCCTTAAAGTACAGTATTTCTCACGGGGCTGTCATGACTGATGTTGTTGACCTCTGTTAGTCTCCCAGAGAAGTTATCACAGAGACTCTGAATCTACTTTAGTAAAACCAGACTTGCATAGTGACTACAGCTTCTTATATCTGTGTGCTAGACTAAATACTCTCCTGAGGTACCGGAGCTGTGGAAAGAGGAGACTGGTCCACATAGAATTATAGAATCTTTTAGGGATCTTCATACCAAGTCAGCATTTCCAGGCACTTCCATCTACCTAGGTTCTTCTTCAAATTGCTTTTTCTGAGTCACCATTTTTATGCACTATATAGATTTTGTGTGAAGTTTTAAGTGGAAAATTGAGCTTGTAAAGGGTCAGCATTGAGAGCCAAGGCTTCTGCCATTTGTACTGCCAAACCAATTCCACTGTGATAGAGTTCCACGAAGCGAGCAAATGGTGGGGTGGGTGGACTATGACAATTCTTGGCTGAAACATTCTACCTTCCTACCTCAAAGTAGCATGCTTCATGCATCTAAAGACCACAGGAAGCCAAATGTCTCCATCTGAGCTAGTTATTAACAATCTTGTATGGGTGTAAACCTTCAGGGCTAAGCTTGGTGCTGCTGGTGTTTGTTCCTGTGGTGTGGCCTTGCAGACCACAAGGTTCCAGCTTTAGGCAGCCTGGAACAGTCCTCCTTACGCCTGATCCAAAGCCCTTGTGAGGGGGATATTCCCAGATGACCTCAGTGGGCTGTGGATCCAGTAATGAGTTAAACTTCATGTGCCATTCATAAAGGTAAAATGTAAAAAAGAGCTGGTGCTGCTGCTGCTTCTTAGAAAATGAGAGACAATATAGTTCTCAGCTGTAACAAAGAGATTAGACAGGGTGCCTGAATAGCTCTGAGGTGTCTGACCTTCCTTCTCAGAGCTGGGGGTTCAGCAGCCTGCTAGTTTGGTCCCTAATTGATAGCATATATTTGTGACTGTGCACTTAATCACAGTTGCTGATTAAAGTAATTTAATCAAGGAACTGATTGGGGCAATTTGGAATGGGTCCCAGTAGTGAATATCAGTAGTTAAGATGGATTGCCTAGTGGAGACAATAGCCAGCAAAAGATAGGGTAAAGGGTAGCCAGTTAGTAACTCACATGTTATCCAGCAAGGGACACTGTTGCCTTGTTCTTAGAGCTCCCACTCAACTTCTTAGGATTGTGAGACCCCCACAGTCTGAAAATATTCATAGCCAGTGTAAGGAGTGAAGTGAGGAAACTTGCTGATGATATTACGTTATTCAGATCATCGAGGAAAGGGCAGACTGAGGAATTCTGGAAGGCCATTGTCAGGCTGAGGTTCAGTGTTCAGTAGTTGTCAGATATATAAATCAAGCATTAGGAATTATTAGGAAAAACACAGATGATAAAACAGCAAATGTTGCCTTACCATGGCACAAATGCATGGTTTCTGTTCACCTGTGCACTTCTGGTTGTCTCATGTCAAAGGGAATATATAATAAACTTGGAAAAGTATAAAACAGGAGCAATTGGAAAAAAAATAATTACTTTGACTTGAAGAATGACTGAAGAGACTAGAAACCCATAGGCTGGAAAGGAAAGACAGTTTGCCACGAGTATGATGTAGATCTCTAGGCTCAGGAGTGGCATGGAAAGGTGTGGCTAGGAGTCAGGCATTCAGTGTCTATTCCAAAACAAGAATGGTACACAAAGCTAGTGACAGTCAGGTTCAGAGAAGACAGTGGTTCTTCCTAGAGTGTGTGACAGACTTGCAAAAGTTGTTGGTAAAAGGTGTTATGGACGCCAGAACTCTCTTTGTGCTCAATAAAAAGCTGGAAGAGAACCTATTCACAGAGAAACCCTGTTGAGTCTCAGAAAAATCACTGAAAATCATTGTAGACAGCGTACAGAGAAGGAAGTATCATATATGCTTACCTTGTACTTTCTCTTCCTCCATTTCTGGCCACTCTCAGAGTCCAGATCCTCTCAGGTCCTGGGTTCAGGGACTTTTGGTCTGACACAGTACAGGTGTTCTTGTGAAACTGGTATTTCTATAGGGTGCCCCACAGCAGAGGTGTGCAGCAGCCTCTCTTGAGCACCCCAGAAGCAGACCCCAGTGGCAGAGCTGTGTGCATGTGCAGCACCATTACCTAGCTTGCTCTGTGCCATGACCTCCTCTGCCTGGTTACGCAGTGTGGACATTCTTCCAGATGTTTGCATAAACCATTTGTTAAATTATGGAAGTCCTTTATTTCTTCTTTTTATTAAAACACACACTGGTAGGTGTGGTGTTTAAAAATGGGGGGAATATGTAGATGCAATATACTTCTTGCTATGAAAAAGATGGGGAAGGAAAGGTCCCTTTTTTGCTTTTTGAAAGGTTTGGGTGCCATCTGCTGGGTTCAGTAGGACCTTACACACTGTAGCAAAATTGCTAGTTGCTGGTTGAAAAGTGCCTGAAGAACTGAATATACTGAGGATTGCAGTGTCTTTGTTTGCACCTCCTGGTTCTTTTGTCTCCATTGGTGATAACGTAATGCAGGTATATGGGATGTACTCTGTCACACAAAAAAGTGCTTGCTTACAGTTCCTTTTTAAAGGTACCATTCAGGCTGAATTTGCTACTGATTTTCATTTTTGGTCACCTAATGGAGAAATAGTGGAAGGAAATAAGGATTTTTGAGCATTGTGTCCTAGCCATGTCTTGTGCTAGCAGAGCCCACTCTGAGCAGCATTCAGGCTTTCTGAGGCTGTGGGAGACAAGGACAGCCAGATGCTGGGAGCTGGAGCAGACTGTTTGTCCGGGGGTCTGGTTACTGCCTCGGTTTGATACATGGCAGAGGAGTATAAAAACAAGATACAGCCCTGTATGTCAAGCTGTGTGAAGGGGTGATGTGTGAGTGAGGTGAACGAGGGTCCATGAGGTGGGTATGGCACCTGCTCTGCAGTTAAGGCATGTGGTGACAGCGAGCTGGCACCTCTGGGCTTGCAGTGGGAGCTATCCCTTGCTCTCAACCTGGGGGTGCCCCAGAGCAAGGTAATGGAATAAGGTAGCCACAGGCACTTCAGAGGCAGAAGCAGACTTGGTGTATTCATTGTCCTGGGGATATTCATCTGCCAGCTGTATGTTTGCAGAAAAATGGCCAAGGCTGTGACCTGTGTGAGCAGGTGAGTGCAAACTTGAAGGGACCTGTATCACGGTTACCCACCTTGGGATGCGTCTGGCACTGTGAGACCTCTTAAGGGTAATATCCCTTTGTTTTTTTTCTTCCTCACAGTTATCTCCATGATATGTTCCCTCTCACTCCATAATTCGATGATACTGGGCTTTGGTAGCAGTAGTGGCTTGTGCAGTCCTATCCTCTCATCCATCCCTTGCTACTCATTCTCTCCCCAAGATAAAATGTCCCTTATTCCCTTGCTCTATGTGAAGTCGTGCTGTGGATTCCTGGGTTTAAAAACATATAAACCAAAACTACAGCATGATGAAATGGGTTATATTTAACTATTTAACCCAGACCAGTTCCTTTTTTTTTTCTTTTTTTTTTTTCTTTTTTTATTTTTTTTTTATTTTTTAGCAAGGGGCACATGGCTGAGGAGCTAATGCGCTGTATGTGGCTCTTTTTTTGCACTGTTGAGTCACCCAGCTGTGGGCAGGTTTGGCCTCTGCAGCAGGATGTCCCAGCCACCAGCAGATATTTGTGAGGAAGTGGCCCCTACATGAGCCAAAGGCTGGCAGCACTCCGTGCTGGGAGGAACCTTGCTGAGTTCCCCATGTCCAGCATTGCTCTGCTTTGGGGGCTTAATGACACCTATAAACCCAATGTCCTTGCTAGGTGTGCTTTGAATTTTTAACTGTTCAGGCTGAAAAGAGAGTGAGTCCTTGGAGCATATTTTGCTACTCTTTGTGCATTCACAATATTTCACTAACTGTGCACTTGTAATTTTTAAGAATATGGAGAGAAATGAGCACAAGGGATAATGAAGCATTTTTCCTTTGGGTCCATTCTTTCCTTTGCATATCAAGAGATGGCAGTATGTTACTCCATCTAAGTTACTGAAGACTTAGATCCTTCTCTGCTTTAGCAGGGAAACCAAATTTCTACAGAGTCTTAGAATGTTCAGTCCTAGGCAAGTAGGAAGTCGGGCATTTTGATGGTTTTTGAGTTGCAAAGGTATGTCAACACAAACTACTTTGATCAGTAAAGGAAAGGGATCCTAAATTTTGTCCAAAATGAAAAAAAGGTTTTAAAATTGTAGAGGTTTCTGGTACAAAGAAATGAAAAAGAATACTTCTGATGGTGCTGGATTTGATCCTCTAGAACATATCACAGTTTTATATGTATTTTTTGCAAAAAAAGCAATACTAAAGCAGAATAAAAATATATAAGGAGAAAGCTAGAATTCAGCCCAAAGAAAAGCAGACAGGAGGAAAAATCTGTTTCAGCTGAAAGTTTATACCTAAACAAATTTAACATACTCTTTGAAAACTATGTTCAAAGTTCAGTCTGAGTGCCTCACATATGACAAACCACAAAATGAGAAACAGACTTCATTCTAGTTTTTGTACATTGAGTGTTAGACCTTGAACCAGAGCAGTTGTAGATTGCATTGAACTCTAGATCACTGTTACATTTCTGAAATCCTTGAATTCATATTACAATGCATTTAAATAATTTCAAGCAAAAGCTGCCAGTGGCAACTCGTGTATTGTTCATAATCACCATATTTTTTATTTTTTCTTATACTCTGTTTTTGCTGCCTTTTTTTTCAAATCATCTTCACAATGTGTTTCCAGAGTCATTGTGTAGTGCCTTCAGACTTTTGTATAATGGCTTAATTTCTGTGTTTGTCTTATTTTATAAATTAATATCTTTCAGCACCCCCAGATTCAAAAGGAGTCACAATATATCAAGTACTTGTGCTGTGATGATAAAGCAACCCTGCATCAGTGGGTAACAGGAATAAGAATTGCCAAGGTGAGATTAAAAGTAAATTTACCTTAATGTTTTTTGTAAAATCAGTTGCTGACAGTCATCACCTCAACTGGAAATACTGTGACAAGAATGGAGGACATTCATGCTAATTTTACCGTAGAAACAAAGATCAGGAAAGCGCATGATGAGGGTGGATTTGCTGAACCTTAGCTATCAGTATGTTTTTCGTATTAACACAGGAGTGAGTTCAGTAGCTATAAAACTCATGTACTCATAAAAATTATTGCACAGTTATCTGGCTCAATAACAATATGCTGTGGCTAAAGTGTGCAAGCTCTGGTCAGTGCAGTTGTGACATTTTTCAGAAAACCCTACTCAAACTGTCTGCCTCACTCTGTTCAAAAAGATCCTAACTGACAGCCCATTTTTCTTTGTATAAAACATTAACGTGGATAGATTTATATAGCCTTGGTATTGGCTGTATTTTCCCACACAGACCTACTCCTCTTGGCTCTTAGTTTGGGCTTTTTCCTGACAGTTCTGCTGCAGGGTGGCATATAACAAAGGTGTGGGGTGAACATGTCATGTCTTACATCGACAGAGCTGTTTCCTCTAGAGCCTGTGATTTGATGTCTCAAGTCTCCAGTTTGAAAATGTAATACTTGGAAAAAGATACTGAGAACAGTTGGTTTTAAACCCAGATTTCAAGAAGTTTGCAGATACCAAAATGAACATGAAATGTAAGAATGATATAGAACTGTGTTTGGTCATGGGGATTCATGTTTTATTGTGCTTTCCACCTAGCCCTACACAGAAGAGGGGACACTACTTCTAGAAAGACACTTTTTAACAAAACTAGGTAGGAGGAAACAGGATCAGAAAAGTTGTCCAAGAGCAAAACGAATGTTTGGCCTATGTCAAGCCTATGTCAAGCTCATGTTATTGTTTTGATTCTTTTGCAGTATGGTAAGACACTCTATGACAATTACAAACATGCAGTGAAGAAAGCTGGCTTGTCCTCTCACTGGGCGAATCAAAAAGTGGTGGAACCAGCTGCCCCTGCAGGATCCTCATCAGCAGGTACTGACATTGTCACAGCAGCTGAAGTCATATTTATTGCCCCCTTCTATTATCATCTCTGTTGCATAGTCTTTGTTCAGAAAACTATCCCATGGATTCAGCAACATGTCTTTTTATAGACAGGCCAGTGTAACAGCAAAGCTTTCACTTTAACAGTTAGAACTTGGAGAATACAAAGACAGTTCACTGAAGATCAGTTTAAACTGCATAACTTAATAAGGCATTTTTCTGTTGGCATCTGAATCCTTTCTCCTCCATCTACATTTTGCAGACTGATGGTCCATGTCTTTAGACTTTCTTTGCCCATCTCTACACTGGATGTATTGGAGGTTTTCTTCCAGTTAGTAAAAGGGGTGAGTGTGGTATTCTGAGATTGGTCATTATAGACAGATTATTACAGGGTGAGCCAATCTCTGTCCTAGCCTTTCACTCATTTGTGTGGTAACAATGTGGGTGTTAGGACACAAGAGTAAGAAAAGATTGTGTTATTTTCTAACCTTACTTTTCCAGTAGCTTCATCATACTGCTGTTACTGATTGAATCATGATACCAGTACAACAATGCATGATACTAGCTGTAACTTGCATGACTATTTTTAGTTTACATGCTTAATTAGGAAAGGCATGTTGGCCAAGTACTTACTGTCATAAGGCAGGCAAAGTCGAACTCACCGTTGACAGTTAATATTCTGACTTTTCATGTAGACAATTCAAATACCTTTCTGGGGCTTCAGATCACCTTTTTTGAGTACATAGGAGATAGAGGGTGGTCTTCCTACTATTCCTCAGTAGACCCAGTAACAGGCTGTTTTGAGATCAGGGAGGTTTCTGATGGAGGAAGGTATTTTGAATGGTTTGTTTTACTTCTCATTATCCTGCTCTGATTTTGTTAGCAATGAATTCACTTTATATCTGTAAGCTGTGCCTGTTTTGCCCTTGATGGTATTTGGTGAGTGATCTGTCCTGGTTCTTATCTGAACCCATGAATTGTTTGTTAAATTTTCTCTCCTGTGTCCAACTGCAGAGAGGAGTGAGCAAGCAGCTTTTGTGGGTGCCTGGCATCTGGCCAGCATCAACCCTTGACAAGAGGAAGTTTACTTGAGTGAGGATGGGCTTGACAGTCATGGAACATTTGTGTTCAGGTGCTGACTGCAGTAGAGAGGTGGCTGGCCAGGGGATCTCCATGCTGGTGCTGCCATCTGTCCTGGATATGGGCAGGACTGAGGCCTTATAAAGGCTGTATATACATCTGTGTGACTTCAGCTCCTGACTAGAATCCAGGAACAATGCATGCATTCAATAGAATATACTGTTAATTTTAACTAATGCATTGCATGAAATGGTTAAGTAGCCTGGAAACGTTGCAGTCATGTATACTGTCTCTGGAAATATCTCTGAAGGATCATTAGTGTTGTAATTGAGGGAAGTTGCTGTGATTCTTCAACTACAGCTGTTGTAGCTGCCCTATATAAAACCTGGAGCCTGACTATGCTACTAAAACTACTAAAACTGCCTAACTGTGAGCAGTCGTTGGTTTGTGTTTTGGAAATGTAACAAAGCATATTCACTTGTGTTTTCAGACGGTTCCATAGCCATTTGTATGGGCTGATTTCAGTATAGGCTAAAATCTGCTCTAGAAAAATAGAGTCCTGTGTGAACTGGGCAGGGACTGTGTACTTTGCTAACTTCAGTGGCAGCCAAGGAAGGCAGGTGAAATTTTGGTTTTCACTTACCATGTAGCCCCTACTCCCTGGACACACTGCTGTAACCAGCACTGATATGTTCACATGTACCCCAACCTGTGTAGTCTGTGGGTCTGAAGTGTCCCAGGTGCATTTCAGTCAAAAGATGTTGTTTCCCTCTCTGCCTTACTGTGTGCCTTTAAACACTAAAAACATCAGTGTATGTAGTGGTCCTGCACAATATCATGATGTCTGAAAGATGGAAGATGTCACTTTATGCAGTTCCTTATCATTACAAGGATAAATATTTTGCATTCGAGTATCTATATTTTGCATTATTTGAATTATTTTGCATCCTTTTTGTTTTCTTAAAACAAATGCTAATTTGTCACAGTAACAAGCAGATGGGGCTCAGTTTCTTCATGCAGAAGGCCCTTCTTTATTCATATAACTCATTTTCATACAGTTTTACAGATCTCGTGTTTAACTCCAATTGGCTGGTAGTTTTCTTGCTACTCAATTTATTGGTAAATGGCATTCCGGCTGTCTATCAAATCTCCTTATTTTTGGATTATTTACATATCTTTACTGATTCTCATGGGATAGATTTATTGTTTATGCAGGTACAAACTTATTTTGTGCTAACTGCCTTAATTCTTATAATTTTTTTTCTTGTGAGAACTTAGAAGCTACTTCTAGCTTAGCTAGAGTAGCAGGGCCTAAACCATATTTTATAAGGCCTTTCTTTTATAATAACTCTACCTGTCTGCAACACTAATTCACTATAAAATTTTGAAGAAATTAACTTGTAAAGAATACTGTAACATTTAAATTAAAAATAAATCTTGAGAGTAGAATGCATGGGCTCACATACTATATTGTCTGGGAGTCCATTAGGTGGCTGGCAGGAGATGATGTATCAAGTGTTGCTTTTAAGTCTTGCATAGTTTATGAAATCCATTAAGAAGAAGAAACAGATTACTGTGTCCCAGCCTTCTGTTACATCTTTTTTGCCAAGTAGAACACCATACCTTGTACTAGATAGAGTGGATCTCTCTCTGATCTCCTTCATTTAGTTAAATCTCAGTATGACTGAGGGCAGCAACACCTTTGAGCAGTGTGAAAACCAAAGTCCTGTTCTGCTATGAACAGCAGACAAAGGGAGGTGAGACAGTAACTTGCTCCACTTTAGGGAGCATAAACCCTCTGGGCCACAGAATCCAGGGATTTAGTTCTCCTTCCACTGAGGAAGGTGAATCACAAGATTGGTTTTATCTCTTTGCTGACTTCCATGATAGTCCTTCAATAAACACAAGATTGTAGTTTGAATGATCCAAATGGTACTTTGGATTAAATATGCTGAACAACATGCAGGCACAGGCATAAAATCTAAGGATGTTAGACCACCTTCTGTCATCCCTTGAAGCTTAAATAGCCTTAGTAAATTAGGGACACTGCTGAGTTTGTCTTGCTTTTCTGCCAGGCATGGGATTTTCAGGTATGGCTATAAAAACACTTTTATCTTTTTATTTCTTATCATATTTCTGGAACCTCTTTGCTGATCAGGAAGATTCACATTAAGATTAAAGCCATTGTTGTGCTTAGTCTACACTGCAGACAGCTAAGGGTTCACTAACATATGAGAAGTACATGAGTGGAACTTCACTGGGTCTCAGAACTGTAAATTATAATAGAGCTAAGGCAGTTGTTAAGGCTTGCAAATGTAGGTTTCTAGGCACCAAACACTGTCTACTACTTTGACACATACAGCTTTCAAAAATGCTACAGTAAACCGGAAAGTATTTAATGCTTATCAGACTACACAGGAGCAGGGGATTTTTTATAATTAAACTTGTGAATTTGTTGTTTGGTCTCGCATTCACTTACTCCATTTGACAGTACTAGGCTGTTTATACATGCCCCTTGCGCAAGCAGAAATAGTGGGCAGATGTTTTGCAGAGCTCTAACTCAGTCAGCTTCCAGATCTGCACTTATCTGAGAACACAGTGAAGTTCCCAGATCCTTGTGATTCCAGATGAGGTGGGTATTTCAGAGCTGGGGAGATGTCTTAGCTCATTTACTAAAGAAAATGGATCAGCCCCTCTGTAGCATTTCATGCCTTCTACTCCCATGACTGATTGATAGGAAACTATGGTGCTTTTAGTCTTTAGCCTAAATTAAACAAACAAACAAACAAACAAACAAAAATATATATATATATACTACAGCACACTGCAAACTTCAAAATGCTGTTATGAAACAGGTATTTTAATGTAAGGTACTTATGGATTTTAATGTAAGACACTTTGTTTATTTTCCTTAAGTAATTAACTGACTAGGAAAAGTCACAAAATGAGCTTGAAGTAGAAAACAGATTTTACTGAGTTATGTACAAAAACTCTGTAACAAGTGTTTCCTTGTGGAATTTGTAAGAAAATTTTTATAGCTTTTTTCTTAGTTGGATATTCCCTGATCTGGTTAATATCACAAAAACATAATTCTCTTCCCTCTGGCTCCTCTCCTTGTCACAGGTACGGTTCAGTCAAATGGCCAGATTCCCCAAAGTGTTCATCCTTCCACTGCAGAATTTCCAGACACTCAGAAGAAAGTGGATACATCTGAGGCACAGGTGAGCAATTACTACAGTTAAATGTCATCTGTGAACGAGTTCTCTAAGTTTGTTTTCTTTCACCTACTGTCTTCCCCCTCAAAGTACCAATGAGAAGGATTTGGCTCCTGGGAAAGGTGGCTGCCCCTCCTCATGCTTTGCACACTGCAAACAGCGTGTGTGCTGTGCAGAACCAGGAGCCTCTGATGGGAGGTGAAGGCACAGCCACCCACTGCTTCTGTTCTTCAGAACAAGCAGCCATGAGTTCATGTAGCAGGAATAGGATAGCCTGCTGGGATAGTCTCAAAGTGTGCTGCCAGAACCTTGGTGCCATGTTCTGTCTCTGCCAAAAAAAAAGGTCTTGCCTTAGAAACACAAGGCATACACTAGTGTTTTCAGTAGGGAACACTGCACAGCTGAAGATGAGTGTGTAATAAAGGAGAAAATGTGAAGAACTAAGGGAAAACATTACATGTTTTCCTTAGGTTCTAAATGCATTTCTTGGTTAATCTCCAAATTTTGTGTACTTGCACCAAATCTGGCTGTAAAAATATCAAAGGCTAAAGTAAGAGAATCACAGAAAAAAAAGGTGTGGATTTGTTTGCAGTTCATTATTCATTCTCTCCATCATGCATCAAGTGCCAAGGACAAATGAAATTAAATTCCTAGGATTTTCCAGTCACCAGCATTATGTGTTCTACACTTCTTGTTTCTGTCTTTGAGTTCCTCCTGTTTCTCTGTTCTGAACCTCACTTCCTCTGGAACAGATCACATTCTGAGAACTCAGCCACTGGTTCCCTCCTCCTATGTCTGATTTACTTCCATGTTTGTAGGAAAGGAGTGAGGAGGAGAAGGCATACGTGTTATAATTAGCTCATGCCAGAATTAATGTCTCTGACTGCAGGGATGCAGAGCACTTTTCTCTAGAAGCAGCAAACAAACAGGAGGAACTAGAGATCTCCGTGCAGCCACTAGGCTGTTGTGGACATGGTGGGATAGCTCCTGTGACTGGAATGTTGTCATGAAGGGCCACAGGCTGTTTAGGAGAGACAGACCAGGAAGGTGCAGTGGCAGAGCTGCCCTTGATGTGAGGCAACACTTGGAGTGTACCGAGCTCTGCCCTGGTCAGGATAAAAGGGTGACACCATTGTGAGTGTTTGCTACGGGCTGCCTGATCAGAAGGAGGGAGGGGATGAGGCCTTCTAGAGGCAGCTGGAAGCAGCCCCACAGTCACAAGCCCTGGTTCTTGGGGGGCTTTAACTACCCTGCCATCTTCCGGAGAAGCAACACAGCAAAGCACAAGCAGTGCTTTGGTTCCTGGAAAGCAACTTCTGTCTCAGGTGGAGGAGGACCCCACAAGGAATGCTGGGCTGCCCAAGCTTACACTAACAAACAGGGAAGGCCTTGTTGGACCTGTGCTGGTTGGGGCAGCCTTGGCTGCAGTGCCATGAGATTGTAGAATTCAGTATTGAAGGAAGAGGTAGCAGGACCGAGAGCAGGATTTCCAACAAGGACTCCAGGAGAGCTAACCTTAGCATCTTTAGGGATCTTGGAAGAATTCTATGGGAGAATGCCTGAAGGGAAGAGGGCTCCAAGAGAGGTGGTCAGTATTCAAGGATCATTTTAAAAGCACTCATCTTGTATGGATAGCATTCAAAGAAGCACTATGAATACTGTCAACAGGGAGGTTTCCACTGTCAAACTTCTGCAGGCTGCTCCAGGAAGAAAACAAAATACTATTTTCATGTTTCAGGCAAAATGTGCTCTACCTAATTTCCATATCTACTACACTCATGTATTTTCACTTCTTTTTACGTTCTTAGATAGTGGCATTAGTTTACATGTTTACTGACTGTGTCTGTCCTTTGATTTTTTTCTGCTTATTAAAGGCTGAAACAAATAATGGCAGTGCACCTGGCCCGGCACAGCCATTGCTGAGGCCACAGAAACTCCAGAGTAAGAGGACCTCACTGCAGCCTCCTCCTCCACCTGAAAGGCGTTCATCTGCTATTTCTGCTTCACCAGTTCTACCCTCCAAAGTGAAACGAGACAGCGGCATTTTCCTAACAGATCCAGAGAGTTTTCCAGCACCACCACCTACAGTGAAGATTGATTTTCCTCCACCACCACCACTCTCCGATTTCTGTGAACCACCTCCTGATTTTGTGCCTCCACCACCACCAGTCTCCAGCAGCAGTAATGGAGATGTGCCATTACCCCCTCCACCTCCACCTGCCTCCAGTAAGCTACTGCCACCACCTCCAGCAAAGAAACATGTACCACTTCCTCCAAAAAGGCTGGAAAGCACAGGACAAGATGGAGAGCCACAGTCACTGGGGCCACCTCTGATTGCAGGGGGAGGCAAGCAAGCAGATTTCATGTCTGACCTAATGAAAGCTCTTGAGAAGAAAAAGGGTAACAGCTCCTGAATTCTGGGAGTGGGCAGACTTTAAGACATAGATGGTTTTGTGAGGCGTCACAGAATCTCATTCAGGATCAGGCTTCTCCAGGAGGAATCCTCCTTCACAGTTCCTCTTGCGGGGGGTCTCAAGAAGGTGGGGCACCCTTTGTCCCCCACTTTGTCCCTGTAACCTGCTCCTTTCCCCCTGCACCTCACCATCCCCTGCTCTTAACTCCGATTCCAGCACCAGGTCAAGGTTAAGAATTAGCTGGAGAGTCTTGCTTCCCTCCACAAGGACAGCCAGGGATGGTGGAGCAGCACTCTGGAGCCAGCCATTTCAGAAAGTGAAATGCATCTACTCTGGTTGCCTTTTTAGTGGAATTGGAGTTAAAGGAAAAATACAATGTCCTCATGCAAACTTTGACAAGTAGGAAGGAAGATCCCTTTTCACAGAATTGCTCTTAAAAGTACTTTATCAGAAAACTCCCAACTGGGGAGGGGGGGCTGGTTTCTTCCAATATAAAGATGCATTTCATTTTTTTTTAAATAGTCTGTCTTAAAAATTAAAACCTCAGCTAGAGTATTAGGGCCAGGACCATTTCCAAACAGTTTCACCCCAAATGCTGTGCACTCCTGTTTCTATATGCAACTCAGCCATACCTGTAAGCATTCACAGCTGCTGCTTTGAAACCTCATTTGGTTACCCTAGACAAAGACAAAAACTGTATTTTGAAATCATGTATGCTTCAATGGTAAGCAGGGATTTCTTTTTTCTGTTGGATAACATTTGTCTTCAAACTGTAGCTAGCAATGATCTGTCTTGTGAAAGTCTTAGTAATTATCTTGTACCCGATAGGAATGTCTCCTCCTACATTTTTTCTTCATTTGTTCTCCCCATTTAATTCTCCACTGTTCGTTTAGGAAGCATTCATTGTTAGCTCTTAACTAAAAATAGCTTCTATTTTATATTTGTACAAAGTGTCACAGTTAATGAGCAGCCATTTTACTGGCAATTGGAACTTCAGATACTTCAAAGAATTTTTGCCTATACCTTCTAGACTTTATTTATTCTGGTCTTTGCCTCTTCTCATATGAACTTGACCTTCTAAGATATCATCAGCAGTATATCTCTGTATTTTGAATTATAAAAACGCATAAAAACCGAAGTGTGTGGTCTAAATAAATAAATGTATGAAAACAGCTGAAAGAGCAGGGGGTGACCCTGCTGTTTGTCAGAATGGATTCCTAGATCCAGAAGTGGTGGTGGAGGCAAAGAATGACAAGCTGGTGGCAGTGCCATGGTCTGTGTTTTGGGTCATCTCTCGTCTTATTTGTGGCTTAAGGTTGGTTTGTCAATACTTACATACCTGCATAACAAGCTTAGCAGAAATAAGAAAGCTGAAACCATGTCTTCATAAAGAACCATTCCCTTTGAAATTATTACTTTTAAAATTCTTTTTTGTTTACTTTTTTATTTTATTTAAAGCTGAAAACAGTGTTTGGATTCACATGCATTTCTTCCTGAAATGATTTTGCTTTAAACACCATGTTAAGCTGACACAGAGAGAGTCCATCCAGCTCCTACTGGTTTTTGAGCTCCCTTGCTTTCAGCTGAACTGAGCAAAAAGCTCTCACCAAGAGAGCTATGCCCATCACTAACAAAAGTGTCACCTGGAAGTCTTGTACTGACATGCTGGGACATTCAAAAGGTATCTCAGCACCTTCAAACTGCTAAACTGAGAAATGCCCTCAAGATCAGAGCAAGGCTCATACAAGCCTCAGTTCAAAGTGGAGGGGGAAAGTACCAATGACCTAAAAGTAAGAGGGTAAAAACAAGGAGTTAAAAAAGAAATAAAAATTAGGAAATGATTACTGTTTCCCAGTCCTTTTCCATACCTAACTGAAGGAAGCATTATGCAGAATCATTGAAGAGCTAGGTGTCATTTTCTGACTAGGCATTAGGAGTGCACATTATTTGACATACTTAGGTGACAACAGCTGTCTGCAAGTCAACTATTTCTAAATCAAATTAATTTTATTAAATATACACCCAGCATCAAAATAAAGCTGAACGTGTCCTTGGAAAAATGTTGCACAATAAGGTCACAAAACACTGAGACTTTCACAATGGCTTTTCTAGCATTCACTCCTCGCACCAGAACGCTCAGCCTCCCACCCTATTTCTTTTCTTCTCTTCTGTTACAACACAAAATATCAGTTTTATACCTTTTACATCTGCAGTCGTTCATAATTCATGCACTTAATCTTACACAAAAGAAGTTGAACTTTCTTCAAAACAAGAGAAGTCAAAGCCTACAGAAAACTCCAAAAATCAAGTTAAATGCTGTGATGATTAGACCTCTATCAACTATTTTGTGTATGTACACGGTTACATGGAATTTTTCAAATGTAAGATTTAAACTCCATTCAAAGAACAAAGCTGCCTCTTATTGATACACAATTATCTGGCTTGATCTGGTACCAAAATATGCTGGAAAATACAAAAAGATGTTCCAATGTTGCAATTCAAAGCATTTGTAAAAAGAAATTAATCTTCCACCTCTACCTAACCTATTGCCTTCTAAATGGTCTATGCATCACTGGACCTTACAGTATTTTAATCTGCAAATACCTAAAATTGCAGCATGTCCTTTTTAACCTTCCTCTATACCTGAAATGGAAGCAGTCTCAGCTGAAATGCTTCCAACAGTCTTTTTCCAGAGCCAAACAGTGAATTTTTCCTGAGCCTTCATATCTGTGCACCAATAATCTTTCTACTCCTATCAAGAGATACTTTCAAAGAGCAGTGGTCCTCTGGATAGGCATCTGACACCAGCAAAGACACAAGAACTTACTCTGGAAAAAGTCACTCCCAAGACAGACATCTTTGCTAACTGTTAAACTGAATTTCCTTTAAATCTTTTGTCAGTTTAACAGAACAAAACATAATCAGAATGAGAAAAGGTGTGAAGGTCTAAGATGATCCTCTGTGCCACATCTGCAAGATTTAAGAACATTTATGTATGCAGAACACAGCTATATTTGACAAGTGTGTAACAGCAAGAGGAAACCTCATCAAAATACTGCATTATTAAAACTAGCTTAGATGGATTTTAGATTGATCGGTCACTAAAATCTATTAAGACCCACCTGATCAGTCATGAATTTTGAGAGGTTAAGTGTGACAGTTTGGCAGAAATTAAATAGGGGGACTCAAAGTAAAACACAGCTGAATGTGAGATGCAGAGATGTCAATGCCAATATAATCTGCAAATGCAACCATACATAGTGGTGCGCTTCTTTAATCTTAAGACTTCGTAAGTTGGTCAAGAACAGTAGCAGATTCCAGTTCACAAAATCTAAGGGAGAGAAGTTCCTGGGGCTTGATCCATTTGCCCTATTTGAAGGCTTGAGCTTTGACCTTGACCATTCTTGCCTGTTTGAATTCCCCTCAGGATGAGCAGCTGACCTTCAGATGCTTGGCCCAAGCTGGGGGACGCAGGGAGTACCCTGCCCTCTCTGCAGCCTCCTGCCTCTGAAAGGGGTGTTGTAAAACCTGCTCTAGGAGCTGAACCTGGAAGCAATTAGAAATGGGTAAGTTTTTATACAAATTGTCTTCTGGTAAACAAGGAAATTTTTTTCCACTTTGCCTTATGCACCCTCCTGGCTCCAGAAACTATCACATGAATTGCTTAGTATTATTAATACTACTATTAATATAGTCACTACTATTTATGTTATAATTAATACTATTAATAAATTTGTTAATATTTTAAATAGCAATTGGTGTTATATGGTACAATTTTGGTCAAAATGTAGCACAGTTCAAAGTGCAAATATAAAAATTGTTTCATTAGCTGTTATGCCGGTTATTATTAATTCTGTCAAGAAAAAAAAAAGATAATTTTACCTCTGAGAAATCATTCAGATTAGCTTTTTGCACTGCTGATTCTGCCATCCAATTCCTAAGTATGTATCTAGGATTAACAGCTGAAACCAAGAGCAAATAATGTTAAATTTAGTTAGACATATTCAACAAAAGGAAAACAGTCATTGAAACATGTCACTGAAATCTTCAAGAAGATTTAAATTTGCAGATCAAGAACAAATGCATAAAAAGGAAAAGGAATTAATCAATCTACTTAATTCTATGAGTTGCTAAAGGGATTTTTTTAAACTTGCACTATCAGTAGTGCCAAAGTGCCAAACAGAAATCAGAGTAGCACAGAACATGAAATTGATACAGGAAGGATTTGCTGTCAGGAGCACCAGCACTGTGATGAGTTTACTATGGCCTGTGTCCCTGCTGTGTAGATGGAAAACATTTCAATGTTGTCAATACCTTCTTGGAGATTACCAAAATGAATACTGTATTATTTAATTTAAAAAGTAATTACTGAGATATCCTTTAAAGTATATGTACTTAGATACTCCTATGTCACGTAACGAAAGTTGAGCCATAAAAGCCTTACTGTTACATTTCAGCTGTACATTTTAGAAACTACTTTTTCAACATTCCTTCTAATCTCCTGGCTGAGGATAGGCAGAGGTTCCTTAGTTTTTTCCACTGTTGTATCCTGTCTGTTGTATCCTTTTGGAAACCCTCATGACAACTGCACTGCTTCCCTGCCCTGTTTCTGGCTGCTTTTGTCCAATGACCAGTTCAGAGAATGTAGCAATAGTGAAAATGAAACAGCCGAACTAATAAACCAGGATATATCCTACAACAGAGCCACTAACAACTTATAAAAGGAGTTTTGTCAACCTGTATGCCAGGGACAATTCTTATAAGCACACATGGCTCTAATTATCAATTTCTTAGTAGATTAAATCAATGAAATTCTTATTTTTGTTCTGCAATTAAAGGCAAGAATTCTACTTCAGTAAGTTTTCCCTTTACCTAATGATCAAAACAATGTTACAGAATAATTGTAACAATTCAAGCCTGCTTTGAAGTCTTAATTTGTCACTGGTCTGTATATTTTCTCCAATACAGCATTTATTACATTAAGATATTAGTCATACCAAAGGTAGTTTCACCCATGCACTTGAAACCAAAAGTCTGTGATTTATGGACATATACAAACTTCATCTCCTTCCCTTTCCACTGACGTCCCAGGAGGTTTTATATGAATAAACATTAGTTTTATCTGTGAATAAATGTTAGTTTTATATATTTATTTTTTAAAATCCATGGCGCTTTATAAAATATTCTTATAAATACCCTTAAAGCATATTTGAAAGAGGGCATTGGGAAAAGCAGAGGAATCATCAAAACTAGCACCTCAAACTTCACTCTACTCAATTCCTTTAACAGATTAGTTATTAAATTATTTTATTTACAAATAATAAATTAGAAGGGGCCACAGACATTCTTCTTTTTCACATCCCCACTGTCCAGTATGTACTTGCACATATTAAAAAAGCCAGTAAATACAAATGTCTGCTGTGAATCCTGATAACCTCTACACAGACATAACAACACTCTGCCCTAACTGCTAATAAAAAGTGTTTTACCACTTGGCAAAACAATTTGCTCTGGCCCAGTATTTGATTTAATCCAGTAAATGGGTTATCAATAGTAAAGTATTATAACTATTAAAAAATATTTTAAAAGATAAAAAAGTTAACATATGACTCATTCAAAAAATGTTAATTCACATTAGAGCCATGAGTCATTTTAGCAGAATATTTGTCCCAGAAATAAAATCTTAACAATTGCAGATTGACAGGTTTCACTGTGGTTTTAAAAATATCACTATTTAACACAAGTGACAAGATAATTATGAAAGAGCAATGCAAGCCAGGTAAGAAAAGGACAAAGCAAAAGAACTTCTGTGCCCTTATAAGCATGATCTGGTCTACTTTTTTTGCATGCTTCTTTTGTAAAGAAATACAATTTTAGACCTGGATTGTCAAAACTTTTTGATCAACTCCAGAAGAACTAAGTTTAGGCAGTGCAAGATAAAATGCTACTAAGAACTGAAAACTAAATAAAGGGAGAAAAAAAATAAAAATCATGAATAAGTGATGACTTCAAATGATTCAAGTTAATGTACTTTGAGAAGTGGGATTTTTTTATGACACTAAATTAGGGAAGGGTGATGAACTAATGAGGTGCTAATGTCAATATATTCAAGGTCGGTCAAAGACAGCAGTACACAATTTAGTGGGACTTCCCAGCCCAGTTGAGTTATCTGAGGAACCAGTTTTGTCTTCATGAAGTGCTGGGTAAAAATGCAGAGTTGACTGAATTGAGCCAGATTTCTCCTGGAAGTTGTGCTGACAAGGACAGCTGTTACAAGCAAATGCTCAAACAGACAAACAAACAACAAACAAAACAAAAAACTGAAATAATTTTAAAGAGACCACAGGGTCATCTAAGCAATCTATTTAAATGCATGGATGTAAAAATGTATAAAAGTACAAAAAAATCCCAAAAACCTCTAAGAAATTTCAGTCACACTGTAATATGGAGCAGCTAGCAAAAATAATAAAATAAAAAGAGTTGTTGCCTTTAAATAAAACAACAACAAACTAACATCAGCAGCCTGTTATAGAAGTTTTGCAGTTCTGCAGTATGAATAGTGATGGGTGATTATATGGAAGAAAACAAACTGAACCATGAATCTTTGCAGATGAAGTTTTGACTGCTACCAAAACTAAGACCATTAGCATAACTGATTTTGAAGGCAAAACCTTTTCTATGCTTCATCTGTCTCCTGTACCAAGTGATCCTCTGAAGTGCATGTTGAAAAACATAATGATGGTTTGTTAGAAGATCATTGAAAAACTAGGATCCTTTCTGATTTGGAATAAAACCTTGGAATGTAATGATTTTCTCTAAGAGCAAATTCAAAGGATACAGAAAAAAAAAAAAAAAGAAGTGTGTTCAGATACTTAGAATGTCTCAGCATTCAATTTTAGCTGAGGAAAACAGGAGCCTGAAAATTCAAAATTATAATTGATGGCCCTCAGAAATGCACAGATGAAGCTTCTTCACCTTATCAAAAACAATTACATAAATATTTCTTCTTCGTAGCTCTTTTCATACTAACTTTCTAAAACGCAGATAGAATTTTAAGAAATGTTCTTTAAAATGGATAGAGCCTTTGTTAGAAAATGGGGATGCAACCTGAAACCATAAATTGTGCCCTCTGTAGTTTACTTCCTGAAAGTCAGCACCAGCTCCTGCCATTTTCCTAGCAAATCGATTGGAGCTTTAGAAGAAAGTGGCCAATCAATAGCTAACAAAAGAGTGCAGCCATTTCCATCCTGCTTTGAAGCACCCTGCAAAGAATGTAACAGTGAAGCCTCTTGTGCAGAGTTTGATCAGATCCTGTCATTCCTTCATTCCCTTTCGGCCATTGATTTTCAGTCGCTCATTTTCTTCTATAAGCAAATTCCACAAATTTACCACAGCTTACTGCAGATCAAAAACATCTCTCACTGAACAATTCTTGGAGTTTCATATTCACTGTTTCTGCTGTGATACCTAACTGCAGCACCTTTGCAATTTGGTGTTCAGAATAACTTGGAGAATCAAAGCACCTTCCTTTGCCTTCTATGACTAGATAGTCGTTTCACAAGTTTTTTCTCTGGGTGAAAGATAGGAAAAGTGTGCCCCTATCAGAAATCTGAATTCTGTGTAGCATGTAGAAAGGACAGAGACAGACAGAATGAATGTATAGAATTACAAGATTTTCAGCAGCATAATGAGATCTTCTCCTCTTCAGAAAAATACTGTATTTAAGTTCTACCCAGAAAGAAAAATATCTAACACTAAAGAAACATATGTAAATAAATACTAGCCATCTGCAAGCATATGATTCCTTTGGACTGTTTTACTCACTTGCCATTCTTGTTCTTCTTTTGGAGTCTGAGTCACCATTGTTACTACACATGAAAAATAAAATAAAGAAAAAACAGAAAGCACTTTAATTAGTGAGGATTATGCTGATTTATTTTTAGAAATATCTGATTTGACTTCTATTAAAATCATTGAGTGCTCTGCTTTTGTGTTTGGCAGAAGCTGGTGTGCATCTCTAAGAATGATTAGACTTGGAAAAAACTGCACACCTTCTTGTAGGTTTTGTGCCTTCTGTTGATTTTTTTCCCCTAAGAATTTTATTTACTGAATAAAATTTCTAAGTACCTGATATGTATTTATTTTCACTATTAGCCATGCATACCATATATAACTAAGAAAAAAATCTTGGATTCTTTGTTGATTTAACACAAAAGAATCCTGTGCATTCCTATCTATGCAACACCATGTTTTCCAAACACAATCTGTGTATTTGCAACTGTTCAACTTCCATCCCCTGCCACCATAAAGCAATGTTATTACATAGTAAATACACATATATATAAACATACACACATATACATAGTAATTGAATACTATTTATTCCTATGTACTTGCAAAGCCTGTTTATGCTCCTTGGACTGAATCTGTAGGATTGATATTTTAAGAAAAACTGTTAACCAAAGAAAACTGATCAGGTGCTCAATGAAGGCCAAAGAATAGAAATTACTCTTTTTTATGTACCTTTGAGTCATTTTTATGTACCTTTGTGTCAAAACAGAACTACAACGGTAATTAATGTTGAATCCAGCACAATCTAGAACCATGAAGTCAAAAAAAGGCATGTGAAACAATGCTTGGGCCAGTTTATTACACCCACTAAAGACTATGCAAAATCACTGCAGATTAAAGCTGCACGCTTCTGGCAAACACATACTTTAAACTGCAATCACACTTACCTGTTTAATCTCAGGAGGTACATAGTAACCCATTCTGAAAATAATTTGTGTTTACCCAGATCCTGGAGAGCCCAGAACTCCTAAAGAGAAAGAAACATCTAATGGCAGGTAATCAGAATTATTTTCCAGTTAAGCAAAAACCAAAGTAAGCAACAAATATTGTATTTTAATCCCAGCTGGCAACTAAGCCTCACATAACCACTTGCTCATGCTTGGCCTTGGTGGGGCCTGAAGTAAGATTAAAAGTAAGAAAACTCATGGGTTGAGATTAAGACAGTTTAGTAACTGAAATAATTTAATAATAACAACAACAACAGCAATAATAATAGCAATGAGAAGGAAAATATCAAAAGGAGAGATAAATAAAACCCAACAGAAATAAGTGATGAAAAAACAATTGCTCACCAACCTATGCCCAGCCAGCTCCCAGGCAGGGCCCCCCCAGCTCCCCCTGCGTTTATTTGCTGAGCATTACACTGAGTGTTGTGGGATATTCCTTTGACCAGTTTGGATCAGCTGTCCTGGCTCCCCTCCCAGCTTCTTGTGTACCCCCAGCCTCTTTGCTGGCAGGGCACCATGAGGAGCACAGAAGTGCTTGACTTAGTGTAAGCCCTGCTCAGCAACAACTAAACCATCAATGTGTTATCAGCATTACTCACAATCTAAATCCAAAACACAGCGCTGTACCAGCTACTAGGAAGAAAATTAACTCTATCCCAGCTGAAACCAGGATAACAAACAATAAAAGGATTTAAAAGGCAAACATATGATGACCCTTCAAAGAATTTTCTCCCTGAACAATTCTATTAGTATCCTTTCCTCTGTATTCAAATTATTTATTTTTACTGGCATGATACATCCATATTAATCCATCTCGTTATAACAGATTTTACCTACACACCTCTAGCACTCCACCCTTGTATTTCATTGACTTATTGTCTGACCTATTTCATTTTTTAAGATACATAATTACAGGTTTCACTCTCTTCTGAGACTTGTACATGGGTCAGATATAGAGGGTTTTTTAATCAAAAGTTATGCAACAAGCAAAATATATAAATAAAGAAAAGGTGGAGAGAAAGGGAAACTAAAGTCTACAGGAATAGGAGAAAACTGAGAATAGAGACAGCAGGAGAGGAGACAGAAATTGGAAAAGGCCAACAGCAAGAAATCAGAGCTTGGGGTTACTGCCTTCAGTGATGGACAGCAAACACAAACCAGGCCTCCCTGGCTGATCACACTGAGCTAACAGCTGCTTCATATTCCTCAGCTGAAAGCAGCCAAAGCTCACAGACAAAAAATGAACTTCAGAGAAAGAACAGATTAAGAAGAAATGGACATAGATAAAAGGAGGTAAACAGCACATATTCAAGGAAAAAAAAAAGTAAGGGAAATTAAAAGCAAGAAGAAAAGGGTTTTGCCCCATCTGGGTTTTTTGGTTTCTTTGAGGAATAAAAAATATATTAAAACTACATTTGATCATAAAAATGAGCACAGAAATGACTAAGAGCTGGGAATCAGGCAGATGGATAACAGGTGAGTGTGAGAATCAAGCATTTGTTCAAAGATGTGCAGAGTTAGGCTGCTTTAGCAGGAATTTCAGAATGTTTTAAGTTAATACTAAATATACAGACTCCTGCAGTGTTCCCAAAGTATTCTGGCATTTTTAGGTCAATTTTGCTATGCAGTTGAAAAAATCTTAAGTGACATACAAATCAATATGAAAACTTACTCATAAAAGTACTGGTGTGTAAATAATCAGAGGTGAAATTATTTTAAAATTGAAATTCTTTAAAACAATGAAAACTTTTTACCACCATAAAATTGTACTTGTTTTCCCACATCAGTTTTGGAACTCAGAATTTGTGGGCTAAATCATTTAATTGTATGGGAAAAAAGAAAGATCGGGTGGCTACCAGGTGATGACTGGAAATGACCCTTGGTGTAGCAGCAGGGTCACAGCTACACCACAATCATTGTTTCCCCAGCCAACACCTTCAAAGATGGGGAGAAGGAGCTGCCATAAATGGAAAAATGGAATTTAAAACCAATCTGATGCTCAAGGAAGGGCAGAGGCCACTCTGGGCAAAGAGTTACAGCAGGAGTTCATGTTGAGATGGGATCTCACCTATCACTGAGATAAGAAAATATGCCTGAGCAGAGGTTTAGGCCACCTGGTAAACCCCTATCAGGAACAGTTTGGTTGACCTGAGGCCGAAATTTTCCTCAGCCCTTTCCTCAGCAACTTAATTTACTGGACAAAAGGTATTCTTAAACAAAACAACAAAAAAAGGGAGATGAGGGGGACGAAAGATCTTTGTAGCAGACCCACGTTAAATGTGAAGAAAATTACAGTCCCAGTTATGTATGAGTACTTATGACTACTCATATTGGACCTGTACCAAAGGATAAAAATCTGACTTCAGCATTCTTTATTAATGCACCTTCCATTAGCACTTTCCATTAACATATCCATCATTACCAGACACAGGCATAACAAGGTGTGGTAGCCTGACACAGGTGTATTAGTCCCTCTGTCCCTTTATAATGATACAATAACATATTTCCCAGATAAATCATGGCTTGAGATAGCCTCTATTATATTGAGGTTATGCTCAACTTCATTTACTCTTTTTCTACTAAGTATTCCCAAGACTGGGTGCTTGTATTTATACCTCAGGAATAAGGAGCTCCTTTAACTGGTCTGCAGTAATTTCACTCAGCTCTCGGAATGTCATTGTAAAATCAGCCTTAGTATCTTCCATAATCTAGTGAATAAAGATACTTCTGTGAGCGCTTTTCAAGTGTGGGGTGTCAGTTCAGATGTCTGCCAACAAAATTAGCAAAGTAAACTCACTTTTAAGAGGAAAGCAATCAAATAGTCATCATTCTCATTCTTCCCAAGAAGACCCAATTTTGTTTTGAACAGTTCTGTGAAACTGAAAATAGTGACAAAGTATGGAAATTGTGAACATTATATATTTTACAGTATTGTGACTAGAAGGTTTCAGTTCTGAAAGTGCATACCGACTGTAATAGTGCTCACTATACCCCTCCAAAACTTGGGAAGCTCTGCAAAACAAAAGAAATGTCAAGTTCTAAGGAACTAAAATGCTGTTTTGGGTATAATCCTGCTGTGCACTAAACAATGAAAACTTCTTCCTTCTGTCTCAGAAACACTGATATTCTCAATCATCTGGCATATCTGTTCTTCACATAAGAATCTTTACAAGAGGCTATGAAAATACTACTTCATTACTTCAGGAAGATGCGTGGTCTTCCTAAATAAGTGTCTTACAAAACAAGTTAGACAAACTTAGAAGAGAAAACCACAGCAAAGGTCCTAGCTTAGTGAAAGGAGAAAGGATCACATAACATCTAATACCTCCCTGTGGTCCTATTTTACTACTATTTATGACCAACAAAAAATTTTCTTCCCACCCTCCAATCTTATTCTGGCCAATAATTAATCCAGAAGCAATTTCCAGTTAAAAAAACCCTAAAATATTTTAAAAGCTGATCCCTTTCTTTCCTAAGCATATGGTGATTACAGTGTCTCCCATCTCACTAGTTCCTTTAAGCATTACGATATTTTAAGGATTACTTACAGCTGCTTTTGCCTGGGATCCAATAAAGGTTTTAGAGCTTGTAACAGCTTGCTCAGATTAAACAGCCCAACGCTTGCCTGATTTCCTATTTTATATCTCCTTTCATCATCGGATGTGTTTGGAACAAAATCTGTTTCAAACAAAACATTACTTTTCCATAACAGAGTAATTACAGTAAACAATCAGTGTTAAAATACTGAAATACATTCATTTTTATACTTACACAGCAAACTTACAGAAGACCTAAAACTACTAAATATTTAAAACCAGACTACAAGAATACTCATTTAAATTGAATTAACTCAAGATCTATTATTTGCAAATCTAAGGAATACATCCTTTACACACAAGTTCCCATGTGACACAAGTGACATTTTCCTGCCTGAAGACAAGGTAAATTCAGATGGTTACAGAGAAAAAGACCATTTTTACATTAAAAACACTGTCCTTTACTCTTGAACCCAATATTTTTACATCTAGTGCTACTACATAGCACATAGATTAAGCAAACAAATGTCCAACTAGATTCAGGATATAAGAATTTATGGAAAAGTCACATATATAGTAAACATGTATTTAATAGCCCATCTAAGCACAAGATTTGTTTCAGTTGGACAAGAAAGTTTTGTATTCACATAAAAATTAGGCCTAATGTGTTCCACTATGCAAACCCATTATCTGGGAGATAACAAATACTTATCATGCAAATTACAAGTATCCAGAAGTAAAATGTATGTAAAATCAAAATGCTGTCTGCAGCAGCAGTCTCTAGGGGAATCAGTGGGAACCCCTCACTCAGATCAAACCCAGAGAAGCTGATCAATGCACACAGCATCACCTGAGTCCTCAGAGGACACTGACAGCAAACTGAGGCTGAAGGAGGAGACTCGTACCTCATCTGTCAGATCTGGATTTCGACTCTGATGCCTCTCATCTGGCTCTAGGGTGCACTGTCTGGCTGGGACAGAGTCAGTTCTCTTCCCAGCAGCCTGTCTGGCCCTCTGCGATGGACTTGTGACTAAAGCAGTGCTGATAGCACAGCAGAGTCCTACACATTGCTCAGCAGGGCTGGCCCAGCATCAAGGGCTCTATTTTCACCCTGTAACCCCAGAAAATGATGCAGGGGTGGGCAAGAGGCTAAGAGGGGATGTAGCTGGGACAGCTGAGCCCAGCTGACCAAAGGGATATTCCTCACCTATAACACCATGATCAGCAATAAAAACTGGGGGTAGTTTTTCCATGGCAGCTGTTGCCTGGGGATTGACTCAGCATCATCTGGTGGTGAGATATAGTGAGTGATTGTCTTTGCATCACTTGCTGGTCACCCCTGCTGTTTTTCCCCTTGACTTATTCAAATGTCTTTATCTGGACCCATAAGATTTTTCTTAGCCTTGCTTTTCCAATTCTCTCCCTTAGCACACAGCAGGGAGGAATGAACAAGTGACTTGTGGGTCCTTTATTGCCAGCTGGGGTCAACTCACCCTATAGAGAAAGATCTAAAAGGAAAAAAAAAGCCCCATTTAGTTCAATGAAATAGAAACAATATGCCATTTAATCTCATGGCTTTACCTTAATTTGAGGCTGCAGGCCTGAAAACACATAGCAAGATAACCACTTCTGATTCTGAAGTTTATTCAGTTGCAAACTATAAACAATATTCTAAGAATACAGATTTATGTACATACTGAACCTGTACCTGTCAATCCCAGACTGACTGAGGTAAGACTTTCAAAGAAAGGTTACCATGACTGTGTAGGTTTAATTTATTTTCTTCCAACATCTATTCAGCTGCTGTGACTATAAAGCTAGAACTTCATGCATGCAGTTACTGTATTCCACTGCTGCTTTTGGCTGCTTTCAGTAATACACAGTTTTTAGTTTTCTAGGCTTCTGTTGTAGCATATATTGAATTGAGGGTGTTCAAGTGGAAACAGTCCATGGAAATGGGTGAAACAGTCTCATGGAAATGGGTGAAACAGTAATATTTCATTAACAAGACTTTTAGTCCTTGAATGCAGCCTATATGGTGTATTATAAAACTGGTCACTGATACAATTTTTTTCCCCTAAAGCTCTTCAAACAGTACACATGCTTACAGTTTTTCTGCTAATAATGAAAGGAGTTTTCATGCAATGGAAACTATATAATTCAATATAAAAAGATTATTTTAAGTAAAAAAAACCAAAACACAACAACAAAACAGGTGCTACACTCACTTGGGTCATAGGAGTCCATAAATCCAAATGGACCATAATCTATTGTTATGGACAATAAACTGAAGTTATCTGTATTGCACACACCTACAGTTAAACAGAAAGGAGAAAAAAAAGTTGAAATTCCACCTGAATATCAGTCTTTAGGCCGTTTACTGTGAAACAGGTCCACTGAATTTAGAGATCCCCCAGGAATCAGACTCCAGAAAATGTACCTGTCCCTCTGCCTGCAGCAAGTGCCTGCAGGACACCAGGGCTCCCGCCGTTGTTTTGGGGTTAATCCCACAAATGTGCAGCACAGCCAGACAGCTCTGTGTCCTGTGCCCTGAAAAAGGCTGGGCCTTTGTGTGGATGGATCAAATTCAGAGCACCTAAACTTACATATGGCATCAGGACCGTGTCTTTGTACCCTGCACTGTTGCAACAGCTCTGAGAATTGTTGCTCCTGTATTCTCATCCTGGCACAGCTGTGCTCTGAGAGATCAGACAGCCTAACTCTGCTGCAAAACCCCCTTGTACAACAGATAAAGCTGTAGGTGAAGACATCAGCAGAACTAAAGACCAAGGTGACAAATAAAAGCAATTTTTAAGTACATTACTGTGGAGTGACCCTCCCCTAAAGCCAATGCCATCTGGCACCTTACCATGTGCAAACCCCACAGACATCCACAAGGAAATGAGATTTGCAGTCTCTGACACGACTGTAGAGAAAAATTCCTAAAATCAAATACATCTTTTACTTCAACTACTTTGTATCAAAAATATTGAAATACATAAGCATTGTATTCATTTTAGAAATATGTAATACATTCTATTTTTCAAATTTATGTATCTGTCTGTCAGCACTTGTCATTCCCATTCTAAATTATGTGAATGCGTAATAACCTTATCCAGCAAAGACTATAGTTAAATGAGTATAAACAGATGACCTTAAAGAAATTAAGAAGTAAAATTAAAAAAAAAAAAAAAACAAGAAAAAAACAACAAAAGACAGTATATATACTAGGCAGTATACTAGAATATACTATATATAGTACATTTACATTAGCAAAAGCACACCACTTCATGACCACTGTTCCCTGACAACCTGAGCAGTAAGACAACAGCAAAAAACAGAAAATGGAAGCTTCACAATGAACATTTTCATAACGGAAACTGGTGAAAAGTGTTCATATTTGACTTTGAGAAAACAAAAAAAAAATCAAGAAGCAGATTTTTACTACAGAGACTTAACAAAGTTTTGCTAATAAAACCTGGAAGCTCACTTCAAATTTTAAAATCTTGTTAAACTTGAAATTGTGAAGACATTCCTGCAATTCTTGTTCACATGCTTGTGGAAAATAAAAATTACTCTTAAAAAAGACTTACCAGGTATCTATTTGAATCATTCATAGCTATTGATGGAAAATGTTCCTGGATGATAAAGTCTAGCAATCTTCTGCAACAGCAGAAACAGAATTCTTTAAACAAAAGATGGTAATTTGGAACTGATCATTAAAAATTTTTGTTTTCAAAAAACAAAATGCTTATCTACAGCTTGCTACAAATAATTATTATAAAAACCTCAGTCTATTTATTCCAATGAATATTAGATTAAGCTCTTCCAAATGCTTAGAGATAAAGCCTAAGGTTGTAGTCATAAATGCAACTGGAGACTACCACACAGAGTTAAAATTATCCCCACATTAAATATCTGCAGCACACCAGGATGTGGTTTTGCATGCAGCAATATCCAGTTTTTAGGGGGAAAAAAAGAGTTTGCATTTCCAAAAAAACAGTATAAGATTACAAGGAATAATCATTCCACATCAGAATTCTCACAAAGAAAATATTATGGCTGAATTCTTATGAAGCAGGGTTACTTCCACAGTAACTGGCCTTTCCTAAAACAGTGCTCCACATTCCTACAAGACAGGCTTAGGAAATTGGGATACATTAAAATTTGGGATAAATTAAAATTTGCAGGACCTGTCACAGAAAACTGGGAAACATAGGAACTTAAACTTTCAACTTGCAAATCTTTCCAAAACAAACAACTCCTCCTTAGTGCTTAGTTACCAGAACTACTTAGGTATAAATTTTTCTTAATTTTGTAAGATCCATGCCTTTAGAAACATCTCAAGAGTTTTACCCTTGTGAGGTAAGATCTTTGGTATGCTTGTATAAAAATAGCAGGTTACCTTTCTAAATTATGTAATCTTACTTGCTAAATAATTTATGTCTGAATTCTAACTGTATACATGAATTCTAATGTAATTTGATTGTTTAGAAAACTATTCCAGTTACTATGAAGATTCAATTCAAACCTTAGTAAGTCCAGTTCCCCAGAGTGAGCTAAGATTTCCAAGGATCCTATACGAAACCATGATTTGGCAAGTCGTAGCACTATTGCACCTCAAATACAGAGACAAGTGTGTTTAAATGTAAACAGAGTATCAGCAAAATAAAACAGTTCCATAGCAAAAGCCACCATGTGTTGTTTCTATAGACACAGAGTTTATATATGCACAGTTAAACTGATATTTTTGTAAGTATGCCTAACACACAACAGATGAATATGTTTAACATTATTTTACTACACATGCATTTTAATGATAAAGCTTGATACCAGCTACCACAAGCAAAATTCTGTTAGTGCATTATTACTAGAATTGCCCCAGGAATGCCAGCCTCAAAGAAAGAACACAAACAGATTTTTCCCCATGCTGTGCTATCTCACTTTTTTTCACAGCAGCTGTAGATGATGTAGCAATGACGTGGCTACAACTGCATTCCACCCATCCTGGTATTGCTATCAAAACAATGGGAAATTTCCCTAGCTTCCAGTATCATTTTTGTAATGGGAAATGGAAATAAAAATTATATTCTTGCAATACGTATGCCACAATCACAGAAGACCTGTTCAGAGGGCTTCATTGCTTCAACCACTATATGTTTCAGACTGATTTTCTCAGGAGAGATTTTATATCTTAATAAATTAAATTAAGCCAATTTATTACTTTTTATTACACATTTTTTCATGGAGAATTAAGTTACAATGTTGTAAAATTCTAAAATATGTTCATTACCTCTTTCTTTCTTAATATTTCCATTGTAAAACTGGTCTCTCCACACATCATCATCACTTACAACTAAGCTGTAGCAAACAAGAAATGAACATTAAAAGTTATCTCAGCAATAATAATTCATAATGAAGATCAAAGTAATATTTTATATAAATTCATTTTCTTTGTTTTTCATTTTGGTGGCATTGCTTTGTATTTACAAATGACACAGGCAAAGAAGATGTTAAGGCTTACCAAAGTTCATAACCAAGATGCATTTATTTTGTATTTAATACAGTGCTGTCCAATTTCATTACTCTCACTGTTCTTGGGGAGATGGCTGCTCTCAAAAAGAGCAGTGCATTCACTTGGAACCTCAGTGACAGATTAGTATGATTGCAACATTAACTAAGTCACAATTTCCCTGGGGACAATATGGAAATTCTGAGGAGAGAGGAATTAGAAACCAAATTGTTGCATCAGATGGAGGTTGCCCTTTACATGAGCCAAAATTACCACAGAAACTTTGGGGACAGTTCTGTAACCCTTAGCAATCACTGCTACAGGCACATGGATTTTTAAAACCAATCTCTTCCTTTCATTTGCCTTAAAATTCTGCACATCCTGTAAATTTTCATGGTTATCCAAATATTGAGGTTTGCAGGAGTTCAGTACAACTTGCTTTAAAATATTTCACAACTTACATTAATTTGTTTAAATAAAATATGTAATTTCATTGTATTTTCTGTTCTATCAGGAAAAATCAATCCTCACAAACAAGGGCATCACGTTCCTCTAAAGTTAACACATATAAAGTTTTCTCTCCAAAGCAACTGGGATTACACTGACAATCCATCTTGGTGCCACCTTCTGAAAGAGATCTTATCCCCTCAATAGGCACAGAAGACTCCTTGTTCAAGAGTCTAGCAGGAGGATAATTTAGGTAAATTTGTATAATTCTTCTTTATCTTTGCTTGTTGATAACTGGAAAATATTCTTCTATTCAGGAGAGATGTGGACCTATTGGAGCAGGTCCAGAGGAGGGCCACAAAAATGACCAGAGAGCTGAAGCACCTCTCCTATGACTGAGAGAGCTGGGGCTGTTCATGGGCAGTAAGGGGAGACCTTACAGCACCTTCCAGTGCCCAAAGGAGGCTACAAGAGAGCTGGACAGGTACTCTTACCAGGGCCTCTAGGATGGGACAAGGGGGAATGGCTGTAATCTGAAAGAGGGCAGATTTACATCAGTTATTAGGAAAGAAGGTTTCTACTCAGATGGTGGTGAGACACTGAACAGGTTGCTCAGAAAGGCAGTAGGTGCCCCATCCATAGAAATGTTCTAGGTAAGGTTGGAGGGGGCTTTGAACAACCTGATCTAGTGAAGACGTCCCTGCTCATTGAGGGGGGGATTGTACTAGACCAGTAAAAGTCTCTTCCAACCCAAATTACGATTCCATGACTCAAAATTTAGTTGGGTGGCATGCTGCTTGATATTTCATGCAGTTATTTATATCTGCTACCTATTGTAGCAGAAGAGCAGTAGTTGAAGACCAGAGAAGAACCAAACTTTTCTTCGAGGTACACAACAAAGAACAAGAGACAAACCTAATATACCACATTCCATTCATAAATATGACTGAAGATAGTCACAGTGTTAATTCCCAAGAGTTAAATTTTGGAAGTACACTAGATTCTGGTTTTACATACTTGAGCATTGAAATTTTAGAAAAAATTCATCTGAACCAAAAATGTGGGAAATCTGTATAAACAAAACTATGTACAAAAAGGTCATGAAAAGAAATAGCATGAAGTCTAACCTAGTGCAGTTGCTTGCAACAGTAACTATGGGTTTGAAACTAAATTATTGTTATTATATTCAGTATTTTTGAAGATACCTAGTAGCTATTCAAACTGAATGTTCTGTTAACTGCAAAGAACAGGCAATGAGAGGAGGCAGTTATTTCAGGAGGGGGAAAATATACAGAAATCAATCTGCTCCTTTTATTTGAACTGATACAAGAAGAATTAGGGTTTGTTTTTTTGGTTTTTTTAAATACTCATTAGAAACAAATTGGTATGTCTGTAGGAATAAGTACAAAAAGCTCTGATATAATTGAGATGGAAGAAGAAAACCTTAATCTTCCAATAGAAAACAACATAACAATAGAAACAGGGAAGGAATTTCAGACACCTACAAAATACTGTGTACAGCAGAGCACTAGGGGACAGAAGCACAAAAGTTGTGCTACTAAACTTCACTGTTTTGAACAGACCTCTGCCAAAAAGGTTGTTTCCATTTTACCGTGTAACTCTTACCAGGCTCTCTGCAAAATTCCTACATAATACCAACACTACTGTAATTGTGGATAAAAAAATCTAAGGGGGCATCAACATTTAGTTAGTATGGACATGCAACACCGGAGAGCTGGCCAGGTAGCTGAGCAGCCACACAAACATACATTCCCACCAGAAAAGCAATGGTCCCTGTAGTTGGCAAGTGTCATTACTGGAGAGAAGGCAGCAACAGACCAGCTGTAGACTCACCCTTCGGAAACAGAGCACTGAAATTGCTTACACCAAAGAAGCTGGAACAGCACTCACAGAAGGATGGATGGATGGATGGATGGATGGATGGATGGATGGATGGATATCCCTCCCTACCTGGCTCTCACTTAAGGGCTTGACTTTACACTCCCAGTGCTCTGCCTGCTGTTCTGCATGAACATCAAGCCCTATGCAACTAAAGCCACTCAGAAAACTATGCATATTTGCTCACTTTTTTGACTAAATGCATAACACTGCTCACTGGTAGCCCCAGTACTAAAATGGTAGTTTATGAAGTGTTCTGTATCTGGCAGTACAGTCATAAACTGTAGCACCCCATTGGGAACACAGCACTTAGAGTTAATAGAGCAAACCAACCTGCTGGGTGTTCTGGGATAAGCCATAAGGTTTTTCCTCCCACTTCTGCCAAGACTTGACAAGACCTCTGTTAAGTGCATCCCACCAGCCTCCGTACAACAGCTCCCCATTGGGAAGAATATGGCTGTCAGCTGGGTTTTTCCAAATGAGGTCTTGCAAACAGTCTGCAGAGCTTGTACAACAGTTAAGAGAGCCAAGCATTTAACCAATCTGCCAGCAGAGAACTAAAGTACACTGTGTGCTCAGTAGAATTCGTGCACAGGAAAGGGGTAATTTCATACTGATTTTGCACTGAACAATTTGTTGAGATGACAGCAAAGAGAGGCTCTAACCTACCAAATGGTTTCCTGCTGATACTCAGACAGATTTAAACTTCTGCATTAACAGCCAACAGCAAAGAGTCTCAAGATGAAGTCAGTGAATAAACCATCAAAAATGTCATTTACAAACACTGCACTTCAACAGAGCAAATGAGTTAGAACTAATGCTAAAGAGATTTGCAGACACTGTGCAAATACAGACACCTAGCCATGTGGTAGCTGAGTACAGGCCTTTTCTGCAGAACATTTGCTTTCTTTGAAGCCTGAAACACTGCAGTACAGACTTGAGACTACTTGGAACACAAAATTAATTTGACATTTTAAACATGATCATCTGAAGATATTCAGTTACTTGATTCTGAGAAACTCATCCAAATGAATGAATGAGTTAGTCCCCTTTGGTTCAGACAGAATTAGTTTTAATTTTTTTTAATGAACTCTCTCTCTGCTCAAGGGGTGTTTGCATAGCTAAAGAATTGAGAGTAATTGCCTACATTCAGTTATACCTCCAATATTAATGTTTGTCCATATGACTGACAATTTTTCCCAGCAATCTGAAAAATGACAGTACAAAAATAGCCACTTTCAACATTTTCCTAGTTGGCTAGATTCTAGAAATTGGATTAATTTTACAGAAATGAATATTTACTATACTAAACTTTTATATCTAGAATCCAGCAAAATATGTGATGCGATTAATTGCTGGAGCTTATTATTATTGGAAACTTCTCCAAAAATCTGTGGAGAATATATTTTGTTCTGATTGCATACGTATGAGGAGATATTTCATCTTGGAAACTGACTGCCCTGTTTTATTGATGTTCAGTGAAACTCAGTCACAAAATTACCTGTAAATTAGTATATTGTGAAGAAGGGAAATAAAATACCTAGCAGCTCTGCTTGTAGGAATTCCAAGATAGTGCATGGCCTCACTACATAAAAACTCTCGAACAGAAGAGCGAAGCACAGCTCTTCCATCACCATTCCTATGGAGAACAGAGAAATAAGGAATAGGTCATAAAATCAAGGCAAGTTTCAAAAAGAAAAAATTCTGTTTTAGAGTACACAGAATAACTGCAGCTTACCTGGAGTATGGGGTCTTTCCTGACCCTTTTAACTGTAGTTCCCACCTCTCACCATGCCTGCAAAAATACCATTGGCACTTCTAACAACAGGCCTCAGGTTAGCCACGAGTCAGCTAAACTGAACACAGAATCCAATCAGACACTTAAAAAAAAGTCACACCTGTTTGTATATACTCCGATCAAGTGGGCTCTTCCATCCCCCAGCTGACCTGCCCAGCTACCAAACTGACAAAAATTAAAATCAAGTTATTGTCCTCTATGATTTATAGAAGTTATACTTGAAACAATACAGATTAAATCTAGGTCCTCACAAAAGACACATTTGCTCACATTAAAATGCTCATCCCTAAAGCTGTATTTCCCCACAACAAAAATTAATTAGAAAACCACAGGAAAAGAGTAACACCAGTAATCCTCTTTTTTCTTTACCTTCCAGCTATAATGTACAATTACAGATACGTATTTTTTGTATAATGAGCCTTTAAACCCACTTGGTTTGTTTTTGTTTTTTAAATTAGAAATTACAAATCAAATTCTACCATTCTTCTCCATGAATTACCACAGTCATTTTAATGAAACCTGAATCTTAGTAATCATGCTGTTGCAGTGAGGCTCTGTCCTTCTCTGCTCCTCTGAGCTACTAGTATCTATCACAAAGCTGAGCTGGCCAGGCTGTTAATTAAAGTTAAAAAGATAATTCACTTCAGGCATAAATAAAAGCAGAGCAAGTAAACAGGGTACTGTGGAAGGATATTATAGTTCTTTTCCACCTGCAGCCTGTTATCAAGGACAAGTCTTCAATCAATATGTTAGTAAGCATTCGTGTACTCACAGGCATATACTCATGTACTTACAGGTATTATCAAGCTGTAATTCACAAGAGAAGACCTACACAGTTCCATTTGGAAGAACAAGTGCCATACTTACCTGGTGACCCCCATACCTATGGGCCAGTGGAACAGACCCAAATGTCACTTTCCCACCACTGATGAACTCCAGAAAATCAGATGATCCTTTGACAGATATATCAAGATCCAAAATATTTTCAAGAACTTCCTGGAGAAAAAAATACTTGAACATGATCAAATTTTCAGCGGTAATGAACATGTTTTCTCTACAGATTTCATAATTAAAAGACATCCAACAGTATGGTTTAAATGCTATATACTGAGATGTTTAATGATAAATAGCACATGAATATTAAAATATACTTTAGTAGATGTATTAATAATTTCTTATAGTTAGAAAGGAATAAAAAGCAATAGCTAACCTTTGAAACAGCTACAAGATGAACTCTAGATTTAAAAGGTGTAGGATAGACAACGGAAAAAATGCAGTTTCTCACATTACGGACATAATTTTCTTGGATAACATCAACTGGAAAAGTATCTGTAAACATGAAAGAGACAACAAATGCCATATAAAAAACTAATTAATTATATTATTCTTAATATGGTTCCTCTTAAATCCAGCCCAAATGCTTTTAAAAAAAATTAAAATTTGCAACATTACAACTCTACTAATGTATATTAAGGCTTCATAAAAAAAAGCGAGCCCAAATAAATTTAGGATTTTATTGTTTGGAATTTCTGAAAACAACTGAATTCTGCAGTTAAAGAATCTACCAGGGCATTCTAGTTTTAAGATCTAAACCATATCTAGAATAGATTGAATAGACTGTGACTAGAACAGTCTCAGGGCTGTTTGTTGTTGCACTCAATTATATACAGACTAAAAAATATCTGCAGGAAACAGAGAAGTTCAGCTTTCCCCACAGCTGAACAATGTAGTGCAACAGATTTAAGTCACTGTGTACCAGTACCTGCTGTGTACAGTCCATATGCAGCAATGACCACCATACAACCCAAGAAAATGAATAAACTATTTTCTGAGTAATGTAAACAGTGAATGACTGGGTTAGAAGATGTAGCTCTTGTTGTAGTACACGTGTGCTTCAGTCTTCCTTCAGACCTACTCTGTGCCCTTTTCCATGGTAACAGAGGACAAATATTGTTTTGAAACGTTGTGGTTTACCATCATTACGGACTTTTACTTGCAGCAATCTTACAATTCCACATTAATTATAAAATCCCACTACGTCATTGTTACTGTTTTGCAAAAATTTTAAGTTAGTTAGCATCTCTGGAGCCTTGCTGCTAGGCTGCTAGCCATGTTTCTCACTACCTGTAATGACAGGTCCTGTTATTGCCAGCTGCCACAAGATTTATCACTATTATTTCTTAATGTTCACAAGTAATTGTGTCACCTGATGAAATTAGTTCTGTAATGTTATCATATCAATTAGCATTATGATTGCAAACAGATGCAAATCGATTTTGTATGCCCTAGAGCTTGAACGCTGTGTGTAGTTCCAGAGAGGTGCCAGGCTATCAACTCTGCACTGACATGTGATTGGGACACAGAAATAGAAAAAAAAAAAAAAAAAAGAGAGAAAAAAGAAAAACGGGAAAAGGAAAACAAAAAAAACCTCCTCATGACCAACCTAGTTTTAATTCTAAAATTAGTATCTGACTGTGTGTATCAGGTCTTGGTTTAGTTACTGCTTCAGGAGCTGCTACAACCCAACAAGCAAAAGCGGTGAGCAGGGCAGGCGTACAGAGCCCCGGGCAAGGGCCGGACAGGAACACAGAGCCCCAGGGCAGGGCAGGCCGTACCTAGGAGGCTGTCGGAGGACAGGGCCCAGGCGCAGAGCTCCGCCGCCCGGCGCCGCGGGCACTGACCCGGCTCGGGGCGGGAGGCGTTCGGAGCCGGGCAGAGCCCGCGGGAGCCGCACAGCGCGGCCACGCAGCCCCAGGCCAGGCAGGCGGGCAGCCAGGGGCGCCACCACATGTCGCCACACCCCGCCTTCCAGAGTCCCCTACGAACCCGGCCTGAGGTCTCCCGCCCTCAAAGAGGGCGTAGGGGAGCCCGCCCGGCACTCCGCCGGAGGGCGGTGGCGGCGCGGGGCTTCCGCGTCCGGGTCGCGGCGGTGCGGGGAGGCGGCGCCGGCGCGGCGGGGCTGGGCTGGGGGACACCATGGCCTTGCGGTGGTGGTGGCGGAGCGGCGCCTGGTGCCGCCGGGCGCCTCCGCTGGGCTCCGTGCCGAGCCCCGGCCCCCGCGCCCCGCCGGGCCCCAGCGCGGCGGTGAGTGCGGCGGCGGCGGCGCCGGGCGGGCGCGGAATGAATGGGGCGGGGGGCGCCGGGGGGGGCCGGGCGGGCACTCGAGGCCGCCGCTCCTTCGGCGTTCCGCAGCCTCCGCCCGGGAAGCGCCACGGCCCGGGGCGGCTCCCTGCCGGGGGGTCCTCGCTGGGGGCAGGAGCGCGCTCGGTGCAAGGTTAAATTCCCGATTAAGGGTGTTCAGTGTGTGAGCCTCTCGGAGCTGGCCCTACGTGGGAGCAAGGGAAGTGGGTTTTATTAGCGTGAGATTCTGAAGGCGTTAGCGTATGTGTTATGTGTTAGCGTTGTGAGTGGTAGTGGGGCCAGTTCATTCACTGCCTTGGTTTGGGGCTTCTTCACAAGGCCAGGCTGCGGTTCTGACCCTCGCCGAGGTGCTTTGGCTGTCCTGACCCCCGGGAAGGTGCTCTGGGCAATGTGTCCGGCATCCCGCACCGGCCGCTGTTACAGGGCAGGCAGCAGTGACACGGAGGGGGTCTGTGTGTGCCCGCTCTGAAGGAAGAGTAGGAAGAGATCGGCTGTTTTTAGCAACAGAAGGTGGTGAAAAGGTCCGAGAGAGTGACTTAGGATTGTCTCGGCCATAGGGCCGGACACTGAAGTCAGCCAGCAGTGGGTTGCAGATCTGTGATAAGTTAGGGCTCATCGCCTTCCTTTTGTCTCCTGGCATGGCCTTGTGTAAGCACAGGGGATGGAAGAGTGCCCTTGAGCCATTACAGTGCTTTCGTTTCTCTCCCACTGTCCAAGGAGAGAGAGGGAGACTTTAATCCACGTATGAGGCGCGAGGAGCGGCTCTCCTTGAGCGTTTCCGTGTGAGTTTTTCCAGAGACAGTTTGGTGAACACGTGGATTGCAGTGATTTTAAGTTGGCTCAGCCCAGCACTGGGCAGGGCTCGGTACTTCCTGGCAGCGCTCCCAGGAGCAGAGCAAAAGCTGTACTTCCTTCCTCAGCCTGTATCTGCTGGAATCCTGTACCTGGGGCTGTGCCTTTCCCGATGCTCCTGGGCTCTTTCTGCAGGGAGAGATCATTGGAGAGATTGCTAGATTTAGGAGTTAGGTTCCAGACATCTAGCAGAGAAGGTGGGCAGGTGTAAAATAAAAATGTCAGGCTGAATTGAAATTGCTTTAGGGGAAAACAAGAACATGATTTTCTTTTAGTGTACTGTAACAACTCATCCTTTTCTCTCTGTCTTGACTGGTGCAGATTTACTGCCAGGCAGGAAACGTTTGAAGATTGCACCTTGCACAGTGCAAAAGCAAGGTTTTATTGGAGCAGCTTTGGTAATTTAACTGATAAGCTTCCTGGGCCGGGCCTGCGAGAGGGGAAAGTCCAGCACTCTGGAACAGAAGAGTCAGTTCAGTGTACCTGTTGGTACTCGTGTCTAACACGGTATAGAAGGGGTTATGGGACTTCCTTTGCTGCTGAGTTGTGCAAATGGAGAAGTAGAGCAATGGTGATGGATACATTTTTTTTTCAGTCAAATGTTTTCTGTCAGTTTAAAGTTCTAATAAACTATCCCTGGTTTTATTTTGTGCAGATGTGTCACATTACCCAAAGAAGTTCAACTTTCTCATTTCCAAAAATATGTAGTATATTTTGTCGGTAAGTTGGAGATTTCCATTGTTGTGTAGTGGGTAAAGACACAGTTATTGTGTGAACTGGGCAGTTATACCTCTGATCTGTAAACTTTGAAAATAAGGTTCTTTACTCCAGTGTAGTAGTGCTGAGTCTGGATCTCAGTCATCTGTCCTGGAGAGTAATGGGCAAAGCAAGAATGCTGCAAGAAAATACATACAATTCACTTTGGAAAAGGAAACATTAGAAGAAATTTCAACTACAGGGTGTGGAGGCCCATAGGCCTGCCACGGTTCTGCCTGCAGCCTTGCTCTGGAGGAATGTCCCTTGAATAGAATGTCCCTTGAAAGGGCTGTGATTAGCTTACTTCAACCCTCCTGGAAGGATGCTCCTTAGGTTGGCACATCTTTTTATCATGGTGAGATATCCCCAAAGGCTTCAGTGATCCCACCATGCCCTAGTACCCATGTTAATCCTTTGTAACCCATTGGTGTTTCCCCCTTGGTACCATCCTTGCTTTCCCCCACAAACCCCCAGCTTTTCCCCCAGCCCTCCAGGGAGCTGTTGTCCCTGGCCCACTTCACAGAGCTGCTGGATAATAAAGGAATCTCTGTAGAATCACCATAAGACAACGCTTCCTGCAGGACTCTCTCTCGGGGAAGGCTGGCAGCTTCCCAGGTTGGACCCTCTTAGCAGCCTACACCAGGAAACAAACAAACAAATGTCCTAAGCAAATGCATCTTAATGCATCCAAGTGGAGCTTTCACCCTTTTGTGATGAACTTCCCTAGCGTCATCATGCTACCTGGAAGTATTGATTTAATTTATTATGTAGGTGGGTATACAAAGGAAAAAAATATCAAATCTAAGTCAGGAGTATTTTTTTCAGGAGTTTACAAGGGAGGGAAGAAGGTAATGGAATAGTTTGGTTGCCAGAAGTGAAGGCTCTATCTCCAAATGTTAGGTACACTATCCATAGTGTATTCACAAGGAATGCATTGAGAGCAAAGTAGTGTTCTGTGTCTCAGAAGACTTTTGTGATCTGTTAAGGGCCAAGTGTGTGTGTTTGCCAAAAGGGCTTTGCCAGGTCCTAAAAGGTTTATGATCATCAATACATAACTCTGCGGTCCTTGCACCGTTCTGTCTGAAAATAATATTTTGATGCCTTCATGTATTTTAGCCATTTGGTTAAATGTGTATGAGGGGAGAGGGAAGGAAATTCTTTCAGATGTTTCTGTTTGGGGAGTTAGGGGAATTTGACTTCTAACAAGACTACTCTCTTGAAAAACACTGTTACCAGGTTTCATCATACAAGTACATCCCACTGCTGCAGCTGCAGTAAGACAATTAGTGATGAAAAATACCAAGACCCTTTTCAACTTGGTAGAAAAGACTTGAAGAATCTCTATGAAGATATTAAAAAGGTAAGGGATTTTGGTCACTATGCTGGGATGTCATGATGATTGTTTTTAATAGCAGCCATCAGTTTGGAGGATATTTACTGAAAGAATGTTATTTATGTTTATAAACAGCTGTCTGAAACTTAAACTGAAGGCAAACGGAGCATTTCTCATATTTTATAGAGCCAGAATGCATAATTTACATTTCAGATTACTCGTCATCATTCTGAAAACAATTTGAGCTTAAACTGGATGAAATGAATATAGGCAATAACCTTATACATGCATACTGTTTTACTTACACTAACCAGACTGACTTTATGGCTTCTGTGCTGAAATGCTCTTGTGCTTTTTATAGGAATTGCTGGTGTCTGCAGCAGAACTTAAGGAAATGTGTGATTATTACTTTGATGGGAAGGGAAAGGCCTTTCGACCAATGATTGTGGTGCTAATGGCTCGGGCTTGCAACATTCACCATAATAATTCCAAGTGAGTTGGTCACTTTCAGATACACACACCATGCTTGGAAGTTATCATTCTTGTGTTTCTGAAAAATACTTTATGAAAATAAAATGCTCCTCAGTAGAACCTAAAAGTAAATTCCATCTTGAAGCTGTATTTGTAGTTGTCACTGCAAAAGGAACTGCTGGGTTTATTACATGTTTCCATGTGTTAAATTATGGACTATACTGTGCTTGTAATCAGGGTGGATAAATAAAGTTGCCAAGTTATGACATTTGTAAGGCTTTTAGTCAATTATACTTTCTTGCACAAATGCTTTCTTAGAACCTTTAATACTCTTTAAAACGCTATAAACTTCATTAAATGTTTTTCATTTGTAACCACTCCTGTTCTTATTTAACTCTGGTCATAGATAAGAACTTTGCTGTGAGAAGAGACCTTCACAGATTTTTTTAGTAATTATGCAGAAAAGCTACTGAACAGGTGGTATGATAAAGTTCAAAGCTGTGAGATTTTGAAAATGATCAGTTTTTTTCCCCACCCTCTAGTAGCAAGTTTATACACTTTATGTAAGATTCTAAGCTAATTAGTCCGGTGTAATCCTTATGATCTCCAAGTTACTTGTCTTTTGAAAGCAGTTTTAACTGAGCAGAAGATCATCCTTGGTATGTACTCTCTATCACTCCTGAGTCTGGCTGTTGCAAATGCTTCACTCCACACATTCCTGTCAACTGCTGTGTTTGCATTGTTGGCTGGAGTGTTCTTTGCCTTCCAGCTATGCTGCCAGTCTTGCCTTGTATAGAATTTCAAATAGATAATCTTTGGTCCTTTTCCAGAAGTGTTTCCAGACTAATTTGTCAGTCTTAAGGGATTTCTCTGAGTTCTTGCACAATTTTCTTTCTGTAGGACTAGTTTAATGCCTTGTTGGACCTCAGAGCATGGCATGTATATTGTTGCATAGATAGCACCTCTCCCTTCTATGTGAATATAATTTTGAAGGGGAGAGCAAAACTGAGCTGGCAGCATCCTGTCCTGTGTGTGCCAGTTACCCTTGTTTGAGGAAAAATCATCCAGGATTAATAAACTTTGCTTCAGCCAGATTCTGTTTCCAGTTCAGGACTGTTTCTTGTCATTGACTTTGTGATAGCAAAAGGAACAATACTGGTTGTGGAAATCCTCAGGGATCCCTTTTGCCACTGACTGGCTTAGTATTTTCATGAGTCATGTTGACATGAAAAACAGGAGTGTGAAGATGGCAGATTTTGATGGCAGAATCATTCTTGATCATCCATCTATGGTGAAATGTAAAGAAGCACAGTAAACCAGAAATTTCTGCTTGAGCTTGTAGGGTCTTGGGTGTCCCATTACGGCATAACGCCAGCATGGTTTGCAGTCACCTTCATTGTGAAAAACCTCAAAGATATCCTAGCGTGCATCAGCCACCCAGTTCAGCTACAGGAGTGTGTATCACACTTCCTGGAATCATCTGCATGTCTGATCTCTATGTTCAGAATAAGTCCAGCTGGGTTCAGGGATGGATTGCAAAGACAATCATGAAGATTGAAAACTTGTGGTCTACAAATTTATCAGGAACAGGATGAAACAGCTACTTAAGACAAAGCTTTATGTTTCTAAGAGAATGGAAATTTAGGAAGAGACTTTTAACAACAGGGACAATGAGTTTTTGGAGCACCTTTGGAGTCAAAATAACAGTAAAAATAGTTTTATTTCATTCTAGTGTGTAGCGTGAAAAGCTTATGAACTAAATCATGTTTGCAGTACTGAGAAGGCTGGAACTGATGTCATTCAGTGTGGGAGTTGAACAGTGAATCAAAGAGAAGTAGCAGTAGAACGACTGAATTTGCCTGGATGCTCAAAGCATATTTGCTGTCTTTTGACATATGTATATACTCATGGACATATTCTTGTCCACATGTTATACTGTCTCAAAACTGTCAGGACCAGTTTTGAGACCTACCCTATGCCAGTAAGAAAGTGCCACATATGCCTGGGGCAAGAATTTGCTTTGCAGTAGCCAACCCTTGGCATAAGTCCTCTGATTTCTGGATGCCATTTGGCAGTGTTTGTACATCTGTTGTGGTTCTAATCAGCACCTCCAAAATATGTTCAGCGTTTAAAAGCATCCTCAATAATCTGAATGTTCCTAGTACAAACCAGGCTGAGTCACCATCTTTGTCATGTTGCTTTTAGAATGAAATTCTGAATGACAAGAACAGAAATGTTTCAGCAAACAAATTGAATGAAATCTTGGGGTACTTACCTTCCTCTCCTGTGCTGATTTCTCCAAGCCTGTGATTGTAATTAAATATCCTATACATTGATACAAATCTTCACTGTACTACTTGTTTGTGCATGGTGACCAATGTTTTTGAGGGTTGGCAAGGCTGTGCAAAAGGAATTTACATTTGTACTGTGGATACCCAGTTCCTGTGAACTGATAAAGTTTTATGGGCATTTTCTTCTCTTTTGCTTTTAAGCTGCTTGAATCAGGCTGTCTTACACCTGCTCTGTGTATACATATACTTCAGTTCACACTGATATTATGATTGATTCATTACTGTTCTTTCTTAAAGCAACATTGTCTCCAGGTGACAAATTGTTCTTCCAACTTTTTTTTATGTTTGTCGGGAAAACTGTGTATGTAGAGAAGTAATACTGCATATTTTTAGCTACTCTTCTACAAACCTGAGGGGAAAAATAGTTGCCTTATATTCTGCTTCTCCCTGTGTTGGTTTTTTTTTTTTTTTGATATGTTTTTCCACTTTAAATTTGTCATTTCCCTTGAAGCATTGTATCTTTCTTTTCCTCAGTTAATACTGATTCTTCTCCCAGGCTTGTTTTTCTTTGTTGAGGCTTTGGTTCCCACACATGTAGCTGAAGAGACTGACCACAGGATCTGTGGGTTTGTAGGGTGAGCCAATATCCTGTGCTGTTCATCACAAGCATTTTTGTATTATTATTTTGCCTCTGGGGTTTGTATTTCTGATGTTCAGTTTCTGCTTCATCTTGCTGCCATTCTCAACTGTAATATAACTTGCTGGACCCAACATGCTTTTTTTTCTTTTTTTTTTCTTCTTTTGTGCCATTTTTGTATAAAAGGTAATACTTTTCCTTATTTGGCTGGTAAAATAACAGGACTCAATTTAGGAAGGCTACTGATTTAGGAAGGTCCTGATCTTACAAGGCAGTCCCAAGGGACTTATTTTCAAAGTCTCTCCAGAACAGCTGAGATTCCTCTTAAGAATGGAATGCCCAGGTCGCTCTGCTTGCAGGTTAGGTGACATTGATCATTTATGTTTAGGTTTGAAAGAAGTGAGATATTTACCCTCAGCAGGTTAACTGGTTATCTAGAGTGAGGTCATAGTAAGGAAAATGACAGTTGTATAAAGAATTATCTGAACTATTACCAAAAAGGTAAGTGACTGAAGTGTGTTGTTTCTTTTCTCTTGAAGTTTTAAGTGTCGGAAGTCCTACCCTGAGTATTTAAGTCCCCTGAGCAGTGGCTCTTTGCTTATTGACAGCAACTTTGTTTTGTGTGAGAGTAAGAATTGGTGTAAGTAGATTAAACTGGGGTCATGCAAGCCCTTAATTTCACACATCCACTGGCATTTCTTCACGTATCTGTGTGAAGAATTATCACTTAGCCTGACAGGACCTAGTGTTTCTATATTCTCCAAAGGTATTCGCAAATGAGAGTTCTTACTTCTTTTTCTACAACCAAAAAGAGAGAGGCAAATAGGAGAGGGCCAAAGAAGTGCAATGACAATAGGGAAAACAGTGAGCACAAAAGTTTGGAGGGGAGGAGGGAGAAGAAAACAATTCTATCAGAATAGTGTGAGAAACAACTAAAATTATGTGGCGAAACTCGGTGAAATATTTCCTAAAGATAGGACGTGCCAGCAGCCTTAGTTCTCTTTTGTTTTACTGCCCCAAACTGTCGTCAGAAGCCCATGGTGTCAGCTGCTCTGCAGTTTTTTCCAGTGTTAACAGATGCATTCTCTTGTGTTTCCCCTAGTTTGCAGTGCCCTTCTGTGCCACAGACTCTGTTTCTGCTTCTTTCAGCCACAGGGCCTTAGCAGGAGAAAGATGCTTGGAGGATTGTGGCCATAGCACAAAAATTTTTCAAGTTCTTATGCTCATTTCCTCTCCTTAAACCGACAATATTTACTTACTGGCAAACACATTGCCTCCAAGCTCTTTATTGGAGAGTGTAAATACCGGTTTGTGTGGTTTTGAGTTCACCCCTCACCACTGTTGAGTGGTTTTGGTTGTTTGTGTTTTCTTTGTTTTGGTTTTGTCAGGGATATTTGGAGGGAGATATTTGGGGTTTCTTAACCTCTATGGTCAGCCTTTGCTTATTCAGTGTTCATCATACAAGTTCTGTAATAGAAAACATCTCAGGATACAGTAGATCTGTAAAACCTTATCACTGAATCAAGCAGGGGGGTCCTACTGAAAAACAGAACATGATCAGTTATATAAGTATCTGTGTAAATACACATCAGCTCAGGGTGTCTTTACTTTGAGAATGACCTAAAAATGCCATCTTTCTACTTTCTGGATTGTGGGGACCCTGTTATCTATTAAGTTACTGTCACCTTTTGGTTTTGTTTTGCAGGAGGAGGTGAATGAAAAATGGCAGGGGATGAGAAGGATCCTGGGGTTTGTGTGTTTTCCCCTAAAATAGGCATGCTCTGATCTAGAATTAGTCTCCAAGATGCATGTAGGAAACTATTGCAGAACTCCTTTTGGCAGCAGTGGGAAGAGCCTTAATTGAGACTTTGTGGAAATAGGAGTTTTTAAAACCCGTTCAGATTAAATTGTCATATTTGTTATAACGTTCTGGAAACCATGAACATTCCTATACCATTTTTAGTCATTGTCAGAGATAAGATAGAGTATAATGCAGAACTTTTCAGAACCTGCTTTTGAAATAACTGGTTTTGTGTTGTCTTCATACTACTGAAATATTTCAGTGTGTCAGTGAGTGTTGCCATTTACTGCTGCTTCCCAGCAGGAAATCCAGTCTGCTGACATAATTAATGAAAAAGGGAATCCCCAAAAGGAGAGCAGTGCATGAAAGAGGCTGGAGACCTTCACAGTTTTTTGAAGGTAAGTTTTCTCCTACTTATTAAAAGTAGTTTATTTTGGAAAACTATTTACACTGAACTAGCATTTGATTAAATCACTAGTCCACATTAAGACTTGCCTCCAAACAACTGTGAAGGTTTCCAGCTCTTATTTTCTGTTGTGTTAAAGCCATATTTTCACAGCCTATGAGCTACTCATTCATCCTGCTATTGTTCAGGATGTAGAACTCCCACTGACAGCAGTGCAGAATTCTGTATAGAGGTAGGTGTCAGAATGCAGTGTTATGTCAGCAGACTGCAATATGTTCTTTCATTTTGTGATTAATCACTACATTTTAATGCACATAGGCAGTGCAGGAAAGTTTTAAATTCCCTTAGCCGAGCTGAAATTATCTTCTCTTTCAGTTCTTTTTTTGATCTCCTGGAAAATAGTATGATTTTCTCTGTTGTCTGTATACCAGAAGTATGGGATTTATGTATCAGAAGCAGTTTCTTTCTTTTGTTATGGGTTTTGGATTTTTTGTGTTACTGTTTTGTGTGTGGTATATTTTAAATGTCCATGTTACACTGTGAGTCAAGGCTGACTGGGATATAGCCATTTCTGGGATCCTGCATGTAACCCATGATGAAAATAGATAGAAAAATAACCAGAAGAAGACAGTGGCAGCTGGATACAAAGGGAGGTGTGAGCTAGGTTGGTGCTTTTATGTGCTTTTTGCCAGTCTTATTCTCTAGATAATTGCTTCTGTGTTCTTTCATTACCGTCTTTTCTCCTAGTTTGAAAAAAAAAAAAAGTAGCGTGAACTACAGAGAGTTGAATCATCAGTGTTAGGTCTTCCCAAAGGTGGATCTTCAGTAAGTGTTAGGTAGTTAGTGTTTCCTGTCCCTAAGTGGTTGTAGTAGAATTCTAGTTAATTCCTCAGGCTCCTGAAGAACCTCTGGGGTTTTAAGGTAATGAGATAACATGAAGGAAAAGATCTGTGAGTTAAGTCTTTCAAATGCAGAATGCAGGTTTCTGTTCCTTCTGATCTCTCCATCTCAGTGGTTGGTAGGGTTATCTAGCTTTAGAGAGTTTGTGATGTCACATTTTTAGGTAGAGCAGCAGAGATAAGGAAAACTTGGAACTCATCTACAAAGCTACCAGGCATTCTTTTCTCTGCTGCTTTCCTGACTTCAGTCTTGGAGACAAGCATCCTTGATGCTGTTGTATTTATTGCAGTCTGGATTCAGTAGGATTAAAGTCAATAACGCAGGAGTTTTGCAGTACTGTTAATGCAGCAATGTAGAAATTGGCCTAATGAGGATGGACTCGTCCCTCTGCACTTACTGTACTAATGTGATCTTACTTTCTCTTGTGTTCCTAATTCCAGGTTTGAAAGAAGGGGCTCAGATCACGAAAAAGCTGTGACAGCTGTTTTCAGAGAAATATTTTTGTTTGTTTTTTAATAGAGATTTTTTTTGTGTGTTGCAGCATATATAATTGATTTAATGATTTGATGGTTCTTGTTTTTCATTTTAGGGAGGTGCAAGCAAACCAGCGCTCTGTGGCCATAATTGCTGAGATGATCCATACAGCCAGTCTAGTTCATGATGATGTTATTGATGATGCAAATTCTCGCAGAGGAAAAATGACACTTAATCAAATCTGGGGAGAGAGAAAAGTGAGTTTGCTAATAAGTGCAAGACTTGCCTTTGAATTTCAGCAGAGCACAAATACCTAGAGGTTTGTAACATTACTATTCATAGGTCTTGAAATATGTTAAAAAACATATGAAGAGGTGTGCACAGTTTGTGGGTGAGATAAATGTGTTTTCCTCTTCTGAACTGTAGGAAGCATTAGATAATGAATGATTGAAGTGTGTAAGTGTTGGGCCTGTTCAGCCTCCAGAAGAGATGGCTGAGAGGGGCCCTCATCCTAAGTATCTGAAAACAGTGTCAAGAAGATTGATCTTCTCAAGTAATAGGACAAGAGGCAGTGGACAAAAACTGATGGACAGGAAGTTCCACCTGAATATGAACAGATTTTCCAGAGAGGCTTTGGGGTCTTCCTCACTGGAGAGATTTGAGAATCATCTAGATGCAATCCTGTGCCATGTGCTCTGGGATAACCCTGCTTGAGCAGGGAGGTTGGACCAGATGACTATGGCCCTTCCAGCATGAGCCACTATTGCGATTATTTCTGATTTTATATTCCCTGTGCCATTCTCTGCAGTGCTGTTGAAATATTTTAAATTTGTATCTCATCCTGAATGGTGATTCAGTGGTGAACACAAAAATGTTTTCAGTCAGTGGGAATTTTTTTTTGAAATTGGTGTTTTCTTCACAGAGCATTACAAGAAGGGTCTTCACGAGAAAATGCAAGGAAGGAAGCTGGGGCAATTCAGAGTTCACATGGTGTAACAGCCACAAGAGAATGGTCAAATAGAGAACTAATGTTAAAAAAAAACTTCATAAGCAAATGCTTACTGCATACAGGGAGGACAGTGCTTACAGAGAAAAATATAAACAGTACTGTAAGATAGGGATTCAAAAATTACTCAGATTTCAATGTTTGATTATGTGTTTTTTCACTCTTAAAATGAGATACTTGTGCTTTATGTAGGAAAGTTATGTAATGTGAGTAGTTCTGACAAATAAAGGAAATTGTACTGTCTGTAGTAACACAGGAAAAGACTTAAGGGATCATCTTTTTATTGTTGTTGATGTTCTTAGGCTGTTCTAGCTGGTGATTTCATCCTCTCAGCTGCTTCTGTAGCTTTAGCACGAATTGGAAATACTACTATCATCTCTGTTCTAACTCAGGTGATTGAAGATCTGGTGCGTGGTAAGGTTTTTTCCTATTTTCAACTTCCCATTTGCTTGCCTGAGCAGTAAACCCACAAATAAAACCTCCCATCTGCAACTTTTTAGGTGAATTCCTCCAGCTGGGTTCCAAGGAGAATGAGAATGAGAGATTTGCTCACTACCTCGAGAAGACTTTTAAGAAGACAGCGAGTCTGATAGCAAACAGTTGTAAAGCAGTATGTACGTCTGTCTCTTCTGAAGTTAACATACCATACTGTAAGCTTCACAGCTAAACTCCTGGTATTGCTGTTTGCTCTGGAGACCCTCCAAAGCAAACTCTTGAAATGGTATTCTGCCAGAATGTGAATGGGTTTGAGATTGTGAATTTTATCACAGTTCAGCTGTGCAGCCTCCAATATTGGTTTTCACATTTTCTTTGCAATTTTATTTATACACAGATTTATTGTTATTCTCAGTTGAATCAAAATAAGCTTCAAATAATCGTATGAAATTCTGCAACTTTGAGATAGTGGTTTTAAACTGAGTTGATCATTTTTGAGCCTGTAATTTGATTTTAAATCTTCTTTGATATCTCACACTACTCATTAGTGCTGAGTGAAACCTTAAATGCTACAATTAAGTCATAGAATCAGAGAGTAAGCTGTGTTGGAAGGGGCCCACTGGGATCAAGTCCAGCTCCTGTCCCTGCACGGGACACCCCAAGAGTCACACATGTACCTGAGAGCATTGTCCTAACTTCTTGAACTGTCAGATATAGTGCTGTGACCACTTCCCTGGAGAGCCTTTTTCAGTGCCCAGACACCTCCTGGATGAAAACATTTTCCTGATACCTCTACATTGTAAAAAAACAGAAGCACATACTTCTTCATTTGTCTGGGGGTTTTAATTATCAGTTACTTTATCCAACCCTGTCACTCGGTTCTCTCACTTGATTACAAGAAGATCCAGTTCAAGGTGATGTTCTTACACAAAAATAAATGTTCAGTTTTAGTGCAGAAAATAGAGGTGGGTAAATAATCTCACCTCAAAAGAGAGTTTTATTCTTTTCAGTGAAAGGCAGTATAGCTGACGGATTCTACAGCAAGCAGGAGTTCTAAGAGAATTAGACTAAAAATCTATGCTAGTGTTAACCATATTCCTTTGTTCTCAGAAAACTGGTACATTTGTGCAGCAGACAGCAGTTGAAAATTGCTCATATCAAAATGATCACATACAATGAGACATATGGATTTTGGGGGAGGGAAAATACCTTTTATTCTAGTTGGAGGAAAGAAATTAAGTCTTCTGGATTACTGGTATTAATGGTAATATGGCCCTGACGGTTTTCTTTTGCAAGTCTTGTTTTATATCAGTAGGCACCTGGACTAGTAAAGAGCATCACATTATTCTGCTACCCCAGAAAAAAATACACAAGTTTTAATATCCATTTTGAAAGTCTACCTAAAAAAAAAAATCTTTGCAGATAGAAGAAATCACATTCCCATTGGGTGGATTCTCCCTACAAATGTGCCAATTTAAGCTTTTTCCTTTTCTCATGACTTGCAAGAGTTCAGAGTCTAAGCACTTCCCTCAAGATTGAGGCTGTGATTTTGGTAAAGGGGTTGTTTGGCTGTTTTTCTTCTAGTGCTTGATCTGAGTTGTTTCACTGCTCATTTGCTGGGATTTTATATGCTGTAAAATTTGTGTTAGAAAGGAAAACAGAGAGAGAAGGTATCTTTTAATGGCAAATCCTTACTTGCTGCACATAGTACCAATGAGTTGAATATGTATGTTTCCTTCAGTTTCTTTCTGCATGGATTAGGAGAACTATATTAATAGCAGTTAAAAGGGATATTTTTTTTTAATTGGGATTTGGGGTTTTTTTGGTTGCATGTGACTGTTCAGATATTTTTGTTTAGATAGCTTTGGCTACCAAGGAAATAGAATCAGAAGGGAGTTCTGTTTTCTGTAGCAAAAGTGATAAGCAGCATCATTAGTTCTGTCTTGAAAGGAAATTCAGTTAGGGAATCAAGAGTATTCATATCTTGTTTTCAGGGACAAAACTAAGAGGACAGATTATGGGTTTTAAAAGTAGTTCTGTTACTGTTAATGGTAGGAATAAGTTGATTTGTTGCTGTGGTTGAATAAAATACAAGTATTAACTGGAAAGAAGATGAGTTCAGGTGGCACCTTAGAATTCCACGGTGCTGTACTTTAGAAATGGAAGAGAAGGAAGAGTAGAGTATTCCTGGAAAAAGGTCTAAACAAGACATACACTGTAATTGATAAATTCTGTACTACCAAAGCATTACTGCATTTAAATCAAAGTTCTTTAAGTTAGGACTTAGGGACAGAACAGTCTGTTCAAGATGTTAAGAGCCATCCCAGTCTCTGGTTTATTTTTACAGTAGTTCTGCATGGGGGAATGTTACCAAAGTTCCAATCGAAGTGTGTTGTAAAAGGAAACAGTGGCAGATGGCCCAGAGCCATTGAAGCCTTAGTTACTGCAAGGCATTTTTCAGAGAAACATGAGGTGACTTTAGTTCAAGAATTCAGAAACAATAAAGCTGAAGTGGAATTTCTGTTTAGTCATCAGGCCAGCTGGAGATAGCAAAATAACTTGAGCAGGTTTTCTGTCTTTTTTAAGCCCTGCCATAATGTGAATTCCCGAGTCTCATGAAACTGTTTATATTTTGGACGGTATACTTTCAGGTGAGAGATTAAATTGTGCTTGCTTTGAGGTAAGTGTAAAGGTGCACTAGAGATTCTTGATTTCTGTATTAGGAGGAAGCTTGTGCCTCCTTGTGTAAGCCAGGGCTGTGGAAAGGACTGAAGAAATCAGTAGTCTGCAGCTCTGCATCTACCTGTGAGCTCCTACTCTAACCAGTTCCTAGCTTGGTGTGTGCACAGGGCTCCATCAGAAAACCCTACCAGCATGTGGAACTGGTGCCTAGAAAAATAAGACCTCTGACCCCACCAGCAGAACTGAATCCCCCCAGCCCAACTAGGCCTGCAGGCTGCAATAATGTCCAATGGCAGATGTAGGGTAATAGCCTAGCAATACCAGATATTATGGTCAGCTAGTAAATCTCCTTACTTACTATTAAAAATGCAGTAAGTCCTTTAGGGATATTTTTTTTGCTGTGAAAAAGATTTGAATAAATACATCACATATATTCAGGCAGATAATCTTTGCTAGTGAAAAGTACAACTCTGCATAAACGAGTACTTGGTTAACCTGTTAAAATATTAGTTACTTGAGAAAGGTCAACTGCATGAAAATGTAGACTCAGGACAAGATAGTTGTCTGCCTTGTGTAGACATCTCCCTCTTGCAGGGTGGCCTCCATCACCCCCTCCCCAGGAGTAGTTCCCAGGAGGGTTTGAGGAGCCCAGAGAAGTTAGTGGCATTCCCAGCAGCAATGGAAGATGAGCATGGGGAGGGGGCATTGCTGCTAGTGCAGCAGCACATCCAGGGCAGTGGCTGTGAGACCACAGAGCTGGGCTCCCTCATGCAGGACAGACATGGGCACTCTGCAGGGAGTTACTGAAGGGCCACCGTGAGGGCCAGAGGCTGGAGCAAGTGATGTGCCAAGAGCTGGCTTGAGTATGGAGTAGGGAAGACAAAGGGGGAATCCTTCTGCTGTCTCCAGCTTGTAGTTGGAGGGCATAGAGAGGATGGAGAGATGTGCAGTGAAAGGACCAATTACTGTGGAAAAATTAAATTAGGTTTGAGGAAAAAATTCTCCTGAGGTTGGTCAAACATTGCATCAGGTAGCTGAGACAGTGTGGGGTTTTTCATCCTTGGAGATGCTCCGAAATCAACTGAACAAAGCTCTGAGAAACCTGATCTAACTGTGAAGTAAACTCTCCTTTGAGCAGATGATGTCCAGAGTTTCCTTTCAATCTAAACTATTCTGTGATTCTCCTGGAAAGAGGAACAGTGCTCCTGTCTAGAAAAACGGTGGTGGATGAGCCAGGAATGAGAAGGCAGGAACCTGACTGCTTCTGGAGATGGGCATGGAGGAGAACGGCTGGAAGAAGGGAAGATTTGAGAGCCTTTTCCTTTCCATGGAGTCCACAAATCTAGGAGTACAAGAACAAACATCTTTTGTAGTGTTTATTCAAGCATGTTCTGGACCAGCAGCAGGTTTTCCTCCCTGACCTACAGGTCACTGGTAGAAATGTGCAAATGCTTTCAACTCCAGCTGCCATATTGTCACATGTGAAATATTAGAGCAGGATGTATCTGGGTACATCAGCAGGATGTACCCAGAGCTGATGATGTATTTTATGGATGTGAAATTCAGTAAAGAGGCAAAATTGGTTTTTAGTCTCTTGTGTAACAGAACAGAAACAACTTTTTTTTTTTTGCAGAAAGTGTGTTTGAAATAACACCAAGGAGATTGTCCTGCTTTGCTGAGTTCAAAGAACTGTTCTAAAGGATTTGTTCCACTTGGTATTAGGAAGGATTTTTCATCATGATTTAGTGGAAGACAGGCCTGAATTCTTGCAAGATTAAATTTGTCATGAACCAGTCATACCTATCTGGGGAGCTCTAGGCTGTTTTCAAGGGGGAGTTGTATCATTTAAACACACATTACTGTATTGAATTGAATATCCTGATTTGTATTTGCAAATGCTTGTATTATCCCAGAACATTATCCCAGTACAGCTCCAGTTAAACTCCATGTGGGAGTGACAGGCTGCCTGGCTGCAGCCTAGCCAGCGTCCTGCTGGGGGCAACAATCTACAAGAGCAGTTTGAGAAATTGCATCCTGAAGGAACTCCCTGATAGACACAACCCAGTCATTGCAGGTTTATGATTTGGTTGTCAGAGGGTTGCTCACTTGAGGATGACTGGCATAACAAATCTCCTCAATTTTTAATTTTTTTTGTCCTTTTTTTTTTTCTTTTGTCTATGAGCAAGAAATTACCTTTCAGGTTAAATGAGGAAGATCTTTTCTTTACACAGTATTTCCTCTCACCCTCTGCCAGCTACCATCCACTCCAACCCTTTGCCATTAACCAGGATTTTGTCACTGATTTCTGTATTTGAATCCTCCACATGGAATGAAATGTGGAGGTAGGTAAGGATTTTGTTGGAACAGGGTAGATGCAGTCCCCCTGCCATGCTGGTATTATGTGATTTACATTACAGAAGCAATCAAAAGTTTGCATGGTACAGCAGTAGATGTTAGGTCTTCAGGCAAATACTGCTGTTTAAGAGACAAACATCAAAAGGAGGATAAAAGGGCAAAATGTTCTACTTTGATAGTCCCCAGCAACATCTACTTAAATATCTCATATTGGCAGTCACTCTGTTTAATAGCCTTCAGGATTTTGTATGATTATTAGAGATAAGTAGCATTATTTTCTTGCTATACTGTCCTTTTAAATAAAAGTGGGGAATGTGTAATGCTGTTAATTCCTCAGTCATCCAGATTCCTGTGGGGTTTAGTTATTATCCACAGATGCAGGTTATGACTGGGAAGGGTTCTGATGCTCAGATATGAAGTGCACTGGTACATGACATAATCTCTCATTTTGTGCAAGTTGCATCACTTTTATTAGGATATAATGTTTCTTATTTCTATCTTCCTGTTTCCCTTCAAAACTGCTGCTGGACTTGCTTTTAGTTTGGGGTTGGTTTGGGGTTTGGGGGGGTTTTTCTTACGATCCTACCTTACATAGTCTTAAAGAGGAATTTATATATATATATGTATATACACACACATACGTATTTTTATATTGTGTGGTTTTCTGAGCATATATTTTTAGTCTTAAGTAAAATATGTCTTCACTCCTTGTGTTAGTCACAGCAGATTTGGAATGCCTGCAAATAAACCAGGGTGGAATTTTGTCCCCTGTTCCTAAGTGGTTTATTGAAGATTGAAATATATCTGAGTATTTAACCAACCTTATTTTGCAAAATGTATCAGTACATAAATACAAAAAGCATAAATGCCCTTATTAATTCTCAAACCTTAGTGTCCTGTATTTTAGTTTTGTGGAGTTTATTCAGCAAAATTTCTGTCTCTTAAGTAGTTGGACATTCAATAAAATGTTTTGTTTCTTTCAGTTTAGTGATACCTTTGTGAGCTTGGCATGCTTTCATTTGCTGTTTTTTCTTTGCCACTAATTACCCTCAGTACCTTTGCCTGCAAGCTGATCTTCCTGAGCAAGTCAGATACAGTTAACATCCCCTTAAAAATAATCATCCTTATGTCAGCTGCCCCTCCTGTACTGAGTTCAACACATCCAGCTTTGTGATTTTTTTTTATGAGACATGTAAATGTCCATTTATCTGTTGTTATCTGTCCAGTTATCCCCTGGCTGATTTATATGTTTAATTAGCTTAATTTCCCCATCACTGGACTGTATACGACTACTATCCTGCATGTGAAGTGTATCCACATTTCTTCTCTCTTTATCCTTGCATTGTGGTTTCTAAGCCTGATAAATATTTAATGAAGCTAATCTCTTTGCAGACTTGAATGTAGTTTTAATAGTGCACTGCTGTTCAGCCTTGTTTTCTAGTGATCTTGGCTAGTTGGGTGTCTCTATGAACAGAGATAAGCCAAAATGTGCCCAAGTCAGCTTCTTTTGCCTTTCCTAGATCCCTCCTGCTTGTGTCACACCTATGTTCAGGGGCTGGAAGTGAATGGTAACTAAAGCTTTATGTTTACTTGGGGTTTTTTGTCTTTTCAGGTTTCAATTCTAGGCTGTCCCGATCCTAAAGTTCATGAGATTGCATACCAGTATGGAAAAAACGTTGGCATAGCTTTTCAGGTAGTGTTTTTATTGAACTAAATGGAATCTAAAATCTAAACTTCTCCAAAGTCCTTTATAAATCAAAGTGGGCTGTCTTAATCCTTCCTACAGATCCCATCTTTATCAAGGATTATTCTGTTTTTAGCTCTAATTTTTAAAAAAGATATTTTAAATAATCTGAATGTTTATGTTTTCCAGCTGATAGATGATGTGCTGGATTTTACATCATGTGCTGACCATCTGGGGAAACCAACAGCAGCAGATCTCAAGCTTGGATTAGCCACAGGCCCCGTTTTGTTTGCTTGTCGACAGGTAAGTCAGCAGGAAGCTGTTTCCTCAAAGTAAAAAGTGTAAACTACTGCTCACAGGACCAGCTGAAACACATCAAATCTCTAGTGTCAGTGATGAGAGTGGCCTGGGCACACGTGACAAATCAGTGTGTTCAATATCAGATGGATTCTGTGCACACACAGGTTATGAGAAACACCTTCCTGCACAACTCTCCTTACTGTTAGACTCTTGTAGGTATTCAGAGAGTTTTAGCACATTTTGTGAAGGTTATTCCTAAGTAGCTTCTTGCTTGTGTTTTCTCCTGAGACATCTTCCCAGGCTTGACTGTGTAGGCTTTTTTGCCTTGTTCTGAGCATTGTATCCATCTGGGGCCAAGAGCTGAAATCCCTGTCTTGCCTTTAGGTGGGTACCTTCATTTACTGGATTTAAAGTCTTCATCTCTTTGTCCTCAAGTATTATCCAGTTACAAACATAGATAGCTTTCCTGTCTGAAGGCTGGGTAAGAGAAAAGGGAGTGTCATAAATAGAACAAGCTTGAAATTGGTCAAGATTTTCAGTGCCTTAAAAATTATTTGGAGGAGCAGAATGAAAACAGAAGTGTGAGCAGCATGGAAAAAAACCCATTAAAATTGGTGCTAATCCCTAGACAGGAAAGAAACTGTTTTAATTTCTTGCTCCAGTGTCTTGTTCACCAGAGGCAAGCAGATTTGGGACTTAAAAAGCAGTCCTTCCTACCAGGCTTCACAGTGTGATGCAAAAACTGGCACAATTAGTTCCAGCAGCGCTCTTGTCTATGATCTCTCAGTGGATTGCTTAGAGCTTGACATGGGAAAAGTTCTAAATCATTTAAAGAAAACCCAGCAACTTTGACATTTACCTCCCCCTCTTAAAGAGATGGCTGGGGGGGAGGTGGAGCATACACATCTGTTTGCTTCCTCGTCCTCTGGGCATTCACAAGGATCTGTATCTCAGAAAAGACAGGGGAGCACAGAGTGTCAGCCAGCTGACAAAGTAGATGAATGCATATTGAGAACAACCTTCTCCATGTCCTCAGTATATCCAGTACTCATATGGGGGATTCACAAGCATGCTTTTGAATCATTATTCCAGAATTGTGTCATCAGTAATTGCAGTTGTCCAAAGAAGTGAAACACTCAGGTAGAGAGGAGGATGGAGTTGTAGAACTGCTTGTGTGTGCCAAAGCCATGTGCAGAAGGAAACAAGGCATGTTGCAAATACCCAATTTTGGCAGAGAATGCATTGCATTGACTGTCTTGTGGGTGTTGAATATTCCAGTTTTTAAATTAAAACTATTCTTTATTAATTTGTTTGGGTTGTCTCTGACTCTGAACTTCACCCATCTTTTAATTAACTTTATAAGATAAATTAGTTCATAACATAGAAATAGAAGAAAATAAAATCTGTCACTCCTATTTTAAAATCTTGTTCTTTAAAATGCTTTTCCAAATTTATATCTGTGATAAATGGGAAGTGTACATTTTTGCATTGAAAGATAACGTGACCATCTTAAGTTTTCTGCATTAACCAGAAGGCTTCTTTGCTGAAAATGTCCTGCTGTTTTCAAGAAACTGGAAGAACAGCACTACGTAATACTTGACTGATACATAAAAAAAGCATGAGTGCTAAAAGGTGTGGACCTTCAACAGACACTTACTTATGATGCTGCTAAAAGTTATTTCATGTATTTGTATCTGAGAAAAAAACTCATGAGTCAGGACTTGAAGACAGTCCAAAGTGTAATTATTAATTATAGGCTGTCTTTTCAGATTAGTATTGCTGCTATCCTTTCATGTAGCTGGTACTCCTTGAGTTGTCTTCCTGACAAACATTCATTAGTTTTTAATCTGCTCTAGATCTTCAGTGACAGATGCCTTTTCCCTTTACACACGTTTGTGCATTAGAAAGTTAAGGAGAAAAAAATGTTTACCTTGATATAAAACCTATTTATTAAGTATTTAAAGTTAGGTTACTCAGTAAAAAATAAAAACCACCCCATTTATTTTTTAATGCTAGTGTATGCTAATTATAAAGCTTCTCTTAAATGAGTACAGCTGAAGAATGTTTATTTTTATTATAAGTATTCCTGTTAAATGTTGATGTGCTGCCCACTAAATATGCAGAGTTGCTAATAACAGCTCTGCCTTACAAGTTTGGGGATTTTCATGTCCTTTAGTGCCTAAATATAAAAAGTGATCCCATATGCATCCTATAGAACTGTAAATATTAACAATGTGAAAACTGACTGCAGGAACACTGCAATTAAATTGTCATTACCTGGGAAGGAAACTAGGATCTAGAAAAAGCCAAGATTTTCTTGTTTAGATAAAGTGTGAGTCACCACTGAACTTCTGAATACATCTCCAAGACTATGTATGAGTAATAGGAAAATGTCACAGCACTGAGGGGTGTACAGCTTGTACCTGAACAAGGTTGTAAAGCTGCAGTTGCAGGACCAAAGGTGTGCAAGGAAAGCAGTTCACTGTTTTCAAGTGTATGGCAATAATACCATCTTTGACTGTAATCTTTTCAGGCAAGATAAACAAACAGCTTTTTCCCTTAAAAAAATTCTTCTGTGAAGTAGCTGCCTTGAGTTGTGGCCTTGTTTTGTTAAGCACTAGGTTTTTCTGTTTCCAGGCTGTCTGAAGAAAAAGGCTGCATATTTAGCTAAGTGACATGGTTTTTCTCAAAACAACTGACTTGAGTTGCCTGCTTGATTTGTCGGGAATTGAGCATGCAGTGCTAAGTACACATGCTATGTGTATGAAAACAAAATACCTTATAGTTGCCATTTTTCTCTTATTGAAAAAAAAATCTGTGTATATAAAATACCAGCACAATGGAAAATATAAGAGAATGTAACAGCCAGTGTTGCCATAAGGGGGTTTTACAAGTTGAACTCTGCAATATTGCGACAACAAACATCCTAGGTTCTTTTGTATGTGCGGGGGCCAGAGGTGCTTCTTCTAGAGTGCCAACGCTAACCATCATCTGTGATAGAGTATCTGACGCAGATTATACACCAGGTAGTAGCCACATCAGAAATTACAACGCTGGAACATCTGCTTAACATGATAAAATGGCAGGTGCTGACTTCTGCTAGCAATTGGCTACAGCCAGCAGAGCCAGATGGTTTAAGTTTTAAATGCTTGAGCTCTGCTGTATTGTAGTTCCTTGCAGACTCCAAGTACAAACCAAAGCTATACCTGTAGCAACAACAGTGATAGGGGAAGAGGGCTGCACTTCAGTGTCGTTCTGACCTTAGCATGGCAGGCAGCTACATGGAAAACAACTCAAAAGCAAATATAAACCCTTCCCCCTTTGTGCTTAGTTTCCAGAAATGAATGCTATGATAATGAGGAGATTCAGTAAGCCAGGAGATGTTGAACGTGCACGGAAATATGTATTGCAGGTAAGACTGATACCAAGTATTTCTGCTCTCCTTGCTGCTCAGTCTGAAATTCATTTTCTCTGAAGTAAAACAGCAAGGCTGCATTGTCAAATATCTGCTGAGTAGCATGCAATGTACAGTGTCAAGTCAGAACTCCTCAGCTCTCCTACCAGCACTGTTTTAGCAGAAAGGCTAGGTACCAAAGAACTCTTTTCTTCCCTCTAATAGCATAAAATCCACATAAGTAAAAAGCTCATGCGTGAACTCAGTTCCTTCAGCTGAGGCATAGCTATATTCAACAGCTAGTATAAGTGGCACATAATTACCATTCAGTCTTGTAACTGCAGTGCACACCCCATACCAGTTTTAACTGACTGTGGTCTAAAAGGATTGAGTAATGGCCTGTGCAAAATTTAGTGTCTTTTTTTTAGAATGGCATGGGGGTTGTGTAGGTGTCTTATTTAGGGCAGGAGGGGAAGGGATAAACCATTAGTTTCTAGTTTGTTACTAATACCAGTGCTGTTTTGTGAGTACACTTATATTTAGCATGGATGGGTTTTAGTACTTGGACAGTTTGAGGCAGGTACGTGGGGGCTTCCCTGATTACAGAATGAATATTATTCCTTTCCTGGTCAGAATATGGTATGTTATGGTACTCAGTGACCTTAAAACTTCCCCGTGTGTCTGGAAGAAGCTGATCAGCTCCCTGTTTCCTCTGTGTCTCCTTCCATCAGAGTGATGGTGTGCAGCAAACGACCTACCTCGCCCAGCGCTACTGCCACGCCGCCACGCGCGAGATCCGCAAGCTGCGGCCGTCCCCCGAGAGAGAGGCTCTCGTGCACCTGACAGAAATGGTTCTCATGCGAGACAAGTGAGACAACTCCTTCCACTCCTTCTGGCAGCTACTTACCAGACTGTGCCTAAATTTATTTCAAAAGTTATTTGCTTCCAACACAAGCTACCAAAAATTATTTTTTTAGGGAAAAAAAAAACCTTTTTTTTTTTTTAAGGTCTACCTTTTTTTTTAACAAAAGTTTAAAGTGTTTTACTGCAGGAAGCCATGCAATTCAGAGCAGATCAAACTGTGCTGTACAATTGTTTTAGTGGGGGCTATTGATTGTGGGGGATGGGGAAGATGTTTACATGTTGATGCACAAAGGCCACAATGAGAATAAACATAAATCAGTGTATGAAAACTGAAGCTGTTCCAAATTTCACTTGTTTGCACTAATAAATGGAGCATGCATGTACAGGAGCTGGTAAACTCCTGTGAAGAGAGATGGTTTGGATGCTTCCCTGGCTGTTGAACAGAAGCACCTGGAATTGTATACTGGTTATATACTGGTTTACTGTAAAAGACTGCATGTGGATTTTAACTGGTTATATAGATATAACCAATACGTATATATGAGTATAAAAATACACCAGTTCATGCTAGTGGTGGCTACCTACCAGCAGTTAACACAATGCAGAATTTGAGACTGCTACCAAAGGTATGTTTTTGTCTAACTCACACTAAAAATGAATGATTCACCAGCCAGTCAAACCTGCAACTCCAACACTTTCCATCACTCATTTATAGAATATATTCTGTAGCACCCTAGAAGCTGCTTTTGAAGTCACAGACACATTCCTCTCACAGTAATTACCCAGTACTACCACATTCCTTCTCAGGTTATTTCAACCACAGAATCTGTAGAGCAAGGAAGCACGCCCTCTCTGCCTCTCTGTGCCTGTGATCCCTGAACAATGGCCAGGTTCCTGTCACGTGTGTTCCCCTGGGTGCTGTCTGGAGGACAGCCTGCTTCTGTTCCATGGGGCACTTCCCAGAGCCACAGAGAGAGTTCCTGCACAGAACTGTCAGCTACAGATGGTGTCCAACTTACTGCATCCAGGTAACTAGATTCAATCAAGAACCCTCACTAAAATTGTTGGCAGAAAAGAACTTTTAAAGAGTATGTATAAGTGTGTAATTCAGGTTTCAGCTCTAATTTATTTGCCCTCTGTCAGTGATAAAGTCATGTTACAAACATTTGCGTTTTAGTACATAGCCTGGGATAACACAGCCATGATTTTGCTACGTTAGCATTCCAAACTTCTTTGCCAAACCAACCAACAAAGTAATGGACAAGACCTTTGGTTCACTTATATATTTATGAATGGAAAAAGTCATAATGTAAATTTACTCATTAAAAAAACTTGGGTACAAATTACACATACATAAGACCACCCATTTTTTTGAATCACATGGACACCTTAGACCCAAACAACTCATTGTAATAGACTTCAGTGAGAATACTCTAGGTAAAGATTACAACAATTGGAAGCATCTTGGATTTTTAAAAAAGTATATTTCAATACATAAGTTTGTATGCATGCTTTAAACAAATATAGTTCAAGAATGAGCAAAGAATCTAAACAAAAAATAGTATGACCAGCACTAACATTAAACTTCTCATCCAGGTTTTAATATGTTAGTCTAACGTAGTGTTAGTTACCATGCTGTACTGAAAAATGTAATGGCACAATCTGATCATGGTTCATTAAATATTATACCCTACTTCCCCATAATATTTAGGCTGGTCATAAAATTAACAATGCATAAGTAAATAAGTATAACCAGTTATAGACAGTTGCTTGTTTTACAAATTGTCATCAGGTAAGACATACTGTCCCCAGAGACTCAAGAGATGGACATTCAATCATACCATTAAAACAGTATGGCCTGAAGAAATGGGCACAATTTTTTGAAAGTATATTAAGACAATTCTGTTAGCTTTTAGTCACCCCTTGTAAATAATCATGGTATGACTTGAATACAAGACCAAACTTTGAAAAGCAAAGGATTTTAATCGGCATAGTGCATGATTGATTCAACATAATTCCCAGGAAACAAGCCAGTTACTCGATTGCAAACTCCTTCATACCAGCCATCATCGTTCTTCTTTATCACATAAATGATTGCACCCTCCATAAACGACAGCTCATCATCTTTGTCCTTTGTATAATCATATATAGCAACAACTGTGGAATAAACAGGGACACATTTAGCATTTTATTAATAGCAACAGTATTAAAAAACAATTGTACTTCAGAAAATGTTAAAAGATTAGTTCACTGTCATGGGATTTTCAATAATGAATCCACACGCTTTTCCTGTTAAACATTAAGCCCAGAAAATGGAGTTTTACTTTCCTTGCAGCCTAAGCTAGCTCTAAGAAGTGGGTGGTGACCACACTGAACACTCAGTTAAGCTGCTGACAGAGAAATAAGGACTGTGACAGAGTGAAGTGGAGCTTATGGACACTTAAAATCTGAGTTAGGGAATAACTAACTTGTGTGGTACCCATTTCTGACCAGACTTCCTCAAAAGCATGCGGATCCCTTTATATGAATCTCTTGATTAGAACACAGCTAAAAATAATTTACAAAAATTATTCCACTGAGGCTCCTCTTGGCACCTCAAGTGTGGCCTTGCACACATCACCACTAAAGCCATTGCACACAAATGAATGGCCTTTCCTACAGAGCTTTTACCTCATAAGGAGTTCTGGCGTTACTTTTCAAGGAGCTGCACTGAGTTCAAGTAGGAAAGTTGCTGAAGATGGAACATCTGTTATTTTCAGTACCTGCCTGGTCAATGCCTTACTCTTGCCAACCTCCAACTTGCTGCGTGCCATTAACAAAGCAGAGATTTCCCCAAGGAAAGAATGTTGCTACCACCAATACTGGAGTTAAAAACTACCACAAGACTTCAGACCCCTTCAAAAGTTAATATGGATTTATGCAATTGATCAGCTTTAGGCATTCCAAGAATCCACTGTTTTATACCTACATATATTCTCAGATATCTGATACCTTAATGCCTAGCAATGATGTGTTGCATCAGTTATTTTCATTCCATGGGTATGTCCTGCACAGAATCCAGCTCAAGTGAAGATAGAACACAAGAGCTCTGCCACAAACATCACAGGTACCTGGTCCCATTTCATACTCACTGCAGCACCAGCCAGCTCATGACAAAACTGGCAGCACTGCTGCTGCCAAAATGGTCAGTGCTATAACACAGACAACTCCACAGGTGGGAAATCTGCTTGTCCATTATTCATGGGAAGAGATGTTTACTATGTGACCTCATACCTAAGCACAGTTCACAGTTTGCTGATCTGGAGTCACTGATCAATCTCCAGAGAGGCCTAAACACATTTCATAGTTCAAAGTCTAATAATCCAGTCTTGTAATCTAGTTTGATGAGATAAATACAGCTTGTAATCTCTGTTTTGCAACAGTTTGTAGATGACTGCCCAGCAATCCTGAGGTATGTACAGAAAGTCCAGCTCATCAAAGATGAAAGCCATCCAATTTACATCTGCTTCTCATGAAGAAGCTTGCTTTTTCATTCATTCTAGAATGCTTGAAGGTGTTTTATAATTTGTCCAAAGAAGGACTATGTCTTACCAAATTAGGTGTAGACACAAACTAAGGAAAGCATGGTTTGAGTTCTGACTTAGGAGGGACAATGACTGTTTTCATCTGACCCACGCTAACTCCTTCATTGCCTTCAAACACCATTAATCCTCTGATACTGCACTAACACAGCTGCAATACTTCTCTTACCTTTCTCTATGTAGTTTTTAGGTGCCCAAGCAGGATCTCCATCTGCATAGGGATCGCTGTACTGCACAACAGCAGCTTCCTCATCCTCATAATCCACGGGGGGTGGGGGTGGAGGAGGAGGAGAGTCATCAAACATCGGCATCTCATCCGGAGGTGGCGGCGGGGGAGGAGTTGGGCTATCAGCAACTGGAAACGTTTGGAGATTATTGGTTTTTCTTAAATCACAGCGGTGTGGAAATGCAAACAAACCTGAGGCTGTACACTGTAAATAAAAGGACTGGGGAGACAACACACAGAGCATGCACTATAACACCATGCACTGATTAGAAACAGAGGCTTTGTATTAACAACTACAACACACAACTATATTTGTCATTAGTGGTCAAATCTATGTGTAAATGCTACTAGAGTTAAAGCACATGCTGCGGGGCATAAGCTGAACATCAGCAGAGAGGAAAGCTTCCTGCTCCAATGTCCATGCGCTGCAGCGTTAGCTATGGAGGACTCCGAGTGGCACCCTCTGAGCCAGGCAACAACAGGCCTCTGACTGGGCCAGCAGCCTGGTTGGTTTTTAACAAATCCTTTGTCTGTAACAGTCACTTCAATTTTACTTCTGAACACTGCTTCCTTGGATTCCTTCTCTCTTTTCATTAGGGAAAAAAAAGATCTGCTGTGGATCATAAATACTAGTTTCCTTCCTTTTTAAGATGTAACCAGGTAAGAGGCAGTCAAGTAATCCTTCTGCAGAAGAAAAGCTTTGTACAGATCCTTATATTGCAGACTAGCTTGTGTTGTACACACATTCAGGAATCAATTAATAAACTGAAAATACAACAGGAAGCTGCTGCTCTTAGAGAAGAAGTGCTCAAGGAATCCAAATGTCAAATCCTTGCCCTGATATTCTTCAATCAGCACAGTTATAAGTTGCTTTGGGAAAGGGAAAAAGAGAAAGGCATTATGGTACAAATCACTTTTTAAATCAGTTCGCTAAATTAGTTTTCAGTAACGCTGACAGCAGCTGGCAGCGAAATAGAGAGATGGCATACTCAGATGCCATCAAGTCACTTTATCCTATTCCTAGGGAGGTGTGGTCCACTAGAGGTGGGCCTGGTGTAAGCACTAGGAAGCCACAAGTTACTGAAAGCAAGCTACTGTTACTAACACATCAACTTGGTTACATAGCAACACAGATTCATTTTCAAGAGATCTGGGGTTGTGCACACTGAAAACATAGGCTGCAAACCACTGCTCTAGGCAGTGTTTGATGGAACAAGGCATCAGGCTCCAGAATGGGCAGCTCCAGCACACGAATTCTGAAAAGAAAGCCAAGCAACAGAGAAAGAACAACACTGCACCGAATGAAGCTTTAACTACTGATAGTTACAATGGCACTGGAGATTAAAAACAGGGTTTTTGTTTGCTTGAACACTTTTTACTTTTGGCTGATCACCATACTCTAGTGGTCACTTAACCTTTGCTCTTCAGCTCCATGGCCCTGACAAGGGACTTGGGCACAACTCCCATATCCTGTCTGGGTCAGACTGGCTGCACTGGGACAGGTCTGGCCCCTGCTGCCAGGGGCAAAAGGGGACAGGAGCTGCTGGGGGAGGGGCTGCCTCAGCCCAGGCATCCAGCCCACTCCCTTCCCTTGAAGGGCCAATTCTCTACCTGCAAGCCCAGCTCCTCTTCAACTTGACTAGCTGAGCTGAACACCCCACAGCTCTCTCCATCAGCAAGACTGGCTGCCACTCTATTAGTGATTCCTCTCTCATACAGAAGCCCATTTATGTCACTTGGAGACAGACTAACAAAGTCTTTGGCGGAATGAATGCTACGTCCTGCCCGTTACTGAATAGCACTCACAGACAGGCTTCATTAATCCACCACAGACACATGACAACACTGTTTATGAATGGACTGGTTTTGTCCTGCAGTTTAGCACATCTTCCACAAATGTATTTCTCCCCTTAATTTCTGTCTGCAGCCAGGAAGAAAGAGTTGAAACAACAATCATTTGAGATCTTGAGAATTCCTTACCTTAGGAAATTTTTAAAAAAATTAAGATACAAAAAAAAAAGTTCTGCCTATTCAACAATGAAGCTGCATATTTGAAAAGAAGGAAAGAGAGCAGGAAATGCAAGTGTGAAAGCACCAAGACATACTCTAACTGAGATGCAGTGCAGGAACTGCAAGCTTTATAGGAAACATTTAAAACAATTCAACTTCACATTTAAACAAAGGGAGAGAATGGAACAAAATTAGACTAGTGCCACTCCACTGACATATCCCCTCACCTCTTGGACTTTAACCTAGACTTTTCCTGATTCTAAACTTAGCCAGACTCTAGGGCAGCATCATTTCTCCTAGGGAGGGAAAAAAAGCATGCAAAAAGCCACTCTAAATGAGAAAGGGTAAAGGCACAAGTATTTATATAGCTCCAAAGTGAGATCTCCTGTCTGTATTCCCACCCTTGCTCTTTAAATGGGGACCAGCAGACTTCTTTTGAAAGGACTGGGTGTGAGAGTACAGCCACTTAAATCAGCCATCCCTGAGCACCAGACACACTGGAAAACGTCTCTGGAAGAGGAGATGCCCACGGTTTGGACGCAGGAGAAAAAGCAAAGGTGTTGCATAGTTTCTAAGCCCTCTCTGTCCTTGTCCTCTGAAAGAAGTCCACAAGCAGAGGCTGTTGCTTTCCAAACCTATAGATCTCAGTGATAAGGAAAAGATAAGTCTACCCACATCTCCCTAACACCACAGACTTCTTGCAGAAAACGAGGCCAATGAAAGTCCAGCACGCAATGCCAGAACTCAACAACAGCTTCTACAGCCAGTTTTACTGAGTGTATGCACAGGCTGCCACACGCACCCCTGCCTCTGGAATGAGGCAGCAGCAGCTCCAAGCCATACTTGTTATATAACTTTCCAACCCAAGGGACTATTAAGAGAGAGAAAATAGAGAACAATTCCTATGACCAGATTTCAAGCTTCAGCTGTTTTGATGCCATCTCATTCGCAAGTCAGCCTGCATTTTGCTGTTGCACACACAAGTCAGTCTGTCCCTTTCACCTCTGCTCTCCCAAGGGCTGTGTTATCTCCAGGAGGACAATATTTGGAACAATTCAGAAGCACATGTCAGTTTTCTCAAGTTTATCTGCAAATGAAGACATTCTGTAACCTTCATCTTCAGCAGGTTTACCTCTACACTTTATATTTTGGAAAGGTTTTCAACACAATTCTGCAGCACACTACATCAATGTGATTCTTACTGTTTACCTACCACAGCACCAAAATACCTTCTTTTTGAAAGAGAACCAGAGAGATGTCTCCAATCTCATAGGGGATACTCAGAACATGACCACTTAAAAGCTCTAATGGGAAGCAGAACAGCAAAACTACTCAGACCTGGGGTCCTTAAATGGATACTGCAGCTATATTATATATGTATATATATATATACACACACACATACACACGTTACTGTGTAGTAGTAGCCCCTCAGATCCTAGCAAATCTCAAAATTATTCCCAAACACTTTAAAAACACTTTTAATTTACTTCATGCTCTATGTTGCATTTAGTCTGTTGTTTACAGAACTACAAGAAACTCCTACCCAAAAGGATATCTCCAGATCAGGAACACCTTACAAGCTCCTTTGTAAAGCATTAGATCTTAAGACTGCGTGTTTTCAATTGACTGTACAGCTTCCTGAAAAATGCTACAGTATTGGAATCAATGGTTACACATTACACGTTCTGACAGTCTACATAAGTCTTTCTAATATAAACTAATCAATTGTCCCTACTGAAAAAGGCAGGGTGATTCAACATGAAATTAGCATTTTCAATTAAAATACAATTTTATATTCACACCAAACATATGTCACATTTCACACTGTACTTCTGTAATAAATTTGCAGTTCAGAACTTAAATGGGTCAGTAATAATCATGCATGTGTTATAAAATATTGAAGAGTGTGCCCTTCAGCTCCAATAGCGTATTGACACTAGAATGCAAGATGGTATTAGCTTCTGGAAAAGGAAAAAAATAAGAGTCTAACTTGCCAGCCATGCATGCTAGAAGAGAGTAGGCTCTACCCTTTAACAGCTCAGCTTGTCCAAACTTACTGTTTTCCTGCACCCTGGCCACGAAGCCTGTGAGAGGTATCTGTGGAGTCAACTGAGGCATAGGGGGAGGGGGTGGAGCAATAGAAACTGGTAGCAACACACACACCATATCAGGAAAGTCAAATGGACAAAGGAAAAAAAAAAGGGGGGGGGGGAACAAACAAAAGCAGCCGTCAGTAACAAGGACCACAAAACAAAGTATGTAAACAAGAACACACACATACACACACACAAGAACCTTCTTCAAGCTTGTGTTTCCAACAAGGCTGAATTCGTGGTTAGCCAATGGAAGATCAAAAGCAAAGCATGCCCATGTTCAGCCAGGCAGCAGCCGAACGCCGGCTGCACCTCTCAGAGCTCACAGGGTGCCTGTGAAGGTTCCTGCTCTGTCACACATTTCGTGTGCTTCACCTGGGGAGCACACAAAATTGAGCTTTTGTCCTGCTGCTAAATACGGATTACTCAATTTAGCAGTTATCCTTTCAAAGTGAGCTACTAGAAATAGAGGTGATGTTTCGCAGGATTCTGGACTCTTCTAAAATCAAAGTGGACTGCTACATCAAGTGCAGCAAAGCAGCACAGAGCAAAGACAACTTTTGCAAGGGGCACAGTGTTCCAGCATCAATACTTCACATTCACACAGAGAGAACCTCCATTACTGTGCTCTGCTGGGACAGGGGCAGTCAGCTAGCTTACTGCATTTTTGTTTTTCTCAAAAAAAGGTACCTTGTTGCTTGCTGGTAGAAAAAATAGACAGGTCTAGAGCAGACTGGAGTTTTACCAAGTCTTCTGTGGTGAGGGGGCACTCAGCAGCCTAAAAGGCTGGCAAATGCTTCAATAGCTCCGAGTGGCTACAGGAGCATGCAGAGCTCCTCAGGAAGCCCTTCCAAGCTCATCTTCTCCAAAGTATGTGTCTATCTGGTGAGCAGTGAGATGTGACCTCAGCCATGCTCAGAGACACTGGGCTGACAGCCCAGATGTTCAACTCTTCCCTGCACAGGTAGGGAAGAAGAATGGGGGCAGTAGGGCAAGCCACTCAAACTATCACCTCTGGCAGAACATCCCCCCCTTCAGTGCAGGGAATGAAAAGCATAAAACAAAACCCCACCCAGAAACTCAACAAAACATCAACTCATTTGTTTATACTGTGTCCCTTCTCCGTGGAATTTCTCTTGCAATGGAGCAAAGAAATTCCTGTGAAGGTAGGAATTCAGCAGGGTAATAATCCAGTTGGAACCAAATTTGAAAGAGGTTCTGTTCTTCCAAGTAAGCAACAGTTTTAAATAAAGCTGTAACTAAGATTAATGTTTGATGAATTAAAATGAAGCATTTAGTTCACTACAAAACCAATAATCAAATAAATTGCATGAGATAAATGATAAATAAAAGCAGGAGAACAAACAGTGTCTCACAAAATTGAAGAAAACATCTAAGAAAAACCAGAGCATTTGTTAGCATGAAAAGTAAAACCTTAAGGAGACATGGGATGTGGGTTTAATGTCAAGACAGTAGCACTAAAAAAATAATCACCAGTTACAGAAACAGAGGAAAACAGTTTCAAGTAGCAAAACACACCCATCAAAATACTGTTTAAAAAATGCTGACCATCAGTATTTTGAAAACACCAGAGAGGTTAGATTAAGAAACAGCACCTGCATTTGAGCAAAAAATTGCTTTGGACAAATGTAAACATTCAGAAACAGTGGTGTGCGCAGCATTTAAGACAACTGAACTACTCCCTGAAGTAAAATTCTGTTTGTTTAATGGAACTCAACTGTTCAAGCAGGAGGGAGTTTCTGTTGTTATGGTGAATTAATTTGGAGGAATAAGAATGTGGAGGAAAATGAAATGCTAGCATGGGAAGGAAAATCAGGTTTGGAAAAAAAGAACAGATAGATACTCTGCATATAAAAATGCTTTCTGACTAATGCAATACTTCTAAACTACTCAGAAAACTCTTCAGTGTCTTGAGTATTTTAAAAGCATTCTTTTCTTAAGAGTAAGTACACAACAGCAAACACTGGTCTGAAGAGATCTTGAACCCAAATATCAACATTTCTTTTCAAAAGAAATGTTCCTCAGAAGTTTAAAGACTTGGCATTCTGAATGCTACTGAGATAAAAACATTATACAACTACCACTCCTCAATGTGTATTTGATCAAAGTTTATAGAAATGGCAAGGAAGAAGTTTCCTGTAGAGCTTCCTACCAGCAGCCAAGATCCTTATTTTGCAGATCTTTCTGCAGTGAACCTTGTTTGCCCTCTTGGGGCAGGCAGGTGGGAGGCTGCTGACTAAAACCTGCTCACTTGCCCATGGCATCCATCCCTTCCCTCCATTCACCTCCTTCTGTACTCCTAGTAGTATGAAAGCACAGAGAAGTTGTCTTCTAAAAGAGAGAGAGGGACTGAGCTCTTTAACAGTCACAAGCTAAAAGCCAAGAACAAAGGAGAAACTTGGAATCAGCAAAGGATTTAAGAGAGAGACAGAGACAGGGAGGAACTGTGTGACAGGAACATGAGCATTCTGCTCAGATACTATTCTTTCACCACTATCCAAATAGTGGGGGACTGTACTACAATCACATTAGGTCTCCTGCAAAACACCCTGGGTTTAGTTTATGTTCTCCAAGCACACCTGGAATGCCAAGTATAATGTGCCTATAATTAAACAGGCAATCCTAATAATTTCTTGTCATGAGTAACAGTAAATAAGTCAGGGGGGGAAAACAGTATAATTGCACATAGTGCAATCAATGTACAATTTCAATTTTTTTTTCTTGTTTGTTTTTCCTTCTATTTCAGGAAAGAAAGTAGTAATCTCATTGATGCTTTTCATAAATGAATTAAAATGCCATGCATGCTTTTACAATCATTTTGCTCAAAACAGTTTGTGATTTCAGAGCTCAGCAGCTTACTTGAATTTTGAGAATAAAGAGGCCCGCCATTAACATGAGGTTGAGCAGAAAATGGGGCAGTCACAGAAGGATTCCGTCTGTATCCACCAGAAGATGCTGAAGAAGTGGTAGAGTTGTGTCGCGAGATTTGCCTGGTCATTGTGCCATACTGGGAACCAGGAGCTGAACCAGGAGCAGCTGAAAAGCATTAGCCAGAGGAACCAAGGAAAAGACTTAAGCAGAGCATTACTTGGGATAGAATGCAGAAAATAGAAAACGTCCAGAACGTGGAAATATACTTGATAACAGTTCTCCAATAATTTAAAGTCAGTAAAAAGCAATTAACAGAAAAACAAGCATACCTGTTACAATCAATAATGAGAAAAAATACATAGAACATAAACCACCACTCATGTAAAGGGCATTGAGAAATGCTGAGAGTGCTTTGAGAGACTGGATTGGACTGGAAAATTGAATCCAACTCTTCCAACTCTTAAGTGTATCTCAATTATACTACATGCAATAATACACTTTATTAAAAAGCACACAGAAAAAAAATCCACATTCTCAAAACAAATTCTTTCCATTGCAAAGCTGAACGTGCCTTCAATCTAATAAAAAACAACACTAACAAAACAGTGAAACAAATGTCATGAGTTTCAGACACTTGGCACAGTTATTATTCATATTTGCTGGTTGTGCTTTTATATTGATGGAATTTGCACTAACAAATCAGAATCAACAATGGCAGCTGACAAAGATGTCATTAATTCTTCATGATAAACACCCATATTTACCTTCCACCTACTTGCTGCACAAACTTCAAGGTTAACAAAATAGTTCTCTTTCAGATTAACCTCTGACAGAAAACCACACCTTGCAAACTAACAAATCTCATATGTTGTAGTCACATGAATTAACGCAATTCTTAAATGCAAAAACTAGTTTGCAATAAAATGTTTTGTGCTTCTATATACATGCATTACATAATTATATAAGACACAAACAGCAAGCAGTGAGAAGTTTGCAGTCCTGTAATGCTATCCAAAGTTACTTTCACTGAACATTTCAGTAAGGGAGAGTGCAAAGGGTTATGTGGGTCAAAGCCTCCAAAAGCTAGTTTCATAACTCAATCAATTATTTTTGTCATCAGCTTGTGACAGGAAAGGGTGGGGTATTTTTATCTCTTTTGACAAGTACTACTTTTAGATCCCACCATAACTGCTGTACTTAATGCTTGAAACAATTTCTCAAGAACTGTTAGTTCATATCATCAAGTCTTCCAGTTGGACACCTGCCTGCAGCATTATGGAATCAAAGCCAAGCCACTGTGACAGACACTTGTGCTTTCCAGTCACTTTATGGCCATGGAATAGACCACACACATCACCCTACACATAAGCTACCATGTCTAAGATAGAGTGCAACTGCTGTGACTTAGTTTCTGCTGCAGGAGTTACACAGCCTAATACCAACAACATTCAAGCTGATTCTGAGATCTTATAGATCAGATTAACTGGATCTTAGCTCAATTGGGAGAAGATTTCAAGCAACTAGCAGCCTTTTTTCCATACCTAATGCATTTAGCTTCAGAGGCTTTAACCACAGGAAATTAGTGGAGATTAGATTCGTTGGAAAAAAGAAAAAAAAAAACAACCCCAGAACTGATTTTTGTAATAAAATCACATAGGTCCCACTACAGAAGAAAAAACACCCTCACTAAGTTCATTAGGAAGAGATGATTATTGATTATGCAGCATGACTGCAATCACTTCAGCATTGACAAGTCTCACCTATCAGACTGCCCATCGGGAGAGGTGGAGGCAGTGGTGGTGCTGGCGGCACTCCAGGAGGAACAGAAATGTGGGCTAATAAAATAGTTTATATTCCTAATTAGGCCATATTATTAAAAGTAAAAAAATAAAAATACAGGCACTTGATAGGCTTCCCAAACAAATATGAAACTTCAACTTCAGTTAACTAATACAAATTCGGACCCTGATCCTTTCCAGGGTTCTGTACACACCAATCTTTATACTCATTGACTTTTATGGGATGCCAGATGATAGTAAGATTTCATGCCTATTTGTACCACTGCAGGACCAGAAAAGGTCCTGGAAAAGGAAAGCCTGTATGTGTATAAAGAAGAGAAGACTTGTCATCCAAGAAACAGAGAAATCTCTGCAATAGCAAAATTACATCAAAACTCCAGTATTTTCTTATGTATTATGGGCTTGCAAAATACACAGTTAAGTAAGTGTCTGGGCTGTATTATTACTAAGATCATAAAAATAAAGAAGGACCCTACTCAATCTCACCGTTCATCATTCTTAAAACACAGGGGAGTGTGCCTCCAACGCTGAGATCTCTCACAGTTCTTTCACCACAGATGACAAAGTTATCAGAGTATTTCAGAAGCCAGTGTTTCCCACTAAACATGTACATAGCTGCTGCTGCTCTCAGGGCATCCAGAAATGCCAAATTGTAGATGCATTCACAGTTACAGTTAAGCTTTAAAAGGATACATTTGTCTTTTACTCCCCTTGTGCATCCTTGATTGCCTTACAAAAACATGGACCAGCAAAGGTATCTTGACCATCCATTATTCAGTAACTGATTGTCCTGCAACTACTTTTTGTAAAGAATTAGAACTTCAGACATCACTTAGCACTCTCTAGTGATTTCCTGAGTAGGACTGTGCTTCAGGACAGTTTCTACCCCATCATGTTTAGTCCAAGTGCCTCTGCAAACACAAGGAAATAACAAGCAGCCTGAAGTCAGCGTGGGAGGAGCCCCACCTACCTGGCCCGATGGTTGGTGGTGACGGTGTAGGCACGGCAATGGGAATGCCAATACTGCTGCTTCCACTGTTCTCTCGACTGCCACTTCCTCCACTACTGCCACTACAGAAGAAAAACACAGCTATTAGCACAGCATCTCCTACAAAAGCATATCAACAGTCACACTTCTTGTGTGAGCTCTGCTAGCCTAACTCAATTACAGACTGTTGAAAAACTCCCTATTAAATGCCTCTGTCTTGACCTACCACTGCATACAGATAATCAAGTCTGGATGCATTACGCTCCTAATAAATGGAATTATCTAAGCTGATAAACATCACTATGAATAAAATGTGCAATTAAATGCTTCAAAAATAAAGAAGTAATCAACCATGCAAGCAATTTCTAGGCAATGGAGTAACAACTGCAGGAGTAGTTCAGGGGCCTTGTAATAATTGAAAGTAGTATGCTGGGGCTGGAAGACTTCATGGATAAATGCTAAATAATTATTTAGGACTAATTATGCTGTCATCTGAAAGAAGATTTCCTCTGCTCAGAGCAGAAATTTAGATTGCTAAAAGTCCTCAACTGAGAATGGACATGATAAACCACCTGGGGTGGGGTGTGCAGTATGCTGTGCCTAATTTTCTGTGTATCTAACACTCCCCACTACCCATGCACACACCTTTTATGAATGAGAAGTGTATTTCTAAGACAGTCTGAAAGGTAACAGTACAGCCAGCTCAACATTTGTCTAACTAATGCTATATGATATGGAAGTCAGAGGCCAGCAATGCAAAATATAGTGCTACTGGATAACATTTTTACACATGCCTTCAGATTCTATAACATTTATTTTCTTAGAGGGAACTGAAAAAGAATCAATATTCAGGTAGGATCTGTCCTTATTCTTGTCTAAGAGCACTCCTTAGTTCAAGGCTTGAATTTATATGCATTAAATGGATAATGTAAAGGCAACTAAGCAGATAAGATGCTTTGAAGCCAAAACTTCACTTTAGTTCATCCATGTTAAGAATACTCAGTGAAGTTCTAGTTTATTTACCACTCCTGGATAGCTATAAATCAGTCAAGAGTCAAGTGCAAATCATTCAAATACATCTCTTCAGAAAAAATAAAGTTACAAAAAAGAAAATTGGTGATCTGAAATGGAAGCCAAGATAATTCCTTCAAAATTAGTGTTCTGTCTGCTGAAGACCTTGATCTTGTCACCATGGTTGCAGCTGAATTTCTAACTGCATCCTACATAAAAGATCTTGTAAGACAGGAGTAAGGAGCATTCACAGTAGCCAGCTAAACAGACTAACAAGATCCTCATGCAGCGACATTTAGAAGTTACTTAATTCTGACAGTATTTCATCATCAACTGTGTCTAAAATACTCTCTCAGTCCCTGTTAGTGACCTACCATGTTTAACTGCCTACTGGGAGTTTATTAAATAAAGAAAAATATTAAGAAATAAGCTCTCTAAAAAACAAGCTAACCTTTTACTTCTAACTACATTGAATTCTTTCATCTGTTTTTTCCCTGCAGTTTGAAGCCTGTGATAAAAATCAAAGTGAAAAAAATGAACTTGCTCAAGAGACTCAGAGAAACATTTAGCCTTGCAATTCAAGAACAAGAAGTTTTTAAAAGCTACACTCAGAATACTGACTATTAAGGCACTTCTTTGTGTTAGGGAAGTCAGCAATGCAGTACAGTTCTGTTGTTGCAGTGGTGGAATAACTCAGCTTTTTACCTTTCAACAAAAAGCCAAGAGGCACAAAGCTTCAAGGCTTTTCTGTGACTTTAGTAAGCATTGGCTTGTCAAGCAGGAAAGAGTTACTGTGGGAAAAGACCCTACCTGTGTGTTCGTGGTCTCTGGTTCAAGGAAGCTGTCCTTCCTGGACTGTGCTGACTGCCCAGCCTGGCAGGGCTGGTCATGTAATCATTCGGGACTGTTGGCGGTTTGACTGGCTCCAGGGTTTTGTAAGGAGTATTTCGTCTGGTCAAGGAAGAAAGATTTGAAGACAGAAAGATAAAGAATCAGAAGATTAAAAGGATAAATAAGTTAAGCTGTAAATCCATTTGTTTTCTAAATTTTTCATTAAAGATCACTGCAGTGACCCACACTGTGGTATATTAAAATTCCAAGGGGCAGGGCAGACAGCTCACAGTCAACAGCCCAAAGTACTCTTATACAAACACATCCATACAAGTTGGTCTACAGCACATAAACTGGTCAAAAATGCCTAAACTAAACATCCAAAATACATTATTTGAGCAACCTAACATACAACAGCTACATCTGTATAACGTTCTGGGTTACCTGTCAGCACTTGACTAATTTCCATTGTACCCATCTCCTCTTCCCTGCCTCCTCCTCCCCTTCCCATCAGAATCCTTTCCAAAAGTATTCTTGGCTAAAGGTATTCATCTAATTAAGACATCAGCAAGGCTGAATCAAGATTCACAGAACAAGTGACATTTGCAATCACCAGTGCTTTTCCTAGGAGCACTGCTTACGTAGTAATCAAGCAACCTCATCTCACATAAGCACATAAGTGCTTCATAGATAAGCTTCATTGTCTCCCATTTTGTGGCTCAAGAAAGTGAAGTCCAGAGAATTCCAACGTAGCAGACTGCATCAAGTCAGAAATATTACATTTTGAGATCTATATACCAGACCCAATTACTGTCATAAGAAAAGTGCATTTATTGTACTGAATCGCAGAGCTCTTCAGTTCTCACCAATAACTGAGAGATCCATTGCGAAACACAGAATTTGGCAATGCACCAGAGCTAAGCAAAACCAAAAATACTGAACTACTAACATTTAATAATTTGTTCAATTACTGGTTATAACTGAGTTGCTAAATTATACAGCTTCCTGGTATTTTAAGAAACTGACTTCCTTTCTACATTATGAAAAGCAACAGTACTAAACTTATTTTTCAAGGTTATTTCAGTTGGAAGCACATTAACAGTCTGCCCTGCTTATCATTTTTATTTTGTAGTCTTTAGATTTCTATTGCTTACAACGGGAATACAAAATTTCTTTTTTTCCACAACTGATCTCTTTTGGCAGATCTACAGGTGGTGACACTCTGCATATTAAAATCATCTAGCCATCTTCATATAGACAAGCTAATTTACAAACACCACAGTACTGAAAACAGTTATAGTATTCCCACTTCTTTCTTTGAGAGGTTCTGATAATAAATTGTTATAGATGAAAGACAACAACACTGTTTCCTGACACTGCTCAGAAATTCCCACCTCACTGTCCCGCAGTGTTTCAGGGTGATACTGGGAGCCCTTGCCACCAGGGAGAGCTACAGGGAACACAAGTCCTTGCTTTGCTCCAAGACCCTCAAGGAATGACTTCAACTACTCCCACCACATCCAGCTTCAGCAATTCACTTATTCTTCCATGGTACTTCCAACCTGAGTACCCAATGATTTCCACAATCTCTCCCTGGTCCTGTGAAGAGCCCCTTTTGCTTTTCACTCTGTGATTTCCATTCAGGACTCCCTCCCCACCACATTCCTTTAGATAGTCCTACCCTGGAGGGACAAGCTGCACAACACGCAGCACCTATTTAAAGGCCGATATTACACACTAAGCTCGTTCTGGTTTTACATACTTATCTCTGTTTTCTGGATCAAAGGGAGAAGAGCAGCATCCTTGCGGTCTCTAGCGATTTTTTCTGCATAAATTAGAGTAAGTCATGCCTGTGATATTTCATGCTTTGGCAGAACACGGCTGCTCAAGACAAGAACTGTACTTCCTGAACAAGAAGGGCAGATAGAAATCTCTCTTACAAACCCACATTATTCCTCCCCCTCAGCCAACTGCTGCCGCTTGTCAAGCTCATCTGGAAACGACATTCAGCTGATTAATCCTTATCAAGCATTAGCCAAGGCAAGCAAACAGCTCTGGCTTGTTCAGGGGGGAGTATGGAGAGAGGCAGCTCACCAGTACATCAACGCTGCTGTTTCACTAGCAAGCGTCCAAGAGGACATGAAAGTGCTACCCAAGTTCCCAGGGCTGATAAACAACTCTCTCAGCTGGGATAAGAGACACAATTGGAATACTGATTTCATGCCCTTGAGCAAAAGGAATTTTCAGAAAACATGCTAAGGAAACCTCTAGGTTAATTTGTCTGTGGAATATGCAGCAAACACTACCACCAAAGCATCAGATAAGGGTTAAAAATCACTGAGTCTTCAACAAAAGGAGTTGCTGCTTCTAATTTTCCACGATCACTGCTCTGGATCCATCCATCCATCCCTGTTCCATCTCATTATTCCTCATTTTTCCAAATTCCTGACTCTCCAAGACAACACACCTGAAACCAACACAACCATGACAGTGAGCTGGAATCGTGCCTCAGTCCCACTCAGTATAAGAAGAGGGTTGAGTGTGACAAACAAGTAGGTCATTCAGACCTTCTGGAAAATAAGTTTTTTATTTCCTATCTTTTGGAAGATGTTGCACAGTTGAACAGACAAAACCATATGGAACATGCACTAAGTGTCTCAAGTATTAATGTTTTGGTCTCCAGCAACAATTACTTGCTGGCACACCAAGATAAGCAAATTTCACTCCCCACAGGTCCACAGCAGCAAAATAGATGCAGGGAACTCTGCTCACAGTCGGACCTGGGAATAGCAAAATCCTTTCTCATTTAAGTATAAAAATAAAAATGCACAAGCCAGCAAGAATCAATGTTGTCACTGTGTTCACAATGCCATGAATTTTGCTTAGATAATGCAACAACTACAGCATGAACAGCCACTTCATAGTTCTAGTATTAAGAAATTAGTAGATAAGAACTTTACTCGTAAAGCCTTTCCCCTACTGAAGTTAAAACTTTAAGATTTGTTTCTGTCACTAAGGATTTCTCCCCAAAAGTCAGAAATAACAATAGCCTCCCAATTTGCCCATATCCATATTAAATCCTTCCCCATGAAAAAAAAAATTATTTCAGTCATCCTGGAAACAAGACTCAATGCAACTGAAGGGGCTCATACAGAAAAGGTTATTTTGAATTTTTTTTTTTTTTTCTTGCTAAAGGCACCCACAATTGCCTTCTACACATGAATTTAAGAAACAGCAACACTGCCACAATTAAAAATTTCTATTTCACAGGGGGGACCAGGCAGTCCATTCTTACCCCAGAGTTCCCCGGCCTGACATGGGAGGACTTGGTGGTTTTTGTGTAGGCGGATTTGTTCTTGACAAGGTGCCAGTTCTTGCAGGCTGGTTATTTCCATGCTGAAATAAGGGAAAACATGATTTTATTTTTATAACAGAGCAGCTCTATTACTGACAGCTTTTTTTTTTTAAGTGTAAGAAAATGAAGTGAGAATTCCCAGACAGCTGTCAAACAGCAAATTTTCAGCTACACATGAGACAGACACCAGTAAATACAAAAAGAGTCTAAACACAAGCTAATGTTATTTTCATTATTAATTAACAACAGACATCAGAAAGGTAAGCAATTGACAGGTTCACGCACAAATGTCTTCTATATTTTTTTTTCTTAAAGGGAAGCCACATTTGTATTCATTGCCATTCGGATATTAATAATTTAAATCAAACTTTAACACTGACAGTACAATACAGCCAGTATGGCCCAGAATTTCTCAATGTGCCCCTGCTATTTGACTAGCAGAGTCATTCAGGTTGTCTGGGAAGTCTCCTGCAAAAAATGTAAGTGAAGGGAATCAAGGCATCTACTGAATTCAGAGCAAAGCACTATATGTGTTAGAGAAATTAATGTATCTATATATAAATGCAGATGTCAATGTATCACAGATATATTGACACACTAAATGCTGTAAATGAAAAAAAAAGTATAGCATGTTTAATCTAAATATCCTATGGAAAGCAGAAGAGAGTGTAAGACAGCGCTAGTTTTCAGTTTTAATGGCTCTGCAGCCTCTACTATCAGTCACATGAGGCACTGTGGGTCAAAGGAGAAATAACACTTCTTACCTTGGCTTTTAGCCACTTAACGTTGGCAAAAAAAGGGGGGAAAAAGGTAGAAATTAATGGCAGATCCATCACAACTGATATGACAGGTTAAACTAAAGATAATCACATTTTAAAGAAATCATTTGTGTCTACTGATACAGTACACTAAGAGAGATTCTGTTGTGTCAGTTATAGAAAATTCAGTGTCTGACGAAGTGACCACAGGAAAAGCACTTTGTGTCAAAATTAAGTTTAGCTAAGCTTTGCCAGATGTCTGCCATGTTCTTCATGGGCAGTAAAGGGTTGAAAAGCCCTCTGCTGACCATTCAAGTCCAAAACCAAATTAGTACTATTTCAAAGGCAATATGCACTTAAGAATTTGATAAAACCACAGTTCCAGCAATATGCAGAGAACTGACAAGCCTGTTGCTTTGACATTTAACCTTCATATGTTTTCAAGAAATCCTAGCTGCTGCATTGAATGGTAAATAAAGAAAAGGGAATTTTTAAACAGGATGAGCGGCAGCACCTTTCACCTCTGGTTTATTGATTGAAATCTGATTCAAGCCAGCATAACACTGGCTGCTCAAAACTGTTGGCAAGGATAGAATGATTGTTATTCTGAAATTTAACTCTTAGAATCAAGTCATTATATGATTCCACTGTATCATTTTAACAGCCTTTGTGACTGCAGAGGGAAAAAAAAAAAAAAATCAAAACTTGGCCTCATGAGGAAAAATGTAACATTTTAAATAAACTCAAGCCAAGTTCTTTCATTTTTGGGGGGAGCAAGGGGGTCATGGGAGAATGGGATGGGGGATAGTCACTCATATTTTTGAAAGGGTTAATTTTACCAATAAAAAAAACAAATACAAACATGCAAACCAAAATTATCCCAATGCTTTTTTTGAGGTTGTTAGGAATTAAACTGCTACTTTCTGAACAGGCCTTCTAAGGCAGAGCATTTCAAACTCTGAGTTTGCATCTTCTTTTCCTCCTCCAGGAAACACAGGCTAGTTTAAATGCATCCATGAACTCAGTAAAAAAAGTAATTAAAACATGCAATACAGCAAACGTGCATTTGAGACTTCTGACAGGGTCTGCAAAACCAATGAAAATCAGCTGGGGCTTCCCAATCAAACGAGGTTGAAAGCCACCATCCTTAAGTTATTCACATTACAAAAACAGGAACATAAATCCTGTTCCAAAATGCAGATTAAAAAGTTTAGGTCTGGTAAGTAAATTTGAAGGTCAATCCGTTTACATTTGCTCCCAGCCTGGTCAGAAGTTCATCAGCAGAGTTCACAGGCATTTAAACCACCTCTGTCCCCACATACTTATTTAGTGGATAAACATGCAGATTCAGTTCCCAAGACACCAAAGTACTCTCCCATGTAGTGTATTTTTAAAACAGGCCTTTAGTAATGAAATTTGCTTTCTCTTCTCACAGGAGTATGTGACCCTTCCCCTTACTGCACCAGCTGCCAACAGCAATGGCATAATACAAGAAACTTGTTAAAAGGAGGCCAAAAAACAAAAGTCTTGGTTCTGTCCCTCCCCAGCAGACATAGCTCAAAACTTTTTGAAGGCTTAAAAGGAAGGGTGGCATGGTTTCTTATCCAGCTGCTACTACTAAATTTGCCTGCCTCAAAAATACAAATCCAAAAAGCTTCCTTTCTTTCCTTCCCTTATACAGTCACTCAGCATTTATGGTGAGCACTTTCACAGCCCCTCCTAATCCCTGTTACATTCTGCTTCCACTGCAGTGACAGTATGAATATCAACATGTAGCAATGATTCAGGTAATCTTCATCTTATTTCAAACCTTTCTACACTAAGTACACTAAACATTTATCTGAAGTCCAACAGCTCTTGACTTTTACTCCTGTCTCTAGGACTACATCAGGTGAGCTTCATCTCCTTTGCTACCAGTTAAACAATATACAGACACACACTTGACTGTTCAGAAGAATTAGAAACTGTTGTCATACTGCTTTCTATATGTAAAAAGGTCTGTAGATGTCCTCTCTGTTGCTGTCAATATAAACAAAAGTCATACAGGCAGGAAAACAGAAGGCCAGAATACAAAAGGAACTGGGATTCACATGGCAGTGCAACTCCTGATCCAAAAGACCTAAGTAAGGGGGAAACACAAATGAACCAAAGCAAGATGAACCATATGGCTATTTAATCATGGTTAACAAGCTAATTAATTAGGAGGAGACTCTTTTTTTATCAGCTGAGATTATGGGGTCAACATTGCTGAATTTCTTGGTCTGCTAACCAAATGTGATGCTTTCTAAGCAATTAAAAAAACCTGTTTGGAATCAAAAACAGTTTATGCACCAGGGTCTGGACTCAGTGTGATTTGAAGAAGGTGAAAAAAGGCAGCAGAAAACCAAAAAGAGTGGCAAGTATGTGCTTAATGTATGTGCAAGCATCTCTCTACAAATGCCTCTAGGCCAGCCAGCCTGGTGGCAGAACACGACCATCACCAAGTGCCTGATCAGTACCAGGAAGGTCAGAGCCAGGAAGGAGGGAAATGCAGGCCATGAGGAGAAGCAGTAGCATGCATATGGTTCACTGCTTGAAGAGGGAAGAGACTGTTCTGAGAGAGTATAAAATAAGAGACAGGAGGTGCAAAAGGAAAAAAAAGCTTAGTAAAATGAAGAGCATCACTGAGAACTCCTGCAGAAGCTGTGAGGAGCACAATTCCCTTCTCCTCCTGCTGCTTGTATTACTGCACACACAGGAGACAGTTCTCAACCTGATACCAGCATCCTGGATGACACACATCAGAACAAAAACAGTCTGCAGGCTTGCTGGGGATGCTTGTGATGCTGAGGGTGAGAACTAGACCAGGATGTTCCCAGAAAGGAAATAGGGTAGACAGCAGTATTGGTTGGGGTTTCTTGCAATGATATAGCAGATCATGTTTTAAAGAAGCAAGCAGAACAATCTTGTCTTTCCAGAGAAAACCCAACAAGCATGTATGTGGCTGTCCACGATAAAGATTTAAGGGCTGTCACAAAACTAAGAGAAAGAAACCACAATCTCAGGCTCGAGAAATAAGAGTCAGTGTTGCAGCATTTCCAAAATGTCACAGCTAGGGCAATGACACATCCACAGGGTTTGGACAGCACGGGAGAGCAGGCCAACCTAGGACCGAGAGCCAGCAGTGGGCTGGAAAGGAGCAAAGCAATTCAGGCAATGGGCAGAGCAGGTGTTGGCAACAGCCATGCAAGGCATTTATCAAAGCCAAAATTGAGGCTGCTCCAGTAACTCATGCCAGGAATTCAGAGCACCTGGACTTTAGAATTTAAGCTGTGGGTTTGGAAGGACAAGCAATGACTGCTAGTACCAAGAGACTTATTTGCTTAAGGCAACTCTCTTGGCAATTCTAGCATACTCAGTTCTGGTAGTCTGAAGAGCACAAAAACACCTGCTCCCAAAGGCAGTACTGCAGGTCACTGTAACTGAGGTCAAAGGGACAAGAACAAGAATGGCACAAAAAGGAAGGGTGTGAAGAAAACAGAAGTACCCACCAGCAGTCAAAGGATGTGGAGACATCAAGGGACCCCACCGGCTGGCCTCAGGAGGCAGCCATCTAACTGTTTTTAATCATTTTTATGCCAACTAACAAGTCATGGGGGAACATTAGTCATGATTCAGAGAACTATAAAGCTATCATTTGAGCTATAAACTGTGCTTGGAAAACTAGGGGTAGGGATGGCTGCAAATAATTCATTTATGTGAGCAAATTTATCTGTAAGAATACAAAAGACCACCTGTACACAGAAGGAAAATCCTTATCCTTATCATGCTGATAATTCAGCAAGTTTCTCCTGCACATTTCAGCTATGAGATTTCCAATTTCAGAGTGCAGGAACTACAAATCTCTGTGCAGGTTGTATTTCCCCTGCTGTATTCACACATCATTTCTCTGACTCCTGAATTTAAAGAGCCAATTCTACTCTATATCCTGCCATACCTAGGATGACTGAAAGAGGTCATTAAAGACTACCCAATATAAAAGCTCCTCAATGGAAACAAGGGTTTAAAAAGTGTGCCAGTCTGATCTCCATTAATAGCAAGTATCTGACAAACCTGGAACTTTTATACATAGGGTCTGTAAAGGCAATAGTCAGCCTAAGATCTGTTATCTTTGACCAATAATCACAGTTGTAGTCCACAACAGAAAAAAAACCAAACATGGTCGCTCTTGACTCTTCAGTGAACCTCCCTTTTACTTAAAAAGTTACTTCCTTTATTAGTCATGGGAGAACACCCCTACACAAAGGGTAGCTGGCCAGAAGGCCTTTTGAAATACTATTATTTGTGTGCAGCTAGGCAATTGTGCACAAGATCGCTTTTTGTCTCATCAGTGGGGCAGTTCCAAAATACCACATGGTGACACAGTCAGAACAAGAAAAACAGAAGCTGGAAGGGTGCTTGTATGTGAAGGTAGGGATTGCCTGAGGAAATGATACAGTAAAGCAGCAAACCTGGAACATGGTTTCCTTGGAGAAATCAAGATACAAATTTGGGAGAATATGTATTCAAAGATGTTGTTCAACAGGCAGACTGTATGTGGGGGTCAGACACTCAGAGTAAAACACTTCTGCCACACTAGTTTTGTGCAGTTTAAAGGAATTATTCCTGTGTCTTGATTTTCTGATCAGAATGGGTCAGAAGCTTTTATTTGTTCTTCATTTCCTTATAGTCCGTAGTAAAGCAAACTATTTTGAGGAATTGTAGGTTTCAAATTAGTATTTCTTTAGAAATTGAACATATGTAAGGTAAGTCTCTCTTCACGGAAATTTACCTCTCCTACTAATATTTGCAACCTAGTCATTAGTCTTTTGTTAATGGCAATAAGATATAGTTTATCACTATGGCTTCTCTCCTTTCTTTTTGTTTAACTTTCCAGTTAAAAAGCACTAGCATACAAAAACCTGTTAGGGATGACAGAGAAACTCAACATTGTTCTCTCAGCGCTCACTAGTCTTGTTTCAGAGAGAGATACCTAGATTCCTGCTTTTAAATAGTTCAAGATTTTTCAGTTGAGTTGGTGACTTTTAATCTAGCTACAATTAAGCATGGCTAGAATAAAAAAAAATTACAAAATAAAGAGACCTCAAATTTTGTGTTTCCTTTGCACACTGAACGGCTTGAAACCTACATTATATCAGATTACACTAGGCACACTTCTGACTTTCCAGTATCAAGTGCCCTATGGAAAGCACACAGTGTTAATACTCACAACAGAGTCATTAGAGCTGGCACAGGAAGTTCCATTTTTCCCCCCAGAGAAGCATTCTTTACCCTACAGCAATATTTACTGTTTGGCCATGACCCCAGAGGGATGATGTGACATTAATGAAATTGGCAACATGACATCCTTTGAAGCGTGAATGTCTGACAGAGGCTGGTAGGGGGACAAAGGCAGCAGCAGCTTCATTTCAGGATCCTCATATCACTTGGGTTTTATTGGGGTGAATTATTTAAAATTTAATACTCCAGCCACTACACATAAAAAGCCTTATCCTAAAGGGTAAATAAGCTTGATTAGGTAGCCTTTCACCTTCACATCAGCATCTCATCTGCATTTTCATTTTACACTGACACAGATATGAGCATAAGGACTGCAGACAAGTAGGACATGCTGGGAAGCACAAGGGTAAGAGCAAGACTCCCTTCTCTAAGCTTAGTGTTTGTCAAGTTCTGGCTCAATCCCTACTTTAAGGGAGTCCTTCCAACTTCCATTTGCTTGAGAAAGATTTCTGAATGCTTAACTCCTGTTTAACTTTCTGGGCTCAAAAGCTTCTTAAAGTTTTCATGTGCTGAAATGCAAATTGCTTTATGGTGACAAAATTACAATTTTTTCCTTAAAATAAATCTGAAAAGTGATCAATCATCATAGACAATTCAAGTTTGGTTTTGAAGAACTATTAGTTCCATAAAATAAGCTTGATCCAATTACAGCTATTAGACATTTCAATTAAGCATGCATTCAACATTTTATGTGCCTTTAACCATAAGGTATCACCACTTCAATTTCCTATTTAGCTACCATTTCATAAATTGCTGCAATTCCACTTGACTTTTATTCAAAAAAGAAGATTATAATAAATTCAAAGGCCAATTTGAACTTGGCTTTTAAGGGCAAATTTTAGGTTTTTAAGGCAGCTTCCAAGCTTCCTCCTTCTTCCCGCTCTTAAACTAAGGATTTTCTGTGTAAGTAATTGTGTTTGACCTATTTATTTGCTGGCACAGTATTTTTTTCTTTCTTTACACAAAAAAAAAGGAGAACAGGAGGAAGGAAATGTTTAAGTAGCCTCTGCCTAATAATTTTAAACCAAGCTCTACACAGGAAAGTAGATAACAACACTTGCTCTTGTTTACCAAAAATTACTTTAGCTACATTCCCCTATGCCCAGGGGGTGACAGCTGAGCAACCACTTAACAGACAAGCAAAAATGCTTCCCTGTGTGTTTCTTGGAGCCATCAACACATATTGGTACTGCAAAGCCTCCTTGGTAGCAAACCCACTTAAAAAGCTCTCCTGATTTGGACTGATGCCTCGGCTTCATGGGGATATATATTTTTTAAGAAAGCAACTTTTGGAGACATTGTCTGTATCTGTCCCTACAAAGGGAAGGGGTAGGGAGTGCAATAGCTGGGGCACTTTGGGGCTGCCATGGAGGTTTCAGGTTGAAAGAGAAAGCACCTCTGTGACACCAGAATGCCCTACAAAAGCTTTTCAATCAAGCTTTTCAACCATGATGGAGGAGGAAACAGCACTGCCTTCAGGAAGTGCCTCCCATCAGTGAGGAAACCTGCTATGGAGAGCAGCTGCTTACCCATCACTGCCACCTCTGCCCTCACCTGCCCCCACAGAAATTGCTGCATGCGTGTGAGACACAGGGAGGCATGCAGAGCCCTTCACCATGCCCCAAGCACATGCATCTGCTTTTGCATCCTTTCTACACAGCCACGACAAGCAGAGACAAACAAAGAAAATGAATTGTGAGTATACACAGGTTTTGCATTTGCTCAGAGAGATGATGTATTGTGAAGACAGTGTTTATCCTGAGGATTGCACAGCTCCCTAATTTCATTATTTAACTCTGTGAGGCATTATTTTTATCTACACTTTCCACATGAGAAAATTCAGGATCACCCCATAAAATATACTGCTTATTTAAACAACATTTTTCCTAGGATCAGGATTCAAATACAATACATATAAGCAGAAACAGTCTGCGTCCTTGTATTTTTCCTTTGTTTCTTCATCAAATCCTACACCAGAACAGAGTCCCACTACCAGCAATAAATTGTCATCTACAAATTTCAAAGTGTTGTAAAATTTTTATTTAATACTTACATGTCAATATATGTGTTGTGCTGTATTTTACTGACAGTTGCTACCGGAGAAAACATTCAAGGATCTGCAAGTCAGTCAAACTGACAACTGTTCTAAGCGGACCTCAAACTTCCTTTTCTCTAGCAAAACATGTTTTTCTAAGGCCTTATTGGACACGTTGCTGTACAACTTGGGGTGAAATCTCTGCTCAAGAACATAGGAATTAACAGAGACAGAAGCATCTTTTAAGACCACTGGACAAGACAAGGTTTGTAATTCAGTTTATTGTATGCTCTCTCCTAAAAATAGATTCAAGAGGCAACTCAGATTCTCAGCACCATCTTTCATTAGTGCTGATTTCCAACAGGACTTGGTCCAGCTTCTTAAGTTGTTTTGGGTTAATTTTCTTTTAACACCACTACCTACATCTAGGTGACTAAGTAAGCTACTTCTTCCAGAGCCTTGATCTGTGTCACACTCTTGGAACCCAAGTAATAAGAAGGCTAAAACATTTAATTGTGTCATTCACTAACTGAGCACACTCTCTTCAGCAGTGTCTCCAATGCATGGCATCCACCTTGAACTACATACCTGAGGTCTGGCTGGCAGTTTATTTCATTTGTGCAACAAGTCTACATAGAAAACACCAAGTGTTTTTCACTTGGTCATGCTCTTCAAAGCTGTACAGACTTAGGCAAGTCACTCAAAGAAACAATATGAAGATGTAATTTGCAGCTGTTTTGTTAGTGAGTTGGCAACCTGCTTATTACTAGAGGTTTTTTACCTCTGAAAAGACCTTGTTTTTAATATAGAATAAATCACTAACATTCAAAAAAACCCTGTACCAAAAACATTCTATAAAAACTGCCTAGCAATGGGCCAACAGCACCCACTAAAAAAAAAGAGGGTCACATGAATAAAGACACCAGCCTTTTGCTCCCACAAGCAAGTACGGATATGGGAAAATGCAATAGCTAACCCTTAAATAAGCTCAGCCTTCATGGATCAAGCAATCTGTTTTGAGTATGTACAAAGCAAGTAGCTTGGCAAAGCATCAATTTCAGATACTAACAGTAATTATTTGACTTTTAAAGTCTTCTGCAGTACTTGATTCCTGGAGCACTTAAATGCAGAAACCAATACACTGACACCAAATTTCTGTAATCTCTTTTCATAGTGCATTCTCCTCAAATGCAGGCTTATAGTGAAAAATCATTAGTTTCTTTTGACTCTGGTGTTTCTATTTTATAGCAATTCAGAACACGTCTGTCAAGCTTTTACACAAGACTGTTATTCATCAAGACTGGCTTAATTTATTACTGTAAAATAACCCTGAGACTTAATAGGTTTAATGCAGGTTCACCTACAAACAAAACAGGTAGTCCAAAGTTACTACATTAATTCATAGTCTACAGCTGTCATGATATAGAACTGCTTTCTAACTTGTGTTGGAATTAGATTCCTGTGGACGTTTGGAGGGCTACCAGGAAGCAGGAGGTATCCTGGTACTCTGTTGTGCCAAGTCATTCGGAAAGATCTGTTCTCGAGCTCAGTGATTCAAAGGGCAAATGATGGGCTGATAGAGCTGCACAACTGACTGATCAGAGCACATCAAGCTTTAGAGGATACACAGGTTTTGAATAAATGCTGTCCAAGAAGATTGCTGCAAACTGAATATACCTTGAACACCTGGTCTAGAGGGATACAAAGGTATTTTTTTATAAGAAGGTAACCAGGGAGCAAATGGTGCTATATTAATTCACTCTAACAACAACCATTTCAAGAGAGGTAGATATTAACTCAATGATTTATTTAGAGAAAAGGAAAGTTAGGCTGTCCAATGGGAGTAGGACATCAAATGCCACTGAGATTTAAATGCAAACTAGCTGACCCCCTTTCTTTTGTTCACCCACCAAAAAACCCCACCTCCACTAGAAAACTTCCCCATAAAAGATGACTTCCTTTATTTCCTGAGTTATTGAGAAAAACTGAGTGGCACTGACAACTTAATGTAGAGGAGGAAGTAGTGGTAATTTTAAAAGTCAGTCATGGCTTTTTTTGACAAGTCATTAGCCTAAGACCATGAGCCATTATTTCCAGACACTGACTATCACTGACAGTCACAAGGTTATGGAAAACCTTGCTCAAAAAACCCTCACTGTAAAACAATCCAGTTTATTATTTGAAATGTTTGTATGTGGTAGTTATCCTTCCTATCATAAAGGAACTAAACATTTTAGGATCAGTAACATTCTGCCCCGATCCTGTCTCCTGGTCTGTGTTACTTGGAGTCCTCAAGTGTCCAGGAGTTCTTACCTTTACGCCATGGCCAACATCATCCAGCACCGTGTAGTCTATAGGTTTTCGAATATACCTTACAGGACGTTCCATGTTCGCTGGTGCTATAATTTTGTGAGTTCTTGATGTGTTCTTATTGGTCGTCAAAATGCCTATCTCTCTGCGAGCGACCTTTTCTTTATGGATGTCCACAGTCTAGATTAAAAACAAGAAAGTACGGGTTTCTTTAGGCATTTGCTGTTTTCTTTACAGAGCTAGCTACATGTTTAGGTTTCACTGTTAGACAGAGTCTGAACTGAGTTCATGCTGCTGGAAGGATGCCAGTTTATTGACGAAATGAGTTCAATCTACAAGAACGTTGTTAGAAAATTGCATCTTAATGAAATAACCAATATTAATAATAAAATTACAATTATACGTTACTGCTTCAACACTCTAAAGACACTATACAGATACAGCCCTCCCAGATTAACCCTCGGTGTTCTTATGACTGACACTGGTAATAAATTACTCCAACTCCACAGCTGGGAAACCAGGACAGACGAGCTAAGCAATTTGTTCAGAGCCCCAGAGGGGGACTAAGCTTGGGAAGTCTGTATGGTAATTTCTTTCAGCAAAGCCATCAGTGCATATCAGAGTGAGTGGCTGCACAGGGAGGGACTAATTTCAGCACTGGGGCTAGTTTCAGTCATACTGTTCATAGCAGCTTTACTGAAAGAATAAACCAAAGCTTTAAAGAAGCAAGTAAAGGAATATAAAATACACTGTATTTTATTCAGACAAAAAAAAGGAGATAAAGATGAGTCCAGGAGTCTGAAAAAGCAAACTATGCTTCACATAACAAACACATTCTTTTACACAGAATATAATTACAGCTTACGCCCTAGCTGAAGAACGAGTGCAAATCAAGCATTGGATGCCATAGGAAGTCCCATTTCTAGGAATCCTATTTCAAGATTCAGGGATTGAATGTACTGGTTTAAGCACCTAGTAGAACCTCAGGTTCTCATTGAAGGAGATGGCATCTGACAAAAAAGGCACCCCTTTGAGCAAAACCTATCAAGCCACCACTTTATCCACTGAGGAAAATTAATTTTAGCCTATAATCATCAAATCCTCCTAGAAAGGCTATCATAGAAAAAAATAGTGATGCTTCAGAAAGAAATAAAAAAAAATCCTTGTCATCCTAAATCCTACCTCATTTAGAGGAAGAAATCTAGAAATGGTTTAAATTCTAAATTTTAGAAATCTCTAGAAATGGTTTAATCTAAAATGAATGTTGTAACGTCCAAGGTTTTGTTAAGTGAAGCAAAGTCAAAGACTGAGCAAAAAATTAGCTGATATTTCTACTTCTATATGAGGCAAGATGAAAAAAGTAAGATTAATATTCAGGAAATGAACATTTCTAGGAAACCCAGCATCCAGCGGTCACTGTGAAATGTCTTCAGCTGAACTGTTTCTTTCATTAACTGGTACACATGCTTAAATAATCTTAAATTCTCCTGACTATAAAAAGACAAACCCTTCCTTAACAGTTGTGATAGACAACACTGCAGATTACAAGCAGGAATACAGGCAGAGAACCACTAAAAAGCAGTGATAGCAAGCAAGCTTGTTTTCACAGCTTAAAGCTAAATAACAGACTACTTGTAATACTGCAAAGGTTTCTTTAACTTTAGAAGCACCTACAGAATCTTAATAGAAATAAAAGTTGTAATTTTCCAGAGCAATGCAAGACATTAACTATACATATCTGCATTAGCATATTTGGAATAAATTAATTAAATATCCCAGTAAAACTTTGGAACAAGCTTTACTGTTCTTAATGCACATGCTCTGAAAAAATCCCCAAGTCAGGAATTTTAAAAATCCCTTTCCAAATGAGACAATCCTATACATCAAGTATTTACCTACATCAGTATCAAATATCACCCACTGCACCCACATTTCCTCTGTCAGCTGATTCCAAAGATGATAGAATGAAGACTAAAGAATGAGATTCATCTAGTTTTTTTTCAAATGCAGCTATTATTTGCTCTTTTCCTTTTAGAGACTGAAACATATATATTAGTTCTGCCTTTTTGTTATTTTCTTCATCTTGCTGAAAGAATTATATGAGTGCTGTGCTACATGTTCATCTCTCTTCCAATTTTTCTGCATGACCTGAACCTTTCTGTTCAATGATAACAGCAGTTCTCAAACTATCTTACAAAACTCTTTAATAAGCAACAATTCATATTTTGTAGTACATAAGCACTGCACAGGAGAGAAAAAGAGCCAATTTTTAAGTCCCCTGAATAACACTGCAATTTAGGAGGTTGAGAACATAAACGTAAAAAAACATACAATGATGTTTCAAAATAGTTTTTAAAATACAGCCATGTGCCTTGAAATAAATCCATACCTTCTCCTCACAAACCAAATCTATTGTTAATAATAAATTAATTTTTTGTGGAGTGGATGGACAAATAAGTGTCTTTATACTATGAATTCTCTTCACATTGATAGCAAAGGGAAAAAAAATTAAAACAAATTAAACAAAGCCCTTCAGAGTACAAAAGTATGCATGTTTTCCTAGCAGATAGTCCATGAAACTACCTTTCCTCCCTGCAATGGACAACGAAAATTCTGTAAGTTACTGGAACAGAGGATAAGAAATTCCAGGAACAGATGCTGTACCATACATACTTTGGAAACTGACTTAAGTAATTTTGCAACAAATTGTTCTAATGAAAATACCTCTCAGAGCAGAAAAAGACTATATATTAATTTTATCAGAGAGCTTATCCAAAATTAAGTACTGAGCAGTGATTTGTCAAGTCTTAGCATGAATTTCAGTGAGGCAACCAAAACAAAAAGAAGAGTATCTGTACCGAAGTGCAGGCCCATCAACAGGGCACATATGTAAATCCTGAAAGGCATTCAGACATGCCTGTGCAAGAGACTAACTGGCTGTTCAAAGCTAATGAAACTTCAACTCCTACCACATCTGGTGCACCGGAAAAGCAAGGCAGGATTTTACCCCTATGCAAAGCAAAGGCTCACAGCATATGTTTTGCCCACAGCAATAGGCAGCCTGTCAGACCTACTAGACAGCACATTATTTCTTCAAGAAATTACTGGAGTTTTTTGATCTGCATATTATTAAGACTTACGTGAACATTCTGCAAAACAAAGCACACAACAATTGGTTAGTCTTGTATTTTCATTTATATCTATTTGCTTGATGTTCATGGGGAAGTTCATTGCTTAGTCATAGGCAACGTTTTGCACTTTCAAGAGAGGAAAAACTCGACACACAAGCAATTTTTAGTAGGGCAGCAAAGCTTTCCAGCCAGTCAAGAGTTAATTTCCAAGAAAGACAAGCTACATATACCAGGTAACAGCCCAAACAGATCATTCTCAAAGCTCTGGTCACACTTGACATAGTGTGCTTGTTCTGATACAGTAACCAGACAGCTAAAAGTTAGTTTGTAATTTCATGCACAAAACCTACTTTTAGATACCGAAGATGGAGAGGAGCAAAGTACGGCTAACATATCATGAGTTAGACAAGCAGTGAGACCAACTTCAGGTATCTTTGGCCTATGCTGAAACAAATACGTAGCATAATTTGAAAATTTGGGGACTAGGACTGGGATTTTCACTCCTAGACAACGTAATTCAGTGAGACAAAGCCCAGCTTTATATAGATTTGGAGAAAAAGGAAAAGACGGTTCTTCCAGGAGCACAATGTGTTTCCCTTGGGAAGCAAATTTAAATGAACTTGTCAAACAAACCTCTTTGCCATTACAACTGAGTGCCAGGGACTATTCCATCTAATCCAGAAGTTTGAACATTGAAGGAACTGTTAATTATTAGCTGCCTCCACTATTTGTCTTCTTCAAATCACATAAAATTTAAAAAAAAATAAAAGAAACAGTTGAACAACAGGATGTAGAGTTAAAATTTAACTATTTGCTTCCTTAGAAGTAGCGTCAAGGCCAAGTGAGGCACAGCAATGATACAGCAAAGTTGTTCTTTTATTTTCCTGTGCCACAGATACCACTCTACCCATGTGCTAGCGTGCTAGCCCAGAATGAACAATTTACAATAAAGAGAGACTGAAGTATTTCTGGCCAAGCTAATATGAGAGTATCTAAACATTTTAATAAAGATCACATATATGGGGGTATTAAAATAAAAAAAAAAAGGATAAAGAGAATTCAAACTACAACAATCCTTGTACTCCTGAACCACTGCAACATGAATTTACGAGCCAGATACTTGTATAGCTACCACTTCTCTCACTAAATGCATTCACAGCTGGGAAAGAGCAGAGAATAAAAGTAAAAGAATAACCTCTACCAAATCAACTCCACTAACCAGGCACCATCAACTGCATGTTGTCCTGAAGGACAGGACAACTCATTACACCAATACCACAAATTTACACCGAGCAAATATGCTTCAGATTTGTGTTAAATTAACTGATATTGCAGAAGTGCTGTGCAGGAAAACTCCACTTCTGGTTTCCTACCCTGCTCCTCCCCAGTTCCCCAGAAACAAGCAGTAAGAGCACACACACTCACCTGATAAGAGGGGACAGGAGAAGCAATGTGTGGTGCTCCACAGCTCTTTCCAGCAACCTGGAAAAAGCTGCCAGGCTTTTGGGAAGAGCAAAGGTTAGGGGAGAAAACAGCTTCCCAGTTCTCAAAAGTGAAAATGGCAACTTTCAGATGAAGACTAAGATACAGGGTAGAAAATTACAAGTTAAAGAAATTAAAAAAAAAAAAAAATCAACCCCCCCAAACAAACAAAAACCACCAAAAAAATCCCCAAAACTCAAAGTACTACATGAGTTTAAGGAAGAACAAAAAGTCACTTCAAGGACATTTCCTTGATCTTAAAAAAAAATCTAACATTCAGACACAGAAGACCAAAAAAATCCTAAGATTACACCACCACTTTTAAGGACAGCTTTTCAGGCCATTTCATGCAATGCTTTTAAGAACTTTCACATCATACAAAAAATGCCCTGTGCCATACAGAGCTGCAAGCTAGTAACTTTCCAATTTGTCCCTAAACTCACTCCAAGAAGAAGGAACGTAGGCTCACAATCCACAGACTTCATTAAGGTGTCAATTTTTCTAAAGCAAGGAGACAAGAAAGACCAAGCAGCTTGTTATTGGCAACAGTTTTCTGTACTTTGGGCATTGTTTCGCATTTTTGCTTTTTCAGTTTGTGGTTAAATATAGGGTTGGGTCTCTTTCTGACACTTTACTTCAGGCAAGTAGAGCCCCAATGACAGGGCATCAGTGCTATACACAGCTAAATGTCAACAGAATAGATTACAATTGCTTTATACAAACAAAACCCAGATATAAGACATCAGCCATGCAAGCAGCATGACCTACTACCAATTCCTGCCCCCATCTCCCTACTGCACTTGCTGCACTCAGACGTCCTGAGGCTCAGCAGCCTGTTCTGCACAAACTTGGTGCTGTACTTTCCCAAAGGAATCTGCTCCACACCTGAAGTCCTGTGTGCATTTTGGGGCAGATCAATGCAAGGACAAACTATCAGAGGGTGTCCAGAGGAGGGTGACCAAGATGGTGGAAGATCTCAAGGGAAAGCCATACAAGTGGCTGAGGTCACTTTGTTTCTTCAGCCTGGAGAAGTGAAGACTGAGGGATGCCCTCATCACAGCCCACAGCTTCCTCAAGGGGGGCAGCACACAGGGAAGGTGCTGATCTGCTCTGGAGAGCAGCAATAGGATATGAGGAAATGGAATGAAGCCATGTCAGGGGAACTGCAGACTGGACATTAGGAAAATGTTCTTCACTGAGAGGCTGGTTGGTCACTGAACAGGTTTCCCAGGGAAGTGGTCAGGGTCTCAAGCTTGTCAGAGTTCAAGGAGCACATGGATGATACTAAGTCATATGGCTGAGCTTTAGGGAGTTGGACTTGATGATCCTTATTTGGTCCCTTCTAACTTTAAATGACTGTATGCCAAATGCTGCATCATTGAATTTCAAGTTAATGGAGAGAACAGTATTTCATCCATTCTATACCTGAACACTGAGATTCTCTTAACCAAAGGGCATTGCTGGCAGTGTAAGATAAAAGAATTACTTAAGAAAAAAAAAAAAAACAAACCCTTAAGACCTCTAGTCAAAGACAAGCCAGCTGGAACACTAGATTTGATCTAGCATCATCCCAGCAATTCATCAAATATAGTATCTTCTTTCAGCAGAAACTGTGACTGATGTGACACAAAATACTGGGCAAAGGCACAGGTTTCACACTGAACCTTGTCAAAAGAACTATGCAATGCATGGGACAGTGAGTGGTGCAGAAAAAGTTTAGTTTCCTTCCTCAACCTCTGGTACAACCATCTGGATTCCAAGCTTACTTCTCTACATTTCAAATATGAAAGATAGTATCTGTTCCACAAAAAAAAAAAAAAAATCAGTCACAGCTTCAGATTTAACTAGTCATACATAGCAGTAAAATACAGAGTTAAAAATTAAAAACTTTAAAACACAAAGATTTTCTACTACAAGTTCACACACCCAGACTATAAAGTGTGAAAGAAAACGTAACTTAAGAAACAAACATGAAGATGCTTTTGGCATCCCTTAATAAATAAAAACAACCCAAACCCTCATTCATTGCAATCTGTTCCTAAACCTAACTTTAATATTAACGCTTACTGTCATTCTGCAAAACTACAGATTTCCTTGTCTTCCTATATAGGTTATACAATAAGCTTCCCTGAAATGAAAATAAACTGGCGAAACTAAAAACATCAACTTGTTCTGTTTTAGAAATACAAATTTATTCCACTGATATTTCCAGAAATAAAGACTACTTCACAAGACCTTTTAAATAAATGAGTTATGGTTCAGTAATGGCGCTGAAGAGACCTGGACAATGCATGTTGCACAGGTCACCTGCAAGGAAGTCAGTTCTACCTACAGAAAGAACAATGAAATCCCCAGCTTTAATGAGCTTGGTCAGACAGCTAACTACTTCAGTGAGAGCAACATTTTATGCCTTTATTTTGTAAAGAAAATTCCACGCAGAGAAATGCGAACATATTTAAACTGCAAATAAATATTCTACAGAGAAGAACCATTATGGGCTCAAGGCACTCCAGGCATGAAAAAGCACAACTGAGTGGTCTGGGGTTTTATGACATGTACAATCAGGTATCTACACAATGTTAACAATTATGTATTTCACTAACTACTGCTGACATATTGCGGATCCCCACCAAGATACTGTTCAAGAAACTCGAGAAATTTACCTACAGAAATAATTTACTTTCCTGTCTTGTCCAGGAGAGCCCAAGCACTAAGCAGGCCTGGCCTCACAGCAGACACACAGAGCAGAGCACTGGCACAACTGGTATCAGTCACCCTTGTTTGTCACTGTGTTTATTTATCGCACACATTTATTCCATGGGGATCTACTCCAGAGTATGAGCTGTACTGGTGTTGGAACTTTTAATTGTCAATTCCATTGACCAGAATTTGTTTGAACACCCCAGCTGTGACCATACCAACTCAGTTATAGACCAAAACTGATCAGTCTGGTGCACACTTGCCTCTTCCCAGTCCTCCAGCACAGGCATCCAGTCAAGTTAACCAACATCTGAGAAGCGTATAAAAAAAACTAAAGAAACTTTGACTGAAGTACTGCCCTGTTACCAGTGACTGGTGGAGTCTATCCTGCCTATTAAGGTAGAGGACTGATGCAATCTTCTATCATGCCCCATTAGCTATCAATTGTGTGAAATTCAAGTCCCTAGTTAGCTTTGAACTAATTTCATATGAAGGCACCATACTAGAAGCTTTATATTTACTATCTTTCACTTTGATAATAAAAAGGGGAATGGCCTTTCTTACCACTCCCCTCTTCAAGAGATCATTTCAAGACATTTTTAACAGCCTCTAGGACAGTAACCAGAATCAAGTCAGCTAAAGCACTGTCAATTTATCAGTCAATCCACAGAAGAAACTCAGTGCTAGCAACAAGCAACAGTTACTAGAAGAAAAAAATAAAGGGAGATGCCTTTTCCAATTCCCCAAATTCCTTTAAGGATTTCAAGACCTTTTTATTTCACATAAACAATCCTTCAATCCAACTTTCACTAAGGCTAATAGTTGCCTGAACACCACTATCTAAATTCATTTGAGAATCCTCAGAATATCCTGCCACACCTTTTGAACATTCACCATGAAAGTAAGGTTTCTTATCACCCTGAGGTATTTGAGCATCAGAGTTTCACCTTGTGTGTTTGCTTTGTATGGGGTGCTGGCAATGTAGGAGGCAACTAAAATAGATTTAAGAGTTGCATTACCAGAGCTGGAAACCCAGCAATGTTTTCTGGTGGGATTATAGATAGAAATTTCTCACACATACTCTTCACCATACAGGCAAGTGACAATAGTAGGACAAGCTCTCCAGAAAGCTTCATCTCCTGAAGTCCTGGTAAATCCAGGCCTCTTAAGGTAAAGGGCTAGATGAGGCAGATAAGCCATATCTCATGTAATCTGATATGCCTTCCTTTTCCTGCAGAGAGGGCTCACCTTCAAGAGCTTTTACAGATTGACACAATGAACTAAGGCCATCAACACAGACATATACAGCAACTTTCACAGTCCATAAAAAATGTTTGTTGCCAGCAGAGGGGGAAAGGCTCATAGGTAAAGGTACACTTTTAAAATACAGTTCTAGACATAAAATATAAATATATATATACAAAAAATAAAATCATAATGCTAACAATGCATTTTACTAATATTATCCAGTGGAGAGGAGGGTTTAAAAAGTTCTGATTGTAGGCCTTATTTTGACAGTTTATCTATTTCTATTTCTTCAATTATGTCTGAACACAGATAATATGTCAGTTTAATGCTATGGATTTAGCCCCTGATTTAGAATTTAAATCTTTATTTATATAAAACACTAGCAGTTTTTTTTCTCAGATTCTCCTGGCAATTGCCATTGGCATAAAGCAAACCAGATTTCAGGAACATTTGAAGATATTTTATACCTTCACACAGATTTTTTTTCTGGGATATCAGGACAGCTATAGGGGGTAAGTGGCCAGGGAGTAAAGCATACCATGGACAGCCCATTTACTGGGGACTGTATGATTTTAGAATTCGGAAGCACAGAATGTAAAACAATGCACATAGTTTCATAGCAATTTTAAGCTGTATTCACTTCAAGACATATTTAAGAAAAAACTGACCAACAGAACATGTGCTTGCAAGTGTTTTAACAAAGAAAAAAAGACTTGTTAAAATCAAGAAACTGGTAACAGAAGCTAGAGAAACAGTCTTAAAGATTACTAGCCATAGACAGCATCACCTTTAGCCTTTCTTCCTAAAGGAAGACTAGGATTCACTGAGAATTGGACCTCAACCAGATCCCAATTTCCACAGCATGACCTGTGAAGAGGCACAAACACCTATATAACAGCAGGAAAGGAAAAAGAAAGGCCTGTTTAGATACAGGATTATTTCTCTAGGTGGTTTTCAGAGCACCCTATTGGCTAATCTAGTCATGCATTCTGATGGAGAAGCTGAGCAGAAAGGGGACATGGGGCAAGGACAGACCAGAGGGGCTGGGAGCGGGTACACGACATTCTAGGACAAGAATCAGAGCAAAGAAACCAGCCCACTTGTCCAGGAGCCAGACTTGTGTTCATGCCTGTTTTTTTCTTTCCTGGTGCCAAGTGCAAATGGGAGAACTGCTAGAGAGAATACATATTCATCCCTCAGACAGCACTGAAGGAAATCAGCTTCTCACTTTATTTTCTTAATGGCTATTTCAGGCATGTTCATGCAAGAGGCTGATCAGATAAAATGGGGCACCTGACAGAAGCCAGTAGGTCTCACCTGTGAAATGCCACTTCATAGAATTTGGGTCTACAAGTGAGAAACATCTTTGGAGAGACACAAGGAAGTCTCATCACACCCTCACCCCCTGCTCCCCACTTTCCCCAACTGTAAGGAAGATGATGTCAACAGAGAGCATAAGGAGGGGAGGTCCACAGGGTATCTCTGGGAACAGGGAGAGGGATGTGGGAAGTAAGACTGGCAACAGATGGCAACTGAAGGCAAACTGAATTTAAGTCCTACAGAGGAAGAGATTTTTAGCAGCTCTAGAGAGGCCCTTATTATGGAAAGAAAACAGTTAAGACAACAGCCCTCCCTCCTCTCCGCTGCATTGGTGAAATGCCAGAAGCACTTTGCTAAAGTTCACATAAGCATGGGGGAAATGGAACTTCAAACATCTGGAGTATGGAGGTCAGACAGTGCTGCAGAAGCAGCTGGCCCTGCACCCAGGAGGCGGCTGTCTGCCAGGGCGTCAGCGAGCAAAGAGGTGGGCTGGGTCTGCGGCTAAAAGCAAGAGCCTGGAAAACAGCAGATTGAAGTTCTATTCCTGGCTCTGCCAGACTTCCTGTGCTATGCCAAGCAAGGAGCTTTGCTGCTTGGGCTTGGAGCTGTGCACCTGCAGCAGCACCAGGAATAGACAGAGTACAGGTGGGCACAGGTACAGGTAGCACTGCCACAGCTGCCTGCTCTGGGCACAGTGACACACAGTGGCTGATAGCCCAGAATCATCTGTTAAACACCTTCCACTGATGTTTTTAATTGCTAATGAAAATGTGAGTTATAGATAATACTTCCTGTGCTCTGGCAAAGCCTACTGCCAGTTTTAACCATTTGAGCAAACTAAATGTACATACACTGCAATAGGAAGTGCATTTTAAAAATGAATAATGTTCATAAAAGCACTAACCCTCCAATGACCTGTGACACGTTTATATGGAACACAACAAAATTTTTGTATTCTATATAACTTTCTTTTCTTTCAAATGTAACTTTCCATTTCAATACCTTCTTCAAGAGCTTGAGTATAATAGATGAAAAAATTCATCACTAATGTATATCTCTGCGGGAAGACAGAGAAGAGGAGACAAGGCATTTATCTCCGCCCACCTCCGAAAGTCTATGGCTTTTCAGCATCCAGTGTCAGAAGTGGGGGAAGAGAAAGAAATAGCTTCCATGGTGTTATTCCCTGTTTTGACACAAAATCCCTGATCACTCAGGATATGGTTTCCAGTATTTGCACGAGATTCAGCCGTGGCTGAGCCCCACACCCCACTGCTTCACAAGCACTGCACAACAGGAAGTACAGACCCAACTCTGCATCAGATCAAAACCACAGCACATGGCAAATTAACAACTGGTAACCATTCCCTTGAGTTTCACACTGTGAAAAACATCTTTCTGAATGTCAGTTCTTTTACTAAGCCCTTTCTCTGATCCACCACCTCCCCTTCACCAAGACATGATGCCAGTGAGAGAACTCTCAAGGTACACCCCCTCTCCTCTAGTGTTCTACACAGTGAGCTGAACAGACATTTCAATGCTTAACTAACACCAGTTGCTGATTAAAATGAGTCCTCAAAGTGGAAGACACTTCAAAAGAGAAGTGTTTCAACAGTACAAGCTGACGGATTTTTGACAGAACAACATTTGGGATGTGTAGTCCTGTTACATTTGTATTCAGCCCTAAAAAGCAGATGAAATGATTTTGACTATGCAAAGTAAATATTCCAGCTGTATGTGTAAGTGTATTTCAGTCTGTGAAATTAGATATCAGTAACTTTTTTTTTTTTTTGCTGGGTATTCCTGAAGATATGCATGACTAAGTCAATTCAAAAGAAAAAAAGAAGAAAAAGAAACTAAATATGCTTATGCAAGCTTCCACATAAGAGCTCCAACATTTTAAATTAGCTGATTGAGTTCCTCTTTTCCTTACTGGAAATGCACTTGTCTAGAATTAAACAAAACATACAAACCTAAATATATTTCTGACTGTAGGAAAGCACAACAGAAAGGAAAAATTAAACTGCCTCTTCAGTAGTTTGGACTCACTAAAGAACCACCATGGGAGTAGAACAAAACTGTATGTCAAACGAAAAGCATTTTGTGTGCCAAAAAAAGCAACTCCATAGGAGATGAACATGTGCAATTGCAAAGAGCACTGCAGGTGGCTGAAAAGGAAACCATCTAAAAAAAGCCTATGAAAAATAAACTCAACAGAACAAGTCTGAATTTTATGAAAGTTTGTCTGAGGTAAGAAGCTGATAAAGCTGTAACAATGATGAGTCAGAATGCTCATGCCTGGAAAAAAAAAATTAAAAAAAAAAAAACCCAAGCAACAACAAAAAGAGCCCAATAGTTAATACTTTACATGTAGTTGTAAGCTGGCAAGTCATATTGGGAAGAGCATGGGACAGAACCCACACCAAGAAAAAGTGAGCTAATACTGCCTTAGCCTGAATGTATCACTTCTTCAGTGCTTAATTTAATCAGCTCTAATAGGAAAAATAAAATCTTTTCCAATAATAAAGGTTATGTTATTTGGATGGGATAGTGGATTTATTGTATATTGCAATTATTATGCTAAAGAATAACAAAACTCACACAATAAAAGCTACTCTCATTTATGACATGTATTTACTTGAAAGTGGTCTGGATTAATTTTCAGACACATACTTTCTTAAAACAAGAAAAACCCAACCACCACATGATCTAAAACCAAGAAAAAAAGACATGCACACACACATACACAAACACACCTCTCCCAAGCATCCCCCTTCTCCACATGAATTCAGGGCCTATGAGGTGGCTAAGGATGACAGCTCTAAGAGAGACTGTTTCCCTCACATATAAAACAAGGACAGCATATGTTGGAATGATGATGGGTGTCCTTTAGCTACCTGCAGACATAGTTGAATTACAAATCACCAAGGCACAATGTTCCTTCTATCCCTCTTTGATCTTATGTCATCTGATGGCAGTGATACAAGCTAGTGGGAGATGTGCTGGTTTTCAGCTGGGTCAGCACTACACCAGGAGTAACTCATGAGTATTAATTAACAGCCATCATATGTGGTTAAAGGCCACACTAGCTACACCACAAACCCTCTTGGATTAGTGCCACAAACACAGCTTACCCTACATAAAATATCAATTTCTCATTTCCTAAATGTTCGAGGGTTGAATATTCCACTTAGTCCAGAAGAGAACTACTAGAGTTCTGGACTTTTAAAAGATTTTATTTCAATAAAATGTAGGCAAAATGCTACAGCAAACAACTTTGTTGCAGTACTATGAGGTGCTATTCAAATGGAGTGATAACCACCAACAGCGATTTGTTTCCTCTTGTCCCCCCTGCCCACCAGTAAAACAGGGTGGCAGGAACAACCCTCAGCCACTATAGATTCCAATATAAAAGTTTTCAGTACATATATTCTACTTTACAGTTCACTCTACTCATACTATCTTCTGCATATCATTTTAGCAAAGAGCTCTTCCATGTCGCTTGAATACCAAAACAACTAGGATCTGACAAGTTCCTCACTTTTGTTTCCAAAGAGAAATACAGATCAACTTTCTCAAACACCCTTCACCAAGAAGGTACATCTACAGAGGACAAGCTTAGAAGCATCATGAACTTCCATCAGCTAAAACTTCTTCCAAAAACTGAGTTTCCAGAGCATCGCCTGTTAAGATACTCAGGCAAAAAAGGAGAGTTGATAAAAATTCCCTCACATGTTTCCTTAGACTGCACTACCATCTTGGACTGAGTCATACAGACTTCTTGCAATTTGGGATATATTAAGTAAAAGCAGAAGACAGACAAGCAATCACAAGCATATATGACATTTACCAGTTCAACAGGGTGGGAAGGGCCAAGGCAGAGATGGAATTGCTAAGGCTGTTCTAATTCTCCATTGCCATTTTTATTTCCACACACAATTCAAACAGGAAGTTGCACATTGTTTCTGTAAATGGATTTCCCTTAGCCTTCCAACTCTTGGCCACGACTGATATGAAATACTGCAGTTATATCTGTTGATAACATCCAGATGGCCTCACAAGTGCCACTAACACTTACCCCATATTGAGCCACAACCTTATCCACCCAAAACTTTTTCTCAGTCAGGGCCTGGTGGCAGAAGGAGTCTGGCCCAAGAAGAAACTGTGCCATCATTCAGTCCCTCCACTAGGATCACATCTCAGGCTTGTACATGCACAGACCCAAAATTAACATCTTGACTCCATCTTGCGCAAGAGCGCCTGAACACAAACCCTGCATCCTGATGCCAGGTTAAAAGACAGTAAAAGTCCTGAAGAGAAGTCTTGTGAGTAGGCACAGAGACACAGGCACACCACTGTGTCCCTGCTACTGAATGTATTATCCTACTATTGCTACAGTCACTTCATTAGACTGATCATGTGCTCAGAAATTAGCCACTTACACTGTGCAGTTATTAGCATAATGGTCAAATACGATTGCAAACACTCGGGAAGGAGAATCAGCCACTGGAGAGGACATGGAGAATGAAGCTAGTCAAAGGAAGCAGCTGGAAGTCTGCAGTTTTCAAGACCTTGTCTCCAGATAGCTGAGCCCACAATTCAGGGAATAGGGGGCAGAGAACAAAACAGTGTCTGTCACAAGAGAATGGCAGGAAAAAGACTGGCCATCTCCTACTGTCATTTTAGGCAGAAATTATGCATCTGCTACACAAATATTGACCAATTAAGTGTTTACAGCTAACTGAGGAGGGCAGAGGGGTATGCTGGTGAGGATGCTCCAAACACCATGGTGGGTTATAAGCCTCTGAACAGCACCACAGTGTTTCAAGAGGAAGCTCTTCCACACCACAGTAACAACCACCACGGACCTGTGCACAACTGGACACTGACCTGTGCACACTAGACACACACTGAAGAGTCACTGAACACCTGCAAGAAACCTGAGTGCACAGGAAAGTGGTGGGGATTGATATATTGCTACCTTAACCAGGGAAGGAGGTGCTGCTGAGTTCCCCCAGAGATGAAGGGGTACATCACAACACAATTTAATGGGCCACCAAAAAGACAGCTGTGCAAACTTCTGTGGCCTACCGCCCTCCACTGCTGTGGTAGAGTCTGGGGAGGTCAATGCTTTTTTTGGATTTAAACTGTGTGTATCCATTCAGCAATACAGAGTGTGTTTACTCCCAGAAGTATACAGCTAATATAAACAACAACTACACATTTGTTTTAAGAACTACTGCAACTAAGAAATCTCAGCAAATGGGAATGAGGGGAAAAGGACTCGGGAAAACTATCCAAGTAAGATCCGCAGACTGCTCACAATCTGTTTTCCCAGGATGTTTGCTTAAGTCACATAATTATTTGCAGAACCTCTCTGCTTTCTAAAAATGCATAGGAAAATATTCATTCCACATTTTCTTAAATCAGTTTCTACTGATTAGATGACACTTTTCAATATTCTCAAAGTAAGTGACCAATCATTATCTAACAATGACCAGTCAGCAGCATTCTCTGAAACATATTCTAGGCAAACATGAAAACCAGTATTTTAAAAGTTTTGCAAACAATTTTTTTAGAAATGTCAGATATAATTAGTCCAAGTATTTCAGCCAGCGCTAGAAGAGAGCACTTCTGAAGAAATTTCTGCATTGACTGAAGGACAACACATAAATGCAACTTGAGGAAATACAGTCTTAAAGTTATTGAAAATAAGATGCCAGTAACTTGGAGTTGTGGTCCCCTCACTCTCCTTTTGCTCCCACATCTGGATGTCTAGAAGTATGAAGCAAGCTAACTGGGAGAGAAGCTTGATAGTGCTGCCAGCCCAGGGGCACACTGCACTGCAGGACGAATTTGCTGCTTAAAGCAGCAAAATCCCCAGTGATTGAACTTGAGTTTGGCTCAGTGAGGGCTTATGGAAACCATCCCCCAGTTCCTGAGCTTTTAGTTATTTATTAATGTGCCACAGCCTGAGCTCAGAAAAGGGAAGAACTTGTTATTTTAACCAAAGCACCATGAACACCCCCAGAAATTCTCTCCAGCTTTAGCATTCAGATTCCAAAGTACCATCAATGCAACCACTACATCATGAGTGCTTTGAAACTGATCATAGATGCAGCACTTCTGAGGCCAGCTGTTATGCTGCCAGCAAAATAAGGCACTAGCAGACATACCTACAGGTGTGAACACCATCCATAACACAAAACCAGATATGCTTAATTACACATCAGGTTAGGATGAGGCTAAGCCAGGAATATGTAAGTGGTAAAATGGCCAACCTCAGTGTGCAGAGTGGAACAAATGAAATAAAGGATGACCTGGCTCCTATCAGCTTATAGGTGATATAACCCTATTGGTGCTGGCTCTTAACATGAGATTTAGAATACATGAGGAAACTAAATCAAAATACAGTGACACAGGTAAGAGATTACACAGCTGAAAAAGGCTAATTTGTCAGCCTTCTCTCTTTACCTTAATGACTCATACATGAGGTTAGAAAATTTCTGTTATGATTTGGAGGTTCCTCCATTTCCTAAATGGAGATTCTCCTCAATTACTTCAGCATCTCATTCATCACCAACAGCAGGCAAAAAAGTGGCCCGAGATGGAGCACTGAAATAACAGTATTTCTACCATTCTTCCACTCTCAGAAGCCATGATCAGCCAAGACACATGCACAGGTCAACTGCATAATTTCAAATTCAGTTTTTCTTACTTTTAATCTAAGTTTTGATGAAAAGAAATTCAAGAACTATTTCAAGGAATACACAAATTGTTCACATCAGAAGGCAACTTATTAGTTTACCATACACTACCTAAGGGCTATTAAAGAACAAAAAACATGTACCCTGCTCAAAAATTTCAGTTAGCACATTTTTTAGCCTAGCTTCAGTGACAAGCCTTATCTGCAGCAGAACTCATCTTTTATAGTCCTGTACTACATCTGGCCGCTACTGTATCTTGCTCAATACTTGACTTCATACACGTAAGAAAATCCTATAAATGGACAAAGAAGGATCAGCTTCCCAAAGACGGCGTTTATCTCCTTTCCAGTCTGATAAAGGTTGATTTGTGGTTTGAAGGCTTATCTTGCAACCTTATATAGCCTAGTTTTGAACACAGTTCAAAAATATTAACTTAAAATGAAAAAAATAATCCTCTAAGACACTGAGTTCAACATGCAGGCAGAAAATCCTACCATCAAATCAAGCCTTTCCGTCGTCATTGTGTTTTTATATTTTTAAATGACAGGCCCAACCGACTTTGTGAAGCAATGATATGTTTTATTATTTCCATCATGACCCCTCTCAACTCTAAGGTCCCCATCCTACTTGTTCTTACTTTATATTTAGAAGCCTAATAGCTTTTAATCATACCCTTGTTGCTCCTAGTCTTGCCACACAGAGGAATTTGAGATAGCGTGACAAGATCAGGTTGATTATTTCTCTCTTGCAAGCAAGGACAGAGAAGCCAGTTAAAGAAATAGCAAGCCATGCTTAAGTCTTGTGTGAAACCACACTGAATTGTACCATTGGATCCATTGTAAATAATCATCCTAGGACAATATGTGAGGCGAAAAAGCAAATGCTTGTAGGCGTGAACAGGCAAAGCTACATTAAACATTAGCACTCGTACAAGGATACAGTCATTAAGAAGTCATAGCTACTCAGCAGATGCTTAAAGAGAAAGCAAACAACATACAAAAACCTGTGATTCTGTGGTCACATATTAGTTACATTTTTATGCCCATAAGATGGAATTAGATACAATACTAGCCAAAATTATTAAATAATATAACTATTTGTAGGAACCAGATTTTAACATTAGAGGAGAAAATGACAGCTTTAGTAATCTCTTTTTGAAATAAAAAAAAAAAGGCACACATACTTTTATGCTAGTTACTTCTACATGCATAGTCAACATTCCAAATGGGAATGACAGAAATAGCAAATGATGGCCTAAACTAATTATCATTTAAAATGAGCTCATTCAAAACACATTCTGAGTTTTGTCAAGGAATAAAAAAGCCTATAACCCTATAACCTTTTAAACAAAAAAATTTACAGCTTTATTTCCACTACTGCCACGATACCCTCTCTGTGACGGCACTAGCAGCAGTGTCAGGGAAGAATTCACAATATTCTCCAGCAAAATAAGCTGTCCCGAATAAACAATGTTCCGGGTAACTTATTTTGGTCTTGAGCCATAAATTATATCACCCATCATAATTTTTTTTTTTTTTTTCCAGTAAAGGGAAACTTCCTTTTGTGGTCTGTGACTGGCCCAGTGATATAGAGATGATGCTGGAGAAGGGAAGGAATTCCCACTGGGGCTCAGGAGCCACAAAACAAGTGTTTAGTAAGATGAACATAGTTGGACAGATTTTCACACTTCATACACATTTTTTTCAAAGTTACAGAAAAACAACAGAAGTTTTCCCAGCTTTAGAAGAGCAGCTACCAAGTCATTCATAGACCTCCCATGAACAAATAAAGTGTTCTCTGCATACATATGACCTGCAAGGGGGCTTTCACAAGACATCGTAACAGATATCAATGGGTCCCAAAAGGCTGTTAATAAAGAGAATAAAGTCAAACCAGCAGCATCATAAAAAGTGGCAGTGTTATTACTAGCTTATAAACACTCATGTGAATCATTACTTGTTTTTCCACCTGCTGATCAAAGTTAACTAAGCATTTATGTGGCCCCAGTAAAACCAGCCAGCAGAAAGCATTAAGCAATTCCTATCTGAACAGCCCAAGAAGTCCAGCCACAAGCACCCAGCAGGATGTGTTCTTGTGCTTGAGTGGCAGCTTCAGTGATGCTCTGCAATGAATGCTGTTACTCAATCTGCTCCACAGTAAGCTTCTTGCACTCATTTTTCCCCTCCATTTCCCCAAAAAGAATCAGCTCAAGCACACCACTACCCAGCTGCCACAAAAAACAGCATCCCAAATAGCTGCACTGGATGGCACAGGTACACCAACTAAATGCTTCGGTAGCTGGCTACCTGCTGCTTTATTAGGCACAATGTTCTTATCACCTCATACACAGCATTTAAAACATTGACAGAAATAAAACTTTAATTCAATGTAAACCAGAAACTAGTCATATGAACTAGTCACTAGTGAAAACTGCTGGTTTACTAAGACTTGAAATAAAAGGAAAACCAATTTCAGGCAGCAAACTCATCAGATGCATCTGAAAAAAAAAAAAAAAAAACCAAAAAACAAAAAACCAGACTCATTGCAAAGCCCAATATGTGACTTTATATCAGGTTGGTGACGCATTTAATCTGTGTGGTATATCTTCCAGATATGAGAGGTTTTCATTAGAAAGACTGCACAAACACTGATGACTCCTCTGTTACGCAAAATTGTCCAAAAGGACTTTCAGAGTCATGTTCACAGTCCTGGATTTTTTGCTTTGATTTCAGAAAACAAGAGGCTGCATCAGGCCTCTACATTTAGTATTTAATGAGGTATCTAGAGCTTACAGCCAAATAATCATTGAGCAGAAAGAAGGTTTTAATGGTCTAAAACACATTGAAAACTATGCATTCAGACTGCCCTTCCAGCAAACAGCGGAATGGGAATAAGCATATGAAGGAATTAATGACAGTCAACGGCCATTAAAGTAAGCAACTTCACCCATTTCACAAAAATAGGTTCAAAACCCTGCATTCCACACCGAAAAAAAAAAAATACGTACGAAACAAAAGTTTCTGGTTCAGTTTCTTCTTCATCAAAGCAACAGCTCTTCCCCATCACAGAAAGGCTGACATTGTGGCTGCTCTCTCATAGGCATACATAAATATCATAGTGGGTTGCTTTGATTTGTTTGTTGGAAATGTACTGGGCTTTTCTTTTTGACTGCATCAGCTGAACTGCACAGGAATTACAGACATCCTACATGTATTCATTTGTGGACATGAAGGAAATTTCTCAGCTGAATGGGTGACAAGGCAACTCTTACACATTATACTCCTTTCTGAGCAATTTATGTATATCACGTAGAAGCTGATATGTACAAAGTTGAGAACAATTTTCATAAGCAGACAGATAAACAGAGCAAGCACAGCACAACTTCTTGGAGCCTTGGCCTCTGTCAGGGAAAGAACAGGAAGAACAGGATGTGAAGCAAAGGCCACAGAGATAACTGTCAGCACTTTATTAGGAGAGGGAACGTCACCCAAGGCAAGCTTAATCTAAACAAAAGGTGCAAGTTTCTGGCCATATTTAGAGTATTTGTGGCTGCTGACAGGCATGGGCTGTCCAAGAGAACAAGACAGAAGACATTATCTTTCTAATGTATACAACATTATATGATGCACTAGTTTCTGCTGATACTTTTGGCCTCTCCACACACTTCTGGACGTGTGGAAAAGAAAGTTTGGATGGAAGTGGAGCTTGCAAAATTTGTAGATACATGATGGCAGTTTCTCCCCGCACTTTGCAATTATCTCCCCCCCCCACCAATTAGTTCCTGTAACTTATGATGTGCCTCTCAAGGATACTTTGTATATTGATACTTCGTCAGCTTTTAGGATGTATCCAGCTGCTGCAGTGTAATACTGAAGAGTCATAGCAGAGATCCAGTGCTGCTGCATCCCACTCCAAAATAAAAAGGCTTTTCCACTTTTCCAAACTCTGTGTACTTATCTGTCAAGTGTCAGCTTATGGCTAGCTGCTTAACATTACACTGTCACTATCAAGCAAAAGACTAGCCGCAGAGACAGAAACAGACTTAAGTACTACTAGACTACCATAACATCACTGCTTTGCTTTTTCTTTATCAGACCAAACTAACAACTCCTTCAACCTCTCCTTGCAGGCTGCATACTCCATGCCCCTGACCATGTCCGCATCCCTCTCTACTGGACTGTCTCCAGTTTCCCTAAATCACACTTGAACAAGGCACAGGTGACAAAAAAAAAAATTAACTCAGACCCAGCACTCCAGATGAAATCGCATCATTGCCTTTCATCTGTCAGCCACAATCTTCCCAAGGCAGCCCCACCACACTGCTTCACTTATTCAGATAGCCTTGTGGTTGCTGGCTCACTCTCAGCACAGCACCCATCAGCACACCAGCTCCTTTTGAACACATTGCTACTCACACAGTCACCTCCCAGTGCATACAAATGCACTTCAGGCCCTACCCTAGGGTGTAGGACCTTGCACCTTGCTCAGTCTCCCAAGGAATTTGCTGGTTCAATTAAGAGTCCTGTGTACTGAAGCTCTGCCATTCAGCATATGAGTCACCTTTCCTAATTCAGAGTTAGTCCCAGATTTGTTGAGGATATGCTCTATGTTCTGAATGGTCTCCAAAGAATGTTCTGAACACTGTGCACTCCAGGTACTGATCCTGCTTCTTAACAGCAGTCAACCATTTGCTAGTTCTGGCTAATCTTCTCTCCACCATCTAGCCTGTGTGTTCTTCAGGTCATAGACAAAGGTCAGGGATCAAAGCATTTAATTCTTTTTAAAGAGGCATGTTCAGCATAAAAGTACCTGGACAGCTGTACTTCGAAGGCACAGTAACCATTAAGAGGATCTAGAAAGGTATTCTGCTCCCATCCATAAGCGTACTGAAGTGCTTCACATAATTGCTTCTTTCTAGGTATGACCATCCACATTCATCAGCACAGTTGTCACATTTTCTACCCTCTACTTCTTGGCTCTCAAACATGAACTAAACTGCTGGAGTGTATAAAATAGAAACCTGAGTCCCTCAGAGAGAGAAAAGAATGCAGGGATTGAATTAAAGCCTTTAGAGGAATTAAAATATATTAAGCCACATAGACACGAAGTAGAAGTGTAAGTTTTAGTTTTAACTAAGTAGGAATATACTTTAAGTGCCTTAAGAGAGTAAAAAGCCCTAAAGCCTAATTTGAAGTTCAGTAACTTAGCTCCAGGCATAACAAAAACAAAGCAGAACATTGGCTGCATTTCTAGATAGAACAGATAGAACTATATGTATAAATTATGTCTAAGAACTGACACTATTTTTGTACTTTAGAATTGAGTTCTGATAGGTGTAGGAAGAATGTTTTAGAATCATGTTTCTAGCTGATTGGATGATTTATGAATAAAATCCCCTGTACTGGGGTGAGAGAGGAAGAAGAAGAGAAGAAAAAGAAGAAAGGTGTGAGAGTTGCTCTTCCTGCTTCTGCTCAGGACTCTATCCCAGAAAGCTTTTAGGATGGACTTCAATACTCCGAACTCTCTGCCTTTGAGACTGATGTATTCATGCAATAAAGAACTTTACAGCAACCAACAACTGCTCTTGTCTCCTTGAGGACCCAGACCCACAAAAATCTTGACATTAAAACTATGTTGTGATCATAGACTACAAACCCTAAATGAAGTATCACATTAATCCAAACTACACACACACACTCTGAAAGCTCTTTCCCACAAAAACTCAATCATAAAGAGTCACCACTGTACCTGCACTGCATTTCACGTCACCAGAGACAGGCTGAGCACATGACAGCTCTTGCGCTCCTCTTCCCTGTCAAACACCAACTTTGGAGCTCACCCCTTAAAGCCCATGTTACAGAACATGTTCAGCAGGACCTCTCTGAAAGCTAATCCACATCAGTCCTGACTGCTAGCTAGCCCAATGGAAAGGCCTTAGTATTTGGGATTGTCTATGGTGACTGAACACAGGCCACAGCTGTAGGATTCAGAAAGCCTACAAGAAGACATCTGCATATCTGCACTGTTACCCTGACTCTACCTACACAACCATGCTGCAGCAACATAAGGCATTTGACTTTCTGCTTGCATGCAGCACTTGAACTACACATGCAATTAGACATGGATAGTAACAGGCAAAGATTCTTCTGAACTAATTCAGGGGAGTTTTTAAATTATTTTTTTAGTTTTAAGAGCTTATAACTTTAAATGGTAGCAAAAGATGGGCATGTATCTTTTTTTTTTTTTGCTGAGAGTGATGTTTTCAGAACACATTATTTTGCAATAGTAGCTATTTCGCATTACAGGAGAGCTTCAGCTGCAAAAGAAAATCTTCACACTGAATGTTAAGAAGGCAGTGTTTCCTGGTGAAAATTATCATTTCTTAAAAAGGAGACTATTGCTTTCTTCATGCTTGGATTTAAATACTGAGCTATTTAAAAACTGTTTCTGTAGAGGGGGAAAAAACGAATAGTTGCTACACCCAGTGCTGCAGCTCTGACATAAATGTGAGTGCTGATCTGTTACATTTTTCAGTTTTGACACAGTAAACAAGGATGTCCCTTGTCAACCTCTCTCCTCTGAGAAATATGGTTGTCCCATCTTTGTTCTCTTGAATTCTGTGGAAAAGAAGCAGCAAAAAAATTTATCTTAAAGTATAGGTTTTAAGTCAACTCTCATTTCCAAGAAGAGAGGAAAAGCTGAGTTCAACCAAGAAACAGTGCTGAGTACAGAGGGGCAATCACTTCCCTAGTCCTGCTAGCCACACTACTTCTGACACAGGCCAGGATGGCACTGGTAGTCTTCACCACTTGGACACATGCTGGGTCAGGTTCAGCTTCTGTTGACCAACATCCCTGGGTCCTTTTCTGCTGGGCAGCTTCCCAGATACTTCTCCAAGCCTGGAATGCTGCATTTGTTGTAGTCCAACTGCAGGGCCTGGCACTTTGTCTTGTTGGATTAGCCTCTTCCAATCCATCCAGCCTGTCCAGATCCCAGTTCAGAGCCCTCCTGCCCTCCAGCAGATCAACACTTCTACCCACCCTTGCTGTGTCTGCAAACTGACTGAGGGTCCCCTCATCCAGATCTTTTATAAAGCTATTAAACAGGACTGGCCCCAATCCCAAGCCCTGGGGAACACCACAGGTGACCAGTGACCAGCTGGACATAGTTCCATTCACCAACACTCTCTGGGCATGGCCATCTCACAGTTTTCTACTCAGCAAAGAGCACACCCATCCAAGCTATCAGCAGCCAGTTTCTGCAGGAGATGCTGCGGGAAATGGCATCAAAGGCTTTACTAATACCCAGGTGGACACATCCACAGCTTCTCTCTCAACCACTTCGTGGGTCTCCTTGTCATGGAAGGGGATCAGGTTGTTCAAGCAGGACCTGCCTTCACAAACCCATCCTAGCTGGGCCTGATTCCCTGGTTTCATGTGTCACCTGATAGCACTCAAGATGATGCATTCCATGACCTACCCTGGCATTGAGGTCAGGCTGACAGGCTTGCAGTTCCCTGGATCCTGCATTCTTGTAGGATGGTGTCTGGCACATTTGCTAAGTAAATGCCATCAGTGAAGTCTTGATGCTCATGTTGGTGCAAAGTATACACTTACTATCTTTCCCTCCACCCCCAAATCTTGTCTAACAGGGTAAGTAGGATCCCTTATACCAGAAGGATTTCCAAACTTCTCCAGAAGAGTGACCAAGACTCTGCTCTGCCATATCAGAGCAGCTTGGAAAGGTCAAGTCAGCTTGGCAATGCTCCAAGTCAGTATGAAGGATTTAAACCAAAAAGCTGAGCTCTATGTGTACATGGGTTTAATAAATGATCACATGGCAGGTCACTCCAGACCCAGGCATTACAGCTGAAAGACAACTGTAACTACAGAAAATACAGATGCAGCTGGGCAGGTTTTTGCTCTGGCTGCTATGTGAAAGCCATTCCTGGAGCTGTTCACTGCCTCCACCTCAGAAAAGTGCTCCCTCACCAAACTGCAATTACTCATGAAACCTCTCAGAAACCAAGGTCAAATAATTATTTTCCTATAAAACCATGCACAATCTCCATCTGTAAAATTAGGCACCAGTAACAATATAACACACTAGTAAATCACCTAACTTTTTATGAGTGCTTTTTCCAGTGAAGAAAATATAAAGCTAGGAAAAATACAGGGTGGCTACTAATCAGGCTTAGGCATCCAGGGATTTAGCTTAGAGTAATTCTGAGAACATGCATAATGAACTGAAAACCAGTATGGAAACAAAACGGTCTGTTTTCTCTCAGAAGAGCCACAGGACTTTCTTCCTTAGAAGAACTATCAAATTGTACCTTATTTCACAGATAGCTGCTCTTTTTTACAAGACTCGGAATTGGGTAATTGACTGGCAATGCCTCAGTTCTGTGTTCCTAGGCAGTACTTCTTTCATGGAAAAGAATGCCATTTTGAGAATTTGTTCATCCCCATGTTTTAGTAACCTGAAAATATTCACAATTGATACAGGCACAGGGAAGGACACTCTGGAGATCCCAAAGCATTTAAAAACAGTCTATCACAGCAATTGTACATCTGATTTAAGAAAGGCAGTTGAAGCATTTGAGCAGAAACACTTCAAAGCAAATGGCTGAGCTGATATGTGTGCATTATCTGCATCCAGTTTAATTCTACAAAATTAGTCTGCAGAGGTCCATTTATAAGCAAGGATTAGTTTCAGGCAAGACCAACCAGGACAGAAACTACAAGCAAGTGACCTTGCTAAACACTCCTCAAAAGCTTTTACAAAGCACTGATTGTTCACAGCCTTTAGTAAACAGTTCATGTATCAGGTGACTCAATAGCTTTCAGCAATAGTGCCTTCAATCCAAGCAGCAAACAGTACAGTGGGTTGACACCTTTTATGGCAGTATCAAACATTTAGGTTTTTTCCATGGTTAGTCATATTAGTGGGCCAATGAGAATTTAACAATAATTGCTTCACACACACACATTGCAGCTCTTAACACTTAAGAAAATATATGCTCAGTATAAGAGGGCATCCAATGCTTGGGGAAGTCTGTAGATTCAATTCTTTATTCAGTCATTTCTGAAGAGGTAGTCATAATCCCAGCATCTCTGAATACATATCAGAACAAAAAAAACTTATCTACAGCAATTTCATTTCCTCCTACTTTCCTGTTTCAGTGGCAGGTGCTTTTTAAATACTTCACACAGCTTTTAGCATTGTTTAGCACTCAGCACATGTTGACCTCTCGTGCCTTTTTGATAGGTTTGTTACTAGGAGGGCCCTTCCATATGCACTGGAATCTTCTCCCTGCTGACATGCTTTTGATAAAACCACTGTGCTGCCATTTCAAAGACAGATGTTTAAAAATCACAACTCTTAAAAAAAAAAACAGTAAGAGGTAAGCAGGGCTAGGGAGGGAGACAGCAGAGACCACAAGTGGCATTTTCTTTCTCATATTGGGTCTAAGGTGTACCACCAACAGGATGCTGTTTGACCAGATAAGGTTTTTAATTCACTGGCTAATGCACTGAAGAACATTTTAGGTTGCATCCTGTACTATTTGTTTATTAAACATCTCAAAGAGACATAAGACAAAGCCCAGTGAAGAACCTACAGAATTTCAGTAAGAGCATGACAGAGTGTGGATACTGGACTGTTAACAACTCCCTCAAGCCTATTTCAGAATAGCAGTGAAAGAATGAAATAACTGAGTCCTGTCCCTTCTTTGCCCTTCTTTGGCACTAACATGGCACACACCTGGTTATGCAGCAAACCACTTCCAGATAGAATGCAGCAGACATTTTTTGGCTGAGTTAGCATACAATCAGGCCGATGATCAGGTACAAGGGAGGCAGCAGCAGCAATGCTTCCCCCCCCACAGAAGCAGGCAGCCAGGGTGAAGCTTCAGCCAGGGAAATACAGGCTGCCACAAAGAGGGATAGGCCTATTCTCTCCTGCCATCTATTTCCATGTCCTCACTGCAGAAATTCCAATAATACTGCAGTCACAGTACAAGTCAGGTCAGCTCACTCATTTAACTGCCTTGGCTGGGAAGGAGTTTGGTTTGAGCAGGTAGTGGCAGCATGTGAACCCCTCTCCCCTTCCACACAGCACATTAAACTATATCCTGCAAGGCTATGAAAACAAATTAACTCACTGCATGTGTTAAATAAAATACCACCTCCCATATGGCACTTCTACCTGGATTTCCTTCAAAAAGAGAATCCTTCTCTCAACCCCTCCCTCAAGTGCAGCTTCAGCTCTTGACATCTTAATAATTAATTCCTGCATTAAATATAATTCCAGCATTCTTGATACAGGAACTATTTTATTTTGGTCATGACTTTAATCACAAAGCATGTTTCATAAATATTAGAAAGAAAAAAGTATCATCATTTTCCATCACAATAAAGAAGTCAACATAAACTATCCAACTCAATAAGAGAGATGATAATGCCTCCTCCAACACTATCAGTCCTCTATTAAAAAAGAAGAGTGATTACCTGGGAGATATGGTTGATGGAGGACTCCATCCTCCGTAGCTGGGACGCTTGGATGTCCAGCAGTTGCAATACATTGTTGGCCAGTGCATTGATCTGATAAGCAACACTGGCTAGAGACTGAGTTGTGTAGGCTTTGGTCTCTTCTAATGCTTTCCTTTTATCTGGAGCCTGTAAAGCAAAACAACAAGACATCTGCTTTAGGCAAGGAAGAGGACTGGGAAAAAGGACAGGAACAAAAAAATACAACCTGTATTTGGAAGAATCTGTAATCAAGAAGCTCTGATTGAGCAGCCAAAGTACTTGATCTGCATGAGATTTTTAAAAAATCTCAATCATATGGAGGAGATGAAGTATTCGATTTTTTTTAACAATAATAAATTTAGATGCCACGAAACAATTCATTCAGTAGGAAAAACAACACTACTGTGATTCGCTGGAGTTTCTAAAGCCTGCCCAATCCCTCATTTCCCAAAAAGCTTCCAAATCCCCACCACCAGTGAAATACTCCTTTTGCCATTTCTTATGAGGTCATGTAGCCTAGGCTAATTAAGACAGAAAAATATTTTCCCACAGTTGGGTGTCCCCTATTCCACATGCCATCTACAAAGCCCACCCTCCAGCTATGCTGGCTACTAATCCCACAGACCAGGAGAAGGGCGAGTAGAGCATCAGGATGGTATGCACAGAGGCCTCCTGCATACAGAAGTACTTGTGAAATTATCCCTCCTCACACAAAAGCTTAATAAACATTCCTTGACAGCTGAGAAAGTTCATCATTGACTGAGAAGGCATGCATATTTTGAGGTATTAGAAAGGAATATACACTTCCCCCTAAAGGGTAAAAATATAGGGAAAGGGCGACTTTCCCACTGAAATCACACCTTGCTAAGGTAAAGTCCTCAGTGTGTCCTGAGGCATGGCTCCCTAGTCAGAGGGCAGGTTACTGTCCAAGATCAGGAACTGTTTACACGACCTGAGCTGCATGGCCCGAGTAAGTCCCTCCTCTCTGGCAGGATGGGAGATACCAAAACCACCTCTACCATTAAAAGACACAGACAGAACAGAACCCCTTTTGAAGTACTCCCTGTATCACACCTTAGGAGCCCGCAGTGGAGGCCATGTATTTCATCTAGTACCCAACTTGCAACCTGCAGCTATCCAGAATTCCTTTTCTTCCCTTACAGCAGAGATGCACCACATAAGGGAAGAGTTTGGAGTACACAACTGACTCAGTGCTAGTGTAATTTCTTCTTATTCACTTTTAAATTCTGCCTCTTATTTTTAAGAAGAAAACTGTTTGCGTATATTATAAAAGTTGCATCATGACCTAAATACTGCAACACGTTATGCTACGCTACATTTTGCTTATGTATATTTTAAACACTGCTGAGTTCCCCTCAGTTCAGAAATTTTGTTCATAATCATGACTAACATTCCTAGCAATGTTTGACATGTATTAGTGACACTTTGTTAATGCCATCTTTCAAATGGAATTCATATATAGACACCTTCTAAAATGTGAAGCAGAAAGAATGATTCAATGTAATCTGCTGCCAAAAGGCACAACAGCTATTGCACGTACTAAGGACAGACTACGTAAAACGCAATTTTTTAGTATTTCCAAATGCAAACAAAGCTAACTTTCATCTAAAAAAAAATACTGACATTTCTAGCTGTCAGAAAAAAAGAACAATAGTAAAAGTCACTTTGCTTCTTCAGAAAACATAACCTGCAAAACGACTACTAAAGGTTCAAGAAACAAATTTCTGAAAGCACTGTGACTTTCCGAAGAGGCACTTTAAACTTCAAATCATCACTAGCAGTGACTTTAAAAACATTGTCCTGACGAACTACAGCCTAAAGAAAACAACTGACAATTCATACTTGAACTTCCGTCACTATGGAAAATGGTAAAAATGAAGGTAGCAGATCAGTGGTGTCTGAAATAAAAGTTTTACTGAACTAGACACAGCCAATAAAGCAGCAGCCAACATTAGTGTAACTTCATATAAATTCAAATGGAGATCTGCAGCCTTTACTCAAGCAGTTTTCTTATTACAAAGTTTCAATTAAACACTGTTAGGCTAAACACTAAGTGGTGACAAAGTCACAGCATTCCATTACAGAGTGTTGTCAAATGAGAAAACTTCAGTGTATAACAAGTTTCTTTTCATGTGTAATGATTAGGTGATTAAATGCCTTGCTCTCATTTGTCTAAGCACCAAACATTTTAGCTATTTGCTCAAATTACTACTTTGGCAGGAGGATTAAATGAACATAGTTGAGTTATGGACTGCATTTCATGTCCCATAAGAACTAGATTAGAAACATTTTCAAGCCTTGCAGATAATCTGCAAACTGAAATTGCCAGAATTAACTGTTTAGATTAGAACTAACTTGATATACAGTTTTTTTGCATTATTTTAATGAGAATTGCTGGCATCCACAAGATAGAAGCTAAAAGCTTCACAGACAGCAAAGGCAGGAGGATAGAGGGAGAAGCCAAGAACTGTGTGACAGAAACAGGAGGGAGCCAAGAGCTCCAATGCTCTTCAACTGCTACTTCAGCATCTTTTTTTAAGCAAAAACTGAAAGCAGACTAGAAGACAGTGCACATGTTTACATTCAATGTAATACATAAACACTAGTTAACTACTCAATTCTAAGACAACACAATACAAAGACTGTCACCTGACTTATTTCCTAATGGTTCAGAATTACTTTGTGATCTATTAAAAGCTTCAAAGAAACTGTTTTTTCTCCAGATATCCTTGATATAAACAAAAATTTAATCTCCTTTAGTAGCAAAGTGGATATTCTTTGCAGAACATCATAGCTTTTAAAGTTTCCTTCCTGTAAGCTTCCACCTGTATCCCCAATTCCACTTTAATAGTCATGTGACTATGATAAAATTCCTGTTTGAAACTGCTTTCACATAACTAGACTTAATACTAAAAAAATTTGAAAAGAAAACCTCTCATGTAATTTAATGGGGTACATAAAGAGACAGTTAAAACTGCATGTCAGTCCACACTGTGTACCATGCATTTTTGTCAAATGTAACTTGTATTATAAAGCTTCCTTGAAAAGTTTACATAAATACTATTGTAAGTTCAAAAAACCGGTCCTGCAACCAAGCAATTGACACAATAAAAACAGAGTAGAAACTTAATTACTGAGTCTTCAGTTCAGTGACATGTCAAGGTCAAATGATGAGGAACCTGTCCATCATCCTACAGCTGATCTTTAAAAGGCACATCTTCTTCCCCTCTCCAAACTGCCACCACACAGGCACATCCCCACAATGTTGTGTGTGCATTGTTCAAGGCACCTGCCCTCCCATCTCTCTCCCTCAGCTAATTCCCACCATGTGCCAGTTCATACAGCACACAACTGCATGTACAGGCTCCCTCCACAAATCTCATCAGCTCACCCTGCAAATCATCTTCAGAAGTCAAACTTTCCACTGTGAACACACCAGTCAATACCCTCAGTACTCAATACTCAGTACTCTCTTCCTCGCCTTCCAACTTCAATTCCATTCACTGGGTTTGAAACTCCCTGTAAGATAAATTCCCCACCAGAACAACTGGTTCCATTTGACAAAGGTCAGAAAGTAGATTATCAGATCACCCTGGCTGGCTGGCCTAGCAGAAACAAATCAAAACCCCTTCCTTAGTATGTGGCATGGGTTGCTCCACATTGTTCATCTTCAAGCTGTTGGAATATGTGCAAATTCAAGCACAGAAAAACTCATGCAGGATAAACTACTAATAGAGAACTGCCCTAAAGCAGCCCAGTAATCAGTAAGTTAAACAGAACTCTTAAGTACTGAGCACCCAATGGCTGCTCAGATGCTTGGAGCTCTGTTGCTGGGCTTGATCACTCTTGGTGATCAAGCTACAGGAACAGCTTTACACTCAGCTCTATTTGCCACTGCTCATGCGCCTTTAAAATGCAACACTGCAATGTATTTGCATTTGTTTCACAAGCAAACACAAGAAAATTGTTCCATTCTACACTTAGGCATCTTTGAAAAAGAATTCTACCTATCATTAGTTGATTGAAGATAAAATTAGGATTACTACAATCAGCTGCCACAGGAATTCAGTAATCTCTATCGTGCAGCACAGAATGCATTCAAAGAATGCAACTATGCAAAGTCATCAATACATCCATTAGTATTCTCTTTTGTTCATCTCATCATGTATCCATCTCTGATATTTAAAGAATGCATGCTTTCTGATAACACAAGCACTACAGTCAGGTTCCCAAGTCCTGTTTTCTTCACTAAGGTCTTGCCATTTCAGCTCAGAGATCCATATCAAACCATCCAGTCAATTTTTTTTCCACTCCGAAGTGGAAGGAATTCATTTCTAAAAAGTGGTTTCCTCAGTCAGGAAACAGGAGCAAACCTTCCTAAAGCAAGGGTCTGTAACATTGTGTGGAACTTCAGACACATGAGTCTGAAGTTGCTGCTTCACTGATCTGATAAGATTTTCAACAAACCAAAGCTGGTCTTAAGGGTTTATATGTTACTTCTCACTGCTAATTGCAAAAGGCTTGAACATCTCTGAACTACCCACAATATAAGTTCTATAAGTAAGTATTCCACATCCAAGCTGTAGTAGTAATGTGTTTTAAAAGGTTTAAATATGCCATATACACTAGCTTAGACTTTTGGCTAAACAAAATTTATGTTGAATATCATATTCCTAGATCACTGTAAATAACTGAGGAGCTACATCCTGAAATAAGTAGGTACCCCACAGATACAGGTTCTCCCTTACCTGTTTTTCATAGAACTTGTCAGACTGCTTTGTAAACAGGCTGCACCATGGTAGACTTTTTTGTTTATTACTGGTGGTTATTACACCAGAGTGTCAGTAATAAATGAAAGAAGAGAGACAGACTGGCAAGTCACAGGAGCAAGTGCTACAAGTTTCTATATACTGAAGAACTTTCAGAAGCCAACTACCTACCTGGAAGCCATCCAAGTAGATCTACACAGACTGTGGTTATTAGTAGCAGGCACTCAGCAGGGAGCGTTCAGGCTTTCTATCACTCTATCACCACAGATACAGCCTTAAGGGATATAGAGCATTCCAAAGTGGCATGGGAAACTAAGGTTTCAAAATTTACAAAAGGGGTTACTTACATTAAATATGTCATGCTGATAAAAATAAGATTATCAATCAGGTGTGTCAACTGTCTCCTGCAACAGGTTTACAGTACTTGTGCCATACAGCAATTCTATTGAAGAAGTTCTCTCTGCAACACATTAGGCTAGGCAATGCATTTACTTCAAGGGCACAAATGATGTGCTGAGTGCATCCCAATATCCATAGAGTTCTATCTGGCCTGGAATTTACCTAACTACAAGTGGGACTGTTCCTCACTGATCAGCACCCCAAGTCCCCCACTGGAAATTGACGTAAGCCATAAGAAGAGTTAGCTCAGAAGTTTAAATTTCACCCTTGTCCAACATACTAGGACAAGAGACACCCTCTCACAGCACCACAGACAAGGCTGCAGAGGATCACTACTACAGTTCATCTACAGTCTTTCTTCAACATAAGAAGGTCACTATCCATATTCTTGTTACTGGTACCACTTACTCTGCCATTCGTATCATTATTATAATCAGCAAAAACAACTATGGAAAATTTGAAAAGAAAGCATTTACATGGGGACAAATAACAGGAAGAGTCCAAGTACAGCCTTATAGAATGACAGGACCAACCCAGCCTCCATACGAAGTGGAACTAAAGCCAAAAAGCCCACACATTCCTGACCACTGGCAAATCTCAACTAAAATTCTGCATCACAAAGATCAGTACTAAAGTATGTGCAATACAAAAATGTTCAAGGGTTTTACTGAAGTAATTTTTTATCAGAACTTGTCTTTTTGCTGTACTTCTCTATCATCCCTGAATTTGTGTGTGTGCAAGTAAAAGCTCAAGATTTTAATTACCCCATAGCTTGCAAGCTATTAATAGCAACATATTGCAGCCACTGAACATGTCCACCTCCTGTCCAAGGACTCTCCAGGGGGATGACAGTCAATCCTTCACTGACAGAGAAAACAGGAAATAGAACGGACTATTCAGCACACTTCTCTCTTCACACTGAAGAAATAGTGAGAAGTAGTGTCAAACAGAAATATCAAAGCTCTCAATTACTTAGGTAACTAGTTGTTTCAAGAGCACGGAGGAATCTGAAAGACAGGTATGGTACAGAAAGACACCTAACCATTAAGAGCAGTTCTAAACCCTGAGATACCTCTCACTATGGAAACCCCAAAACTGAAACCAGCATGATTAAAAAATTCTTTCAAGTTCATTCAGTAAACAGTAATTCTTCACATCTACTAAGGCAGAAATCCTCAATAAACACAGCAAAGCTAGCATCTACCACTCAACTCAAAGCAATCTCCTTCTAGCATCTAAAAAAAAAAAAACAAAAAAAAACCACTGGTATGAAATAATACCATGACTGTTGAGTTTCTCCAGATAAGATGCAGTAACTCAGCTATACAAAATGCAGAGCAACTAGAAGAACTTGAAATCTCTTCTCCCCAGGTAAAGACCTTGCTCAATAAAGCTGGCATTAATTCAAGACACCAGAAGATGAGATTATGATTATCACCACAATCCACAAACAAGATTTCAGTCTGTTTCTTTTTGGAAACACTATCTTGACAAAAAACATTGACTACTCAGCTTCTTTATCTCAAGGGTCAAGACACACACCAAATTACTGTTTAGCAAACACATACAGCAGTGTAACCAGCACTGCCTGTAATTTGCAAACTCTATTTCAGACAAGCCCTTCCCCCAAATCCTGCATGCACAAGACAATCAGCTAGAAGCAAATCCTTCATTTCCATCAATAATATTCCCCTGACCAGTCCTGAATAGCCTTGATAGCAAATTAGCATTTCTATGGGCTGAGACCAAATTTAGTCTATCTCACTGTGTCCTTGCTGATTTTCTTTTACTTGACAAAAAACAAGAAATTGTTTTTCATTCTGTTGATTAACTGTAAATAGAAGAGTCTCAATTTTTAAAATCATCCTCTTTTTTGAGGAAGGTAGAGGAAGAAAAGGGAGATGTTAATTCCAATGGAAAGTTTAAGAGATATACATACATCACATATAAATACAAACTTAATATTTAAAAAAAAAACTGAGGAATTCCATTTTAATCCAGGCTGAAAATATTATAGCAAGAAACAAATCTCTCCACTAGGAATGTGATTCATAAAGCAATGCAGACTCTGACAGATGGAGCTTGGGAAGGTACGTGCCAGCTGCTCTGTTAGTAGCATTTTCTGCCCAATGCAACAAACAAGGTTCATGCTGGCTCTGGACTAAGCCACTCCCCTTATTAAAAACCAATATATATTATTATTTAAATACAATACATAAAAATGTTGAAAATGTAGTTTTCAGTTCTTCTGCCAAATCAAATCCAAGAGATATCTTAGTGAATAGGTTGGCACAATACATTGTTACTGTCAGCTGTCACGGTCTGTCTATACAACTATAATGGCATGCCCCACTGCACTCAAGTGACAGAAGCAGACATGCCCATGTGTCATTTTCACACAATCCTTGTACACTCAATTAGTAAGGCTTCAAAGCTGCACATGCAGCAAGGGTAAGAAGTTTGGTCCAAGTCTTAGATTCTGTGTTTTACATGATTTAGACAATATAAGCTTCAGTACAGAAATCACATATTCTGTTCCTGTAAAGCACTGCCCAATAGTAGCACACAGAGTTGCTTCAAAACTACACCTTGAACTTTCTTGCAGTGTTTGATTTGCTTTAGGACACCAAACACATTTTCTTCAGAGCTTACATAAAGCAGGCTCTGACATCAGCCAGAGTTCCAGAGTGTTGGATTCATCATCCCCAGAAGTATTTAAATAATGTGTAGATGTGGCACCTAAGATGTGGTTTACTAGTGGACTTGGTAGTGCAGGGTTAATGACTGGACTTGATGGCCTTAAAGACCTTCTCCAATCTAAATAATTCTATGATTCTGTGATTCTAATGCCACCCTTGGACTGTCAGACAGAAAAATAAATCCTTGGCACCTCCACAGCAGTCTTCTTCCTTCAACACTAAGAAAGCTACCCAAGACTTTAGAGTTATGATTATTTTGGCATACCAGACAGTAGATACCAGTAAATTAGAGAACCTATAGTGCACACAGAAACAAACAGAACATCTCTCAAATACTGATCTTTTGTTTTTGTAATAGAGCTTGAAATTAAAATGGCTTTCTGTTTACTTTCTTAAGTGACAACATCCACTCACAAATATTAGCTCATCTAGTAAGACATGCTCCTTGATAACTCAGAGACTTATTTTCACAATTTTTTTTGTGAGAACAAGAAGGAAATATTAATATTTATTAGTTACTTCAATATCCTCTGTGTGATATAGTGGCAGCAGCATAGAACCAAACTCAAATTTCCCCAAATGAAGAGAAAAATCAGAACTTGATAGACTTTCATGTCATGCAAGTCACTGAATCAAGAGAGCTCAGAATAACCTGCTTTGGGGCAAAGCTTCTCACTCTGTGTGAAAAAGTTTCATCGTGTTCATAACAATGTTTCCTTCCTTGGATTTTATTTACCTCTTCAGTTTACTCTCAAGGACTGGTGACTGTTGACATGAAGTCTTTTCCTTCTGCTTTGACAAATCAAACGGAGGGTCTAAACCCACAATACAACCAATCTTTATCTGAAGACAGGCAACATGCTAAAATTTGATTACTGCATCAATAAGATTCAAAAACTACCTTTTTTTTTTTATTTCCAGATTCTCACTCTCTAGTCCTCCCTACCTTCTATGCAGGTCTGGAATCACACTGTATAGCATTGAGCAAGGTTAAAACAAAGAGATTTAGCAAAAAGATCAAATTATAGTTTCATCTCAGCTTGTCCTGGTATCACAGATTATTATCAAAGACATTCCAGTATTCAAAGGGTGACTACGAAAAAGATGGAATCTCCCTTCCTACAATTTACTCCAGAGGAGATTCCAATTAGACACAATAGGAAAAGTTTTAACAATGAGAACAACCAGACACTGGAATAATATTGTCAGGGATTATTGGTAGAATCCCCAGCACTGGACATCTTTAATATTCAACTGGACAGAATGCGGGGACATCTTTGCTAGATAATGCTTTCTTCTGCCCAAGAAAAGTTAGTCCAGATGATTCTTAAGGTCTCCTTCTGTCAAGGTTTTCATGGGTCTGGGTCTTCAAGAGACAAGAGCAGTTGTTGGTTGCTGTAAAGTTGTTTATTGCATGAATACATCAGTCTCGAAGGCAGAGAGTTCACAGTACTGAAGTCCATCCTTAAAGCTTTCTGGGATAGAGTCCTGAGCAGAAGCAGGAAGAGCAACTCTCACACCTTTCTTCTTTTTCTTCTCTTCTTCTTCCTCTCTCACCCCAGTACAGGGGATTTTATTCATAAATCATCCAATCAGTTAGAAACATGATTCTAAAACATTCTTCCTACACCTATCAGAGCTCAATTCTAAAGTACAAAAGTAGTGTCAGTTCTTAGACATAATTTATACATATAGTTCTATCTGTTCTATCTAGAAATGCAGCCAATGTTCTGCTTTGTTTTTGTTATGCCTGGAGCTAAGTTACTGAACTTCAAATTAGGCTTTAGGGCTTTTTACTCTCTTAAGGCACTTAAAGTATATTCCTACTTAGTTAAAACTAAAACTTACACTTCTACTTTATGTCTATGTGGCTTAATATACTTGAATTTCTCTAACGGCTTTAATTCAATCCCTGCATTCTTTTCTCTCTCTGAGGGACTGAGAGAGCCTTCTATTTTATATACTCCAACACCCTTCTAACTTGGTATTCTATTTTATGTCAACAGTGCTCCAAACCCATAGAACAGGGTAACATCAACATCTGTGTGCAAAACAAACACACTGAACGTCAGCATCTGCTACAGAATTGGTCCAAAAACAAGCAGACTGAAAGCTACAATCTGCACTGCAACAGGTTCCTCCCCATGAAGATGTCAGAGATGTTTCAGGACAGCGAGGGAAGTAGGAAAAGAGAGCACAAAAAATCCTTAGCAGGCCTGTCCGCCTCCAGGGAAAATCTCAAGGTAACAAAACGTAGAGCCAAGAGTCACACTGGCCTTCAGACAATCAGCAAATTTCTGGATTGCACGTGTTCCTAATTCAGGAACAGTTCTCATGTTCAAGAGAGCCACTTTAGACACACAGCTGCTGCCCAGATTTTACAGTTCAGGCAGTTCCCAAACATCACAGTATTTTTAAAACAAAGAAAACAATGGCCATTATAGGATCAAATTCTCTCCTCATGCTTTGTATCACTACACTGCTATTTAGTGTCTTGAAGATGAATATACTCAGTCCAGCAGAAAATGCTCACATACTCACTGTACTTAGCAGAATACTTAGACCAGAAACTAGTGGATTCCCACAATTTAATACTAGCTTGTTTCGCAGCACAAGACATACTCTCACACAGCACACAGGCTATACAGTGATCTCATGGTAATAAAGTAATACAAGGAATGATTGTTTTTAAAAGAACCTGCATGTAATTGGATAAAAATCAACCTAGTTTCTGTTTCTATCTGATCACATAAACAGTAAATACTAGTCAGACTTTGATATTCTCCTGAACCTGACTGTATGATTTTTATTTGATAGTCACTGTAAGCACACTACATCCAGCTTCTGTTTGCATAATTATTTTTATTATGTTAATTTTTTTTTCCTCTCGTTAGCAACAACCTTTCAAAACCTTACATGCAGAAGCTCACTTACATATTGGGTTATTTCAATTGCAGCAAGTAGAAATTTATCTCCTCTAAAAATCACACAGAGCAAAACTGATAGCTCAGGAGAACGGAGAAGGAGAGGGAGTAGGAACAGCGAGTCAATAATATTTCTTTCCCCACAAAAAAGTGAACAGAATAATAGATAATCAGAACTAAATAAATATAGTAATCTCCACATCCAGCAATAGGTAAAACCTAATTTCACAAACCAACAGAAGAAAGCAAGCAAATTCTTTAACAGGAAATACAGCATCAAGTTCAGGAGTGAGGGAATTTCTTTGTTCGGCTTTTCTAAATAAAGTCCTTGGTGAGAATTGCTGTGCTGGTAGCTAGTACAGCAGTAGTTCAAGTAGAAATAGAGCTGCAATGCCTCTTGCAGAAAATTACAGCAAAGTTTTCTAACAGGTGTTGAAGTTGCACTGAAGTTGCATTCTTAAGATGCACCTTCATATGATTTTAAAGACAGCTTCCTTCCCCTTCATTTAGAATGTAGGGCACATTTAGGCATATACAAGAGGTGCAAAGAGTCATACAGATGACAGCAGAACTGTGCTTCCATGCAACCAGATGCATAAGAACAGTCATATCCACGTCACTCCCTGTCTCCCCTCTCCAGCAGAAAAACAAAATCTGAACTATTCTATTTCAGCACTTTTCATAGGGCCATCAGGACACCTTGCTATCTTTTCTGTAATCAGCTTGAGTGGCCTTATTACAGCTACAGAGGAGCTGTGCTCAGAGAAACAGTCCTGTCATAACAGGAACACATCACCAGACTTCTGTATCTACCCAAACCCACACTGCCACCACCTCTGCATCAGTATACCCAGGAGGAAGCTGGGCTAAAACACAGGGGAAGACGAGCAGTGGAGCAGCATGTGGGATGGCAAATATGACATTTCCAAATGCTTCAAAGCTTGGGATGGCCTCTCTACACTGCAAGAGGCAGAAGTAGTAGTCCAGGAAAATTTTACACCCATTATGTCTGCTGGTAAGGCTTACTATCAGAGATGAGATTCTTACTATGATGTGAGCATCTCCAAGCAAGCCCAGGACCGAAACAATTACATTTCACAATCTCTGTTCAAAACTCTAATTTAAAACAGCAAGAAGTTGCTGTGTCAATAAACGTAAACAAAAAAAAATGCAGCCATACTCTGAAAACACGCTTTTGGTTTTACCAAAGAACACACAGTATTTACATGTAAATTAAATCCTGCATGAATAGGGGGACAGAGAATAAAAAACTTTTTATACAAAACCAGCCTAAACACTGAAGATACATCCAAAGCAAAATTGGAGACTGGTCTTTATACTACCTCCCCACCAGCTCTTGGGTTAGGGAACTGCTTTTCAGCATCCTGCCTTGTTGCTTTTCAAAGGAAACTGGAAAGCACAAAAACCAAACAGACCGACAACAAGCCTGTTTGCTGTTCAACAGCTACAGAAATTAATTTTGCTATTCACATAAGGAGAATTTTCTTATCATCATGGATGACCACATTTTTGCACTGATTATACTTAAATAATGATGCTTTTTTCTTAACTTTCACAATGGTTGTTTGCATTTAGTAATTTTCTGAGGAGGCAAGAAGCTTAAATGAGTGCCTTTGCTCATTATTTATGTTCTCTATTTGCATAACTCCTGCACAAGTGCTCCATTAAACACCTCTTCACCTCCAAGGCCAATTTTAAAAAGCCTCCTGCTTTATGAGACTGACAAGTATGACTCACAGTATTCCCCACATTCATTCCCCCAGGCCTCGTGGGATGTTATGCAGCCAGTAAAAGTACCTGTTTCAGTTCATACTCCCCCACTCCCACTGCTGCTGCAGTAAGTAAGCCCTTACAGCAATCTGGGAAAAAAGCAAAGCTATTTCTCTGCTGTAGGCAGGAGACAAATAGTAACAGTATTTGCTTTGCACATTGCCCTTCTCAGCACCACAGTTAGCAAGAGAGAATGGTTGAATATAATGAAGGAAGGTTACACACTCTTCCCCATTCTTCCTGTGCTCTTATTCCCACCAGAAACTCTCAAGACCCTCAAACTGCTTTTCAGTTATCCTTCAAACCATTCCCATTTTCCATCAGCATGGCAGAAAGTTATTCAACATAGATTATCACTCAAAGTTTCTTCCATGCCCAAGGAACACATTTAAATACTCCACACATGACATTCAGGACCAAAACCAGCAACTTCTCTCTCCAGCAGAGAAGCAGAAATCAACAGGTACCATATCCTTGCATACTTGGCTTCTATCCCCAGCAAACAAGCTTCTCTCAAAATTACAAAAATACCTCCCTCAGTCTCTGAATAGCCAATATTCATTCACTGCAGAGTATGGAGAAGAGCTGATTTTATAGTTTGTGCTCATGGGGAGTAGGTTTTCAAAGAGGGAATGTGTGCTAGGAAACTTTCCACTGGTTATCATTCTCCACTGGTTAAAGGACAGACTGATAAAGATTAATTAATTAGAAAATTCATTTAGAAATTACAACCACTACTAAAGAGATACAAGATTTCTTACAAAGTAAGCTGCATTGTATGAGCCCAACTTCAAATACATCTATGGTAACAACAATTTCTCTAATGTTCAAAGTTAGACACCTTAGAAATTAGATTTAAAATCTGTTGCCATTTAAGACAAATCCCAGGACTACTGCAGCAACCACATCATTTTAGTGCTGGGAGAACATATGGTGTGCTGCAGCAGGAAATACACCCACGGTATTTGAAGAGAGCCCTTGCAGAGCCAAGCACTTCCAAACCAGACACATATTTTATCTAATGCGGCTAAAGCCAGGAGTTGGCATCATAGAAACAATAGCTCCTCCCAGAGATTTAGAAATCCTGCAAGTCAGACAGCAAATCAAAAGCTGAACAATCCCCAGCCAGGTCTCAAAGATCTTGTCAACCTAAGTGCACTGATCCACCATATCTCTACCTGTTAGTCTGATACTCTCTGGACTTTGACTGAAGCACCATCCAAGCCACCTGCCATGAAGCTTTTCAGTGGAAACCCTGAAGGTTATAACCATATTTTATAAAACCCTTTTAGGATCAGGTCCAGCTCTGCTTTGTGGACATATACATGTTATGAGAATGCCAGTCCTCCTGACACATTCACTTCCGCTTCCTTTGGCTGAGGGAACCAAAGCCCTCCGAGCAGAGTAAGTTTTAATTATGCCTATTTTATTCCTTAGTCTCAAACGAGTAACAAAAGGACCAGTTTCCTGAAGAAGACAGGTTTCTTATAAAGAAGGCTGCATATAAATGTAAGAGGCTTCCTAAGAATTTTACTAAAAATCATGTCAGTCCCATTCCACATTGTCTTTCAGCTGCATTCCATTTTCTCTGCATCCTGCTCATCATGGCTTCCCCAGGTAGTTAGCAAACCCATGCCAGTAGAAACTGCTAGAAAAGCATAGTGAAAAATATCTGCATAATATAAGTTGCAAGGCAGTAAAATATGAAGTTAAATAATAGAAAGAGATTAATTAAAATAAATAGGCAAGGGAGAATAGGTTTCCAGATCAGATCTGAAATGACACAGTTAACAATGAGAGACACAAAAGGTCTAACAAGCGATCTGCAGCAAGCAGAAAACTTGAGGAGCGAGAAATCAGTAAATTCATATTAAGATCACAGCCTAAGAGAAGCACATGGAAAGAGAGATATATCACTAGTAATATTTAGTGACATAAGAGCAACTAACATTACTATGTATGTGAAAAGACAAGCCATGGCATGGCATTCTGCAGCTACTTAGATGTTCATGCAGTAATCTGATGCACCTGCCTGGACACCTTGTTCTTCTGTTGCCTCTTCGTTTTATGCAGATATTTTCTTATCATAGGCTCCAGAAAACACAGAACTATTGCACGAGGACCACAGCTCAAGTATTAACTTGTAGCACACCTGCTACAACAAAGTCAAATAAGATACATGGCTGACAATGATTGCTGCAGGACAAATACTGCTTGGCAGATTTGCTGACCCCAAAGTACAACACTGAGATCAGAAAATGAAAATATGCATCTGGTAAAAGATTATCTGTGGGGAAAAAAAAAATAAAAAAAATTAGCAGCCAACAAAAAAACCCATACTTGTCTGATAAGGCATAGCTTATAAAAAGTATTAGCATGTGAAACACTGGTGTGAAAGTAGCCAGCACAATCTAAACTTCAATTCTTTTCCAAGAATTGTTATGCTTCAAGTGGTAAACAAACTTTTTTTTCCCTTGGAACTATTTATAACTTTAAGACCACCCAGTAAGAACACTACATTCAACCCTAAGGATGTCAAACCAACATTTGTTTTAGTAAGACTCCTCTGAGAGGCCTTCCTGCTTTCTTAACAAAAGTAACCACATTTTATTTCTAGGTGTCTTTGAGGTTACAGTGAAGTTAGGACAGCAATACAGAATCTCTTCCCATTAATTCTTTAACTGCACATCACTACAGTATCAGAGCTTCCTTGCACACAGAACAGCATGCTTGCACTTTAACTTCTGCTGTATAAAAGAGTATACAGAAATTATTATTTTGGGCTGAGAGAGGAAGGGATGACACTATCACAAATATATCTGTTATCTTAACATAATAAACACGAGAAAGATGCAATCTCACTACAGAAGAGAGAACCTTTACTGTTATTTTAAAATATTCCACAATGTCAGAAGACACAGCATGGCATACATCATCTGTAGAGGTTATGAAGAGACTTTATCCTAGGGAAGGCTCAAACTACAGGAAGTTTTGATTTTCAGATATTTCTTCCACTTGCAAAACCCCAGCACTTACTAAACATATTATATCTGGAATCTTTGACAAGAATATTATTAAAAACAAAGTCCCCTTGCAAACAGTCAGTCCTTTTCAGAGTTAAGCTAACCTGCTTCTTTAGCTTAGCCAGCAGGTAACCTACCAATTCCAACTCACATTAATACAAACTGCTGAAGTTTACAAGTTGTACCAGAAAATGCTATACTTGTGTTTCACTCCAAGTTGAAAGTCTCATGCAGGATTCCCCATCCCTACTTTTCTTCTGAACTATCAGCATCATAGTAACAAACATTTATTCTGCAAAGCAAGCATGCATGGCTCCTGTTAACAGTATTAAGGGCTCACCTCAGTAATGAGCAACACTATTAGCAGTCTCAAAGAAAGGTGGCATTACACTCTTCCCAAGGAAAATAACACGTTCCCTCTAAAATCAGGAAGAAGATTTCAGAGTTCTGTTTTCATCTGCTGCATAATAAATTGATTCTTTAAAGAGCCCACCTGTTAGAAATGCTGGATCTTCTATTTCAAAACCTGGCACTAAGCTGACAAAACACTTGACTGAGCCCCTCCAGCACAGTCAGGACCCCCTGACAGGCTGGGATGCAAGAGGAAAGCCACTACAGTACCATATTGCTCAGTGCTGTGTTCAGGAGCACACCATGACCTATTCTCCACAGCACCCTGGTCTTGGCTCTCAAGGGCTCTCTGCAAGTTTTGAGCTGCAAAGGGCTACTCCTGCAACCCACAGGAGACATCAAGTCTCAGCCACTGTTCCACCAGCCAGGTCTGGAAATCAGAGGAACCAGGCTGAGGCACAGTTACCTACCATTTCAAATCCAGCAATTACTTCCCTTTACACAGGGGTGGACAGAGGTGAGGATCCCTCTGACCAAGCCCACCTGCCTCTGTCACCAGTGCTCAGATGTGGGATTGGGGAGGAAGGAATAGCATCAAAGGAAGACCACTCTAGGGAACACAGACGCTAAGGAGAACAAGAATGCTCAGGTAATTATTAACAAGCCTGGACACTGAGTAAGCGGCGTTCCACAAGTAATTTCCTACTGCGCAACAATAAAAACCACACTACACTCCTTTGGACTCCAAGGCACTAAATAAGGACTAAACACAAGCAGAGAGAGCAAGATACCCCCTTACCCTCAAGGCTGTCTTGCTATGCCAGGACTGACACTCGGTCCATATAGTTGCCACCCCACCATTCCGTAGCAACGCAAGATTTCGGTCACCATAAATGTCAAAGACAGACTGCTTTCACTAACGAGAAATAGAGCGGCATCTTCTCATGCCTCTGCCAAGACCCACCAACACACAAACAGTGCTGTGAGAGTTATGTAACTCCTGAGGTTCACAAAGCAAAACATTAGAATCTCAAGGTTCTGATGAGAGGCTATATGCAAAATCCTTAAAAAGTAATTGCTGCTAATGAGTTCAATGATGGTTTCAGGTGCATATTTTCCTGAAAGAGTCATTACACTGCCTCTGTGTTTCTGTGGATACCCACTTCTTGCTGTGTTGCAGTATAACAGAGGCAATCTGGAAAGGGGTCGGGTGCAGAGAGAACAGCAGTGGAAGTCCACACAATCAGGTTCTGTCCTCAAATCTGACGATATGTCCCTATATGACCTTCCATGACCCAGTTATAAATTCCATGCCTCCATTTATGCTTTTATAAAATGATCACAGTTCAAAACGCTAAACAAAGATACTGGGAAGTTGCATCAGTTCTTTTGTTTCAGAGTTCAGGCTTTTTTTTCTGTTAAACTTAGATTAGATACTAACAGAAAGTTTGCCCTCAGAGGTATAACACTTCCTACTTGTACTCAGCTTGCTCCTGTACTGTTACCTTCATTACAACTGCCTTCATTAACCACTTTGAGGCCTTCCAAGAAGTTATCTATTTTCTCTTTACCAGGAGAGCTACTTACTGTAACAACCTCCCAGAGAACCAGGGGGAAGTATTAGATTGTTGTCCCATTTAATCACACTTCTTTCTTCCTTCCAACAGTTCCACAGGACTGTTGCACAGCAAGAGCAGCACGGGGAGCAAGGATCACACTCAGCATACATTGACCACAGACATCCTGTGTTCTCCTGTGCACAAACAGAAGGGATGGAGAGCACTTCCCTTATGGAAAAAACAATATGCACCTGTAAAAGCTGATCCAAATCCACTTTACTGCACCTGATTAAGGCAGCACTTATGAAAAATGGAGCAGGAATAGCAGCCATCAGCCAACCAAACCAAATATACCAAATTTAATGGAAACATTTCATATTTGGAAAGCTCATCTCATATCATCTATCTCCTTTGGACACAAACTAGACATACAACACCCCAGGACTCGTTCTCTTTAAATTCAGTGTAATCACTTGCTGAATCAGTGAATCAGGTCTTATTGCTGCCTATGAGTTAAAGTTTTATTTTCCAAAACACAAAAACACTTGCACAGGAAGACCTACACAAGGCACAGAAGAGCTATAAGCCTAACCTACCAACACGTACATATATTATTATTATTCTAAAAAAAAAAAATAAAAAACAACAACAACAAAAAAAACCCCACACACACATACACAGAACAGCTAGTGCCTTTTATAGTTCCGGTAAACATTTGCTTCAACTACCTTAAAAAGAACATTATTTCAAAGTATAATGCAACACCTTTTTAAAATACTATTATTTAAACCTACAAAACATAATAGATTATACATTAGTATTTTATCTCATTGCTCTCTAATTTTGAACTATATTTGGTGTTACAGACAATGAACTAAATTTGCTTTTTCTGTTAAACGTTCCAAATTTAGCAATGGAACTCAAGGAAGAAAAAAATATTACTGTATTTACTCTCAATACAAACGAATTAACCTATCAACATAAAAGCATGCAAGTTCTCACAGCATATAAAGGATTTGTATTAGTGACAATTTAAGAAGTTTATCCTTTTAGAGCAGCTCATTTCCTGAATTAGACATTCTGAGTGAACTTCTTTGTACTGAACTAAGTTAAGCCACTTTCCATGTGCCAGGCAATAAAACCAAGTGTTGGACCATCTACCAATGTTTGAAGAAAAGCCACCAAAAAAAGGCTCATTAGTGTTGGAAAGGAAATATTTACTGTATAGAAGTGTAGAACATCCAACTTACCACGCAAAAATAGATCCTCTATGCACCTTGGAATATAACACAAATATGTATTAAAATTCTTGCATGCAACACTTCTGCTCAATGCCACACATTTACTTTTCTACCAACTCAAAAGGTACTTTAATTATTTTGCAACTGAGATCTGTCCATGCTTTCATCTGTTTTACCCAGAATAGCTTGTTAATTCACTGTTCAGTTTCCACATACAAGCCAGAAGCTACAGAAGGAAGTAGCATGACAGAAAAACACACATTTAGGCAACACAGCACTTACTTCCTTAAAAGGTCTCTCAATTTATTTTTCTAAAGCTGCTAAATCTACCCACTTGAGACTATCAAGATGAGAATTTACACAAGGAGTGCAAGCTATTTGTTTAGAGATTCTCACAGTCATATTAAAATTATATTTGAGCTTAAAAACAAAAATTACAAATGGATTTTCACAAGTGGTCTAGAAGCTTGAGACTGACAAAAACTATGTATATCTGCATATGCATAAACAGGGTTATAAGGAACACTTGATTTAGACAGTAGAAGAACTGTAAGCAGTGCTTTATAGCACAGAGAGGCCTCTCTGGGATACACCAGTCAACTGAAGTTGTTTAAAAGGAAGTCATCAGTGCAGTAACATTGCAGAAGCTGATTTCCTGTGTCATTCTAACGCTTCATAAGCTAGTTATTGTAAATAAGTTCCTTAAAACACCAAAATAACTCGTTACAGCCAGAAAAATGACTAGAGAATCTCTATGGAAGCTAGTATTTTTCAGATGAAGAACCATAACTGGAACTGCAAATGCTTTAACTCCTTGTTATTTCTGTATTAAACAGTACTGATCGAGTACATACTGTCTAGAATACTGATGAAATGCCTCACTAGCATCTTTAGCTTTATGCTACAGATTTTCAGACAGCCTTCTGGTTACAAAGTTACCAAAAGGGCTGGTCCCAGAATATACCTTCATGCAAAAGGATTTGGGGAAGACATCAGCTAGGGGAACTTTCATTTTGAAAATATTTATTTGAAAATTAATACATCCATATATAAGAAAAATTACTCCAGAAGGCAAAAATATGCCTTAAATATTTAAGGTTCAAAACCTGCTCAGAGCCTAAGCCTCTGAACTAAAGGAGGGATCTAATTTTCTACCTGCTTGTTACGGAAGCTTCCAACCAGAAACATCAGATTTTAAATACTGTCAGAGATTAAATATATTTATGTACTTATAATGCCCTTTTATTCTATTCAAAGCCAAAATCACTACGAAAACATCACAATGTTCTTCAGTTACCACTTCTACATTTGGTTTCCTTACTTTTTTGTGTCTCCCTTTTTCTCCCATCTCCCTCATGACTGCCACCATACTGTACTTTCCTTTTTGCACTGCAGATTTTTGTTAGAAGTTTATTTGCTTTATTTCTCCTGAATTATTTTCTCTTCCTAACAAATAAACTTTCTAGATAAATAGAATACACACGATTTGGAGGGCAAACTGTTACCAGCCATCACTCTGATATAGTCGCAACATGCCTTAGCAAGAAACTGCTTCCTGCTTTTCTACGAACAGCGATTCAGAACTTGAGATTCCTGAATGCTGTCATCTTTCTTAAATGCTTCAAGAAAAGGATACTTACTCTCCACATAGCTACATTCACCATCAGGGAGTCAAAACCCAGCCAGGTGAGCTTTTCCCCCTTTTCCCCTTTCTCCCCCCTCTTCAGGAATCCCTAAAGACATTGAAGAAAAGTTTTCCTCAAAAAATCAGCATGACTGAAATTTTACCAGAATTATTCTCAGCTTAAGTAAAAAAGACAAAACAAAATTCCTGTATTTTCATATATATATAAAAATAAACTGTGTGTATATATATATATATATATATATATATATATATATATATAGTTTGAATACAGCAAAATTAGGAGTGGGAGATTACTTTCCTGTTTAAGTCAGTAAAGAATATAAACCTTAACATTGAGAACATCATTCTGTCTCCTATTACAATCACTATAAATTGTCAGTGCCAGCACTCAGAATAGTCTGACAAACCTATTCCACCTCAGTAGCACAACTCAGAGTGGGTAACAGCACACGGTAATTTTACCACTATGGAGCACATAGCTTTTTCCACAGAAAAAAAAGAAATCCCTCCAGATTCAAAGTGGCTGAACTGAACTAGCTACATGCTACCAGGTAAATTGCAATGTGTAGCTACTTGTGAAGTATTTTAACATTCATTTCATAGCCAGGTTCTCTATTCTGGTCTGTTTTTTAAATAAAATTCTCAATTATATTAAACACAGAGATTTGGTATCGTATATTGGTTAAGCCTCTTCCTTTCCTTTTCTCCCTTCCCACCCCACAATACCCACACACCCAAATCTCATAACCCAGTGCCCTGTGTCATATTGCCTAATCCGGCAGTGTCCCCACCACAGGCACTGGCAGTATAATCTGTTCAGTAGTCCAACTGGATAGCAGATGGCTTCGTATCAAGTGCTGATTAAAAAAACCACCTTCATCAAACATTTTAAAAAATTCATAGTTTTATCAATACATTTACCATTTTTACTGAGTAAATGTAGAATATGTGTAAAATACAAGCGAAGTATATACATTTTTCAAAGCTACTGTACAAGACTGCATTAGGAATTTTAGAATTCCAGCTTCCTTTCAAAAGGGATAAACACAGCTGTACAAAGATAAAACAGACCCCACCAATCCCACATCCAGCTGACCTTGATTCTTGAGGTGAAAATGAGCTACCAAATTTAAAAAAAAAAAAAAAAAGAAAAGGAAATGCCACCCCAAATGACCAGATGGGAATTTGCTCAAGTGTTGTGTTTATTTGGTTTGTTTAATGGAAGTATGAAAAGACAAGTTTTATGACTGAAGAAAAAAAATGATGTAACTGAAGATCCTCTGCACCTTTCTGACATAGGGAAAAGTCAGGAGAAGGAGACACGTCAAAACTTGTGCTGCAATTACCATACTCATGTATTTGTCATATTTCCCATGAGTAAAACCAAATGAACCTCGCCTCTTAGAAGCATTTATATCAGCAGCTTTCTCTGGGTGGAGCAAACAACTCGGAAGCATAAATAGACATTAACTCATACTACCTCATATACCACAAAAAAAAAAAAAAACAAAAAACAAAAAAACCCCTCGAAAATATGGCTTGTTAGAGCAGTTTTAATTCAAATATCTCATGAAAAAAAATCACTTCATATTATTAAAGATGTGCTACATATTTGCTGCTCCATAACTAAAAAAACAGTAAGATAGCTTACCAGCAATGATGATACCAAACACATTAGTAACCCGTATTAAACACTTATCACAGGTGATCTAGTATTAGAGTCAATAAGTTCACTCTATTTGATGTCTAGTAAAGTTTCTTTGCCTTTCCCCTTCAAATTTTTTACAAAAAAAAAAAAAAGCTGAGTTTCAGCATCTCTGGATGCTTCTGCATCCAGATCAGTATGACTAAATACGCAGACTTATAGTCACGTGATGAAATCCTGAAAAAATAATAAGAGTAAATTGTGCTTAAAGTAGCTTCACAAAAGCAGACTTAAAAGGCCAAAAAGCACTGGCAATGTATGGGAGAAAAAAAAACCCGACCGGTGGAGAGACGCTACAACCAACGGAGCCTCTTCCAGCAAGAGAGACCCGGTGTGCAATCACTGTTGTAGGATGTTCGAGCCGGGCAGGCGGCGAGAGGCACAGATTGCCATTTTGAAACACCGCCTGACGCCCGCACGGCGGTGCCAGCCCACGGGCAGCCCGCTGCCCCCGCACGCCGCTCACGGCAGCGCTGCGGACCCGCAGCACCGCGGTTCCCTCGGCCCCGCCGGGACCCGCACGCCGAGGAGGACCCGGCGCGGGTCCCGAGCTCCTCCGGGATGTCACCGGGGTGCGGGGCCCCTTCCGCTCCCCGCGCCGCTGCGGCGGCGGCGGCCCCGGCGGAGCGCGGTGCGGGGCCGCCCGGCACCCGCGCCCCACGTGCGGCGCGTCCGCCCCGGCCACCGCCGCCCCGGGGCCCGTCCGCGGCCCCCGGAGGGAGCCCCGCCGCCGGGAAGCCGTGCGGAAACCCGGGATACCGGGTTGGAGCCGGCTGCACGGAGAGACTCGGGGGCCCTCGCGCCTCGCTCGCCCCCACCCCAGCCCTGGGAGGTCTCCGGGATGTGACTCATGATAAATAAATACTGGTCGGGGGGAGGGGGGGGAGGGAAAAAAAATAAAAAAAAAAAAAAAGAAAAAGACACACCCTCGGAGCCGGACTGACATAATAACCCCCTCCCTTCCCCTCTGGAGCGGGGGAAGGGAAGCCTGGCCGTTCAGCTGGGAAAGTTGAAAGAAAAGGCAAACCCGAGGGACCGGCTGCGGGGCGGGAGCCGTGGCGAGGGCAGCCAGGCGCCGCTGCCCCTCGGGCGGCTCCGGCCCCGCCGTCCGCACCGGAGAGCCGAGCCCCGCCGAGCGCCGCCGCCGGCCCCGGGTGCGCTGCCCCGCCGCCCCTCACCTGGATGTAGTTGTTTTCGCAGTAGTCGGCGACTCGAGTGAGGTTCTGGTAGCTCTCGAGCAAAGCCCGCTTGCCAGAAGGGATTTCCTCCTCTAGCAACATCTGCAACTCTGCCATTTTCCACCCCTCCGCATCGCTTCCTCTTGCATTAAAGAGACAGCGGCAGCGCCGGGCTCGCAACCCGCCTGGTATTGTGGGATTCCTCCTCGCCTCGCTTTCGTGAACGCTCGCTTTCCCCACCCATCCTTCCCCCTCCGAGGGGAGGGGAGGAAAAAAAAAAAAAAAAAGAAAAAAAAAAAGTCAAACCAAGAAAGAAGAGGAAAATCCCGCCCTCGCTGTGCGAAGGCGGCCGGGAGTTGTAGGCAGGGCTGGCCGCATGCGCGGGGCGGCCGCCGGTCATGGGCACCGCCCGCGGGCCGGACGGACATGGCGGGGCCCGGAGTGATCCGGCCTGGCCGGCTCCTGCGGCGGGAGGACAGCAGCCGGACTGCCCTTCTGGGAGCCCAGGGACCAGGGGAGACAGTGATGTCCCTCCCCCGCCCCGCTCAGAAAACCCCCTGGCCTCACAGTGCTGCCCGGAGGCAGCGCCTCTGCAGGAGAGCCAGAAGGGTCTGGCAGGGAAGCACTCCTGTGGTTTTCTGGCCGTCTGGCCGGCTAGAAGTTTGGAAGATCACAGAATCAGTTAGGCTGGGAAAGGTCTCTGACCTATAAATGAACCTATAACCTCCAACCTATTAACTGTACACCACCATGTCAACCAGACCACAGCCCTAAATGCCACATCCAGTGTTTCCTTAAGCACCTCCGGGGAGTAGTGACACCATCACCTCCCTGGGCAGACCATTCCAAAGATGAGAAAAGACTGGTAGGATGTTAGAGGGATCATGGTTTGGGGCAACTGGTCCCTTCCAGAGAGTTTCCCCCCTGAGCGGGAGGGAGAAGTACTGAATCCAGGCTGTATAGATCTTCATCAAGGCCTGCTCAGTATAACTACTAACTATTAGTATTGCCTGGATTTAGGTTCCTAAGAAGAGCTTAAATACTTGGCTGAGATAAATACAGTATTCCTGCCATTCATTTACCTCAGTTGTTAATCATTGTTGAGGGCCTCCTCTGGCTGTTTACAAAGGTATAGAAGACAAAGGTCTGGTGATTACTTAGTACAATCTTCCTTCCCTGTGTTTTCTGTAAACAAAATAATGATTCTGCAATGGTGCTGGAAAAGAAGCCAGTAACAGCAGGTGACTGCTCTGCTGGGATGTCTGTGCCTGCTTTTGCAATGAGTAACAGGCCCAGAAGAAGCCATCTCCAAGGCTCCACTGTTCATGCAATGTTCTGTGTGTCTGCAGTCACAAGCACAAACACAGTTAGTCCTTGCATTTTAGTAGTTGCCCCAGAGAAATGCACACAGTGGTAAAAAGCCAGCATGTTTCAGAAAAAACGCAGTCTCAAGTACATTATAGTAAGAGGAGACTGCTTCACCTCTGCATAATCGTGAGACATTTTACACGTTCTCTGTAGTCTGTCTCCTGTTTGCAGTATTTTCTGGTCAGGATGCTTTGGTGTTCTTGCTGCTGTCTCTAAATCAAGGTGGAGAGGGGAAAAAATAGATCTCCCTTCACCTCTGAGGTTAGCAAAGTCCAGCATCTCAGCCCAGAACTGTCAAAACAAAGATGAAAGGTAGGGAGCCTGGAAAGGACCGGTGGGCCTGGGAAACTCTTTGCAGCTGCAGTTATAAAAAATATCCCCTGTGTGGGAACAACAAGACAGTTACCAAGAAAAGTACTTGATAGCTCTTTGAGGAGCTTGGTACGTTTTGGTACGTCTTTTGGTACGTTTGCTGCACTTGCTGTGGTATAAAAATACACCTACATTGCTATCTTCTAATGGTTAATTTACTTGGCAGCTTAGCAAAATTGTTTCCAAAGGGTTTCACTTGCCCTCTCTTTAAGGCAGCATGTAATTTCCAATAAAACACTTTATTTTGGATTCATTTTAGTGTAAAATATTTCAATTTGTTTGCATTGAGATATTGGCAAGCTTTAAATGTGTCCCAGGGCAAGTGTGATCAGAACCCTCCTTGGGCACTGGCTTCTCCTTGTTTCCAGTGCTGATTTCTCCTTGTTTCCACCTACATATTAACACAAAGACAAATTCAATTTCTCTATTCACTTTGGCTGCAAATTGTTTAACACCCATTAGCTTGGATGAGTCTGTAATTGCCTACAGGTCACAGAGTGGCTTCATGGAAGCTGTTAACATCCTCAAACGTTGCACAATTGTTGTTGGCTCTTCCTAAGATGTTATAGCTGCCCCTGTAAAAGAAATTACAGATGTGCAGGGCCTTGCCCATCAGCTTTTTTAGGTATGAGAAAAATGAGTGGCATGTGTTTTGCTAAATGTATTGCGCTTCACTTCGGTGGGCAAACTTGTCCTGCAAGCCCATGGGAGGACAGCTGCTGAGCAGGCAGTGGGGGCTCCCAGGAGATGCATCCACCTGGTGCAGTAGAGCAGTGGCTCCAGGAGGGCTTGCAGCCTCATGCCCTGCTGCGACTCTCGACCTGAAACGCCTTGCACAGACCCCACCAAGTGTACTTCTAAATGTTCTCACAACTCAAGGAGGCCTTGGAGGAGCACATGAAAGGTCGCCACCTTGTGACAGCTGCGTTGGGGCTTTTCTGCAGCTGCCGTGGCACTGCCAGGGATAGACCTGATAAACAGACTGGCTCCAGGTCCACTCCTGCAGGACCTCTCAGCTGGATGCCATACAGCCATGGCAGTGCTGCTGTGAGGGCCACACCATGCAAGATGTACTGAGTTGTGCTGTGGATATGCTCAACTGATTAGATCAGCAGGTCTTACTAGCTTCTCCCCCATGCTAGCCCTCCTTTCTAAATGACTCTCTGCAGGGTCCTTTGAGTGTATTTGCAGGGTGTTCCTGATGTCTGAAGCTTTCAGAGGGTGCATTGACTCAGGTGCAATAGATCAAAGCTGGCTCCATGAGTCTGCATGGTGTGTACACCAAGTGATTCCAAAGCACCTGAAAGAGTGCAAATCTAGCAGAACCAGTGCTGAGCCACAATCAATAAACCTTGGGCTTGAGCTGACATTTGTAGAAGATAATAGTGTGCATCTAAACTGCATTCACTCGGGTTTATTTTCAGAAATTATTTTACTCTGTTGATTTTTTAATTTTGGTTTAGTTTGTTGGGTTTGGGTTTTTTTTGCTCTGTCACACTTTCTCATTGCACCAGGCAATAAACTGCTGATTAGAAAAAAAAACAAAACAAAACCTACCTTACACAAGATACTTTGAATGTGCAAAAGAGCTGGGAATTAAAGTTTTCCTGGCTTGGACTGCTGAACTGGCAGAGGAAGACATATAATTATGTCCATCAATCTCCAACCTAAACAATCACACAAATGAGATCCTACCAAGAGTAAAATGTGCTTATATATCTCTCAGTGTCTCAACTTTACATCTGAGATTTTCTCCTCCTCAGTGGGGCATGATGATCTCCAGGGACAATCCCACTTTTCTGGGACAATAGGCCACTTTTGGCTGGTAAAGAAAAATGTGACTATATTCTAAGTGCTAGAGCAGCAGCAAAGTAGCAGTATCACAGCAACTTCTCCTGCACTGTAATTTGTGTAGCTCTGTAACTGTCTGTTCCCCTTCCTTGGCCATAGATTGGCATGTGTCTTTGTTTTTCCCTTGGGAACGAACAGTACTTGCTTCAGTAGTGCTGATTGGAAAATAACCCTTTATTTTTTGTTGGACCATTTCTCAGCTGGATTGATTCCTGATTCGGTTGTTTAGCTGCACAAGCATTTCTGACAGGGCAGTGGAAAGGGAGATGGGGGAATCTAAGGGGGCAGCTGGAAGCACAGAGGACACAGGGCTTGTTCAGATCAGCTACATCAGCTCTGCTGCCAAATGCCGAGTCTTGTAAGAAAATTTTTGTTGATTGCAATGATAGTTACACAAGTATGGCTGTACTAAGACAGGCCTGTGTGAATACTTGACGCTTTTAAGGTTTATTTTTCCTGGTACCAAAATTTGCTTTTCAGGTATTTCCTCCGCCAGTTTAATAGGTGCACAAGAAGGTGCACAGCTGTATTGGGTTATTTCCTTTGCTTTAGCAGAGAGCCTTGTTTAAGAACCAGAATAATTTCTCATATTGATATTTCAGTTATCATCACAGGTTGTTTGAGTATTGCAGAGATGAATGGAGCTGTTCCTGCATTTTGGAGACAATTTGTTACGCACTCTGCATTCTCATGGTCACTTCTGCGTGCCATTTTTCCCAATTAATATTTTTAAGGTTTTCATCACAGTTGTTAACAGCTGGAGGTGCTGCCTCCTGGCTTGCCAGGGGAACAGGGGTGTTTGGGGCAGGACTGCATCCCTGGGTTGGTCGGGGACCCCAGCACAGCCCCCTGGCAGTTGCTAGGCAGCCACAATCTCTGTGCAGCAGAGCCAGCACAGCCAGCCATTGCTAGGCAGCCTGAGCTGCTGGGGAGCACAGAAGTAATAAGATTCAAAATTGCAGCTTCAAGAATGCGCAAGATAAGAGTGGCAAAAAAGAAATAGTTTTACTGTATTTTGACATGACCTTTCTCCTCTAATATATTTTCACTTGCAGGATTTGCCTTCTGTCTCAACTTCATTTTTCATAAAACTCTCTCCTCTTCATCCTTCCTGCATGCTTATCTTCTCTCCTCAGCAGTACTCTGGTTTCAGCAATCCACCTTTTCTGTCACCTCCACTGCCCTTTTCTCCATCTGTCACCTCAGTTGTTCTCCTCCCGTGTACCACTGGATCCCTTGTTCCTTTGGCCTCTTTAATTGTGGTTTTCATTCCTGCATCTTTCTCAGCTCAGCCTCTGGCCATCAGGTTGTCTCCTGATGTTTTCTTTCCACTTTTACTGCATCAAGGAATTCCTCTCCTATTTTCCATTCCCAGCTCCCACTCTAGGTCCCTTCTGCTGCTGTTACTTCCAGCTGCCCACCACAAATAGGCTTATCTTTTTTAATCCCTCAAAATATTGCCGAGGCATCCACTGTCCTAAGAACATGGGAAAAATGGGGGATCTAGGCCCTGATGGTGCAGCCAGATATATGCAGAACCTCAGACAGCCCATTTCTTTCTCCTAGACCTACCAGGGAAGATGGCTATTGTGTGACAAATAACAAGATGATTTGCTTCTCACACCACTAACAAATGGAGCTAAACTGTTTTGTTATAAAAACATTTTGAGGAAGGGCTGACTTTAGAGCAACCACTTAAAGCAGGAGGTGGACTTCTGGCAGTAATCCTTTTTATTAGCATTTTTAAAAATTCTTTTATTTTATGGCTTTGGAAAGGTAATTTAAATATGAAAAGAGACATATTATTGCAAGGGGTAGGCATGGAGTGAAAGTCAGCTTTTTGAATAGACCCATGCAGGTTTGGCATACTCATTAGAGGGTAGGTTGGGATTTCCTGAGTTTAGCTGTTTGTTAGAATAGCTGTTTGTTGGAAGATGGCAATCCTTTAAAATGGAAGAATTTCTTTGATATGTATATATGAAATAAAAATTTTCCTGGGAAAGGCTTTTTACCCTATATAGAGCTTCTGGTCAAAAACAGGTAGAGAGACACCTTGTCCAGGAAAAAGAAATAATTGCTTAATTAACAGTGAAAGGGAATATAGCAGACCCAAAGACAAGTCTCCTGTGACTCTAAACTGAAAGCAGGCACTGAAAGGGTAGATGGCCCATATCAGCAGTGTCCTATTTGTTCAGCTCTTTGGAGTGAGCATCCCTAACAGGAAGAAAAACACTGCTTAAGGTCTTGGAAAATGTTTTGAAGTCTGAAAACCCCTTTAGCACAGTTTCTGTTCTGTTTTGTACTGCTTGATAAGGCTATGAGAATAGCACAAACAAAAATGTTCCTGGAAGAATGCATATAGAGCTACCCCAGGCTTAATGAGACTCACTGGCTCAGACATTGTTTGCAGAGCTGTAGCTGCTTTCTTGAGAAGCAGAGACTAAGATGGCTTTGCAAATTCATGCAGCTCTGCAAATGATGCCTTGAGACCACTGCCTAGTACTGAACAGAGTTAAATAAGCTCTTTTGGACTACATTTACTGCATACAGAACTCAAGTGTCTCTGGTGTTCCTTGGAGCAGCTCCACTATCTGTGTTTTTCTCTTCTCCATCAATTCCCAGACTCCTATGATCCCAGATAATGATAGCTGATTGTACTGTGCTATCAGCTTGTTTATCCACATCTCAGAATTGATTACTTCACGCTCCTGGCTATACCTAACTTACCCTATATATACCCAGAATAATTTCTTTCCTGTCGTCAGTACTTAGTTTCTGTGTTTGGTGCAGCAGATGAATAAAACCAGAAAACAGTAAGCATCTGTGTTTCAGAGCCAACATCTGAGCTATCTCTGTGGATTTTTTTAACAATTAAAATTATTTATCTAAGTCCATTTTTATCCTTACAAAAATGAAAGGTTTATCAAAATGTGCTTAGCATAATGCAAAGCTTTAAAAGAATGTATTATTGTGAAGATAATCTAGTTGCACAATTGCAGTTTTTCATTGTATATGAGGAAATCTGAGCATGGATAGGAATTACTTTTATGTTCTTTCTATTTAAAAGATTGGTGTTTTTCTAAGCACCACTGGGTTTTTTTTATGCAGATTAAAAGCATTCGTATTCTGTACTGATTAATTGGTGTGCCTCTTTTGCATTTAAATATATACTTCATTGAATTGCAGTTTTCCATCACAAAGCAGAAAAGAAAAAAATAATTAAATGATAACATCATGCTACTACAGAAGGAGTGCTATTTCCCCAATAAAAATAAATATTTGACAGCAATTTTGCAGTGATAGTATTACCAAGCACAGTATTTGGATGGCAAAATAGGGGACAACATAATAGTTTTTTTTCAGCAAGTGAAAACACATTACAGTTCTTGGGTCTGTTCCAGCTCCCAATGAAACAGTAAAGCTTCAACTGGAAGCAGTGCTGAGTCTGTAGGGTAGAGCAGTATTTGAAAAGGACCATCTTCAATAGCACTGAAGGCAAAAGGGATCAGACTGGATGCACAGCAACCTTCAGATGCAGCTGTATACTAGAAAATCACTTTCACACTAAGATAACATTGACATCCTCCTTGGTATTGTCCCAGTCAGAGCTCAAACACAGACTGTGCAAAAATGAGTGTAAAAAGTCATCACACATAGACTGAGGCTATTGTCTGTTGGGAACATTTAAAAATAAATCAGGGCACCTAGTGCATTCCAACAAAATTTAAAAGATAACCTTTGGATATTCAAAACAAATGGGGGGATGGGGGGGGGGGTGTTCCTGTTACTTTTCATTACATAATAGGAACAATCTCTTGTGCCTCTGAGACTGATTACATCTCAAACTTAGTTTAGATATTAATCAATCTCAGCAACCACTTCTTGTTTCCTGTAGCATAATGTGGTAAAAATTGTCTTTTAATTACCACTAATGAAAGTTACCTGCAGTGAAAGGGAGTATATACCACTGGAAAATTACTTGGTTCAGAGGGCAGTAAATGCAAATACGAACAATCTTAATGATGCACAGGCACAATTAGAAGTGAATATGTAAATTACTGATGACAGCTTCCTGCTGTGTTCAACTATTTGCTGTCTCCATTAGCTATGAATATTTCAATTTATTTGGTCATAACCATAATAATTCTCCAGTATCTATCTGGCCAGTGTGTTTCCTAAAGGGTTGGAGACTTTTTAAACAGTGTAATTTAACAAATACATAATTATTCAGTATTAAAATATTTCTAACATTCTTTAAAATAATTCTGAATGTGAGGTGGATAATTATGCAGGCCATCACTTCCCTTTAAATGTCTGACTCTTCATTCTGTATATGACAAGTTTGTACTTCTCAAAATGTCTTCAATATGTAAGGTAGATCCTATCTAGGTTTTTACACCAATTGAAAGATGTCCCACAAATAGATATCTTATATGCTAAGAAAAAAAAGACTCATGCTGTTCTGACTGAAAAAGAGATCAAGATGTTGTTTTACATGGAAGATGTATTATAGAGCTCTCACTATACCATGTGTGAAATTTGAAGTTGTTTCCCCTTGTAAAGCTTTGCTTCTAGTTGTTTGTACGTTTCTCAGTCTTAATGTAGCCCAAGTAGCACATATTTCTATTCCAGACTTTATTTTTCCCCTCCAAGGAATTAGTGAGACAGAAAGAAGAAGGTGAAATGCTTTCTGTAGCATCATTACAAATATTTCAGCCAAGAGGTTACACCCCCAGAAGCTCTGTTTTGAATGAGGAAGGTAGTTAGCAGAAGGTAGTTTCAGGGCCATACCTCCTGCTCTTCCTGAAAAACTTGACAGCATTTGGTGAATTCCTGAAGTTTTAGAACTAATAAATATGCATATCTCAATAGAGTTTATAAGAGCTAGAATTTATCCACTGAGGAACTGGGATGTCCTGATAATGTTCCACTGTGCATTGCAAGGGTCAAGGGATTTTCTCTGCACTTTTTTTTTTTTTTTCATAGAGTATCACTGTGATGGATAATGGCATAGAGAGAGTGTATCTCCTGGCATCTGGAATATAACAGTATGATGAATTCTGGGAGAAGAAATAGTGGAGGAACTTGCAGGGGCCATATAGAAGGGGCATGTACAGGTGGAAAGGGGAGAAGAGGAAGAAAAGGTAAAGAGGAGCTATGATGAGATTGAAGGTTGTTTAGATATGTGGTGTCTGATCATAGCAGAGAACAGGTGAGCTGAGGAAAGCACTAAAGAACTACAAACACTTCCCACACAGGATAGAGACTTGGACTCAGGACCTTTTTTTTCTCTTATTTTCTCACAATAGCCAAAAAATTCACAGCAATCTGTGGACTACAGTCTACAATAATTGCCAATTACTCCTTCTGTGTAAAGGTCATTTGCTGTAGATCTGAAAAATTAAATCTTGATGTTGGTACTTATGTTGGGCAAACACCAAACTTTTAGCAAGTTTAAACAATGTATCAGCCAGTTAACCACCTAGGAGTGCCATAGTCTCATATGATCTTACCAACCTCATACTTGGCTGGGTATCATCATATAAACTACTAAAGGGGCCAGGTCCTTTTTATCCTAAAAAACTTGTTGAAACAGGTTCTCTTTTGAAAACTCCTTTGGTTTCCAGTGAAAGACAAAGAATGTTTTGTACAAAAAAGGTGAGTTGAATATCTTTTCTCAAGAGACTAATACATGTAATTTTGAATTATTTTTATTTTGTGGCCAAAAGGTTCCTTATCTCATTTCAGAGAACAGAATTCAGTATTCAAATGCTTTCTTGTTCTGCATTAGGAAAAGAGCAGCACATCTGACACAGTGCCTCATTCAAAGATACTATGTCTTCATAACTGAAAAAACCTCATTTCAGTAACCTCTTTAAGTATTATTTACAATAGCCTCCTGCTATAATAGTCTATTAGAACAATAAAATTTCTATAAAGTGATTTTCCTTTACAGTTCTGTGGTGGATATAAACTACATGAACTTGTAACCCAAGCCTGTAGCTGACGCTGATCCATTGCTGCAGATCAGCTGAAAGCTGGGAGGTGTTGGCTAAGGCAGCAGTGAAGCCAGTCCCAACCCTGGCACCTTCCATGTTAGTAAGAGTTAGCAAAGGACTATGTGAATATTGTGTATTAACTGTGCATAACTAAGATACTAATAGGAGGTTATCCAGTACATATGTTAAATATGGCAAAATTGTCCTCTCTACTTTATATCCAGCTTTTTATACACTCTAATTTTAAATGTACCTGCAGAAAACAGCCTGGAGCTTCCAATCCATCCAGCTGTGAGACTGTTCCACAGTCTGCTATGATACTGGACAACTTGTGCAATGCTAAGGATGACACTACCATATAACTTTTCATAGATTTGCATAGAAATGTACTTTTCAAAGGTTTAGCGAAGCCACAGGGGAATATATTTATTTATAAGTGCCTAGGAATAAGGGTCACAGCAACAATCTAACAATTTATGTATTATGTTGCTAGTGTTTATTCACAAAATAGACAGTATAATTTATGCTATCTAATGCAAAACCATTTTTTGTATAAAATGTTTTAATCAAATAAAGGGAAATGTTGAGAGAAGGTCAATGAAGCTGGTGAAAGGGCTGGAGAACAAGTCTTACGAGGGGAAGCTGAGGGAGCTGGGATTATTTAGCCTGGAGAAAAGGAGGCTCAGGGGAGACTTTGCAACTCTCTACAATTACCTGAAAGGAGGTTGTATCCAAGTGGGGGCTGTCTCTTCTCCCAGGTAACAAATGACAGGATGAGAAAAAATGGCCTCAAGTTGCACCAGGAGATGTTAAGATTGGATATTAGGAAAAAACTTTTTCACTGAGAGGGTGGTTAGGCCTTGGAAAAGGTTGCCCAGGGACCTGGTGGAATCACTTCAGTAAGGAACATGGTAGAGCTGGGTTAATTGTTGTACTTGATGATATTAGAAGTCTTTTGCAACCTTAACAATTCTAGGATTCTAAGTAATTTTTATTCGTATGCAGAGTAATACCAAAACTATTATATCAATTTCAAATTAATGCCTTAATTTATGTTGGAAATCTCACAATAGCAGGCTGGATTTTGTCTGTTCCTCCCCCTCCTCCCTTTGCCAAGCAGATTTCTCCTATCATTTGTCTTCTGAATTTGTGTAGGAAAACTTCAAAATAATGATAGGATATGTTTTGCCCTCAGATGGCATGTATTTATATATTAAAGCAATATACCACTATTTGATAGATCTCATATTTCTTACCCTACTCTGCTAGTAGGAATAGATTTAGTCACAAGAGGGTTTATTTTCATATGGATCAGTAATCTGAAATCTAAAATCAGGACATAGAAGCAATAAGTCTCTGATTTTAGCTGGAGGGTTGGTATGAATTTCTTCCTTCTCACTATTCCTGACATTTAGAAATCTGGTTTGATATTTGATTATATTACTCAATAATTAATCCAGAATAATTTAGCACATCTCCTACCACTTAAAGTTGTTTTGCTCAATCATTTCTCAGGCTTGTAGAAAGGAAAGTTCAGAAATTTGAACACTATGAAACATACTGCCACATCTGTTATACAGGGAGGGCCATGTTACATGATGAAAGAATTAATCCTGTCTATCTACTTAATACAGATGCTTCTGACACATCTGACTTTTGTGTGGGGTAAATGGATAAATGTGTCTACCTCATAAATATCCTGCTCCAGTAGGACAGAAATACCTGTTACAGTATTGCCAAAGTGCTCCAGCTAATCTGTGGGAGCCTGGCTCTTCAGGGCAGTGTAACTAACCCCAGGCATAATCCCAGCTGCACAATGACCTGGGAGATTTGCTCAGACATCTGCATCTAGGTAAGAGGCTTGTGCTAGGATGGTTTCATGGCCAAGATTTGGCCATCCTCACACTGCCCCACCATGAGCTTTCACTTTCTTTTACTACAATTATTTAAAATGTGTTTCTCAAGTCATTCCAAATCACTTTTCAATACCTCTTTTCAATGATGTAAAATATCCAGACCCATTGATTTGGGGACTTAACCTGTTTCTTTGTACCTTCAAGTTTCCCATTTTGAGACATGTTTTCAATATCTGTGGGGGAAAATGTAGTAATTGTATAATTTTTGTGCATATTTATTCTGTTATCATTGATTTCCTATACCAGTTAGCCACACATTCGTTAATGAAATATATTACAATGATGCTTTGGTGATGCAGATTACAGAATCCAGCAACCATGAAACTCTTTCACAATGATTTAGAAAAAATCCATCCATGAGTCCTACTGTGAGTACAAATCTGAGTCAGGAAATAAGGGGAATGGCAGGTGGCAGGAGAATAAACCACAAGACCAGAATTCCTGACAGCCAAAGGCTTATAAACATACATAGGACTTAATTTTATTATTATAAAATCAGTAGAATGCTTGGGATGTAGAGCTTGAAGGTGTGCAGTCAACACAACTGCTATTTTATCTTCAAAAGACACTTTTGGGCTGTGGTTACAGTGGTTTGGTCTTTAAGTTGTGAATGTCATTTGTTCCTTCCTCTGTCCCATGCACAATTTTGGATTCATTAATGCAGGATAAAGGGGGAACTGTAGTGGGAGTGGATTCAGAAGGTTTATGCAGCCATGTGAGCTATAGCACAACCCACCTAATCCATGGGATGATCCTGCCTGCAGTACTGCATCCTCTGGGGTCCTGACTGCAGGAAAGACATGGACCTATTAGAGCAGGTCTGGAGGAGGCCATGAAAATGTCAGAGAGAGGGAATAACTCTCTTATGAGGAAAGGCTGAGTGAGCTGGGGTTGTTCAGCCTAGAGAAGAGAAGGCTCCAGAGAGACCTTGTTATCCCTTTGGTTGGAGACCTTTCCTTGTCCCTTTAAAAGGGACATACATTTTACCAGGACCTGTTACAGTAGGACAAGGAGTAGTTTTTAAACAAAAAGGTGTTGGATTTGGACTACATACAAGGAAGACATTTTTTACAAAAAAAATGAGTGGTGAAACATAGGAACAGGTTGCCCAGAGAGCTGGTAGCTGCTCCAACCCTGAAAACATTGAAGGGGCTCTGAGCAACCTGATCTAGCTGCAGATGTGCCAGCTCATTGCAGTGGGTTTGGACAAGATGACATTTAAAGGTCTCTTACAACCCAAATTATTCTATGATTTTACCAATAGCTCATAATGTACTCATCAGTTTCATATAGAACATCACTACTTTATCTTGTATGTACAAATATACATATATACATACTTGGTCATTGCACTTTTCCCGCTATTGCAAACTACAAATGCATTCTCCAAATATTTAACTATTTTTTAACTTTTTGAAAAAGAAAGTGAGTAAATAGTGTCTACAGTACATTTATCATGACATAGACTCTGGAATAGAGAATATGACTATCATGTTCAAAAGCTTTAATCACAGTATTTAAAACCCATCTTTTTGTTTACATTAAAAGGAAAAACAAGGGAGATCTAGTTATCTGCATCTTCTACAATTAGATCTTCTTAAATAAGCACATACAGTTGAATCACATCCAAGAATTTTAAATGAGCCAGCAAAGAGTGTTATGGATTGTTAATATTCATTCTCAGACAGTTTTCAAACATTGGAGAAGTTCCAGAGCACTGAAAGAGAGCAAAGGTTGTGCCAATATTGAAAAGAGATATATAGGTATTATACTCTTATCAACTTAATATCGATCCCAAGTATATGGCAGAATGACTAACAGAAGATCCCACAAGAAAAAATTTAAAGAACAATTTAATTAATGTAAATCAATAGGAATGTACGGAGAAATATACATATTCTTAGGATAACTCTATATCCTTTGGTGTGAGAATACAAATTGAATAGATAAATGTGTTGTAGAAGTGTATTTATATTCTGTAAAATATCTAACATAATAAAACTTGGAGAAACTACAATTAAAAATTAAAAATAAATAATTATTTTAATAGAAAATTATTGTGGTGCATATTAAACTTTTAAAAAGACTGATAAGACTTCAAAAGTGGTCATAAAGGATATATTAATCTTGACTCCTTGTTGGTTAACTTATTTTGATTAGCCTCCAAGAGAACAATAAAATCACTGCTGATAAAATTCCCACAAAGGACAGTGATAAAGACAGAGACAAGTAATTAAAAGAACAGACTGATATGATAGAACAATCTGATAAGGTACTTTCACAAACAATAAAACTGATTGCAGCCCAGTGTTGTTCCCACCACTCCAAACAAAAGCTTTAAGAGTACACACTTACAACAGGGGTCCTTGACTACAAGTAGGGTAAGAAGATCCTGTGCTTTGAGGCCTTCACCCACCTGTATATCCAAAAAGACCAATGAATTCTGGACATAAGAGTGAGAATATTGAGTTTGGAGAAGGCAATACTTCAGTCTTCCACTGCCTCTGACATAAATACAAGTACCTAGTAGTATCAATCATTCACAAAAGATGTCAAAATATTGGAAAGAAATAGCACTGAAGGAGTGAAATCACTGGAGCAAAAACATTAAATTAAATTCTAAATAAAAGAAATCCAGGAGCTGCTGGATTTCTATTTTTACAGGTTTGTAGGATTGTTGAAGAACCCTTCAGGAGGATAGCAGGGAGCTTAGTAATCTAGTAGACATAGCTGCATAAGGATTAAAAACTGGTATTTTTAATATTTTGCATGGCATTTTAATATTATGCTGAGCATATTTTGCTGTTGTATTTCTTTTGCATGGCAAAATGTCATATTAATATTTGATTTCAGGATGTGTTAAAAGTAATCTCTCTAACACTGAAGACTGGGGCTCTTAACAGGTACATCTTTGGTTGGAGACTCATAATGCCTCCCAAACTGCCCTCTGCCCTCTGTTAGATAACTCGGTGTGACAGATTCCAATGTAATTATTGTCACAGTGATGTGGCCATCCAGATCCCTTTATCTGTATCACACCTTTAAATACTTCTCTTTAGGTGCATTCAGAGACTTCTGAGGATTCAAAGATAATTTTCATTTTTGTATAGCTAAATTGTCTCTATTTCTTGGGTTATTTTTAAAAGCCAACAGTAATTTAGTTAGAAATACATTCAGCAAGCTCTTTGATTTTTTTTTTCCAGTTTTTGGGAAACAAAACCTGACAGCTCTCTTTCCTCGTTAACCTATCGTTTACAGAAGCTTTGATATAAAGTTTCTTATGGTGAACATATGTTATAGTGATCAGAATGCTTTAGAGCTAAGAAAAGTGAAAAAAAAAATATAGACACTTGATTTCCTCACTTTTCACCCATTCTATTAATTCATACAATATTTTTCTGCTTAAGAATACTCAGTAAAATAATTAATTTTTGTTTTGAATGGCAAAACCCATGAGGTTCTAAAATTGAGATGTTGTACATTGTTGTAGTTCACCCATCTACCCCATCTAAGTGAACTGGACAGGCCTTATCACCCCAAATCTGTGAAGCAAAGACAATGCTTTTATTTCAGTTGAGCAGAAATGATCTAACAGTATAAACTGAAATAGCTCCTGAATGTCAAACTTCTTTTCCAATAAAGCTTCCCAGATAAATTTTGTTAGAAATGTCTCGCTGCAAACGTGATCTGAATATGAGAGTGAAAAGTCCATGATTCATAACTGGAAAGTGTCTAGCTGGCACTGATTTCTACAGAAGTCTGATCTTTACTATGACTGGTACAGCAAAAGAGCTGGGTGCTTGTGGGGATTGCAATGAAGTGGGGGCTCTGTGCTGAGACACCCAATTGAACTCAGTCTTAAGCCTTCTGAGAGCTTGTTGGAGGACTCACTCCAGTAATTCACCAACCTGTTGAATTAGGTTTTTGAAAGCTGTTGACCAAAACTGTGGTGGTACATTTTTTGCCTGGATAAATAGACACAATGATAAACACAAGCCTGAAAATACTTAAGGTGTTTGTCAGTTATATACCAGGCTCTGCACACTAGTAAGTAAATGTGCTTCATGAAAAATGTCATTAAAATCATCAAATTTTCACAAAGTCATTTTTCAGACTTGCTAGAAAGAATAACATAATTTTCTTGCTAGAATTTTAAAAGTGCAAGAATAAAGTAAGGGTGCTTCATTTTTTTCCTCTTTCCAGATACTGAAAAGAAAATACCACAATAGCTGTGTGGCTATAAATATGCCATTGCATAAGCACATTAATATGATACAGACACAGATTTTGTTTGCCATTCCCAAGAGGCAAATTACACAGGGATAGCCTTCTAAAACTTTAGCAGCAGTGTCTGAGAAGACAAGAAGCACAAATGTCAAAACAGGAAAAATGTACCAGACACAGTTCAATTTTTCAGAGTCAAATTCTTACTCATTTGCATCATGAAAATGTGTAACACCATAAATATTCCCAAATCAATCAAGTAATTCCAAATTTATATCACTGTAAATGACAGCACAATTCGACCTCCAGAAATTGTGTATTCTACTGAAGGGAAAGGATTAAGTATTTATTATGAGCTGTCTTCTGATGTTTATAATAAGACACGGTTTGTCATTGCTGCAAGATGAATCTACGTGCTTTTCAAAGCTCAGTTTATGGCTCTGTAAGGGAATGGGATTTTTAGAATGTTCTTTCTAGAATATGCAAAATCTGAACAATTCTCTTATAACTATCTGCTGGCTCTACAAGAATAATACCTTGAGGCAGTAAGGAAAACTGAACTTTATTAAAAATTTCACTGAAGAGATGAATGGCTTGGAGAAAAAAAAAAGAGGGGCTTAAGGCACAATATGGCACTGCATTTTTCTTTAGAACCTACAAAGATACAAACCTGTAAAGGGTTTTACTTCATAAGTGCTGTATGCTTCAATGCAAAGTCAAATGCTGCTGAATGTCTTTGGAAGTATGATCATATTTTGTTCTTCAAAGAGCATTTTATGAAACTGATCTATGCTTATAGTCTTGTTACTCAATCTACTTTTTCAAAATAGGTGTGAAGTGGGGGAACATGGCAGACAACAAAAACACAGGTTGAAATATTGATCACTGAAAGACCTGAGAAACCTGAATTGAATAGCTCAAAAGAGATTTGAAATGGGATCTGTTACCTTCAATGCCTTTGACAAGGAGGAAGATAATCCTTAGGCAAAGAAGCTGCCATTAATAATAGTTAAAAATAATTCCGTTACTTAATCCCAAACTGTGAAATGAATGGATATTTCTAGTTGAGTTATTAAGGGGTGTAACTGAACCTCACAAGGAAACTTCTATCGCCAAAAGCATTTGTGTCAAACTAGTCCTTTGCCCAAAGGGCTTTTACTGAGGAACAGGGATTGGCCTACATAAGTGAAGAAATTTCAATCACTGTTTTTGCCATATTCATGGTAAGCAAATAGTTGTCTTTATCCAGAGCTGTTGGTTTTGACACAAATATCCTTCATGATTTCATTAAAAAATCCTCTAAGTAAATATTATTTGGAACATTAGCCTTTCTACAATAAACAGTGGAGAAAGTTGCTCCTTACAAAAAACCCTTCCCTTCTTAGACAACATCTTTCCATTCTTCATCAGCATGTAGATTTGACTGAGAAATTGTAATGCTAATTTCATTCTTCATAATTATGACTATTAGGTTTTAAATAATTCATTTTTCCTCCCTGCTGGATTACATACTTCAAAAAGTAAGGCTTGCTAAAATTACATGCTCTTGGATCTGGTAGCTTACAGAACTTGCTCATAATGCATATGAGACTATGGTCCACTTTCTTGAGAACTATTTTTAAAGTATTCTGTAAAATACACTGCTGTGATTCAGACCCTTGAGGGAGCAGTAGGCATAACTGGTTCCAGCTTCAGCTTCTCACTCGCATAATTTAACTGGCTCCTTTGTCCCTCAAGTAAAAGGAAGGTGCTCTTCAAGCTGAGCTGGGGTATAGCTTAGCTCTGGAAGCAACTGCTAGAAAACTAATGCAGTAGGATATAAATGAAAATTATACAAAGGGAGAGTGGCTGCTCACAAATGGCACAACATGATGATTGTAAGGTAGATCCACACATCAGACTTTGATAGACTATCCTGTGGCATAGCAGCACTGAACTTGATAACCATCCTTAATGCACCTGAGAAGGATATGTCCAAGGTTACACTCAAAATCATGCTCATCTGCCTTTTTTTCCCAGAGATCCCCTAAATGTATTCCTTCAGCAGCTACAATAGCATGCTTCCATACAAGATTTTATGTGTCTCAATGCTGCCAGGAATGTCTCATATTAGCAATTCACAGGTTCTCCATAAGGAGTTTGTGAAACACCAAGTGAAGAGGAAAGTGAGGACTGCAAACCACTCAGACATGTCGAGTGTCATGCACTGCACTCACTGCCAAATCACGCTGGTAGCAGAGTGCCATGGTCTCTCCTCTCTTGCATCTCAGCTGATGTGCATCATTGGTCCCAGAGTTTGGCTTCTCATATATTGGAGCATAAAAAAAATAAGAGCAAGTCATACTTACTTTGGAAACTGCTCTTGTGCAACAATAGAAACACAGCCGAGTTTAGCACATGCATCATAATTAGATTTTGCAAGCATGTAATATAATTTTGTTCCCTAAAGAATGGAGCCTAGGTCCTCCTTGAGATAAAGCTGCAGATCCATTCATGGCTGGCTGCGAGAGATGAGAGGTTCTCCTTTATTAGCTATACTCCATATTTAATTATTGTTAACTCTTCATGGAAGTCACAGCACTGAGAATGCAAAATATACATAAAGACATCTATTAACAATGCTAATTAGTATTAAATATTAGCATTAAAATTAACTAGTCATTTGTGATATGTTCTCCCAAAATGTTCTTCCGTGCTCAAAATTTCCCTCTCATTTACTGTTTCATGCTTGTCTCAGAGAGTGATGGTACCGATTATTTTGGGTTACTTCAATTACCTCATTCTGGATCTGCAGATCTTACACCCTCACACATCTTCAGTTCAAAGAGGGCAGCTTCTCTTTCTGCACACAGCCATTAAATAGGTTGTCATTTGCATCTCTTCTAAAGCCTACTTCCAGTGAAAGTCAGGGGACATTCATTATAAAAATGCAGACTGCATTTCTCTTAAATCAATTAAAAGGCAAACATCATTATAGATTGTCTTGGATAAACAGAATTTACACATCAGCTGGCCTAACAAAAGGCTCCTAATTTTTGTATTACTTTTGAAATTAACTCCTTGCATACTCAAAGAATACAGGGACCCATTTATCTTCAAAAAGCATTTCCCTTTGATCTGAGCTTCTGTCATTCCTACCTTCATTGGTGAAAAAAGATGACAGATCTTAGTATGAAGCTCACAAGTGCTTTAGAAATCTAGCACTCAAAATGAAAAATGCAGAGTAATAATTCTGTAGCATTTAGGAGTGGAGCAGCGCTCATAACACGGGTTCATCGTTTGCCCAGTGTGGGGAATCCTATCTGAACTCCTCTGGAAGTGTCAGCTTCCCTCCAGCGAAGCTGTCCCCAGGCCAGCTGGCTGCTGACCTTGTAGAATGTACTAGCTCAGCAGAGCTGGAGTTGATCTGCTCTAATTCCCTCTCTCTGGAGCTTTTCTTTCCCACCAGAGGGCATACACTGTGAGCACACTACTGCCTTCAGAGGAATTTAAAATATATATTGTGTACTAGATAAATGAACTGAATTGAATGCCAAGGTTTTGTACTCAATTCCATTCAATGGGGCTGTTAATTCAGTCTGTTGCTCACTGGGTGAATTATTTCATTTGCTACAAAAGCAGTTGGTTTAGCATACTTTTGTTTGACTTTGCAGAATGCTGGATGCGCAGTGCTTTTGAATAAGGCCATTCATTTATTTAGCTACGGAGCTAACTGGTAGTACTGTGCTGGTATTCACACACATTTCTGGATACCATGGAAATAGTTGCTCCCTGGGTTCTAGGCATGCCTAAAATTCTAATGTAAATAGGAGTCATTTAAAATACTTCAAAAAATGTGTCTACAGTGGTAATTTAGGTTAATTGTGCGGGACTAGGCGTGGGTTTGAGAGTGGCTGAGGAGGAGAGGCAGCAGCACAACAGGCTGCCAGGTGGTAGATGTCCTGAAGATAACTGAGGTCCGTAAAAAGGATGGATTATAGCACGTTTTGAAATTTTCATTTTCCTGTATTGCAGCAACACAAGGAGAGGAGAGAGCGGGTAGGAAGCGGAAGGAGAGAAGAATAAACTACGTTTCCCGGCGTGCCCCCGCGGCCTCGGGGAGGTGCGGGCGGAGCGAAGGGCAGGGAGCCGCTGTGGGAGACGTAACATGGGCGCCTGAGGCCGGGGCGGAGGTCCGGGTGGGCTGAGCGCGGGGCCGGGCGGGGGTGAGGGCGAGGCCGGTCCGAGGTGCGGGGCAGGCTGACCCGGCCCCGCCGGAGGGGAGGCGCGGGGACCGGGAACAGGGACGGGCTGAGGCTGGGTACGGCCCGGCACCTCCCAGCACCGCTCCCGTGCAGGTGGCTGCAGCGGGGCGCTGAGCTGTGCCGAGCCTGCCCCTCCGGACGCGGCCCGGCAGCCGAGCAGGAGGCGGTGAGGCGCCGGGGCCATGGCCGAGACCGGCTCTCTGCACGCCACGAGGTTCGAGGCGGCCGTGAAGGTGATCCAGAGCCTGCCCAAAAATGGTGAGAGCGGTGGGGGGGGGGTCCGGCGGCAGCGGCGCCATCGGGCCCGGCGGGCCCCGGGAGCGGGCAGGGCCCGGCGGGCCCCGGGGCGAGGCCGGGGCCGCGGGGGGAATCAGGGCAGCGGGGCCGCCCCGGCTGCGGATGGAGAACCGCTGGAAAGCTCGGCATTAGTGCTGCTCCCCGCCTCTCGGGGGAAGCGCCGGCTCGGGGCCTTCCGAGCCCTGCCGGGCGCTCTTCAGTCGGGCGCCTGGACCCGGGAATCCGTCAGCTCCCCGCGATTTCAGCCTTCCTGAAATCCTGAAGTTGATTCAACAAAGCTGTTACCGTGAGTTCCGCTCTGCTGAAAGAGTTAACAAAATGGAAAAGAAAAAAAGTCAGAATTTTAAAACAAGATTTATTATAGGTCTTTAAAAATTTGTTTATTGTATACATCGTTAATTCTGGTGTAAAGTAAAATCGGATGTTCTTGAGGTTCTGAGTAAAGGTCACTGTAAACTTCTAATGATTAGAATCCAGTCTCAAGCTACTTGATTTAATGGATCAGTTATGAATCTTCTCTGCCAGCTGTTAGAGTTTTTAAAATATTAAAAAAAATACATATTTTACCTGTACAAAAATGTGTTCCACAAAGGAAAAAGAAAAAACCAAATCAGGAGGCATGGTGAAAATGTTACGAGAAGTGTTGTCAAATACCTAAAATAAACAAAAACACTGCAGAAGGCTGTGTTTTTAGTTAATTGTGTTTGTTTGGTTTGGTTATTTTCTTGAGTTCTGGAGACTCTTGGTAAGGTACCATTTGTTTACAGTAAAGTGATTTGCAAGATACTTTGTTTATGGAGAGCTAAACCTGTCCCTTTAAACTGAGTGAAAGGACATGGGCTTTAAGTTACTTATTACCTTTTTTGTTCTAATTGTGGAGTTTGACCTTAGCAGTAGTAAAGGTTATAGTCCTTTAAACGCCATCTGAAGCTTTCTGTTTGTACAGTAAATGTTTTCGTGGTGCTGGTTCTCCATAGATGAGGTGAAGATGTTCTCTGTTGACTTACATTGCACTGCTGTGAATCAAGCTGTAACAGGCTGCAGGCTGTTTTCTCAGAGAACCACTAAGCTTGTAAAAAACATCACTAATATTCTTGATGACAGTTTAATTGTATTTTAAAATGTTTTCCCTAGGTTCATTCCAGCCAACGAATGAAATGATGCTCAAGTTCTATAGCTTTTATAAGCAAGCAACCCAAGGACCTTGTAACATTCCTCGACCTGGATTTTGGGATCCAATTGGTAGATACAAATGGTAACTTTTCTTGAGTTGTTGTTTTGAGTATTTTTTTAATGCTTGGAATGGAGATGTTTAGAAAAGTAGCATTTGGAGGAAGAAAACTCTAAACTCTTTTTTAAAATAAAAAGAACATTTACAACCTTTGATGCTTGAACTAGTTTGGTGTAGTATTCCAACTTTCTAACTCAGATAATTTATCACTTCTCAGAGTTTCAGGTGGAAATGTTCCCTTGGATTATACAGGTGGGCAGGTTTTTCTTGGGCAACCACCATCATGGTACCCCTGCAGTGTTTATCCCGTGTTGTAAAATGAAGTCTTAAGTGCTCTGAAGTGAGTGATGTGGATGAGTGTCTGGAGTTCTTTCTTCTTGAGTTTTCGTATGTGATGAGAGCCTGAAGTAAATAAGTGCTCACTGGCAACCACTAATAAAGCTTTGAGCTCTTGGTGGGCAGGTTGGGTTTATGTCTTTCTGGTTTGTCTGCTCAGTGGCAGGGCTTCCCACTATCTCTGGTTGCCTTGGCCTGGGAAGACTTCTGATTCACCAAATTGCTAAGTTCTCTTTGAAAAGCCAATGTGAATGTTTTGCTTATAATATTTTAATGATGATATATCCTGAAGAACAAATATTATTGCTGTCTTTGTGGTCATGGTGGTCTTGGAAATCTGTGGAATGATCCCTAGGACTCTTTTTTTGTCCTTCCTTCCTCCTTAGCCTCCCCAAGCCAGAGTGCAGGTGACTAGGGAAGTGAGCTTTCATCCACCTAATTGGTTGTAGCTGGAATGTGAGCCACCAGCCTTGGTAGTTTTCTATGAGTAGGACAAATATGCTGAAATGTCAAATCATGTGGAAGACTGAGGAAATGTTTTGTTGCAGTCTGTGTTTGACAGATTCCTTGTGCAATACTGATAAATTTGTTTAGAGTTTTCTGTCTTGAGGAGTTGGAGAAGGGAAGATTTTATTTAGGTCATATGTAGCTGCTGTGGTAACTATTTGCCTACTAGACTGATGTGTCTTTCCACAGTTGCTAAACTCACAAAGGACAGAGTTTTCCTGTAGCTTGTTCTACCTCAATGACAGCTGTTTGTAACTGCTGGCTGAAGTGTCTGGGCCTATTTTTTCTATAAAGCAGGGGATCTTAAACTCAACTTAATCAAGAGAGTCATGTGTGTGTCTTGTATCTGGGCTTATTTACAACTTACTGGGTACAATATCATAGGTAGTCAGTGAGGAACTCTTCAGTCCCCAGTCTGTTCAGTTTGTTGTTTCTTTTTCCACTGTGTGATTATCTTAGCAAATTATATATTTGTACTTAAAAAAATCTGTGAATTATTCTTGCATTTTACTTGTATCAGAGAAACTTTGGACATTACATAACTGACCTACTTAAGGCCAAGTTGAAAAAAATCCAGAACGCCCTGAATATACTGAAGGTGTATGTGACTTTCTTTCCTAGGGATGCTTGGAGTGCCTTGGGAAACATGTCCAAAGAAGAAGCCATGATAGCCTATGTTGATGAAATGAAAAAGGTGTGTTTGCTAATGAAGGGATTTTCTAAAAGAAGTGTTCCAGAAACAGAGAAATATGAGGAGCTCTTGCTGACTACTCATGCTGAAGCTCCAAATGTTAGCCCTTATGTGAATATTTCAGTACTGTGCTGTTTGTCCCATGGGGAGAAAAAAATTACATGTTCCTTCAAAAGCTATAGAATTTCTGTTGTTTTCAGAGAAACATGAGAGCTCTAGCTGATCTGATGCTTAAATGACAGCTAAAAAAAGTGAAATATTGAAATAATTGTAAAGGGGGAATTAAGGAAAAGAAACTGTACCACACACTGCCTCAGTTCTTAGAGCTGAGAAGAGGTAAGTGATCCTTATCCTAGAAAAGAGACTAAAACAACTTTCTAGAAGGACCTTAGGAGAAAAGGTGTCACTCATGACTGGAGACATGAATATAATCAAATATGTAAACTTAATAATTACCAATTTTTCAGGAAGAACTCAGCAACCTGAATTTTCTGTGCTTGTTGCAATTATATTCCATTAATATTATAGTTACATTCAAACTATTAGCATTGAGTAATGTGCTGTTTTCAAATAGATGTGTAATTTGTAAACAATCATATTAAGCAGGAATTGCAGCATTAACTGAAGTAAACAAAGTTGAAAGTTTCATGTCTTCTTAACTAACCCTTTCACTGCAGTCTTTTCACTAAAACTTTTAGAGATGACTTTCCAGTTTAAAGATTATTTGCTGTCAATCTGAAAAAAAGAATATTTGTAATATATTACTATAATGGGGTTTGAGTCAAGGGGAGAAAATTCTACTTCAAATACACTTGCTTTTTTCCTAAGCCGCTATCTTGACATCCAACTCTGAATCTGTTTAATGCGTGATACAACAAAAATTTTTACTAGGCAGGGAGCTGGAGTCTGATGTACTTTCTTTTTTTCCTGTACTATAAAACATTTTGGTAATTTAGTTCCTGCTGCTATGACTGTATCTGCTCTAAAATGAAAAATAAGCAGCTGCAGAAAACACAGAAGACCAAATACTGTTTGTTTGATTAAAAATCCCACTAAATTTTAATAATTCCTTTGAATGTGTGCCACAAGGTATAGTGCTTCATTCCAGATATGGGATTCAGTATGTGTTGATATTTCAGAAGATTACTTTATGGGTTTTTTTCAGTGCAGTACCTGGTTTGGTCAGGACACTAAAACCAAGTGAAGCTGCAGTGTTTTTTCTAAAAAAGCTCTAGTAAGCCTCCTGTGAAGAAGTCTGCTTCCTTGACCCTAATGAACCACAAGTATTCCGCTTCTTTGCGGATTACATGTCAGGATTGGAGAGCAAATGACTTTCTGCCTTGCTCAGCTTTGAAACTGGGGAATCTGTTTACCCTGCTTTGGTGCTGTTTCAGCTATCACATTTGGAATACTAGCTCCAGCTTTTCCATCCCAATTGATTCTACTTGCAATGTCAAGGGAAGTGCATTTCAAATGGATCCACTGCGTTGTTCTATCAGCATATACTGCACTAATCCTTGTGGATTTACTGTGGGCAGTCTGCTGTTGCTGCATAGGTATCCATGTCTGAGGGGGCAAAAACCCACTGGGATGATGGTATCCCAGGACTGTGTTTAAGGGTGTATAAGATGGCCATATTCCCCCAGCCCTGGGGCATTCCCTGGCTTTTGCACGTTGTGTTTTGGCTATACATGCATCAGATGACCCTGACACCAAAATTCCATATTTGCTTTGGGCTTTTGTTTCCCTCCTTAATGTGGTAACCTTGAAAATCACAGTTGAGGAATGTGTCTGGGTGAGGTTTTGATATGCTGATGAGAGATGACCAAACGTCTTATTTTTAGTTAAAATAAACAAAATGCACCTGAGCTCAGATTCACAGTTAGTTTGTTTCAGGTAGAATTTCTGAAATTTTTTTCACAATGCGGTTTAAACAAATTTGTTTACATTTCAGATATATTGTTTTATTATGTATTACAAATAATGTTAACACCTCATGCTAAGATATCACTTACGTGGTGTTTCTAATTTAAAACATGAGTATATATGAATTGTGTGGCATCCAAGGAAAACAGAAAATCAGGATACATAATAACTTATTTTTCACTTTCAAATTTTGAGATTGCATATTAGGCCTAGTGGCTATAATAAGCAAGCAGTTACTTTTGCTGGTGGAAGTATTTTCTCTTTTTGTGCTCGCCTAAAAGCTAGCAGCTGGAAAAATTCTAAGAATTGCTGTTAAGTAACACAGAATATATTGAGGTCTTTCTAGAATACATGAAGAGCAGTAATGTGTATACCTCATAGAAATGTATATATGAAACTGTTTACAGAGCTGACTATAGAAATAAATACATAACAAATACAAGCCTTATTCTAGAATAGGCTTCTTGTTTCTCTCAATGTTGTTGAAGTAAAAAAATCAGCAGTCACAAAACTGTTCAATCTCTGTTTCATATCCAGCTCTGTGTATCTGATTATTTCTCCCTAACAAAGACAGAATTAATTATGTACACTGAACAGATCAGAGAAGTGGCAATGAAAGTGCAGGTCAATAGAATTGTTGTTTCTTGGTATCCTTGACTGGTTTGCAAGTGTTGACTTGCTAGGTGTTAGCTTGCCTGGAGCTCCTGCTCTGTGCAGTAACGCTGCAGCTTTTGCTCCTGCTGGTGTGCTTGGTGCCTTTGAGCAGCATGTTCTGTGGCAGCCTGTGCCTTCATCTGTTGCCTTCTTGGTCCCCTTCAGGGGCAGGAGGTGTACTGGAGCTGTTTAGTGTGCTTCAGCCTGTGTTTTTGCATACAGCTATTGCCACTTTTAAAATACGGTAACTAAAAAAGTAGAGGATGAAAGAGGAACAAAGCTATTGGCAAAAAGCTTGTTTGAAAGGACTTAAACTAGAATGGGACAATACCGTGTGCTTTTAAAATAGTATCCAGCCGTGGAATCTCTTCTGTTTACTTTATTGTAGATTTGAGATTTTGCATTCCTGTCATATGAACAAAGGTATTGTTTTTGTAACTTAAAATGCAGAAATGCTCCAAATTACTTCAAGAGCAGAACTTGACTCTAGTTTTTTCTTCTTCTAAGTGGGTCTTTGTGCTGTCTCAGTTTTGTTATATTGTGTTTATTTGGGTATAGAAGGACCTAGTAGAGCACTTTTGATCTGCTCTTTACCTTCCATTGAAGGTGGCAGGGTTTGACAATATGAAGAATCTTCTAAGACTAAAAAAGTATTTCCATTTTATTTTCTCAGTGGAAAGACTTGTCTACAAAATAATTATATTGGCTAACAGCAGCCTGTTTAACTTTGGGATGGTTTAGTTCAAAATTGCAGAAATAATGGATTCTGTATAAAGGTGTGCTAATAAATGCTATGTCAAGGCTGTGTTTTAGTGTTGGTAAATGCATTAGCTCTCTCATCTCATCTTCACCTGAAAAAAAATTAATATAAGATTCTCGTTCAATAACTTAGTTTTATGTTGTTTCCCTGTAATTAAAAAGAAAGTTTTAAAAAAAATCAGAATAACAATTTTAATGACTTAGTGAAATGTTACTGAGTTTTACAATGACCAGCAGTTTCTAAAATCAGTTGAAATGAGTGAATGAATCATTGAAATGCTGTTTCATAAGATGCTTCATGTTTTGGACTTGTGCAGATTCTTGAGAGTATGCCAATGACGGACAAAGTTGAAGAGTTACTACAAGTAATAGGCCCATTCTATGAAATAGTAGAAGATAAAAAGAACAGAGGATCTGACCTAACATCAGGTTCGGACAAATAACTTTCTTTGTGCTACTAATAATCATAACTGTTTCTGGGGGCTTGTTTTCTGTAAAATATTTAAAAGCTAAATATTGCATCTCTCTGTTCATTCTCTTTACCATATGGCAGTTCGAATGGAGAAAGTCTCTAAGTATTTGGAAGGTAGGAATAATAAATTATCTGTAAATCCATCATTTCCATTGTTTTGGTGCTATAGAACTACTTGCTAACACTTGTGACTTCTGGGCTTGCCACCTCATTAGGCTGGGTTTTGTTTTATTTTACTTTTGAGGTGATTAGGTCCAGGAAGCTGCATGTTTATTCCTTGTCAGTGGGCTTTTTGAGCTGGTGAAGAAAGCCTGAAGAAAAGAGACTATTTAAAACAAAACAACTCTCCCAACCAAATCTAGTTTGTGCCTTTCCATTAAGAAAATGAACAACTAATGTGTACTGATACATTCTGATGTAGATGTGGATTGTCAAACTGAATACAGTTCTGGTAATCCAGCTCTGTCATCTAATCTAAAATTAAAAAAAAATTATCAATCAAACCCCATGTGTTTTAAACCATGTCTTCTCTTAATATATACAAGTTGTCTGAGGCTCAAGGTCATGAAGGGAATATTTAAACATTTTAGATTACTGACAGGTGGCAAACCCAGTGGTGTCACAGCTGCATAAAAACCAATGTGCTGATTTTTATTTAGCAATATCATTGTGAGAATGTTTTGATCATACCACTTACTATGTTACCGATAATGTGTTCATAAGGCTGTTGTATAAGTCTTAGAGTTGTTTAAATCTGGCTTAAAATGACATCTAAGAACTGAAATGCAACAGGACAAAACTTGAAACTGTTTTTAAAAACTAAATCCATTGCACAAATAAATTGGTTAATGTCCTTAAGAAGTATCAGGCAACTGGTTAATTGCCTTTTGTATGTGGCTTTTTTCCTCCCTACTTTAAAGGAATGTGGTTTTATTGTCAAGCCTCAGAGAAACAGAAATAATTTTTCATTGTTTTTTGGGGAAAACTAGTGGTAGAAGTTTTTACATGGCCATTTTGAAAGTGGGTGTGACTTTTTTTCTCAACGGAAGTTGTGCATACTTCATATGTGGGATGCAATATGTTTGCCTGTCAGCTGGATTGATGGGCAGGTAAGAGTATCAGTAGATTCAGGTCAGTGATCTGTGTAATAAGGATTTACTTAGACTTGGTGTCTGTGGCACAGTGCCAGAAGCCAGTTCTTTATAAAGTTACTTGTGTAGATACACAGAGAATCATAGAAGTTAAACTGTACCTGTTTCCATAACCAATCTAGCATACTTGTTTTTTAAAGAGGAAGTTTAAACATAATGCAGTGTTATTAAATGGAATAGCAGATTTCAGCTTTACCTTGTTTTGTCATTGTTGCAATAATTCTGGTGATATGTCGTCATTCATACCGCTTACAGGTGCAACATCTAATTAGGCCACAATAAATTAGGACAGAATTTTCACAAAGTCCTTGTATGTTACAACTTTGCCATTGCATTTAAGGTTTTAAAGCGCTTTCTTTGGTGCTCCTACCACTTCCCTGATTAAAAGTGAAGCTGGAAATAATTATTGTTGTTTGCAGTACAGGTATCAAAATATTTCACAGAAGTACAGAAGCATGGTTACCTTCAGTCTTTCAGATACACACTAAAGAATAGAACCAATGTGCCCAAGTCTGTGTCTGAGGTGATGTAGACACTGGTGACAGTACTGTTAAAAATTGACACACAGTTATGTTTTGATTGTGTGAATTTTTCCACTCATGTTTCTTTCCTCACCCCCCAGTGCCTAGTCTGTAAATTCTGTTGTGGAAGGTATGCTTTTCAGGGGCAGGCAGTTGGTATGTTCTGAAAACTAGGACCCTTTCTGTTGACTACCTTGCTTCATATTGTATCCCCATCTTCTGGTCCATTCTGTTTTGAGTTTGCCTTCCATTCTCCCATCAAACTTTAATCTGTATGCAGATCATTATCTAATCGTTTGAGAATTGTATGCCACTGCCTCAAAATCAGCAGTTTCTTGAATGAGTGGAAGAGAATTGTCTGTAAGCTCAGTGTACATCAGTTATGGCTTGAGTATTGTCTCTAGCAGATTAGCCTCAACAGAAAAGTATAGCCTTTCATAAATGCATTTCTAGTCTTTGTGGTTTCTTTGAAAATGTTAAATACAAACCATTGAAAATACTGCCTTTCTGAATCAATAGAGCCTGTGGCTCCTTAATAAAAAACACAGAAGTCTGACATGCCAGCATTGAAATAAATGACTTGTAACATCTACTAGAAAATGAGGACAAACTTACTGGATCCATGGGTTACAAACATCCAGAACTTAATGTGTTGGTAAAGAAAGAAGAATAGAGAATTCACTCCAACAGGCTGAGCAAATCTAAACAGAGTTATTTTGAAAACATGTAACCTGGGTAGTTTTTGGAAAGGTCACCCTGCAGCTGTATGAGAAGCTTGACTTCTCTGGAAAGCTGTGTCAGTAGTGTCTTTCTGACAAGTATGAAGTGCTTCTTTACAGACAAAGTAATTGACAAATTATTTTTGGGTGCATGAAATATTTGACATCAAAGAAGAAAGTGGGCTCTTAGCTGACATAGCACAGCAGAAGGGATGAGGTAAATCTTGCAGCGTGACAGAAAGACTCCTGTTTGTAGTTGCTGGAAGAGTAGAGAGACACACAAAGTGGATGGGTGCTTTAGAAGAGTAGCATTTTAACTTTTTTTGCACTAGCTAGTAAATGCACAAGAAATCTGTTGTCTAAGTCAATGTTTAAAAGGCAAAGAAGCTTCAAAACACCACTGCTCAGTAAATGTGTTTGGTTTAGAATGAGTATTCAAGCTTTCTTGTTGTGTAATAGCTGAAGAATCCAAAGGTGGGATAGGATTGGCACCCTAGTGATCTGATACGGGGTGGAAAACACTGAGAGTTTCAGAACCAATTCGTCCTTCAGAATGTTTATCTGAGAATGTTTGTGGATGTTTGCTTTTTTCAGAATGAGAGTAAATCCAAGGGGGGGCAAGGAAATCCATATCTGACAGGCTCCCACCCTAAGGTATCTGAACAACTAAGCAAAGTATCTGGAAATTGTTTCCAAGTTGTTTAGTAGAATTTTTGTGTATAATGTTTCTGCTTTGTGATAAGGCATTTAATCTGTTCTAAAATCCTACCAAATAAAGATGACCCTTTGCCTGCATACTGAGTAGTAGTGCTGTTAGTAAACCTTTTTGAAAACCAAGTGTTGCCTCCAGTAACAAGAAATTTGGTACTGCAGAGGCTCTAGGAAGTTTCAGCATTATAATCAATACTCTTAAACCTTGGCTTCCTAATGAGTGTTTCTCTCCCAAAAGCATTTCTCCCAGCTGCGTTGCAGTAGCATCGGATGAAGGTCTGTTAAAGCAAGGTGCTGTGCAGTGCTGCATATGCTGGTTTGGGGCAGAGCTGATGGCAGCACGGGCTGTTAAGGAGAAACCTGTGCAGGGCACTGCTTGTGTGAATGGCAGAAGCTGGCCCAGCTCACAGGCAGACACAGCTGTCTAACAATTTGCTTGGTGTCTTCTTGCATTCCATACAGGAGTTAGGTTTAAAAGACAATACTCACTGAGGTCTGTGTGCTTTTAGAACAAGCAAATACATGTAAACATTTCTATTTCAAAGGCAGTAGTTAGTACAGGACATAGAGTAGCTTTGAGTAAAGTGAGCCTGTTCCTAATTACTGTTTCCAGGAAGAAATACTTTTCTTAGTCTTAAAATACAACATATTTTCCAACTCCATTTCTTTAGACTGGTTTATATTTTCAAATAATTTTGTTTTCTCAAAGACCTTCTCAGGTTGTTTTCCACATCTTTGCTTTCTAATGGGGCATTTGATGGCTTTTTCTGCTCCTGTGTGAGCCTTTGCTCTGAAACACCGTTTGCTTCATAAGCTCACTTTTTCATGGCTGATTGACTTTAAAGAAACTTGCTTAACAAATTTCCTTCCCTTCCATCTTTCTTTACTAGGATTTTTACAGAACTCAATGTCGGTGAATCTTCCTAGTCATTCATAAGAAGGGGGAAAGAGCTAAAATGTGTTGCTCTGAACTGCAGTGCTTTACTAGGTTCTGTTAGTGGCTACACCACAATCAGGAGTGCATTGAGGCAGGAGGAGCTACTGGGTGTGTGGATGAGTGAGGTTTTTAAAATCTAATCCTTTAAACTTCTCTCCCCTTCTAGTTTCCAATTATAAATTAAGAGTTATAATCAAGGTTACAAATTATATTCAGACTAATGTGAAACTTACTGTGCAAATATTTTTTTGTTAAAATCTCAGTAGTTTAGCCGTCAGAAGTGTCTAGAACATTCTCTCCAGTACTTACTGCAGGATGGGATTATTATAGAAGATTAAGGGCTGGACCAGCAAGTGTCAGTGGAGTGTCTCAATGAGATGTGGAATCAATGTCTCAACAAGCCATGGCTTGTGTCCTGTTGCAATCTATACCTGCTTCAGGGTTTACACACCAAATCTCAGCCTCCTTTGTGAGTCAACTTCAAGCTGATGGCTTTATGTCAGTGCTATCTAGCAGTGCTGGAAATCAGGGCAGAGCATTAGTATAGCTCTAAGCCCGAGTATTTCAACAGCTCCCCTCTCATACAGAGTGATCAGAAAATACATTGCCACAGGGTGAGCAGCAAAGTATCTAAGTGTGAAAATGTAAGATTAAAAATTGTTTCTTTCTAAGTGGATGGAGCTATGAGAAGATTTCTTCAATGGAAAGAAAAGCCTGTCTGTATTGTGATTCATGCTGGTTTGAGTCAACATAACAGTTTTGGTGCATAATTGGTTGTTGAACTTGGATTTTTTTTTTCCTTCTAGCCAGACAAGATTTCCCTGCAGAAGGGAAAGTAAATATCAAAAGCTCTTCAGGTTTCATAATTGAGAAGATGTACCCACTTGCTATAAAATTGTGGTGGCTTATACTTCAGCTGTCTTACTGTAGTTAAGATCTTGTGATGAATGAACTGGAATCAGTATTTCTCAGAGTTCTGTTCTACAAAGACAAGCTACAAAGAAGCAGTGGATAGAGGTATGGGAGGCTGGGGAAGGACAGATGTAGGTGGTCATATCTTGATTGCTGTCAGAAAAGTGCCCAGTGGACATGGACTGGTGTTTCATGTTTAATTTTTTATAGCAAAAATAATTATAGCCTTTAAGACACATGGAAAAGCCATTTCCTTTACCTCTGAGGCTGTTTGATATGGGCTTTGTAAAAGGCAGTTCAGATGGTAGGGTTGGAACAGATGGCAGGAGAATATGGCCTTATTGTTATTTCATTTTTTTTTCTGGTACAGAAACAATTTTTTCTGTACAAAAACAATTTTTGATTCAGGCTACAATGTGCAACTCAGCTATGCGGCCTTGTGCTGTTTTCAAGCATAATTCAGTTTCCTTTATAGGGTTCTGAGTTCACTGTGCTCGCCTTTTGAATTTTCTGGGACAAAACTCGAGTGTAATAATGCTCCTTCCTCATTGCCATGCAAAGTGAAAGTTCCAAATGACAACTTTATCTCTTCTGCGCCGAAAAGAGCTTAGCAAGTTTTGCTCCTCCCTGAGGGAAGTAGTACCAGGCTTGGAGACATCCTGGAATGATGTTACTATGCTTTCAAGTTACAGCATCTAAGAAGCAGATGTTCTTCATTCTCACATGTTGGCTGAGGTGCTGACAGAAAGCTGGCAAAGGCTGGATCCATTGGTCTTGCTGCACATGCACCATGTTACTGAGCTGTGTGTGCTTGGTGGCCTGGACATCCAGGGGCCTTTGTGGAACTACCTGCCAGTGCTGGGAATGCCTGTGGAGCAGCTGCTGTTCTGCCTGGGCTTTTCTCTGCCAGGAAATCTCAGGCACGTTGTCTCTACTACAGAAGTCTGAGGAGCATCAGGGAGGAGGGAAGTGTATCCAAGTCAATCCCGGAACTTGGTATTCTAATTTATATGGGACATACTCTGAAAATCCTTGGGAAAAGGTACTGACGATATGGATGGAGATGAGAAATTCCTTAGATACTGAAAAGTGTAAAGGTCTGGGATGACTAGTCAGTAATCCTGAATACTGTACTTGTAAGTTAATATAAATGTCTGAGAAGTTGCTGTTTTCGGTTTGTTTTTATCCACAGACTATTGTTTTAATGTTTATTAGTGGTAAATAAAGATTTGAGTATTGTTGATTATATTGTTTTATTATATACAGAGGCATCTCTTGGAGTGTAACAGCTTGAAAAGCACAGAAGTAGAGGGAAGAATGCTGACAAAACAAGGCCATAGTCTTTTGGAGAATATTAAAAGAAAAATAAAAATGAGAAGAGGCTTTTTCTATTATAGTAAAGTTGGGAAGACTAAACCACAAAAAAAGGAAGTCTGGATAGAGGAAGATGTGGCTTCCCCAATATGTGTGCTTAGGGTGTACATTTTTCAGAGAACTTGCACCTAATGTACTTAATTTTAAAAGAAATAAAACCATGGTAGTTAAAATAATTATTTTTAGATTTTTTTTTTTAGTCTGTATTTCTGAGATGCTTCTAAAATATTTTTTTTTTCTTTTTTTTTGGTGATGGCTGCTTGTTTGAGTAGCGTAGAACAGATGTTACAGAGCAGGCTGGGCCCTTGGAAATTTTCTTTGTGGTGTCCTATATTAAAAAAAGAATGCAGGAAATGAAGGAATAGAAACTCTTGTTCTAGCTGAAGAGCTTATTGCTCCCATATGTACCCATTGTGTCTCATTGCAGTCACTCCTTGCAGGATTTTGGTACATCAAAATGAGGTGGGGATTTGTGTAACCCAGGTGTATTGGAAATGGCAGAACATGGTTGCACAAACTTGGAATTGAAGCAGGGAGCCTACTTGGATCAGCAACAAGCATGAAACATCAAGGGCTGATGGCCAGAAAATAATTATAGTTAGGTAGTGATGAAAACAATTTTGCACAGCATATAGACTACTTGAGACAACATGAACACCAGCGTGCAGAGAGATCCCTATACAAGGTGATACAAGTGTAGGTCATGGAAATAATCTTCTAGTGGTTAAGATTTTGCTGCTATTGAGCAGATAATAAAGTTATGGTATCTTATGAAAACACAATTTTTATTAAACAGGGTGTACACAGCTATTGAAATGTTTCATCATGTCTTTCATGTGCTGTTGTAGACTGGCTCCTGATCACTGGTATTGTCACAGCTTGTGAGAGGCTGTAGAACTTGTGTGGGGATGATTGTGTGGTGTACTGGGCTAACCATCAGTACAGCTCCAGCAGTGCATGTTAATTTTGTATGAGAATTACATGCCTATTCATAAAACAAAAATACAAGGCATTTGAGAAAAACCTGCTAGACAAGGTTCTCTTTGTGAAATGACTGTCAAGCTGGGGCAGATCTGCAGAGGCATCTAAGCTCTGAACTCCCATCTGGGTAACAAAAATGGCCTCGAAATAGGTGGAGAGTTAAAAATCATATTTTTTTGAAACTTAGCTGCATTATACAGGTCACTGAGGAGAATTGTCATGCTGCCTTTAAAGAAATATATTTAGAATGGCTTATAGGAGATCCCTTAATAGAGCTGACACTAGAAAATAAACATCTAGTGAAAGCTTGTAGCGAAGCTGCACGTCTGTTTTTCACATCCTTTCCATCTTGCCTTTATTTTGTTGTCAAATCCTCCTTCTTTCTATTTCAAGTTGTTACTGTTACACAGCTCCTACTATTTAGCACTAAAAACCCCAAACCCACACCCCAGGCTTTTACAGAATAGAACTCTTTCTGTGGATAAAAAGCATACAGCTTTGATTCAAAAAAATATCACACATCTCACAGTTTGATGTTGTATGTAGTGAGATGAAAAAAATAAGCAAAGAGGAATTCTATAGTATGAAAAGTAGGGCAACAGGACCAGCTACTGCATTTTGCATGCAGTTGAAGTGAATAGATGAAATAAAGGGGTGAGGGGTGGCTGGGTGGCATTAGCACAAACAAAGTAAAATTTTAAAAGCTTGTTTAACTTGAGTTATTCACACTGAGAATACACATTCCTTAGGGAACAGCCATTAACCTACTGGCATGGGATGTAGAAGTCCCTGCTAGTTGGCTCTGCTTAGTCTTTAAACCTGCCATGCCCAGGATTAAACTGATGATTGACCATCATGTCTGGTTCCTTAAGCAGATACTCAGAGCAAGGAGAATGGCAGCCAACCATGGATTTACCATGGTTGCAAAAGCAATTGGGGATGGACCTGATGAGGATAGAAGTGTAAGGATACTGAGGAAAAGCACACAATTAGGTAGGGCATTTCAGGTGGCCAAAATCTGTACACGGTTTTGTTCTTGGGAGTTTGCACCAAAGCAATTCCTCTTTGTGGTCTTTGGGAGCACTGTTGCTAAGAATGACTTTATGGAAGAAATACGATCCTGATGGATTTCAGTTATTCAGGTGTCCTATGATGTGATACCATGAATCTGTAATTGTTGATACATTCTCTCAGTTCCTCTTCTTAATTTAAATGTATGTGATATATCACTTAAAATTTTCCCCAAATGAATAATCTTACTGCAAGTAAGTGAAGAAAGAATGTGCCTGAATGTTCAAAAACATTCATTTCAAAAAGAAAAGTAAATCTTGGGAAAAACCTTATGATGTAGCTGGGGCTTTTTGCCGTATCTTTGGTAGGGTGAGGAGCTTTACAGTTTTAATTCGCCTTCACAGCTCAGTGTTCCTCCTGGTCTTGTCTTTCCTGTTTACTCCCAGGGCTGAGTAGGACACATGGATGGTTGTGTCCCCACCCCCTTGTTGTTAAAGGGAAGGGTGATCTGTGCCAAGGGGGCTGTGTCTGCCTAATGCTCGTGCTGTGAGGACATAGCTGCTGCCTTATCCTTCTTATGCTGCTGCTTCTCAGAAAAACGTCTTGAGTACTAGGATTTGCAATTAAGGAAAAAAACTTGTGATAAAAAAATGGAACTATGTTGGGATTTCTCTTTTGTGAAGCAAATTTCTGTGCAAATAAGTAGTGTCCTTCTACAAGGAGAAAATGAGCAGATGCTTATATTCTTGTAGTGTATAAGACAGACAATTGGTTTTCCAATTCTCATTTTACAATAAAGTAGGGTGTTTTAAATCTTCAGATAAGAGATGGATTAAATCAATCCAAAGTAGTGATGCAGGGTGCCCACAGAAACATTACCTTGCAATAAATAGAAGGTGAAATTAATATTTAATGTATTCATTGTTACGATACAATACATTATTTTACCTTTTTTTCTTTTTTTAAAGCGCTGTGGATAAGCTTTGGAAACTAGAGAAATGTGGGAAGGCTCTTCATTGGAAGGTTAAAGTAGAAAAAAGCCTTAGCTTTAAATTATCATGCAGCAAAGTAGTGAAGCTGGTTTGGCAGCTCCAGTGTAATTGGATATTATTTTGCTGTTTAACGTTAAGCTTAAATGTGAGAATTTATCTTTCAAGGTTCTGACAAGGGAACGTAGAAATTATGCAAATGAAATGCTGTGGTGACAATTAAAACAGTCAGATTTCAGCCTTGGAGCCAACATGTAAACTATAAAAGTGTCTCAAAGAAACTGTCCCCTCTTTGTACCTTTCTTCTCTGTCCTAACATAGGAGGGATAAATGATCATCAGGATGTATTTGACCATAACTTTTTTTTTTATAGGAGGTGGTAGAATTGTCCTTTATATACTAAATATTTTTAAAGAATCTTTACCTTTCAGTATTTTGTACAGTTACAGTAAATTGTGATCCTTGGAGTGATCAAAATATGGAAAACAAGGATTTGGTAGTTACTTTGTTTATTTCAATATTTATTTTTTAAATATTTATGAAAAAATGCTAAGTATATATATTAATTTCATCAGCCTTTTCTGAAATCAGAGAATTTCTTTCCATGTGTCATTTGTTAGGTAAAGATCTGTATAAACATGAGTCTTCTTACCATATTTTGCATCTGCCTAAATTACAACAGAAGATGTTTGGAATATTGTATTTACTTTATTCAGAATTCTGTTTTTCACATAATTGAATATAATGTTTCAAGATTTGCCTTTGAATTGTGAGCAGGTTTGAAGCATTTCAGCCCAAAAGGGAAATTCTATTGAAACAGTGACTTCTGGGTTTAAAAGAACATGGCCACATGAGTCCCAGCTATAGTTGTAACCTAAATACAGTAATAGGCTTGGTCTGAGACTACTTCTGAAAGTGGCTGCAGTCTCTTCCCTGGGGGCTGCATCAGAGTAATTGAAAATATCTGCAGCAGTAGTCAGGCACTCAAGTGATGGACCACAAAAGAGAAACATTAAACCAATAATAAAGACCTTACAGAAAATAAGCTGTCATTATTTGGTACATATTCTAATATGGGCATACTTTTGTAGAACTGTGACTGATAGGTTTAGGGGTGGTAGTGATGTTTGTTTCCTTTAAAATACATTTTTTTTTCTTTGCTTTTTTTCTTAGACCTTAGTAATGTAATGAATTCCACTCCAAATCTAAAAGCTGTCAATGGAAAAGCTGAAAGCAGTGATAGTGGAGCAGAATCAGAAGAAGAAGGACTTCGTGAAGAGGAAGAAAAAGAATTGCAAATAAATGGAAAGGGTAAGTTTTCAGGACATTGTATCTCTCAGAGTTGTTCTTAGCCAGCTAAGTGGCAGAAAATATCAAAGTATCATGAATGCTGTATTTTTTCAAGAGAATTAGATGTAAATACATGTGAATGCATATGTGAAAGATGTCTGTGTTTCAACCTAGGCTGTAAGAATTAAAACTAGTACAAATCTGCAAGCTATGCCATATGATTCTTGATTTGCTTAGCAAGTTCTGTCAAAAGGTTATCTAAATATCTATACCCTGCATTGTTTTGGCTTTTGTTGCCAGTGCTTTTTTTCTAAGAGTTATGAATGGGTACATGGCCTATAAGAGTGGAATTGAAAATTACTTTTTTTTCTTCACAGAAAATAAAAGCAGAACTTTCAGTGAGATTCATTTAGAGGGTCCATAAAGAACTGGATGCTGAAATAACAGCATCTAGTGAAAACCAAGTGAAATTACATATTTAGAATTCTATTCAGATGTCCTCCAAGGACATTAGGATTATTATTTAGTTTAGAAGAGATACCTACTTCAGATTTGCTTACTTATGTTTTAAGTATCTGCTCTTTATGCTTTTTACAAAAACAGAACAATCCACACAAATGGGAATATAGGAGCATTTACATGTTTTTTTCTGCAGATATATTATACCTACAGTCCATTAGCAGGCTAGCTGCTTGAAGAAATAGGGCTGGAGCTATTGGGTATAGAGCTTTCTCTTTGCTAAGTTGCCTTTTCTTTTACAGATTATAAGAATGTGAAACCCGAATCAGCGGCTGCTAAGGATTTGGAAGGTATTATTAGTAATGGCTGTTACAAGGACAGCTTTATCCCAGATATGCAGAATGGCATCCAGACCAAATCTGCCTTGAATGGCTTGAACCCAGATGAAGAAACAAATAAAATGGAGCCAAGCCTAGAAATAGCTCATAACGCTGCTCACCAAGGTATTGTCCTTCCAAGAGCATGTTTTCATTTGCACGTTTTTTTCATGAAAAATAGTCTTTTCTTGAAAACTTAAATCCCGGGATTCAGAGACTAGCAATGGTGTCTTTCAGTTGCAGAAATCTGAAGACAGAATACTAAAACTAATTAATTAATTCCAGTTAAAATTAAGGTTTTCTTTTAGTATCTCCTACAGAAAGAGAGATGAATTCAGAGACAGAGGGGCCTAAACCCACAGAAATAGAAGTGTTTTTTTATAATATCATTATGCTACCTATGCAAATACTAATTGCCTTTGGAAGTGAATTTGTAGTAAAACAAAAATCATTTATATCTGGTTTACCATTCTAAAAAGCTGAAGGTTTTATAAATACCAGTTTGTTGAACCTGGGATCTGAATATATATGTAATATGTATATTTAATAAAATATCTATCTAATATATAAAAGATAATATGTCTATCTAATGCTAATGTAACTTTAGGCAAAACTGCTTTAAACTGACCTTAGGAAGGAGAGGGCAATGAAAAAGGCAAAAATAAAGTTTATATTGCAGAAATGTCAATATGACGTATAGTTTTCCCACTAGTAAAGGTTTTCTATAATTCCTAAATTAATATAACATCTTTATTCAGAATCTAAGTTTAGGATGACAGTTCTAGATAGAAGGGTCATGAATTGATGCTCTCCTACACATTTTAACTCATTGCTCTAGTCTTTGCCAGGGTTGGTTCAACAGGCTCACATTTATAAAGCATGTGTGCTATCCCTCTTTCCCTGCAGGTGCAAGTGAAGAGAATACTGAAGAGATCTCAGCAGCTCAGCACTTAACCAGTGATTCAGACAGTGAAGTTTATTGTGACTCTATGGAGCAGCTTGGAATAGAAGAGGTAGGGGTTTATTATTCCTGGGTCTATTTTGAAGCTGGTATGCTGCTTGTTTTTTAATAGGTTCCTCTCAATCAAATGAACATGGACATGCAGAAGTGAATGATGTGGCTCATGCATGCTGTCCTTCTGTTTGGACTATAGGGGTTTGTTCCTTTCATTGTCAGCATTTTACAGCTTGGTTACTACTGGTCTAAAAGCCTTGAAGCCCTCAGAGAATTCATGTGAGAAGGCTTCAAAAACAACAGTACAAAGAAACAATTGTCAAAGAAGGAAAAACAGTATAAAGAAACTAAGGTCTGTGTCCACATATTAATGTAGGGTCTCATAACATGTAGGGACCAAAATTTGGCTGTTTTTAAGAAATGGGAAGTATCTTTGTAACAATTCACTTTTTGCTTGTTTTTTTTCCTGGTCTGATGACTTCTGCATTTGTTCCTTAGAATAAATAAAGAATAAACATTAGCAGGTGGCCTGTAGGCCAGTGCCTGCAACTGGCCTAAGTCTAAAGAAGTGGGGAATTACAAGGATTTCTGTGTTCTTTTGTATTCTCTTCAGTCATAATGTACACCTCCAACTTCCCTATAAAAGGTGAGCACCAACTGTGCTGCCATAGTTTTGATGGGATTTGTGCTCCTGCTGATGACTACTCATAACTGTAGTCTTTGTTGGCTTTCTGGCCTCGACCTTCTTCAGAGGCCCAGGTTAAGTGTGGGCTCTGTAGGTTGTACTCATACACCTTGTTTCCTGATTCTGGAGAGAAATGAGTGAATGGTGCTTGGGATCAGAAAGGCCAGTAAGCACTTGAATATTGCATCATTCTCTTGTCTGGCTCTTTCCTGAGTATCTAGGGAATTCATTTGAACAAATCAAAATTCTGCCCAGTAATAAAGCATGTTGGGAAATGTAATTTGATAGAAGTGGTGCAAGCTGGCTTATCTAGCTGATTTCCCAATCTTGTATATCGTTCAAGCTTGTTTGAGATTCTTTAATTAAAGTGGGTGGATAACTGTCAGTTTCCTAACCTGCATGAGGAAAGTTCTAGTTTTGCACAAAATAACAAATGTTTCAGTATGTGTGAGGAAATACTCAAGTAGAACAACAAGTGAATCAGTTCAAACTAGAAGAGGTTCACTTAAATAAATACAGCTGGTTCTTGGAAAAGATATAGCCAGCACTCTGCCCTCCAGTTCTGATGACCCAGAACTGCTATGTTAAAAATTTGGGTAGCAGTTTCCATTTCTGTGCCCCTCCTTTTGGTTATTTTGGCTTCTCCATTAAGTTCTTTTACAGTAACTAAGGTCCCCAGTCTGCTTCAGCATATCCTGTCCTTGCCCTATGCCAAGGGCAGCTTGAACCACCCACCAAGACAGTCCCAGTGCAGAACCTGAACATCACCTGTCTCATCCTTTTTTACTGTCTTCCTGCAGTACCACCAGTTTTGAGTGAGAAGTCCATAGAATGCTCTGCCTTTCCTTTGTCTGGTGTGAAGTGCAGGTGCAGCCAAGCTGTTTGGAGCAGGCTGATGATGAGCTGCGTGCTCTCTGCTGTGAGTGCAAACACTGCCTACCCAAGGTTGCTGACAGCATGGGCCTTCTGACCTGCCTCCCAAATTCAAGGGAAGAGGGCGTTTCACTGTCTAGGAAGCAAAGCTAGTTTTACAGGGAAAAACGGAATGGTTTTAGACCTTAATGTTCTATTTTAGAAATTATTGAGTATTGGTGTATGTTGGAAATGTCTAAAGAAATTCCTGTGGTATCTGTTGTGATATTTGCTTGACATACCTTCTCAATCTGGAAATGACATTTAGACACTAGTAAGTATATTCTACAGGAAAACAACTGCTCGCCTTAAAAGAAAAGTCTTAATTCTGGGCAAAGTATTTTCTTAGTGTGAAAGTAAAGATTCTATTTTTTCCTTTTTAATGTTTAACTGTCATATTTTACAGAATTTAATTACTTGCTAATGTTAATTTGTAGCCCTTGGAGATCATCTCATCAGCTAAAGGATCTTTAAAGCATTCATCCCATTTCTTGGATGTAGATCACAGTCTTCTGTTAGAAAATACGGATTTTCCAAGGCGCACTTGCATGACTTACGGGAATCTCCAACCTGGAAATACTGGAGATGGGGTTGCTGAAGAACAAGGTGAAGTCAAATGTGGAGGAGAAGATGGCAAAGCCAGTAATGGGGGTCCTCACAAGGAGAAAAAAGGTGGAGAAAAAGCAGATTTCTACAGTGTCAGAAGAGGGAGAGGTACTGTGACCCTCCATTTGTGTTCCCCACTCTCCTCACTGCCATAAATTACTGGTGTCTGAGAAGCATCAGCACTGTCTAGTGGAACAGTCATGTGTATAGTGCTTCTACTCTTCACAATAAAAATAGTTAACAAAATGCCTATTATAGTGGATAATTTATACTCCAGCTGCTGCTTATGGCACTTGGGTTTTTAGAAAAAATCCTCAAAACCAGTCTCTGCCTGAGAGGAGTTCCTTTAGAAGTTACATACTTATTGTTAAATACATGTGCACTTACATCTCTGTGGTGGTTTATTTGAAACCAGGGAATGGCATGGAACGATGGCAGTGACATATTGTTTTGTATATAATTGGAATGTTAACCACACCTTAGACTGATTCTGATACTATCTATTATGATGCTTAAAACTTAATGATTCTTAATCATGTAATCACCCAGATGTTCAGTTTATGCTGGACCTCAGCACTTTTTAATCCTGTAATACTTCTAATACTGTCACCTACGAGCAGTACCATATTCCAGTGGTATGATCTGTAAAGTCAAGGATAAAATCAGTTTTTCTTGTAGAAACCAAAAAAGGCAGAAAGTATTTTATTTATATATAGCATGCCTTTTTGTATAGCACCAATAAGTAATCAAGGGAAAAAATTAAAAAGAAAATCCAAATAAAACATTTATGTTGAAAATTATTATAAAGAACATACTATAGTTAACTATCTCCTCTTCTCTCTCTTGTTGTTTTATTGAAGTTTGCTATTTACAGGCAGAAATATGACAGGCTAGTGGTAGTTGTATCTAGTTTAAGGGAGTACTGTAGATTTCAAATAATTATCTTTTCTCATCACTGTGTTCCAGTGATCTTTGTTTTCCAGCTGGAGACCTTGCCAAAATTAAAACATACTAAGACCCTACTTTTTGCTAGGGCAGAATGTACTGCTGAACTTGTCTGGTTGTGTATTAATAGCTTTATCTAAATGTTCTTGCAGTTGTAGGAATTTGAATGATGCTGTCACACTAAGGCTATAGGGAAACATCTCAGATGACATTTCAGTGATGTCCCAGTGCTGCTGAACTGTCTGAAATATAGCCTGAGACAAGGAGTACCACATTCCTGGGTGAAAACTCAGGGAGAAGAGTTAAACACTTTCAATAGAGCTGTAGCCCATTGTGTGTTTTGTGTTCCTGTTTCTCCTCCCTCACAACAGGGCACAGACTTCAGCCTTTAGGAGATGGTTCCCAGGGTGGCCAGATGGGCAGTGGAGGGGATGGTGAGCGCTGGGGCTCCGACAGAGGCCCCCAGGGAAGCCTCAATGAGCAGATTGCAGTGGTGCTGATGCGGCTGCAGGAGGACATGCAGAACGTCCTGCAGAGGCTGCATATGCTGGAGGCTGTTGCAGCATCACAGGTACTGTTCTTTGGAGTTATTTGATCACCTTTATTAAATGTCCTTGGATATTTTTGTGCTTTTTCAGATTAAAGTTTCAGGCAGTATTTTCTTAAACTGCAGAGACAGTTACATTATGTAGTTGAGGCTAACTTAAAATTTCCTATTGGTACCTACTCTCAGAAGCACAATTCAGAATTCTTGTACATGTAAGCAAAACCATGCATTTTGGACCTAGAACTTAACTGTATGTTATGTCACTGATTTCTGATCAGACTGATCTTAGCCATAGTTATTGATACACATTACACTGGCCCTATATGGAGACTCCACAGTTAATGTTAGTAGTGCATGATCTCAGAGAACTGAAAACATTTTCAAAGAAAGTGAGAAATTAACTTAATCTTTCAGATGGTAAATGTTCACAGGCAGAACTTCAGATTCCATTTTTCTGATAGCAAAAGACTTGATTGTTCATAGCTTTATTTCCTCCTGAAGTAATCCAGCTTTATTGGAATTGTAGGTCAGGTTCTAACCCACCCAACAGAACTCTTAAGCAACTGTAGAAATTATTGATACAGTGTTTCTTCTTCCTTCTGTTTCAGTGGAACATGTTGTGAATATAGTTGAACCAGCAACCTGAAAATGTTTTGTTTTGTTTGACTTGCTGATGTATTTTGATCTGCATGAGCATGCTGTACAAGCAGTATCCTATGGGAGGCACATACTCCAGATCTAAGGCAGCCACATAGGAGGATTTATTAAAACCATAATTTTGCTGCATTACAGATATTCAGGAATCTAATGTTTGGTTAAATACAGATTGATTTTCTATCTTTGCCTGAGCAATATAAGAAGAAGCAATAAAGGATTCTTCCCCAGCAGTTCATGCTATGCTTGCTGTCCTTACCTAAGGAGAAACAGAAGCTTTTGTTTCCATGCTTACATAAATTAAGAAAGACCTAGAAAACCAGCTGCTTTGCTGTCGTGGAAGCACCACAATAGTGATTGGGAATAGTCTTGAAAAGATTTTGGTACTTCTATTTTCAGGATTGCCTGGAAGACATGGAACAGAGTATTCTCTTTCCTTTATGGCATTAGACGTGCCTGTAGCTGTAGTCCAGGGGAAAACAAAACAGTGGTTCTGATGTTAGTATAGACTGGTGTTCAGACATGGAGGCAGGCAAATTAAGCTGCTGTGATTTCTGCTCTGGGTTGGAAATGGGACTAGACCAGACTTGAGAAAGTTGCAATGATAAGTTGAGTGAAGGAGCCTTCCAAAACTGTAAAGAGGTCCAGTAAGTGACACTGGTTCATTTTCTAAGACAAGAGAAGTGATAAAATTACTATAAAGAGTAGTGGAAACATGAGAGGCAAGTTAGCAGCTATGTGGGGTCACATGGGGGTGGTTCTGTGCATTAAACTGTGATATATACACATTGCAAAGCCATCACAAGATGAAAAACCTCATATTCTTGTTTTGTGAAGAAGGAAACTTTTAATTGCAGTTTTGTTTTTTACGCTTACCAGCCTTTGTTTGTATTTAAAGGCAAAATCTGCAACACTGCAGTCAAATTACCAGCCCGCCTCCTCTGTCAAGGTAAAATATTGTTTTTATGATATGTAAAATGTGTGAACTGTGAGAAAATATGAAATCAAATATTTTAGCTCTAGCTCTTGGTATTGTGCTTTTTGTATTGTCTTTTCCTTGACTAGGAGATAAAAAATAATCTGTCTGAGGAAATTACTTGATAGACTAATATTTTCTTCTAATCTTACTATTATTTTCTTTGATACTGTAGTATTTGAAGTGATGAGAAGTATACAGGTGGCATTCAATATGTGCACACAGATTACTGACTGGAATTTTTTTTCTGTTTTCCTTAGAAACCATCATGGTGGCCCTTTGAAATTTCTCCTGGTATTTTAGCTTTTGCTGTTGTTTGGCCATTTATTGCCCAGTGGTTGGTACATGTGTATCACCAAAGAAAGCGAAGGTAAAGATGTACGTTCAATAGAAGGCATGCACTGTGTGGCATTTGTTTAAACCAATAGGCAATATTATCGTGTTATTTAGACAGGACAGAAAATTCTTTGCCTTGAAAGTTTCACAGTATGAGAAAGTATTGGTTAATTTGACTTTATATGTAGTATGTTTTATATGTGGAAATCTATGTTAAATCTATGAAATGTGATGCAGGATAAATAATTTAGAGCATGCACAAGTGGGTGAGGCTGGATAGTTTGGAAGTGTTTCCGTAACATTCTTGGATCCTCTGACTCCACATATTCTCTTGAGTCATTTCACTGTTTCTACACTTCCTAGTCCCGTTGTACCATGAAAATCTATTTTCCTATCACATCCTATGTAGAGTGCCATCTGTCAACTATAATTTAACATCTACTAGCACCTTATTATGGTACTTTTGTAACATCTACCTTGACTTCCTTCAGTTGAAGGACAATTGTACTCTGATCTTGCCTTTTCTCAGCTAAGCATCAAAAGATTGAGTTACTGTCTGCTTACTTCAGCCTCACACCTGATTTTGTTAGCTTATTATGCTCTTGGCTTTTACTTCTTTTTCCTCTGTCAGACTGCAGAGAGTTTGCATGTGTGTGGATCTTGGAAGAATTAGCTGAATTTGCTCTAGCTTTTAAATGTTTACTAGTTTTCATGGTATAGTTTTTTCTCCTGTGGTAAATCCCAGAAACACAGAGTGGTTGAGGTTGAAGGAAGGCTCTGCAGGTCATCTGGTCCAAGATCCTTGCTCAGCCAGGGACACTCAGAAGCCAGTTGCCCAGGACTGTACAGGCAGCTTTTGATCATCTTCAAGGAGGTGAAACTCCACCACCTCCCTGGGCAACCTGTACCAGTGTTTCTCTCTCCTCAGAAATGCTCCAGTCCTTTAATCATCTTCGTGGCCCTTTGTTGGATTCTCTCCAGTTTGTCCATGTCTCTCATGTAGCCAGAAGTGGACAGAGCACTCCAGGTGTGGCTTGTCCAGTGCTGAATAGAGGCAAAGGATCACCTTGCTCACCCTGTTGGAAGGGGTAATGCAGGAAGGGATAATGTTGGAAGGAAAGCATCAACACCACTGGCCTTAGTTGCAAGGGCATGGGTCTGACTCATGTTCAGTGAGGATGCCCAGACCCTTTTCTGCCAAGTTGCCTCCCAGCTGGCACACAGTGATGCCTGGAGTCATTTCTCCAAACAGTGTCGGGCTAAGCACTTCTCCTTGTTGAATTCCAAAAGGTTCCTGTCCATTTTTCTAGCCAGCTGTAGTCCCTCTGGATGGATGGCAGCACCACCCTCCGGCACATCAGCCACTCCCAGTTTTGTGTAATCTGCAGCTTTGCTGCGGGTGCACTCTGCCCAATCATCCAGGCCATTGCTAAAGGTGTTAAAACAGGATTGGCCCCAGTAGGGACCCCGGCATTCACCACTAATAACTGGTCTCCAACTGCACTCCTGTCACTGATTATCACTCTTTGGGCCCAGCCCATGGCTTTGTAAACAATACAGCGCCCACAAAGGCTGCAAATCTGCCAGGGAGCTCCCCTGGCTCAGAGCTGTCAGCAGCAGCATTGGTGTTGCTGCATTGTCTGATGAAACCAGAGATTGCACTACCGAGGCTTTCAAGCAGTTACACACATTTTGCTCGTTCTTTGCACTAGCAAATGGAAATTTCCCCTTATCAGGAAGGACAAAGTTGGGGTGTTTTAAATCAAAACAAATTTTTTTTAGTATTTTACTTGAAGCTTCTATGAACTTCAGCATTCTGCTAATTGCTCCTGCATGGCTGTGTTCTCTCCCTCTTTCTGAACACTGTACTGTTCTTGAAAATCCTTTTTGATAATCTGCTTGACCTCTGTAGCAACCTCTATCCAGCCACAGGTTCAGACAGAAATCAGATTTTAGAAAAGCATCCTTTCCAGCAATTTTTCTAGTATACTGTCCTAGTGATTCAGTGCTTTGATGAATAAAGACATCACTTTTAGTTTGGATTTGTCTAGCTTCAGTTTGCATCCACTGGATTTTCCTGTATCTTAATGCAGTTGACGAAGAGCCTGTGATGTGTTTTCCGTGGTTCCTTTTTTGCTATCACCAGGTCATCTTCATAATCTCTTGCTTCAACAAAACAAATGGAGCAACTGGAATCTTATTTTAAAATAGTTTTCTTGTGGCTCATTGCCAAATGCTTCAGTTTTTCAACATTCTTTTTGAGTTTTGGACACCAGGACTTGTACCAGTGCTAATACCAGTGTCGGTTTGAAACACAGAGATAGCATAGTCCCATGTTTTGTTTACTCATTCATGTATCATTTTGAGATGAACTTCAATAACAGAAACAACTAAAGCATTTTCTGTGTTCTTGAGCTTTTCTCTCTGTGTCTGAAGAAGTCTACTTATAGGCAATTTAAGAGCTATGGGCTTCTGCAGCACATTTCTGTCTGGATTTCTGTCTCCTTTAACAATGTTAAAGCTCATCAGGTACAGTCAGTGAGAAAACAGAATTGCAAAACACGTCCTTTTCTCCTGTCCCGTGGGCAGTTTCAGCTTGTGCTCTGTTAAGGTGTGTGAACTCTTAGGCAATAGCTCTTCACAGTGCCTGCACTGACCCAGTCTGTGTACTTTTAGTTTTAAATTACATGAACTGTTCCTGCAGCAGAAACCATGAGTCTCTGCTGCCAATCAAAGTTCTCTCATGCTGCAGCTGTGGAGCCATGACTTCCAAACTCTTCTGCACAGTGTAGCAAATTCCATGTAACTGGCAGAGGGACAGCCTTCTGTCACCAAGAGCTTTGGGTTTAGCTCTTGTCCCTGGGCAGGGGTTGCTCAGCTCCATCCCAGCACTCCTTAACCTGTCCCCTGTTCCTTTATAGGCAAGTTAATGCTGAAAATCTGGGTTCTGTACTGTACTTGTACTGAAGCCTTCACCAAGAAGGCTTAAAAACCTGAATCCTAAGGGCCCTGAACCCAGATAGAAATCTATTTTCATAATAATAAAAGTTGTCTAGATTCAGCTCATGATTTTAGAACCCTCTAATTGTAGGTTTTATGGAGTAGTGGGGAAGACAGCTCTTAAGTGCTGCTTTGCTGAGCCAGCACACCACTGACAAGGGGTCAGGGATTTTTTGGGAATTCCACCTGCAGTTCCAAATTCTTAGTGAATTTTCTACTCCTAGGTATAAGAGGGCAAATTTTCAGGTATCTTGAAGCCCTGTTGTGTTTTATTGGAGTGGAAGATTTTCACATGTAATTGATTTATTTGTTTAGACAAATGAAAAATCATCTCATATGTGAAGGTACATTAAATTAATTTATTTATTTCCTCTTCTAGAAAACTGAACTGAGAATTCATGATCATGCTTAAGGACTTCTAGGAGAAGATGGCCCTGGAAAGCAAAGGAAGTCTGAATTCTCAAAGAATCTCAGCGTTTGAGATGATCTTCCTTGCATTACAGTAATATTTTGTACTACCTTTGAGCTAAATGTTTAAGGACTAATATTATTGAAACTTGAATGATTTACAGCTCCTAGGTTACAAGTAAATTTAACAATTCCATCCCCAAAACCACATGAACAATAATTATTTTGGAATGTGCTTGTGGATGGGCCTTCAGTAATTACTGCCCTTGCTGATGTCAGTTGCTGAAGAGAGTGAAAAAAATCTGTAAAACTGTCACTTATATTGAAATAATTTTACAATCTCAATATTCCTGCCTGTTTTTCCACAGCATTACATATTACCAGGTGAAAGCTCTAAAAAAAGTATAAATTCAATATATTTTAAGCTGTTGGAAAAATACAATACAGCTCTGAGGAATTCAGCTTGTTTTTTTGCTGCTAAATTAGTGTCAGAAATGAAGTTGAATCCTTCACTTATCCTGTAAAATTGTAAAGAAGATTTGGGAATTTGTATATATACTGAATGTTAGAGCCATTAATAACAGGGGGGCTGTCAAATACAAGTTTAGAAACAATGTGTGGTACAAGGGATCCATGTAAAGAGGCTGCACCTTATCTTTTTAACTTTCATAACTGTATTCTTGTTGACAACAGCTTATTTTAACTGAAATGCATAGTTTAGGCACCAGGTGCTTTAAAATGAGATGAAAACTAGCTCAGTAAGTCTAGCTCTAAGCTTTTAAAAAGCTCAATGAGTGCACTGTAAGTTTTCTCTGTTAAGGTAAGATTTAATCTGTTATGGATTTTCCCCAGGTCACATCATGAAATGTATCAATTCTGGTATGTCTATCTTATTCTTTTACTTCCTCTCAGAAAAAAAACCCTTTCAGCTAATTTTGGAGCTGATATTTTTCTTTTCCCCACAGAATATTTATTAACCCATATATATATATAGAGGTACAACCTTGTGAAGTTTGCTTGACAAAAGCATGCTTTACATTTAATTTTAAAATAAATTAATATATAAACTGTCTAAATCTCTGGAAAATGCAAATGCACTAAAATTATATTTGACAGAAAACTTACAGTTTGCTATGAAGAATTATATCACAACATAATCCATGGTTAAGCTCTGACTCTTCAGAAATTTCACCATTATTGATGTGCTTTCATTTTCCACCAGGACTACATCCTACAAATAATTTTTAAGGAAAGTTTTTTTGGTCCTTCCTGAAAATCTTTTATAGTTTGGAAAACATTTTTCATATAAGCTATACTGTAAAAAATGTAATCACAGAATTTAATGTTGGTTTTATCAGAGAAATTTTAATCTTGTTTTTTAGTTACATGCGGATTTTTTAGTTACTTTTCCCCTCTTCTGATTTTCTTATTGTAAAGCTGAATTAAAAAATAAAATAGCTATAACCTCTTTGAAGGCTGCTGTAACAAGTGGATGGTTTCGTGTGCCAGAGATGAGCATTGGCATGAGATGTACTGAAAACTCAGGTTTGAACAAAGCTTATCCTGGAAGAGAAGTTCTGCTGGGACCTGAAGCCATTGTGCCTGAGCTTAAAATCCTTTAAGTGATTGATTTCTTATCATAAAGGATAGAAGTCACAGAGGAAGGATGCTCGAGCTTGAAGGTCCCATGAAAACCCCAGCCTCCTGAAGCAGCATGTCTTCTGCCAGGACAAACCACCCTGGAGTGCCTCCCACAGCTCAGAACCGTGTCACCTGTAGGGCTCAAGCTCTTGGGAATGTCTGTCCCATCTCTTAAGGGTACTTAATTGTTAACCTCCCCCTGAAATAAATGTAGGCTTGTACTATCCTTGTTACTTATTCATATTTCAATAAATCAATCCCTTAATATTTTGGTATTTTATCTTGAACTTAACATTTACTAAACACTGAACATCAGATGCTGTGAGTGAACACAAGAGTGTACCTGCTGGCTGCATCATGAAGAATCAGTCACAACCTGAAAGTTGTAATGCAAAACAACATCACTTGAGTAACAATTCACTTCTGTCTCAGAACTGGGCCTATCTCAAGCTCACCATAATTTGAACAGCTTCCTAGTTGGCAGGTATTTCAGCTTAAAGGTAAGGAAAACTCGTTTTTTTTTTTTTATAATTTGCCCAGGTGCAAGGAGAGGCAGCTTTGATGTGGAGGCAGCAGCATAAGCAGAGGCGTGGAGTTCAGACCTGGGCTACATAGCTTCAGCCTGTGATCTCTGCAGCAGGGTGGGAGCCAAATCAGTTCTACATATCACTGGAAAGGGCCAGACCCAGCCCCAAACTGCACTTGTGAAGCAAACATCAAGCTGGTTTCCTGCCACAAATCAAGCTTCACCTGAAAGGCAGAGGCTCGCTGTGTATCAAGCAAGATTAGACATTCCACCCCCTCAGAGCTGCTCAGCTGGAAGCATGGAAGCAGAGCCAGGTCTAAGTGTGTGCATAGTGCAGCTGTTCCATCCTCAGGGCTCTGCTTCTGTTCTGGTGCTGTGGCAGCACAGCAAGTGCTGAGGAGATGGAACCACCACCCTTTCTTGACTCATTCTAATTCTGCAGAGGAGACTCACACCTCGCAGGAGTTACAGGCCCATTCAGGACTTTGCTCTCCTGCCATTCGGTACACAAACGTAGCTGGTACTAAAGCCTGCAGGCATGGGCTAGCAAGTTATGAACTAACTGAAGGGTACACACACACATCTGTACTGGAAGTATTAGGTATTTCCTTATTGAGTGTCACTGCATTGCTGAGGTAGTGGGAAGCACTTAAGTGTTTCTTTGTGTAAAAATCCAGGCGCAAAAGTAACACAATAAAAGAAAAATGATACACAGAAGCAGCAGCACAACTGCACTATTTTATTTTATGTATTTGCACAAAAGTAAAGTGAATTTTTGAAGTGTGAATTTTGAAGTAAGTGCAAAGTGAACTTTTGGAGAATGGAGTAGAGAGGAAAAGTGCATTTTATTGCCAGAGTAACCATGGGTAAACCAAATCATGCTGAAACTGGAATATCTGAGCTCAATAGCACAAGGCAGCACTTCTGCACCTTGGCCTCCAGACACTGCCCCATGTGTATGTCAGCCCAACAGCACATAAGGGCTGGGAATAACTATCCAAGACTGCTGCTTCTGTGTAACAAAGTGCAACACTGATCTTTCCAGTAGCTTTCAGATGGACTGTGCTAATGGCTGATAAACTGTCTCCCAAGATAATCTGGAAGCTAAACAGTTTTTGTATAGGTTATACACATAATGAAAGGTTAGGCCTTCAGGGAGCACTATGTAACAGCTGGAGTACTTGCCAAGTGGTATTCCACAGCTTCTCAGGATCAGAAACTTGCCAGCCTGCACAGTTACTTGTAGATCATTACTAATGAGAAGAAACATGAAATATCTTCCAGCTACCACATTATACATTTAAACTTTTACCTGCAGTATTGAAATCAAGCAACAAGTGGGGCAAAACCAATGGGATTGAGTTGACAAGGAGTGACATGTTGAACAATAAAGCTAAGATTCACATTTTTACCCAAGATAAAAGCTCCACCAACCAAAACATCCCACAACTAACAAAGCCACATCACAAATCTCAACAATCAAAATCTGACATTCAACTCCATATTTGCTATAACCAGGATAATGAAGAGAACAGGATATTACAATATTTTCAGGGCTAATTGTGCAAAATTCAAATTTTGGACAGCAGTGTAGTGATAATTTCATATTAAACATCCAGATTTGTCAATTGGTCTATTTACTGTTTTACAGATTCTGTTTTTGTATTTCATTAATCAACTGGCAGAAACCCCACAATTTTCTTTTTGAGTAAGTTTTTAATAGAAGCTTACTTGACCCTTGTAGATGATTAAGAACTATTTCAAGGGGTTAGAAAAGATTATACCAGTGCAACAAGCTTCTTCCACCTTGATGGCAATGTGTTACACTGCCAAATAGGAACAGGTGTAATCATTTGTAAAGCTCTGAGGACAAAGAGCTGTTGTGGTGTTCAGTTTATATTATTTCCTCCACACGTAATCATACTTAATTCTTGTAAGACATTCTTTCTTAAACTAGATTACTTTAAATGGAAGGAAAAATTGTATAAAACACCAGTGATTAAGGTATCCTCCTACCCCAGTTTATAATTCTAACTGTACACAGGAAAACCACAAAAGAACTTCTCATCACTTTCAGAGAATGTGGTCTATCAATACTGCTTCAGTAGTGCATTAATTTGTTTGCATCTTTTCCATCATGTAACAATTGCAGTAAGACTGAACAGTTTAGAAGTTTTCTGAAACTGCAGTCCTTAGCAAAGGGAGTTAGATTCACTGTATGTTTTGCAACTTGCCAAATTTGAGTTATCACACCAAGAGCTGGGATTGGTCATTTTGAGTTACTAAGCATCAGCTCTCTTTAGGTCTTTCTAGGAAACTTAATTTTTTTTCACCATTCCCATTCCTTTCCCAGCAACCTGAGGGGACAGCAGGAAGCCTGGCAGACACTATTTGCTCAGAATTCCATCAATAAATCTTGTCTTCCAGGAAGCAGGGTAATGAAGGAACAACTCATTACCTTTACAAAAAGAGTCAGTTCATGAAATCAAAAGGCACTTGGCAAAAATCACTGGCAAAATGCTTGGCTTCTGGCACATGGCCCTTGGCTGTCAACACCATCTAGCACAAATGATCTTTATCTAACATGTATTAACCTGGAAAATGAAAATCTTAAGTTAGAGACACCTATGCGAGAAAAATACTGACAATTATTTAAACAGGATTATCTACAAATAAACTTTAAAACCTAGCAGACACAAGTTATGTATAGCATTTAAAGATAAATTTAAATATACTTCCCCGTAATTCAGGTTCATACAGAATATACACTTCTATCTTATATCCTAGTCAAAATTCCAAGCTCTGGCTGTGAGTTTACAGAACAGTCTGTTAGCCTGCAATATATTATGGTCTTTTTTTGCAGCTTCAGTATGAATATTACTTGCTAGAAAACAAAAAAAAATCACCTGTTACCTGACACAAGTGAGCACACACAAACACTGAGCATTTCCTATATAAAATCAGTAACTGCTAAAATGTATGTCCAGTCCAGCTTCCTACAGCCCAAGTGGTGACAACACAACAATTTGAGTAGAGCATTTGTTTAACAGACTTGCCCCATCATCTCCCTGCCCCATTTCTCTAGCAGAGCATAATAACCAGAGGAATTCCTGCCAGTCTAATGTGCTACTTCTAGCCAAATTAACCTGGAACACCACTGTATCTTCTCATCCCTTCCTGGGAACAAGACAAACAGAAGACAAGACATTTCAATGCTGCATTAAGATTTCAATTTTCCACCTTGAATAGAAATGACCAGTTTTGCATGGTGGATATATATTCACACTGATCAGAAAGGACTGCTCCCAAACCAGCTTGCCACCACACTGAACCACCAACAGGTAAGTTACTAATTAGATACAATTTATATCCTTTCCCTATTATGTTTAGCTGGGAAATACCACCACACTTCCTAACTGGAATAATTAATTGCTAAAAAGCCCCATTATTGCCAAGAGTTATTAGCTCCAATAAATGCAATGCTCTGGCCTCTTAGTAAGGTGCAGTGAAATAAAAAGTAGCATGAAGGCATGATACCAGTTTCATACAGCAGTTTCACTTTCGAATACAGAATAATAAAAATAGACTGGTAACTTGAAACACACTAAATTCAGCAAGGAAACTTAGTCAAGACCAAACTAGGGTTCACAAGACAACCTGTAAGTGTGCAAAACCATGGAGAATGTTCACTTATCTTGATGCTACAAGCTAAATCCAGACACAGTCAGGTGCTGAGCATTGTTTCTAGCTTCAAAATAAGAGGTGTCAGTCTCATCATCTGGCTGAGGTATAAATGGCATAGTTTGATTCTGGAGATTATCCCAGTCCACCCCATGAAAGAGGGGGTGATGCTTCAGTTCTGAAACAGAAGTTCACATAAGCATTATAAACTTTATTATGTCCAAGCCCCACAGTCACTTTGTTCCCTCATCTATAGCTGTCAGTAGATTTCTTCTATATTCCTTTTCAGAAGTTCATAAAAGTGCAAATTTGAACTGGGCTTTGATTATCCCCAGCTGCAGCAGGATCAAACTGTTGGAAGGACAAGTAGCTGCCACCCCCATCCAGGGAACCTGTTCCACACAGTTCCACTGAGCCAAAAGCAGCTTTACAGCTGCTCTTACCCAGAAAGACTGAATTTAGAGAAGCACAGCACTACAATATAGCTGGGATGTCCCAATACAAAAGGCTTCATGCTGTAGCAATAAAAGGGAGAGCACAAATTTTGGAGAGGGGAGAGAAGATGACAGTGATGGAAACTAAGGTACAAGAAAAACTTAATGGTTGTCCTGAAAACTACCCATCCAACTTCACTTCAGTGGACTATAAATTGGACAAAGAGGCCAGGTACAGTTTTAAGTCTTGACAAAGAATGGATTTTGAAAAAACTCAGATAGGAAGAAACCATTATGTCATCTGTTTTAAAATTCTGCTCTTGACAGGCAATTAGATTTCACTCTAAAATCGAGAAATAAAGACAAGAACTTGTGGTTAACTAAAACACCTTCAAATTGTCTTCTGGGAAATATCACAGCCACAGGATTTTCCGTTGACATAAAAATCTTCATTCATACTCTTGTGCCTTCTCTATTTTCATTTGGCTTGATTTCAGCTTCTAGCATTTAATTTCTTTATGTGTAAGCCTTTCCATAGTAATTTCCTTCTCTAGTGATTTCTTGAGCAGTTCTCATCAGATTTCTTTCTCTGATTCCGAAATACCTCACTCTAAATTTCTTTCCATTATCAACTTTTTTTTAATAAAACACAGACACTGTTAACAATAGCAAATGTTTAAGCCCTTCTTCAAGGGAAGAAAAAAAAGACTTTGTACAGTACATATTGTCCAACTTAGTATTCTCCCATACCTTCAGCAATGACAGGGTGATTCCTAAGAAAACCTGCTTTCTCTAAATGAACTGTTTGTTGTAGGAGGTTTCTCTCCCAAGCTATCATCTTTTAATGAAGATTCCCAATGTCATTTAGGTTAAAAATTCCAAATACCCCTTAGATAAGAGAGACCTTCGGTACATCACATATCAAACACTAAAAATGCATAGTAGAACAGCAGTAAAGCAAAACAAACGTTCAATTAAATATTTAAAACTAACAAAACAACCCAGCTCCAGAATTACCCTGTTCAGAAAGGAAAAAACTCCACAATAAATACAGAAAATATCACAACGTGTTAAGTGCTGTGGTACTACACATGGAACCTAGTGAGGCATTGAAGCTATTACTCTTAAGTTTCAGGAGGAAGAGATCACCACTTAAAAATATGCAATTAGTTGCAAAGAACAATTTCAATACTAACCTTTCAGTCCAGCTCTCTTAGTAGTGTCAATTGTTAGAAGAATATCTATTGCATTCTGGGCATTATCAGACAGTTTTTCTTCAGCCTCAGGCCAGGGAATATCTACAGACAAATATACAATTGAGTTGGTAACTCAACCTATAAAACATATATTGGGAATACATACTTGCCCTGATTACTGAAACAGATTACCTCTTTTCAAAATATTTTGGAAGACCTGTGTTGGTGTTTCATCGTTAAAAGGTGGAATTCCAGTTAGAAACTCAAATAGACAAACTCCAAGGGCCCACCAGTCTACAGCAGAACCTGGTAAAATAAATCCACATCATCACACTTACACAAATGATACTTGCAAAGACTTAAAGATTAGCAAAAACTGAAGAGTATTTAAACTCTGCAAGTTTCTGGAAAATTATGAAGAGACAAGTTGTATTTAATATTCATGCAGATTAAAAATATATTAAAAGGTTTTTGTGAAGTCATTCTGCTCCTTAATTTATTATAGGTAACACCAAGATTTACTGATAAAACCAAGGGGGCTCTTGGTAACAATCTAATGATCAACTCCCATCACAGAGAATCCAGGAGCTGACTTCTTCAAGAGATTGTTTTGTGATTAGATTTCAATGCCTCATGACTAAAGCCTGGATGAGTGCTCCATGTTCCACCTGTGCCTTTCTCTCAGTTCTTTAAGAAGTCTCCAAAACTTCAAACTATTGAACTTATTTTTTGTTTGTCTAAATTATGGTGACTATCAAAGACAGCTTGCAGAAACGAGCCAGCACACATGAAGCTAGCATTACCTTCCATTACACTGAATTGACTGGGGCAATGTGTAGTTATTAGCTATCTCTGCTTTGTTATTGAATAGTTCTGTTTTTCCACATTCCAGGGTTTTGGCTTTTTGTTAATCTACATTGAAACCAGCAGACAAAGCAATACCAGACACCACTGCATGCAGTCTAAGCTTTCTGCATCTTCAAGCCATGCCCACTCTACTGTATAAAGAAGAGATGTCACAATTGCTGTTAAAAAAAAATTGAAAGAGAATGAATTTAATTATTCTTGGCTTTTTTGGAATATAAAAAAACCTAAGACATCTCCAAGCAAACAAATGCTTTGAGCCATTTCACAAAGACTATTGTTAAGTTTAGAAATGCTGAAAACCAAAGTGTTTAACTTTTAGCAACTCCTAACAGCAATAAGAGTGCCCCACCAAGCTAAGCACATCAAAGCAGTGAGTTCACATCCACTGTTAGACTGCCTGGATGTTCAGTAAAATACTCCCAGCTCCAGTCAAAGTCTAATAAGACCACAACTCTGAACAATGTAATAAACAGCTTTTAGCAGCGATTTTTCCCACACAAAGTCTAACTAAAATTAGATTGACTCCTACCACATCCCTGCTAAACAGGAGCCAAGGAAAGCATGAAGCTGTGCTGAGGAGGTTTAGGGGAGATATTAAGAAAAGCTTTTTCACCTAAAGGGTGGTTTGGCACAGGAACAGGCTCCCCGGGGAAGTGGTCACAGCACCAAGCCTGGCAAGGGTTCAAGGGGTGTTTGGACAGTGCTCTCAGGCACAGGGTGTGACTCTTAGGGCTGCCCTGTGAAGGTCCAGGAGCTAGACTCAATGATCCTTGTGGGTCCCTTCCAGCCCAGGATATTCTATGCTTCTGTGATTTGGAGCAAGAAGCAGCAACACCATGTCTTAAGCACCAGAACCTTCAGCCATTGGCAAAGTAAATCAGACTGACTGCAGTAAAGTGAAAGGCAGCAGTGAGAGAAAGTGTCTCTGGCTTTACCTCCTGTTACACAATTTAAGAATGCTGACTTTCCTTCTGAAGTACATGTTCACATGTGTGATTTTTGATAGCTTAGTCACACTGATATGATGTCTCCTGACCCTGTGAGCATCTCACATTATTCTGTGGAGGCACATTGGACATATCTTTCTAAATATAAACAATGTTCACCCAAACAATGGTCTCAGAAACTGTGATCTGGTTATACTTTGACTGTTTAGTTATGCTGAACACTTCAGTTCTGCACAGAATATAGAAAACTCACCAGAGATCATAGTCCCTGCATATAAAAAAAAATGAAGTAAAAATATTACAATTATTGCCAAAAAAACCATAACAAATATGAACATTGAATATCAAGTATGATTCTCTGAAGGCATAGGAATGAAGATTTTTTTCCCTAAGGTAGTATTCCACAATAAAGAAAAATGACAATGTTAAATCTAAATTAGAAACAAAAATAGAACAGTTTTGTAACACTATTAATTTAGGATTAAAACTATGTTTACAAGCAGCTGAACATGTGAAATATTTAATAAGGGAAAATTTGGAGTTCCAAAATCCTTGGCTTCACTGGAGGTAATGGGAGATGTGTAATTTCCTGACAAACTCCAGACTCTGCACGTTTTCACTGAAATCCTGAAAACCCAGTAACCACAGAGAAATCACCCTGTGACCAAGTTTCACATCGTCTAAGCAGCACTGATTACACTTCCAAAATATTATCCAGTTTTAACATCTGTCAGATAACCAGAAATCCTAAATGGAAGTGCAAAACAGTACGTACATATGTTTAGTATTTTCAGTTTTTACCATTAAATTGTTAAATCTCTTCACAGAGTTTTAGTTAATTTATATTAGCAGAATATTATTGTTCCACAGGATAGTAATCTACCTCTTGATTATGGCTTCTCTCATGTAATTTTCCCAAGACTTGCAGCTCTACAAAATAGTAGTATTCTTTTGAGATGGAAATAAAATACAATTATACCTCAACAACTGTTAGAGATACATTGCATTTAATTTTTGTTAATGCTTCTTGCAAATCAGCAGAAGACTTTTTGATAATCTCAGTGGATCTCTGAATCTGAGACAAAGAAACTTATGCCCTTTCAAACTTTGAAAACAAACACAAAAAAATCCCAAAAAACCAACCTCAAAAATCTGATGGCTATTACTGCACCCTTATACAGAAGATCCCATCAGATGTCTGAAGTGTTTCATGAGGTCACTCAACTCAATAACTGATTTTAAGGCAACTTCATAAAATTGTCTGGCTTCACATAACACTTTAATATCAATAAACACAGAAGACATTCTAAAAATAATCGGAGGCTTAAGCCTTTCAGTCTAAAATTTTACTAAATTCCCAATTTCCCATCCCAAAGAATCTTCAAGGGCACTCAGGATGACCAAACTGTTACTCCTAAGCCAATACAGAGCTGCCAAAGCAGCTTCCAATGTTAACTGGCAGCAAACAAGACTGTGATGGGCAACCAAAACCTCTGGTCATGAGAAAGCAGTTAATGAACTGAAGGAGCAGCTGAAGCAAACACAGCTATCCATGATGGCACAAGCTGTTTTTGAAGATTTCCCAATCTTATTGCTTGAAGGGTTTACAGTTCTACAGACATTTAGAAATGTAAAGACGTCACCTTTCAAGTACTGACAGATGGCTGGTTTGTCTTACCATGAGGCTGTGTCAAAAGCAGCTCAGGTGCCAGGTAGTCTGGGGTCCCCAGGATGCGGTCACCTTCTACAGGGGCAGCCCCTCTTCGAACACTCTTTGGAGTCCTATACGGAGTGCCAGCATCCCCTCGAAGAGGGGTCTGAAAAGGTGGGACAGGGATTTCAGATGTCAAACAAAACCAGCTCACAAACTCCCATCTCCAGGTTTAGCCATGGATGTAATAATTGATACTTAAGTTCAAGTCAAGAACCAGTCACAAAACATTCCCTGAAAAGCATGTGTGAAATGTGCTTGCATTGCTTTATCTCAACAGTCTTGAAGCATAAAGATGCCTACTCTTTGAGAAACTTTTCTCCAAGTTCTTCCTCCAGTGTCACATCCAGCAGCTATCACTGTTTACATCAACCTGTGTAATAGGCCTGTAAGTGGCACTTGACAGAATACATTACACCATTACTTTACCAGGACAAAAAAGAAGAAAGTAGCAAGTACAATGGCAGTTACCTGCAGCTGAACAGCTTTCACAGACTGCCTTGGGAATAGTGCAGGACAACAAAAAACCCAAAAAAAACCAAAGACTTCCCATTACATTAGGAAACCTATAACTGCTCACAGAAAATACAACTCTGTGCTAGGAGCAGAATGAGACAAAATAGCACAGGCTTTTTAAAATCAATTCACTGTAACAGCAAGGATTTCTCAGAGATGGACAGTCAATGCACATTGAGCCAAAGGCAAACCAGTGAACATAAAGCTACTGCTAAATTCTTACAGAAATTGTAATTTTGGCTATGGAAGTGCAGCAGGTGAAACCCTGTCAGCAAAGGTTATTTTGACAGACTACCTCAAACTACTTGAATTTTCCTTAAATTTACCTCTGAAATAATTTCAGGTCCCTAATGTCCAATGCATGCACAAAGTTTCCTGCCTCCTTACCTACCTGATAGATGTGATATGGTCTTCCTTTCTGTAATGGAGTGATAGCTGTTGGGTAAGAGCCACTGCAAGAAGGTGAAAGATCCATTATATCTAAGGAAGCCATGCTGCATGGCTCAGATATATTGGATACGTTGATTGGACTATTATAACTCCGAAAAACAACAGCATTTTTTTTAAAGAGACTCAGTGCTTCCATCATCTTTTCTGAAGGAGAAGATACTGCATCAAGGTAAGTTTCTTCCATGTGTTTCTGGTCATTATCCTTTTCCTGATGTAATGGCTTGCACTCCTGGGCTGTGTGTGCCTCCTCTCCAACCTGTGAGGCATCTCGGGACTCCGGTGATGTTATTAGCACACCTTCAGGTTTTGGTTTCTCAAAGGAGAGGTCTTTAACACTCCTGTCCAAATCTGAAAGCTGTTTTTCTAGACGGCTTTCTGTAACAGACACTTCAGGAAGTAAGTCTGAATCTGCACTGAAGACATCTAAATGTTTTTCATTATCAGTGCCTAAAAAACTTGAGTTCATATACTCCTTTTCATCATCCTTTCCACAGTCTGCATCCAGATCACACATAAGATTTTTAGCTACAGTTGGAGTAAGTGATCTTTCTACTGTTTCCTGGTTACTAATAAAACTCTTAATTTCTTCCTTGCTTTTGCAAGTGTCACACAGGCATCCATCATGACAAAGCATTAAGGATTGAATTTCTGTTGTCAAACCTGTCCCTTTGTTTGCTGGAAATTCTGAGATGGGACAGCCACGTTTATATTCCGCATTGCTTTTTTTAACATAGTTAAGTTCCTGACAAGGACTAGTGTCAACTGATTCAAAGCTTCTTTTTACACCTGGCTTTTCAAACATTTCTTCCTCTTTGACAGGTTCATTCTGCCTTGAAAGTGACTGTTGTAGTCTGGAAGTCTCTGCTGTTTCATAACTAATGTCTCTTTTATTTACAAGGACTTTTTCTTTCCAAATCTTATTTTCAGAAATATACTTTCTTACTACACCTTTCACATCCAGAGTGCTCACAGGAGTATCTGTTACATCCAAACATTCACTTCCCAACTTCTGCCTACTGCCAGAATCATTGCTGGCAATAGGAGAAATGGCAGACTCAAGTTCTTTTTTCTTTAAAACTTCAATACCTTTGCTATTTGGCAACAAAACATTTGAAAGGACAGCTGACCCACTGTTACTGGTTTTGCATGTTGTAGAACGGAGTTCATCTTCACTTTGCTGCAAAAAAGCACATTAAGTTTTGAGTATCAAGAAAAATATGATTACAGCATTGTAGAAATGTTTAATTTGAAATACTTGATTACAACCTCTATACTGAAATGCAGAATTGCAAGTATTACTCATTCTAACTACTACTTGTAAAAAACCATACTTTAAAATACATAAAAAACCCCAAACCAAATTAAGGATAACTTGATAATTTCATTTCTTTTAAGAATGTAAAGTAAGATTGCTAGAATAGCAAATGCCATGTTTTTAAACTCCAAAGGATTAAAAAACAGAGTAACTGAAGCTGTGTTTGTGATTTTATTTTAAGTTAAGCTACAGACGTTTTCAGTTTCCAAGTCCAAAGGAAAGCACCCCATCATAGTACTCTGTGGTATATTACACTTCAGAGATGACAAAAGGAAAATCTGATGTTACTAATGCTTTGATAACACAATACTAAAACCAAGGCCTAAGAAACAGACAGATACAGAATAATAAATTGTTTTTAATGTAAGTTGTTCTGTATGCTCTAAAGAGGATTCATGGCAAGGAACTACATAGCATAGCAGCATTTTCTTTTAGGTTTGTGTTTGTGCAGAATTTCATTAACACATTAAAATAGGATAAAATATTTTAGGATAAAATATTATCAGCTACAATTATCGGTAATATAGTTTGGTTAGTTCATATAAAACCGTTCAGTAATAAAAGTCTTAAACTTTTCAGTTCAACAGCTAGTAGAAGTTTGAAGTGGATTTTATTGTTTTCTCAAGTTCTGTATTTTAATGAAATTCTTTTGCCTACAATGCTGAGCAAATAAAGCTATAGGGACAAGGTCAGCTTCCAAAAAGCCACTGCTCCCAGCAGTGCCCACCTTATGCAGGACAGCGCTAAACCAGTGATGGTCAGTGAAGCCTTCTCTTTTCTTTTGCTGCAGGCTCAATAGCATTTGCTTCTCCTGTTATATTGCACAGGATTAATATTTGTTTGAAGGAAAAGGTTATACCAGTTTGATCCAAAATCCTACTTAACACAAATTACAACCCCTGCTCCTTCTACTGTAGGAAAGTTTCTCAACATTTGAAAACAACTGAGGCAAGTAACTAAGTAGAAGACATTTGCAACACAGCATACACAAGTACAAACTAATTTTGAGTGGGAAGATGAAATAGTCCTGACCTCTACATCTTTCCCCCACCTGGGGCTGCTCCAGTTTTCTGATTCCACACTGGACATGCGTGTCTGAGACTGGCTACTGACACTGGAGGAACCAAACCTATTTCTTGACTGAAGTAGAGTAGGAGTTAAACTCCTCGCTGGCATCACAGGTGTTAATTGAGAATTATCCAGATCTTAAGAGAAAAAAAAAAAAATCAAATGTTGATACAAATAGGCAACATATACTGACTGACTTTCACACTATGTTAAGCTTTCACATCAAAGGAAGCTAAGGAAAGCTACGTGTGGCAACAATTTCTTTTGTCACCTTCCATTTGCTGCATAATCAATTCATGCATTTTTTAAATTAGGAACTTGCCAAGAATATAAAAGCAGTACATTAGCAGCATAGTTGCCTTCTTACTCATTTCAGGTCAGAAATGAGAAAGCAGCAAAGTAAGACAATTTAAATGAAAGCATACAATGCTATATTTAATAATTTTCAGTGAAAGTATGTCAAGAACTGACACTATTTCCATAAAATGTTAAAGGGTGATTTTGAATTCAGGGGTCATGGTTTGAAAAAACCCAATCAAACAAAATCACTTTAGAAAATGACATAAGCGATGTAGGTGAAAACATGTCAGATGTAAAGCACTGAAGGAACGGTAGAGAGCAAGACACCAATAGAATCACACCTTTTATGAAGTGGGTCCAAACTACTCATATAAAATTAAAAGGCCACAACCTTACAGCTAGAGTGTTCCTCAGCACAAGGCCTGGTATACTCACATGTTTTGAATAGTTTAGTTGAACAAGGCGTATTTTCCTTTTGGGCCATAGGTACAGGAGAAACCACTCCATGCAGACTGTCAGATGATTGACTTGATTTGTGCCCTGGCACTTTCATTCCTATAGGAGTATACTAACAAGCAGAAAAAGAAACACAGTTAAAAGTTAATGGAGTCCAAACAAATTCTCAATCCAGGATTGAGAGGGTAACTTCAGCCATCCTTTATCATGTTTGCATTGGAGCTTGGCCATGCTCATTAAAGATTCCATAATTCAAACTACAGTCCAAGGTAATCATATCAGAATTTCAAAGTACACTAAATATATCATAAGTCATTCTACCAGCTGGCAGAAGAGATTCAAGAAGAGCCGTTATCATGCCAACTAAAAAAAGTAAATAAATTAAAAGGATTAATTACTTCAAAGACAGTGAAAATTACTTACAAAGCCCAGAGAACTGATAAGAGACAACAATTGTCCTGGAGTACGTGAGTAGTCCTGTTTTGGCTTTGCCATTGATGGGGTAGTAAGGATATCTATCATATTTATTTCTACACAAGAAAAGAAAAAACAAAATCAAGTAGGTCAGGTTTTCATTTTGATATTAAACAAAGGCAAAGTTGCAGACATTTACTTAAGTTTCATGAAGAGGAATAAAAAATTTAGTCACATCAACAAATATACAAATGAAGCCACCAAGACCAACTGAAGACTTACCTGTACATTCTTATTTAAATTATGTGTTTTTTCTTATACATCTGTATATTTGTATTTTCTGTCTATTTACACAGAAGTTTTAGAAGTCAAATTTCTTTTCCAGTATACTATGCTAAAAGCACTGTATTTTCTGATTTGATATCAGCTTTGTTTTTTAGGCAGCAGTTCCAGCTTATGGCTTGTGAAATAGGATACTAAATTTGATTCCATACCTGCCATCACTTCAAAAGACAGCTTAGAAAAGCTACCCAAGAATTTTTCATAGGTGAAAATTCAACCTTGGATACCTTTTTCTTTGCTCACTAGCAGTAAGTAGCCTCAAAACCTCCATATAATGCTCAACTAGACACAATAAACTGCCTCATTAGAACATCAGTTGAAGCAGTATCCCATAAAAATACAGAATATCTAAGATTTTCCTTTATATTCTTAAAAACATTAATCAAATTCCATTGACAACTCTGAATTTCTACATTCCTTTAACTATATAAAAAGGATGTATCCTCCAGCAGCTGTCTCAAAAAACTGGAACTGGTGCTGTGCAGCATAAGTTTGGATGATCTGGCTAAGGAGGTACAAACCAGTTCAGAAACTGGATATTCACCTTCAGATCTGCAGCCTGTGCCAGACAGTCATGACTATTCAGCTACATTTACTCATTGGAAAGAGAACATTCACATGCCAAAGCACTGATCTAATCTTGTTATGGACTTAGTACCTCCCTTTATTCCTCAAATTAATGTCTGAAATGTCCCAGCTAATTTATTGGAGATTAATTTATACAGGACTGAGAGACATGAACTGAAGGGCAGAAGTAGTCAGAGAAATAGGAACAAGCCAGAATTATTCATTCACCCATTGAAATCTCCTAGTGGACTTCAGAAAACTTTGAAATCTATATCTCTGCAAAGAAAGAGATCTAGATTATATTTCATATATCTTTGTCCCAAAGAATAAATATTTTACCTTCTGAAGTGCAATGCAAAGAGCAGACTCCTTACTAGCATGTAGCTGATCAGTACTTACCTATTAGAAATCAGGTTTTACTGCAACATTTGCACTTACTTAATTGAAAGGTGCCCTTTACAGGGATGCAAAGTATTCAAGAATATGGAAATGTGATGCAAAAACACATTTTAATACAAGCAAAAGGATAGAAAAAACTCTTACCTCTATTCAGAGTAACTCTGGAAAGCCCAAAGTCTGTCAACTTTATATGTCCCTGATTAGAAATGAGCATATTGTCTGGCTTCAAATCCCTGAAAATATGAATATAGCTGAAATCAGCAAAAAGAGCACTGAGCAACACCAAGGAAGCTAACTGCCCAGAAACACTCAATACAAAATATTGGTTAGAGCTGTTTAACAGTAACATCTCTTGGCCAGCAGAAGATTCCAGTTTGAGGAACACGCCTCAAAAGAATTAAATGTATTTAGCAATAAAGATGGTACAAACATCTCAGGCATTGTAAAAATCAGCATGCATGTCAAGAGTTACATATTTTGTGCTTCAGCAGGTTCAACAAGCGCCCTTCACAAGAAGCACCATCGTGACACTCACTAATGAGCAGCTCCTACAGGTGACAAGCAAACCTCCAGAAGGAGTTTTCACGTGGCTCTCTGTAGCACTGCTGAATGCCATAAGAACTCTTCACAATGGGGGAGCACCAGGGTAGTCAGTGTCCCTTAGTCCTACAGGCCCATGTGTGCAATACCCAGAGGGTTCCTGAACCATCACAGTTGCTAATACAGCACTGGACTGGGAAAGAGCTGGCAGGGGAAAGCAGTGTGGGTTTGTGTGCTCAGCACACAGACAGATTCGATTTTAGCTATTGCTTCATGACATTGCTACATGTACACGTGCAAAGAGAGATTCCAGGAGCTCCAGCAAATGAAGTGGTAGCTGCCACAATTAAATGGTGATGGCTACGTGTTAGAGCGAAAAAAATAAAAAAAAAAACAAACTACCAAATACTTATTTGTTAAAAAAAAAAAAATTCACCTGTGGATTATTCCATGCCTATGAAGATAGTCGAGAGCCAATGCTGCTTCAGAAATATACTTAACAGCCATTTCTTCATCAAAATATCCATAAATATGGAGAAGAGATTTGACGTCTCCACCAATAAGGTACTCCATTACCTGTCATTCAAGCATTTAAATTTAAACTTAAAATACATTTCAAAATTGCAAGTAAAATATAAAATAACTTTTAGCCCTAGAAAAATATGACTTCAAGGAGCAGAAGCAGATAGAAGTACCTTTGCACAAACCTTATTTCCCACACAGTATTTTCACTTGGATAAAATAATTAAAGTCTCATGTAACAGCACACATGAAACAGCTTCTTGCTCTAAACCATTTGCTTATTTTATTTGCCTAGATTACTCTTAGAAGCTAATTAAAAAGCTGATTACAGCTTTTAAGAGTTAACTACAGAAAAATTTCTATATCATAAATATTATATATTTCTATATTGAATATTATATATTTTAACCTATATTTTTATTCCTATACTTAGCTTAATAGTGTATATTTCCACAGTATAGAAAATGAAGTGCAAAGCATTCCTGTGAAACTCAAGGCCTGAAGCCAAAGACCACCTGTTCTATACAAATCAAAAGTATCTCAATACTTATCTTGCAATCATTTATACACAATATTAAATTCAGACCTGAGCTTTGTGAAATAAGTAAAAATTGTCAAAAATGCAAACAGTGGGAGTTACTGTGCATTTAAAACACATGAAAAAGAGTGGGGAAAAAATACACACACCCAATAAACCATTATGCAGACACATTATGATGACCCATGTCGTATTCAAAATAAAAGAGAAGGCAGCAGGGCTTCTGAAACTCACTCTTTGATATCAAGAATGCATTTACGGGGTTTTGGTCAGGAAATCTCGCCAGTACTTATATTCCAATACAAAGTATTCTTCCACAAATACATAAACACATATATATACACACACATACTGAGACATGGTTCTAGCATCTCCTTTACAAATCCTTCACCCTGAAGTCCTCTACTCCATTCAGCAGTTCAGAGATTCCAAAAAAAGAAGCCTTTGTTTAGACTCAAAAGGCACTGTAGGAGTGCATAGCAACCTTGTCTCAGAATTTCATCAAGCTGTTCCCTGTGTGTGCTTACAGCAATCCACACAAATTGTGCCAGACCCTCTGCAGACAGTCTGAATCCTTATGTGAGGCAGTATATAAACCTATACACAAGTCCTGCTGTGCTCCACAGCGCTCTATGAGGACTAGCATTTTGTTTTGCCACTCAGTTATCATCGTCACATAGGCCATAAACCATAACAAAATTTGAGCACTGGCAATAAGTAAAATAGATTTCCTTTAAGTGACCTATGGAGTATCCTCCAATCACTTGGCTTCTGCTGGAATAGAATGGTTTCTTGTTTTTCCTAAGATTTCTACATATTTCTAAGACAGAGTAGCTATTAGGAAAGTTTCTCCTGTAACAGAAGGGGAACATGGGCAGAAAAAGCCCAAAGACACTAGAGGAAGAGAAATATTTTACTTGTTCAGTCACTGTGAAAAAGATGTAAAAGAGACTAAGGAATACCATTACAAAAATGTTTTGAGATATTACTACACTACTATTACTACTCAATTTTCAAGACTATCATAAAATGCCACAGCCTTTTTTTTACTCACTAAATAGATGTTGTTTGCTGACTGAAGTGAGTAGTATAAGTGCACAATGAAAGGACTTTTACTGAGAGCCAGTGCATCCCTCTCCGCCTGCACCTGGTGAACCATATTTTTGTTGATCATGTCTGCTTTTTTCATCACCTGAAAAACACAACAGAGCACACAAATGACTTAAGCTCAAAATGCTCATAATAAAACAGCATAGAGTCATGTAGCTCTGCAGAGCAACACCTATTTTGCATGACTGTTTTTATGCTTCCTATTCTTTGTGTACTATGTCGCTTGTAATAATCCTTTTAATCACTAAGTCAAGTTTGCACAAATAATTGGTAAAGTTCTTACTAATGACAAGCCTAGATTTTAGTCCTCTGTGTAACAACATAGAAAACGCAACACGTTTCTGTCGGTTTTTTTAAAAAATACTTACTCAGCATGAACGTTTTTCATAATTTATCCTATCTTGTCTCTCAGAGGCAGTGCCTTAGCCTCCGCCAGGCGCAGCAGCTGAGGGGGCTCACTTACGGCAACAGGCGAGAAGCCAACAGCGCTCTGCCGCTTGGCAAGGTTTTTGTCAATCTTCCCCCTTATTTAAAGTACTTATAAAAGCAGCTGTGGTTATCAGAGATTCCCTGATAACCCTCCAGGACTTCAGCGGGGGAAGAGCGGGGCACAGCCGTGCGGACAGTGCATCCCACGGCACCGGGTGCGCAGGAGCAGCGGCCGGCCCCGAGGCCCCGGGCTCATACCGGGCCCAGGCCTCCCCGTCCCCTCGGGACGCCCCTGTCCCCAGTGGGGCTGCTCGGCGGCAGCAGCGCCGCGACCCCGGCGACGCCTCACCTTCACGGCATAGAGCCGGCCCGCCTTGCGGCCCAGGTACACTTTCCCGAAGGCGCCGCGGCTGATCGGCTTCACGATGGTGAACTCCTCGATGGAGGGGGGCCGGGGGACCTCGACGCGCGTCGGGCCGGCGGCTGTGACGGCGCTGGGGCCAGCAGCATCGCCGCGCTCCCCTTCGGGCCGCTCAGGTGTCATGGCGCGCCCGTCCCCGGGCCCGCCGCGATTCAAAGCGGCCCCGCCCGCCCGCGCCGTCACCAACGGCAGCGCGAGCTCTCGCGAGACCGCGGGCACGGAGGGGCCCGGAGCTCCGTCCCGTGCCGCCCTCAGAACGTGTCCGCGACAAAACACCGTTCCTCCGGGCCGCCTGATCGCTGCTCGGGTCGGCATCTAGGCTTTTCTGCTTGGCTCTAGGTTGTAATTGGTTATGAGCAAGTACTGTCCCCCCAGTCCCATGGGAGGCTTGAAGGTGTAGGAATTCAACAGAGCTTGGTGTGAGGCATCAAGGAATTCGAATATCTGTTTAGAGAGAAACAAGACTTTGGGTCCACGTTATCATTTTTCTCATATGCTTCACTGCCATCTAAGTTCAAGGTAACCCTGGGTGTGATAGTTGTGGTGTCCTTTGCAGGGACAGGAGTTGGACTCAATGTTCCTGACATGTCCCGTCCAACTCAAGGATATTCTAATTTTATACAATTTTCTCACACTTGCACACTTGATAGCTCCAAGACCTGTATCCAAACGGCACAGCCAGGAGGACTGGTGTGCCACAGAACACACCCTGTCCAGCTCTCACTGCTGCCGCTCATCCCTCGCTGTCTCTCGGCATTCTCTGGGCTAGTGGTGGCAAACCACTCCCTGGGTGGGTCTGTTCTGATCAGGAGTCAGATTAATCGGTTTATTCCCACCAATTCTTGATTGCTTCATCTGCCATTTATCTTAGGCACGGTTGTTCCACGATTTGTTTCCTTATTTTTCCTCCATGGCTACATTCTGCCTCCCTCTTGTGACAGCAGGGGCAGGGATGGCATTTACAGTGTACTCTGACCTAGCTGCCATCCTCCTGTTCCCAGAGCACAGCCCTCAGTGTTTACCAGTTTTACTGCTCTCAGCTGTGTTCTAGGTCACTTTTTTAACCCTTGCCTTACTTTTATGTTGGTTTCACATATGCACTGCTGTTCCTGTTTCGTTCACAGGGATCATAATTATTGTGTTGCAGTCTGTGCATCAGCAAAGAGCTATCGCTGCAGAGGTCAGTGCACAACTGCAGGTCTACTTTCACACTGCAGAGTAGTCATTAGGCCCTTGTTTTGCTCCACGATACATCACTTACAATCTGACCCTGCTCACAGAGCCCTTACTCGTGAAGAGCTGCTCTCCCACAGATCCCAGCAATATGTGCAATTTAATGAGCAAATGCAGAAAACACGTTTTAAGTTAGCTTTTGTAATGGTATTAAATACAATTTATTCTTGACCGTGTTTGTCATTTAACTCTGCAACATTAGTTTAGTTGTATCTCACCAGCTGCAATGCCAGTGGAAAAATCCAGCTGAGAGAAGGGGGGTTGCTTCTTGCGCTGACACCCTGGGCACACATCAGGTTTGCCAGCAGTGATAGCGCATCAGGAGCATGTATTCCACTACAGCCTGAGCCCACTGGAGACAGGGTAACACCTTCTCTCCATTCCCCTCGAGGCAGCAAGAGCCATTGTACAGCTACATGGAAAACTGCTTCATGGAGTGGATCTAGGTAAATGTTCATGACCTTTTAGTTTTTTTTTGCTGTTGTCAGGTGAGGTTTCTGCCAAATCAGCAAGCTTAGCTACGTGACTTTGATCCTGAGAGTGCTAGTGGCAGGGGGAGGCAGCAGTGGGGCTGTGTTCATCCACAGCAGTGTAAGTTGTGTGAGGTAGCACTTTCACTGAAGAGCAGTAGTCAGGTGAAAGAAAATGCTAATAAACCCCCCCAAACCTGCCTTTATGGAAGTCCAGTAAATGACATCTGTAGCCCTTCCCTTATCCACTGGTATAATTGCTCCATCATAGAAAGCGATTAAGTTGTTCGAAGATTTGCCCTTAGTGAAATTGTGCTGGCTGTCTCAAATCACCTCCCTATCCTCCATTGCTTTAGCAACATCATACACTTGGCTAATATTTTGTTTTAAGAAAAAGCAAAGACAATCCCAAGACTAATGGGCTGTCTGGATGAGCCACCAGGAGTGAAGACAGGACTGAGCAGTAACTGGGGAAGGTAATTCTGGCAGTGGGAGACCCTGACCACCAGCTCCAAACGGACGCCAGACTCAAATGGAAGGAAGAACTGCACCTACAGACTGCTTAGCATGAGAAGCGAGACATGTAGCTGGCAAATACGGGGTTGAAGTCTAGTTAACAAAGGACTTATGTAATTTGTAACCACTGAATGCTGATGTCATTCTTAAAATGTATAGTGTCAAGATTTGTGATTGGTAAGCCAGCCTTTCGTGGGCCACCGCCTACGTCCCTACTTTGTGCAAACTAGAATAAAAATTAGAAATACCTCGCCTGGGTGTGCGAATTGGCGCTGCGCGCCGCTTAACGAGCCCGCGTTCCGGACAACACTCGGGGGTCAATGACACCGAGCAGGGGCAGGTTCCTCTGGCAGCTGCGCCACCACCGGGGGGGACCCGGCCCCGCCTGTCCCCGCTCCCCTCTTCCACCTCCGCCTGGCGGCGGCGGCTGCGCGGGGCAGCGGCGGCCCGGAAGCTCTTTGGGCTCCCGCCGCTTCCGGGGCGGCTCGGCCCGGTCGGTGCGGCCGCGGGGCGGACATTTCCCGGAGCGGAGCCGCGGGGCCTCCTCAGCCGCCGGCGGCCACAGCGGACGGGCTCCTGCGGCTGGGCTGGGCGGCGGAAGAGGCGCCTGCGGCCGCCGCCGGCCCTGCCGGGAGGATGTTTTCCTTCTCCACCGTGCAGCCCCAGGTGAGTGGCTGGCGGGGCGCTCCGGCCCGGTGCGGTGCGCGGTTGGCCGCGCCCCGGGCCCTCTCTCCGGCGGGGGCTCGCTCCGTGTCCGGGGGGAGGCGGTCGGAGCCGAGTTCCTGCCTGCCACGTTCCCGGGGCTTGGGGCGTCAGCGGGGCCGCATCGACAAAAATTATAAATAAATGGAGGAGACGGCGGTTGGGGGGACGACGACAGTAAAAGCTTGTGAAGACTAAAAGCATTCTGAAACGATGAAATAACCTTAGATGGCGCTTTTTAGTGTCTGTTTTTGTGGCAGAAGCAAGGGGTGGTGACGTATGTTGCTACAGTTAAACTACGCTGTTAACGGGTTGTTGTGAAAGCCAAAAGGAAACGATTTAGAAGAGTTGGCGGAGGGAAAACCGTCGGTAATTTGTTACACAGACTAGTCCGAACGCAATCGGGAAGGCATCGATAATTAGACAGTGAGTCTGATGGGACTGTGAGTTTTATGGCATTTGATCTGACCCAGTGGTTTTGGTTTTATTTTTGAGTTTTGTATTAGTGTGTGATAGTCTGATTCCACAATGGGATTTCATTGTTCTTTCCACATGGAGAGTGTGTTTAAAGTTTTCATTAGAGAAGTGGAAGAATTTGTTGTATGTTTCTAGGAATGTGTCATTTCGCCAGAGTGGGAAATGCAGATGGAAAGTTTGTTTAGTGGTTGGGATGTTGGCTTTGACCTCTAGAGGCTTCATGGTTTTACCACAAACTCTTGAGTCTAATTACAACTTTGGACAATTAATTATGAGGCAATTTTCATGTCTCACAGTATTGTCTCTCTTGATCTTTTGTCTAGTCAGCACAAAGATGGTAGCCCTTGCAGAAGGACATTCATAGACATACTCGATGATGTTTCAATCAGGTCAATACCTGCTTGTCACTTAGGGATCATTCCAGCAGCCAGGGTTGTGTCCTAACTCCTTCCTTGTGATGTGTACTGAGTCTCAGGAGGCTCAGAACTGCTGGAGTTACTTGTCCCATACATTCACAAGAGATGTAGTCATGTGTTAAGAGGAGGACCCCTGATAGGTGGTGCACCTGGGCTTCTTTGATCCTTTAGCTGAAAGTATGGTCCCAAGGAAGAAAACATAAAGGCAACATTTGGGAATAGCTTGTACTAATGCAATAAAAATTATACATAATTCATGTATTGCTTTAGAGATGAAAATACGAGCTTTAATCTGTCATACATGTTTTGTTTTTTTTCTCTTTGAAAAGAGGTATCAGCTAACACTGCAGTGTTGAAGATAATGTGGTTTATAATTAAGTCATCAGTTAAAAGGCAGTGTACATGATATGCAATTATAAGTTAGAGTTTGGAACAGAAGTACGTTTAAATAGTTTAAGCAAGCCTAAGTCTTTATCTAATTTTTTCCAGGCTACTGTTCCTCTGAGTCACCTTATCAATGCCTTTCATTCACCAAAAAGCTCCACAACTTCTGTCAGCAAAGCATCCATACAGCCTGTCCAGAGGGACACCTCCCCCGAGCATGATCCTCTGAAGAAGAGTGAGGTACAAAAAACCTTTGGAAAAAGTGATGGTTTAATTGCTATTAGATCTGAATAATGACATTTTAAGTGAATGTAATATTTGACTGGTCTATAAAATAATGTAATGTGACTAAACAAAACAGGGTGTTAACATGCAGAATGTATCTTTTTGGCAGAACTGCAGTCAGTCAATGTTTTGCCAGTAAGGATTCTACAAAAATACAGTATTTCATTAAAAAGAAGAGCTGGTACTTGTCTCAGTAGTTCTTTGCAAATGAGGAAAGTATTTGTTTTCATTTCTAGTTTAATGGTTCTTTTCTGTAAAGTAGCAGTAAGTTTTCTGTTAATAAACTATAATTTTTTATTCTGAGTTTTAGCAAGCTTTGTGTTATTGCTTGTGAGAAAATGGGGGCTGTGTTGAAGGTTTTTGAGAGATTAAATGGCATCTTTTCATGTTCTATTTTTCTGTTAAAATATCTTTCATTATCATTGGGTGTTTCTTGCTTTTGACATTGCAAATTTAAGCACAGTGCCAAGTAGTATTAGATATTGCCACTTTTCTTTCAGCTGATTTGTTACAAGTTTTGTAACTAAGCACTTTTTTGGGAGGGAAACCATGGAATCTCTCAGTAACTGCAGAACTGTGGCAATCAGCATGAGTTGTACTGCTCACCACTGTGTTGTGATTCCATTGTTGGTTTTTTGTGGGGTTTGGTTGGTTTGATTTTATTCAGTCTGTGTTTGCTTCTGATGCTACTGGGAATTTTTTTCCCCTAGGGTAATCTTATGTAAATTTTGAACATTTATTTCTATTTTTCAGTCTGTATTTAAAAATTTAAGAGATCTGGGATTGTCTGATTTGAAAACTAACCAGTTTAGAGAGTTGGTGAATAGGCTACTTCCTGGCTACTATACAGAAAACAGAGTCTCCTCACAGTGGCACACGTCGTACATCTCTGCTCAGTCCTTCTTTGAAAATAAGCATGGTATGTTTGAGTGAAGTGTTTATGAGCGCTAAATTATAAAAGTGAATACAGTTAGTCCTTAGTTTAATCTCTTGTGCAGTGGATAATTTATAGTTAAACATATATGATGAAAAGAGTATTAATGTATTTTTATTGTATATAGCTTTTCTCTGTAAATTTGGAAAATTTAGAAAATTCAACAAATTGTTTCTTCAGATTTCAAGGTGGTTGCTGTTAAACTTTTCTGAACTCAGCTGTAGTAAAGATGCATCTTATTGATGAGCCTGAGCTGTGAATTTTTCTACCAGTTTGTTTCACCAGGACATTAGATTTTGCTAATCTACTTACGTCACAGACATCTCCAGTTTACATTTTTATCAATTTTTTGCTTGAAGCAATGTTACGCAGAGTAATTAATTAGAAAGGAATTCACAGTGGCAAGCTATTAACACTCCATGTAGATTTTTTCATTGCTGAAATAAACAAGAGTGGTTCCTTGCAGGTGAAGATGTTTTGTTGGAAATAGTCTAAAATGAAGGAAGACCATTGCAGATGCTTAATCATGTATTAGAAAAAGAAGTATATAGCTGGCATTTGAGATTCTGCCTATATAATACTGTAGTAGAGAGAAGGAGTGGTAAGAATAATAGTGCAGGGCTGCTGTTAGAGAAAAAATTAAATTGCATTGTGTTGTGAGATTCACAAAAATAGCTCAGTGACAATTGCATGAAAGCAAACAAATAGTTGGAAATGTTTCAAAGTTTTGATTGATGTTCTTCTGGTAATTTGTTTAATTAAAGATGCTTGGAGTACTGTAGTGAAGTAGAATTAGTATTTAAACTAAAAAAACCCACAAACTGTGCAAGAATTAATGTTGAGTTGCCATTTAAGGTAGGGTGTATTTACACTATGTTGTATCTTTTTGCAGGTTTTGTGGATGTTTTCAGTGCTTTACGCTCATCTTGTTTGTATGGACAACATCCTAATCCCCTCCAAAATTTCTGTTCGGATGTTCGGTGTTGGCCAGGTATAAAGCATTTTAATCTCTGTAGAATCTGTCTATTCTGGAAAAATATTTTTGCATTTTTTTGTAGAGGCACACTCGGGAAATACCAGTAAGCTTCCAGGAGAAACTTATGTCAGAATTAACACTTTAAATCTTGAAGTTATTTTGTGCACTTGAGTAGTGTGTTTCCAGAATTTAGTAAACACCATGTTGTTCCAAATTGTCAGTATTTGTGGATCATAATCTTAAAAGACCACTGGTGAACTGACTATTTTTGAATCAATGAATGTGCTGAATTCAGTACTCATCCAGTTGAATTTTTGGTGACTGGAAGCATTAGTGAAAACGCAATCAATAGTTCAGGAAGTTCAGGTATTGTCATAAATTCAGTTCTTCTGATGCTACCTCTAGGTATATATCTATGTTTGTATCCTGTGGTGAAGAGAAATGCTAACAACATGGAGATAGCCCAGTGATAGGTCACAAGGAATGGTGCAGATTTTTAAGCATTTCATACAGGGGGGAAGCTGAAGGGTCTGAGGTTTTAGTTAGCAGAATAGAAGGCAAGGAGTGATCCAATTGCAGTTGGATCCGTATCAGTCGCCCTTCTCACATACACTTCAAAGAAGAGGCAACAATTCCAAGTAAAAGCAAATAAAATAAAACCTGTTTGAAAATTTTCACAATGAGAATGGCTAAGCTCTGAAGCAGATTGTCTGGAGAAGTTTTGTTATCTTAATCCTTGGAGATTTTCAAAACTGAGGTTGAACAAGGTCCAGGACTACCTGGTCAAATGTTAGATATTTTTTGACTGGGGCTCAAGGGTCAGCTGCAGAAGTTCTTTTTATCTGGTGCTATTCTAGAATAATGAAAAGCTTAATGAAAACAATCTAATTGACTGGCATTGTTATTTATTTTAAAACATAGTAGTGAAAGAAGAAAAACATTTTTGGCTTGTGGTAAAATGTCCATCACAAGGTTTCTCATGTGGTAAGAGTTGACTTAGAGTGCCACAAGATCACTGTAATTAAATGGTCTTATTTCTTTTGTCACTTCCAAAGTTAACAACACACTGAAGCTGTTCCAGATCTCCTCAGGGCACCTTATCAGCAGATCTCACAAAGTATTATTCTCATCCTTCTGGATTTGCTTCTGAATGTTTCATGTTTGTCAGCCTGCCTGGATTTAATTGTCTGAATGTCTTCTTTTCCCTGAGTTGGCCAATTAGCTATAATTTACAACATGAACCCAGATTATTTTAATGTGAAATTTTATGTGAAACAGTTAGAGGCTTGTTTGCAAGGTCAGACTACACATAGGGTTTGTGATCACGTAACTATCCATTTACAGTAGAGTGGATATGTTGGGAAGATCATATTCCATATTTTTTCATATAATAGTTTCTGAAATTTCTTAAGACGTTTTCTTGGTAGTGATAGTAATGATTAGGTTTTAACATCTGTTTATTCTTGCTATGTAAAGTTTACATACAGACACGGAACTTTAAGACTCTGAGATCAAGAGCAAGACGTCTGCAGTCAACATCTGAACAATTAACAGAAACCAAAAGTTCATTTTCTTCAATTTTGAAGGTACATACAAGTAACATGAAATTGGTTTGGGCTTACTCAGACCGTCTCTTTCTCTTGAATAAACCTTCAGAATTTACCAGGGGTGCTTTCTTTTGCTAGCATGGAAAATTTCTTAGCTCTAAAACTTGAGCTAAAGGCAATGTATTATTTTTTTCTTATTACTGCATATATTTGCTTCGTATATCACCAGTAATGAGATTATTTGAACTTTCAGAAGAACAGTTTCAGCATATAACTATGGTTTTAACTGTAGAAATAAAATTCTTTATATTCTGTTTCTAAAACAATATAAATTAAAAATAGCTTCAAGTCCAAGGATTTATTTCTTTAAGCAGAAATGCAGCTAGTTTAACATACAAGAATGTGTATTTTCAAGTCAGCAGGTAATTATCCAAAGCACTAAGGAAACCAAGTTAACCTGGGTACTCTTTGCTTCTAATCGGTTTTACGGATGTCAGGCTAATTAAGGCTTTTCATTTTACTGTGTGTGTAAATTACCTTTGAACTCTTCCCTTCTTCTAGGCATATGTGATTTATTTAATCTGTGGACTAGGTGTACTGTAGATGAAGATAAACCAGAGCTAACTCCATGCAGTGCTGCTCTGAAATTTGACAGAGAATATGAGATGTATTTGCTTAAGATCCATCAGAATGATACTTGCAAAGATGTTTTGCAATAAGAAATAAAGCAAGAAGCTTTAGCCAATATGTCCCACTGAATCTAGTAAACAAAGTGGCTGTGTACAGATCTGTCTTGGGCTGCATTTTCAGTGTGGAACTGGGATCCATGAGGGCTCCAAAACAGATTTGCTCAGCAAAAATGGGAATGCCTGTGCTCAAACAATGGGGATTCCACACTCGAGCTACTGGCCTGTACCCTTTAACTAATCCAATAGCATGTGAATTACGTGCTGTTGTAATTTTTTTTTTTTCCCATCACCCATGTTAGCCAGGTGGTAAGTTAACTGTGTATGAAAACTTGGTGTATACTAACACTGCTTTGGAAAATATTGCAGGGTTTTATCCTGAGGAAGCGACGAATTGATGTTGAAAACTTAGACACACTAATGAAAACAAAAAACATCCCAGAGGCACACCAGGATGCTTTTAAAACTGGTTTTGCAGAAGGCTTTTTGAAAGCACAGGTATTCCTGCAAAAAACACTTGGTAAGTTGTTTTAATTTACATATCTTGACTTTGCAATCAGAAATTAGTTAATTTTAGCCCGTATTAAATATGTTTTTATTTTCTTTTACAGATTCCTTAAGAAGATCACGTTTGCTTTCTTTCTTTCTCTTCGTTCTTTGTTTTTATCTTGCTATATATTCGTCATTTTTACCTGGGAAAGGTTCCTTTTCTGATGCTGGTTAGTTAACTTTTTTTTCCCACACTGTTTTCACTTATGTTGTTTCTTTCAGCAGGTTTAGCATAAATTCAATATGTTTGATTGTTTTTTATTATGATTGGTTTTTATTAGTATGCTGAAAAGTTACCCTAAGAGTTATTTACTGCTTCTGGCTACAGCCTTTCAGATGACAGTGTGACAAAACATTTATGAAGACAAAAATGTTCTGTTGTCAGTATAATTACTTTATTTATTTTGCTGAAGCAGTTACATGGAACCAGATAAGTCAGACTGGTCACCAATTATGTATTTGACTTTCAGTTTAGATGATGTGTTATCTAGATCAGCTGTAGGCAAGATGGTTTGAATTTTCAGTCTGTAATCACAGCCTAGTTTATAGCAACTAGGAACTTGCATTGCTAAATTGCCATCTTAAATCTATTGGAAATAGTGGAACAGTCAAAAGGCTGAGCTACTGTAACTGGTGACAGTCAGCTTGATGCTAAGTTATCACCTGGGTTTCAAGAAAGTTAGGGTATGTATAGAAACACTGAGAGAGAAGTTCTGGCTTTGTGTATATGCTTGTGGATGAAGAGCTTTCTGTACTACACATGACTAAAAAGCGTATCACTGAATTAATTGCATATATTTTAAAGATTTTTTTAAAACATAAATTTATTCCTGCTGGATGCTAGTAAATGAACACATGCCCTGTTTAAAGGGCAGGTGTAAGGTCAGTATCTTACTGGCACGCAGTCAGGTGCAGCACTCAGTCTTGCAGTGAAATGACATTGTGTGTAAATTTGTTGTTCGTCATCTGCTATTTGCTCTTAGTACGCTTTCGAACATCAAGTATCTTTGATGCAGCAGTTGATCCAATCCAGTTGAAAAACGTCACCTTTGAACATGTTAAAGGGGTAAGATCAAATAAAATGTGCGCAAGTTCTTGTTTTAGTCTGGTGTTTAACCGTAATGAATGTCTTAGTCTGTTCAAGAAATGTCTTTGTATGTGCTGAAGCTTTATATGCATTGGCCACTGCAAGATGAAGGAAGGTTTTAACCACTTTTTCTACTTTATTTTTGTGGCATTTAATATCTTATAAAAGGTGCACTCTCCACTTGTTGAATAACATTTTTAAAGACTATAGTAGCAAATGACCAGCCATAAAGACCAATATTAACTACTTTGTGCAGAAGTTAATTGGTACAAGATGATAATGCCAGTTGATTGTTTCCCCCTTAGTAGCATATTTCACAAGTAGTGTTGTTTGGACAGGAGAACAGAGATTCCCAGAAAGAAGTGGGTGTGTCACTGCTGATGGGATACCTCTATTTTTTTTCTGTTCAGTTGTTCTTTGATTATTAGTGGCAAAATAAAGACCTCCCCCTTGGACAAACAGATAGAATTAATCTCTCTTTAATTAACAAGACTAATATTTTTATGTAGAATTGTTAATTTTGTACTGATTTCTTAGGTCAGATCTGGTCTTGAATTGTTTGGTTATTCCTTCACTGTTACTAAATTTACTGTTTGCGTAGACCTGCAAACAGTTGTAGGATAGGTTGAATTAAATAGTGGTATCCACACAAATTCTGTGGTACAAACAGAAAAAGATTAAAGTGTATTTTTGATCAATACACTTAAGGACTTAATCTCTAATGCAAAAGTTACAAAAACATGCAGCAATTTATAAATGCTTAGTTGTATTTGTGGCATGTTTTTCATGTACAGGTTGAAGAAGCTAAGCAGGAATTGCAAGAAGTTGTGGAATTTCTGAAAAACCCTCACAAATTTACTGTTTTAGGAGGTAAACTTCCAAAAGGTAAGAATTGTTGCTCATCAGAAGTGAAAAACCTATGTAGCCATGGCTGTGAGGCATGTTCTGTACTGAGTGACTATTTTACAGCCTAGTTTCTTACTATTTCTTCATATATTATGCAAATGAAAATCTTTGGGTTAGACAAAATTTAGCGTGCCTTCTTCAGTTATTGAACTAATAAATAATAGTACTTTGTCCTGTAAAGCAGGGGGGGTTATTAACTGAACTTTTAAAAGCATTTTGTTTCTTCCTTACGGCTTTTAGCACCTTTAGTGCTTCCTAACTGCTTTAGGTTAGTTTAGAAACAAATGTTTTCATGTAAAAGAATGATTAAGATCATAGTGGAAATTCACGTGAATCTGAAATGCACAGATAGGAGAAATCTGTTTGCTGTTAGTTCTCTACACTATTTAAAGACAGTTACTTGGAAGGATTTAATTTAAAAAGAAGGTTCCATAGAAACAGCCAGGAAAATGTCAGTTTGAAGCAAGCATTGGTAGGGGTTCGGCTGCTAAACTCAGCAGTAAATCTGCAGAATACTTCAGAATTCTGTTTTGATGGTCTGACAAGTCTTTGTTGCTTAAATATGGATCAAATTGTGTCTAGATTTGTTGCAAGGAAGCTCATTCCGGCTGGCAGTAATGAGCAGTACCTGAAATGGGATCTTAACAGCTTTTTGGAGCCAAGTGTACATTATTTCTTCTAGTGCATGGAAGAAACTACTCATATAAGAAGACTGTGTGGATGAGGTGGTTTTGGTGAGGTTTTTTTGTTTGTCTTTTAGGCATTTTGTTAGTTGGACCACCTGGTACTGGCAAGACACTTCTTGCACGGGCCGTGGCTGGTGAAGCTGATGTTCCATTTTATTACGCGTCCGGGTCGGAGTTTGATGAGATGTTTGTTGGTGTGGGAGCCAGTCGCATCCGAAGCCTGTTCAGTAAGTTAAATATTCCTGGCTCTGAAGTCTTCTCACATGCAAGATTAACTATTCAGTGTTGTTTACATGGCTTGATTAGTTACAATTCTGGTTGCTGGAAAGTAGTAGTGTATGAGGCTAACAAATAAAGCTTTAATTGTGTAGGTAACTGTCACAATTCTGTGGGCATCAGTTAACTGTAGAATCTCCCTAACCATTGCATGAGATTATAGCTAAGCTTATAACTGATTTTACAATGGTTGCAGAGAGAAGTAGTAATTTAATTAGAAATGTAATGTTCTATAAAAACAAAGAGTATTTGTAGTTTTAACTTACTTAGTCGTACATAAATTATTGTAAATTCAAATTGTAAATTTAAGATTAAAAAATTGTGTAAACCTCAATTACTGCCCTCATGTTTAGATTTTTTTTAACTCTGAATTAAAGCTTTATGTCATCATGACATGATAATAAGCTGATACTTCCTTTCTCAGACCAATCAACAAGCTCAGAATGAAGGGCATGATAAGAAAACTTTCAGAACTAATGTTAAGATTTATAACTTTCACTGAAAAGACTTCCTGTTTTAAATGTGAAAATATTATTGCGGAGGAGAAAATCCGGCTTTCCTCTTAAATGGAAGATTGATAGGGTCAAATATATACAATGTACAAAGTAATTTGCATGTGTAGAAAAAATGTGACTTCACATGGATGGGATGCAAAATATAATACACATAGTACCTTAAAAATATATTTCCTTATGTTGACTATGGAAGTGTAGATGTCTGACTTGTACATTAATATTAATGTTAAAGCTATGTCTTGGGGCATGAGATAAATTGTGTCCTGGTATGCATGAACCAATTGATGGTCTTCACAATTATTACTGCATTTTTATTTTGTGTTTTAATACTTGTAAACTTGAGTGTGAACCCTTCACTGTAAAATAACAAGCAAGTTTTATTAAAGTAAGTTAGTGTTGAGACTCATCACATTTCATACTGTTTTTATTTAATAGGCAAATTCTCTACCCAAGCCTATAAAATAAACTCCTCTAGGGAGTTCATACAAAATGTGACAATTTCGTAGTTTATTTTACTAGTGATGTTTTGTAGCACAATGAGAATAAGCTGATGAGGTACAGTTTTGAAATAGCAAGATAGAGAGAACCAAGATTCTATTTCCTTTTTTTTAGGCTAAAAGCAAGACAGTTTCGGTGATGTCTAATAGAACACTTTATAATCCGAGACCAACAGAAGCAGTAAACTACCTGATACCCTGTCTGTTTCTTTGTGTGGTTCAAGGCTCCTTCTGCTATTTTCCTTTTGTCAGGGGAAGCAAAAGCAAATGCACCTTGTGTTATTTTCATTGATGAATTGGACTCTGTTGGTGGGAAGAGAATTGAATCTCCAATGCACCCCTATTCAAGACAGACCATTAATCAACTCCTTGCTGAAATGGATGGGTAAATATATGGATTCTGAGGGCACAGAAGGTGCTTGATTGTCTGGTATTTTGGAAATGTGTGTGTACTTTTTCTTCTTGATGGCTTTGCAGTTTTGTGTAATTTTTTGTAATGCTTTTAAGGATATGTATTTAATATGCTTTTATGGCCATTTTCCAGTACTGCCAACGGTAGTATTAGTGGACTTATTGTAAAGAGTATAGAAGCTTTTGAGTTGTATTTGCGCAATAGCTGCTGTTTATTTTAAATAGTTTATCAGGTTTTTTAGGGTGGTTATGTATCTAAAGGAAGAAGCTTAACACAGATCTGATGTTTTTAACCAGTTGCTGGGTTAAGCGTGGTCATTCTTGGATCACATGTTTTACTGTGAAAGCATGGTTTTGACTGGCCAGTGAGGTTAGTAGCAGTAGTTATTGACAAACTTTTAAATTCTGTGTCCAGAAAAAAAGTAATTTATACCTTGTTTTCCACACAGCTTTAAACCAAATGAAGGTGTTGTTATTATTGGTGCAACAAACTTCCCTGAAGCATTAGACAAGTGAGTATAATGCATTGCTTGTTTTACAGATCACGTAGTACAAAAAACCCTGCAACAAAACTGAAGTTTTAAGTATTACAGTGTCATAGCTGGAGTTTTCCAGCTTAGAAAGGATGTGTATTGACCAGCTTTTAGCATTTAATAGGTTGCAGAGTTAAATATGGAGAAATAATGTTTCTAAGCATTTGAAATTTCTGGAAGTTTTTCAGCTAAATTCATAAGCTTCATTCCTTGTTCACAATGCAAAATTTTCAAATGCAAAAGACCCTTTAAAATGAGTTGTCAATAAATATCTTTCATCTGTCTTATTACAAGCAGATAAGAAAAACATATTCTTTGCGTATCTGAGACATATCTTTTGCATATATATATGAGACATAATCTATGTAGATAGTTTTACAAACAGCAATGGATTTTTGTTCCTTTTTATATGTAAGTTTACTGCAACATTTTTGAGTCAATGTACTAAATTGTCATTTCCTTTAGTGCCCTAATACGTCCTGGTCGCTTTGACATGCAAGTTACTGTTCCCAAGCCTGATGTAAGAGGTCGCACAGAAATTCTCAAGTGGTACCTTAATAAAATCAAGTATGACCCGTGTAAGTAAATACTTTACTGTAGTATCTTTTTATGTAACAGTTTTTATACTGGATCAGCCCCCTCATATTAGTCCTTTATTCCATCAGCAATTGTCACTTACTGTGTCAAAAAAGAGCACAAAATTTCTTTCATATGTAGTGTGTAGTTTCTCTCTAGTCCCTAAGAGTTCGTAGTTTCTTGAGAATTAGGCTTAATTTATTTTAAAGCTGATTTGTTTGGTTGGTTGTTTTTCTTTTTGTTTTGTTTAATGCATAATTTTCAATAGAATATGATACTTGCTTAAAATTTCAGGAGCAATATGGATTCTAATAAACAAAATGGTTTTGTTTTGTTGTTTTTTTTTTTTTCTTCCCCTACAGCTGTTGATCCAGAAATAATTGCACGAGGCACAGTAGGATTTTCTGGAGCAGAGCTTGAAAATCTTGTAAATCAAGCTGCCTTAAAGGCAGCTGTTGATGGAAAGGATATGGTAACCATGAAAGAGCTAGAATTCTCCAAGGACAAAATTCTAATGGGTAGGATTTTATACAAAATACATACATGTATATTAAATACACAGAGCTTTTCTTGTGTGATGAAGACTTTTGCAGGGAAATAGAGCAGTTTTTATGGTGGTGTTTTTTGGATTGTTCCACTGTGGCTTTTTTTGGTTTTGTTTTTTTGTTTGGTTTGGTTTTCTTATCGGGGCAGGGGGCTGTAGGGGATTTTTTTTTTTTTTTGTTTCTATGGATTTTTTTAATCAAATAAAGTTTCCTATTAGGTATTTCTGAATAGAACCTTTTGAGACCAGAGAGTAGTATGTAAAATCTAGTATGGAATACATTCTTTAAAATTCCATGCTATTTTTAAAGTTAAAAATACTGCATGTCATACTTGAGCCTGGAGGGAGACACAGGCTTGATTTCTTACCCTTCCCCTACCTATGACCAGAAACCTGGAACTTCTGTTTAACTTCTCATGTGGTAGCACAAATCTTAGACATCTCCGATATAACCATTATAAATCTGGTCTGTTCATGCTTGAGTGAAGAAATGGAATTTTCTCAGATACCTGGACTGCATTTGAAATCTATTACTTTAAAAGCAACCTGTCTGTAGGATATGTTTGGGTCCATTTTTAGACATGAAAATCTGACTCATAAACATTTTGCAGTTAAGTATTATTTCCCTTAGATCACATGCTGTTTCTCAGCTGCTTTGTTCTCTGAGTGTATGTAATGTGTGGACTGTGTTGGTCTGCTGTACAAAAAGGTTAATTTGATGTTCCTCTGTGTAAGGACCTGAGCGTAGAAGCGTAGAAATTGATGAGAAGAACAAAACCATCACAGCTTACCATGAGTCTGGACATGCAATCATTGCCTATTACACCAAGGATGCAATGCCTATCAACAAGGCCACAATCATGACACGAGGAACAACACTGGGACATGTGAGTGTTTCTTCTAGCTTTTTTAGTATTTTTAAATTTTTATTTAGTTTATTAATATTTCTTTATTTAGTTTTATTTTTATGTTGGTTTGGTGGTGTACAGGAATTTGTTATGATGGTACTTGCTGTGATTATGTTAACGAATATTGTAGTCTGTTGAAATACTCAGTTATGAGCAATCTCTCGGAAAACACAAGGTCATCTTTTCTGTGTGATAAAAAGCTTTCTTTTTAAATTTTGTAATAAATAACCGTGCACTGGTATAACAGTTTACATGTACAAGGAAAGAGAAATTTAATTGTTTGACTCTGCTGCAGTTGAAATAGCACCTAAAGCAAAATTTTGAAGAATATCTAAAGGACTGGTAAAAAGAAGCTCAACTGTACTTTTAATACAGACATTCTTTATCAAATTCTTTGTTCGGTTTGGCTTTTTTAAACTTCACTGGTTACCTGTCTTGTTTTTTGCATAGATATCCATAAGTTTTTCAGTTTTGCCTTTATCTACCAAGCATTTGAACAGAAAAACACTTCTATTATATCTCTTCCTGTTGAACTTCTTTACGTTAATGTATTCAGTTAATGAATACCATTGGTCTGAATTCTCTGGGCAAGCTGATTTGTACTTAATCCAAGTATAAGAAATTAGGAGAAGCTGATAGAATGGGTTGTTCTGTTTCTTCTGGCAGTAGGTGTAAGTTGCTCATGTTGATGGGGTACTCAGGGTCTGAGGGGGCTGCTTCAGTGGTTCCACTGAGCATCTCCAAGCAATCCTGATGAATGCATATACTTGAGGCAGGCCAGAGCACGTGAAGTGTTACAAAAATCTTTATCTGCTTGAGACATAAACAAGAATATTTTTGAGATTACTTCAATACTTCTTCAGTTTTTGTTACCTGACCACAGGTCTGTATGTTACAGGTGTCTTTGCTCCCAGAAAATGACAGATGGAGTGAAACTAGATCCCAGTTGCTCGCACAGATGGATGTCTGTATGGGAGGAAGAGTAGCAGAAGAGCTCATATTTGGAAGTGATCACATCACAACAGGTCAGCTGATTGGTAGTTAAGAGTTTTTGATCAAGGCTGTTGGACTGGCATGTTTAATGTGGTTTCAGTAATGTAACTTAGATCTGTTTGCTCTCTAGGTGCTTCCAGTGATTTTGACAATGCTACTAAAATTGCAAAACTGATGGTGACTCGATTTGGAATGAGTGAGAAGGTAATATAATCAGTCCTTTAATATTTATATGGAGCAAAACCAAGTTCTGTTCTATAGCTAAAGCCTATTTGTCTGTCAGTGATCTCTGAGATTAGGATAAGTAGTTTTCACAAAAAGACTAAGCTTTATGACCAACTAGAAAAAAAATCTGTATATATGACAGTTTAAAAAATTACCCCACAGGATTTTCACTTGAAAATTGTCTTGAAAATTATTAGCATCTTCTGGAAATACTTAAAATAAAGCCAGACATTTTGGAACTGAGGATAATTCTGAGTCTGGGAGGGCAAAAGGGGTAACAACAGTGAGTTTTGTAGACTTTCTTTAAAAGCTTCTTTAGCCATACTGATTGTCCATCAAGTATTAGTAGTCTAGGCATTTTGTTTTGGTTTTTAATTAAGTGCCTAATTAGGATCTGTACTGTGACCTACTGAAACAGAATTCTCCAGTAACTACATAGTTGATGAATAGACTTCTTGTTTTGCTTCTACTTAAAGCATTTCAGCAGGCATTTGACTCATGATTTTGTTTGCCTGCAGAAGCAGTAAGTGCTGAAACTCTCTAATTAGAGAGTTTTATGTGTATCACTGCAGCAGTGGCAAGATAAAGATATTTTTGTTGTTGTTTAGCTTGGTGTTATGACCTACAGTGATACAGGGAAAGTCAGCCCTGAAACCCAGTCTGCAATTGAACAGGAAGTGAGGACACTTCTACGGGTAAGAGCCTCTCCCCCTGCACTCTCATACTTCTGAGATGAATTGAACACCTGCTTGCTTGCTTAATTCATTTAAGTAATGTATACTGGTGAAAATACACAAGTGGATGGAAATGTTGCCAAGTATTTAATGTAGCTGCAACTTTGAATCTCTGCACATCAAAACTTGTTGGTGATTGTCATGCACAGTGTAAATCAAGTTGGTGGCTTTGGGGTCTTTAATATACTCTTTAACACTTCTCTTATATTTGGTCAGGATTTGTATTTTTTCCTATTCAATTAACAGGAAAAGTATGACTACAAATTGTTTTAGAACAGATGTGGATGTTTTATGTTACTTTCACATTTCATAACTCCCAAGATAAGTAATTTTGTATAAAATCACAGGAATGGCTGTATCAGAGCAGAGTGTTGCCTTCAGTATCTTGCTCCTCACAGTGATCAGTGTCAGATGCCTAGGGAAATTTGTAAGATTTGATAATTACTGAACTTCCTGATTACTGTTCTGGTAATCTGACTTACTTTGGTACAGGCAGGAGAATTACTTACATTTAAATGAGTAACGCTTTTGCTGTAGTTGTGTCTGAGCTGACTTGGCCTTGTGAGAACTACCAGGGTAGAACTAAAAGTTGAAGCTGGTAATGCTGGCAGTGTGCATCTACTTGCAGCAACTGGTGACTTTCAGTAGTTGGTAGCTTTCAGCTTTCTGAAACTACATAGTATTTTGAGTTTTATAAATACTAAAAAATGCCAGTCTTTGAGGAACAATCTGTGAATGCTGTGGTTTTGTTGATAGTGCAAAAACAAATTGTTATAAAAATGAGGAAATTTTCAAATCTTGTAAGTCTTTTTAAAGTCGTGTAACAATACTAAGGTTTGTCTCAGGATTTTGTTTGCTTTTTTAAATTTTTTTTTTTAGCCCTACTCGTGCAAAATGCACTGCTGGCATAAAGTGTTTCGTTCATTAATTATGGCAGTTGTATTTTAAAGCTTTGTGAGTCAGGAGCTGTGCTAGTTTTGAAATGTGAGGCAAAACTTTAAATGTTTGTCTCCAGCTGTATTTACCTGGAAACAACTTTTAAAGTGGAATCTTGCTGTTGTTTTTGTTGTAAAGTCTTAAAATCTCCTTCTACCTGTTCTTCAAATTAGGACTCCTATGAACGAGCGAAGAACATCCTGAAGACTCATGCAAAAGAACACAAGAATTTAGCAGAAGCTTTATTGAAATATGAGACTTTGGATGCCAAAGAAATCCAAATTGTTCTAGAGGGGAAAAAACTAGAAGTAAGATGATAACATCTGGGATATGTAACTGATAATTTGAAGAATGTACGTCTAGCAGTGCAGTAGTCCTACGCAGCATAGCCTTTTTTTCTCTTCCTGATATGTGTATGGCATTAGTGTCACTTTAATATTAGTCTGTCTCTTGTGAGCTTCTGTTACTCATCTATCTGTTGTGTCTCATGAAAATGAGACACAAAATAAAGCAAGTTCCTCATCCTCTGCTCTTTATACTCTTCGCACAAGAAGTTATTCAGAAGGATAAATCTCAGGGTTTAATTCAGCATTTTGATTCAATCAAATGTGTTGAAGCTGAGAAGAAAAACATGCAGATCCACTGGTGTGTGTTGGCACAGCTTCCTGGGCCATGCTGCTACATGTGTTTTTGAAGTGATACCCCATAGTATGTGCTCTGGGATGTGTTACGGAGAGTAGCAGACTGAGATGTAAAGCAGCAGTATGTCATGTAGCTATTGCTCATACTCTGTTTGAGGTTAGAGACCACCATTAAAGACTTACTAAGAAATGTAACAAAACATCTCAAAGAACGAACAAACTACATTGTGGGAGCACCATGCTAGACAAAAATGTTAGTGTCATGTTTCCAGTATTTGCGGGGTTAAAATGCACACATGTATGGCTGGGAGAGAAATTTTAGTGCAAAAACAGCAGGCTAAATGTGTCTAAGCCTCTCTGGACCATGTTTTGGGTAGAACCATAGCAGGGATAAGAGAAATACCTGTGACCTCTGATGTGCTGCTGACAGGTTTTTTAAAATTTTTATTACTGCAGTAGACAGATGACAGTTTTGATGACAGTGCTTTTACACAGCTGAAGATTCTACAGAACTAGTTTCTATTAATACTATGTATGGGTGTTTGATAATCCAACAGATAATCTCTTTGAAGAGGACAACATTGCTCACTGAAGAGTAATTCAGAAAATGTTTGAAGCATGTGTTGTGTCAAATAACATTCCCAGTTCTGTTCTATGGTAGAAGTAGGGAAATAAAACTTTCTCTTTCAACCCTTACAGAAACCTTGGGAAATTCTAAGAAAATACAAAAAAAAAAAGGGTCTTGAAAAACGAGCAGTTTCCAGTCAAGTGGAAGTGATGGGAAGCAATTACATGCCAAGTATTCCTCTGATCTCATGGAACTGCTTTTTAAGAATAATGCATCTTGATGATAATCCTTCTGCACAATCAGTTGTAGCGTTGTGGAATTACAAGCTTCTGTTGCAGAGAGGGCATGTATGAGCATATTAATTTTGAGGGTTACCATACTTGGACATTAAAATAGTTGGGCTGGTGCCAATAAGTGTGAATAGAAGCAGGAAGCTACACCTAAAACTAGATGTAACATAGTATTTTAGAATTTTTGAGTGTAATGCTTGATTATAACCTAGTTTTTTAGTAAGAACACATGCTCTTTTTTTCCCCTTTCAAAACAAGATCAACTTTCTTTTTGCCTGTTTTTGTCAGCTTTCTCTAATGGCATCCTCAGTGTGGGAGAACTTCCAAATGTTTC